>NC_090829.1:75332071-75957071 GCF_028021215.1 Eschrichtius robustus
AATTGAATTTTAAAATTATAAATACATGTATTAGAGAAACAAGGGTAAACAATGTAATGAAATGAGAATTTCTGTCTTTTCTCTCTCTACAAGCATCACTTACGCCTTAAAAAAAACACCATTTACTGATTTTCCTATATATAATTTGGAGATTATGATTGTTTAGGAACTTTGATAGAAGAAGTTCTCTAAAAAAAGTATGTTAAAAGGGCAAAGTTTGCTTAGAAAACTAGAAACAAAGGTAATATTACAAGATGACTTTAACTTTTTACCTTATATACTTTTGTATTATCTGAATTTTTAACAAGATACATGAATTACTTATAATAGGAAAATACTTCCAGTAAATAAAGTTTTTTATTAATTAGTTTTGAAGTAACTATAGATTCACGGGAAATTGCTAAAAAAAATGTGTACAAGAAGGTCCCTTGTAATTTTCACCTAGTTTCAGGGTTTAATAAAACCTTTTCTATTGCTGTCTTTTTTGTACCCTGGTTGGATGCCCTTTATAAATAGCAATTGTTTCTTTTATTTAATATTATACATTTATGATTATAGTATATAAAGTAGAAATTTTAATAAAATAAATTTAAAATTAGAGATAGGAATTGAGTAGAGAGAGGTATGGATTTTGATAAAAGCTGAAGGATAATAAATAAAAATTAAATCATACATATTTAGAGTCTGGATTCATTATAAATTAAAAGTCCTGATAGCTAACCTCATCTCTGGTCTGTTTTTCTGTTGTTGTCCCCCATGGGCATAGCAATGCAGAGTCTGCTGTGGGGGTAAGTGGCCCTGTGGAGCAGTGGGTGTGCCAGACCAAGAGGGAGTCCGGGATGCAGACTTTGTTCTTTATGTTGGTGCTCTGGCCACTGAGAGGTGCAGCCATGAAAACATCATCTCTTATGCAGCCTATTGTCAGCAGGAAGCAAAAATGGACAGGTAAACTTTCCCCTGAGACTTATTTCCTAAGATCTAAAATAAGAACTCTTAAACCATATTCTAAGTGTTGAGAGTACAAGAAGTTTGCATTTGCCAGATTACCTCCAGTAGTAAGAAATGGCATACAGCCTGGATTGGGGTGTGGTGGGGGAACCAGGTTATACGACTGCTATGCACATGGTAATATAAGTACCAATTCCAAAGGAAAAGTCTACTGTCAATAGAATTTTCTTTGAAAGTGATGGCACCTCTCTAAGGAAACAATTTGAGCCTTAATTTTAGCACTTCTGTGCTAAACTGTAAGATGTTCAAAATAACTCTTCATCTAATTGTCATATCATTATGTCCTTCACTTAGCTTAATTGTCTGTAAAAGGTTTAGAGTCCCGGAACTTCCCTGGCGGTCCAGTGGTTAAGTCTCCGCACTTCCACTGCAGGAGGAGCCAGGTCAGTCCCTGGTTGGACTAAGATCCCACATGCCGCTTGGCCAAAAAAAAAAAAAAAAAAAAAGAGTCCTCTTTTTTATGTACAAAATATTTCAAAAAATTTTTCTCAGTGAAGCAGCCTTGAAATAAAGTTGTTATGTATACAGAAGATTGCCTGTCACACACCAGACAAATCAGTTAAAGGCAGTAGAAACTGGTATGTCTCAGTATAGTTTGTATGTGACATTTTCAAATCTAGGAGAGTTAATGTGACCACATTCAATGGTCCAGTGAATGTAAGGACCATTGCTGAGTTCCTGAACATTCATCTACCTATCAAAATACTAGCTGACTTTAAAGAGCTGTTTCACTTCTATTGATATCTAATTAATTTAAGGAAAAAATGAAATTATTAGTAGGACCAAGTAGCCAATACAAAGGAAACACTAATATATGCTTCAGAATTATACTGTCAATACTGAAGGTGGTAAGGAGGTCAAAATCGGCATCATGGATTATGAAAGCAGTCTGTTAGCATGTTACTATGTAATTGTTGATCCATGAAATAAACTCAAAAATCTTTAGCTTCTGAATGTTGAGAATGCATCGAGTCAAATATTTAATATATTACTGAAGAAGGAAGTGCTATATGGTTTTGCAGATGTATATGTACTATTGTTTAGTAAAAAAATATATGTATTTAATAGAGTGTTCCTTTTTTCCTGAGAAGCTGTCATTAAATTTATGATATTTTATAATTACTGGTGTCTCAATATCAAGGAAATAATGGCATTTGAAGTGCTAAATGAATGACAAGTTACTTGATAAAATGAGATACTTCTTAAAGTAGATGTCTTTGAGAAATATACCTTCATAATAGCAGTGCTGCAAAATCATGGTTCTTTATCTGAATTTGACCTAAACCATATGGATTGTGCACACACACAATCTCATTTTTAATATACTGTTAAGTGTCAGAAGAACATTGCAAAACAGTGTACATAATACGATTTCATACTTGTTTTAAAAATCTGTATGGACTTGAATGTGCTAAGGTAAAAGTCAAAAATAATTAGGATTACCAGCTATCCCAGTTTTCTCGGGAGTACCCTTGTTTTAGCCCTAAAAGTCCCATATCCCGGGAAATCCCTCAGTCCTAGGCAAACCAGGATGGCTGGTTACTCTAAAAAATAAAGCACCCCAATTGTTGATAGCAGTTACCTGTGATAGTGGAATTTAGTGGCGGCAGTTTGTAAAATAGGGAATTTTTACTTTTTTCTTCATACATTTCTATATGTTTGGATATATAGCTTTTTCCAATGAGCTTTTATTACTTTTTTAAACAAAAGACATGTTAAAGTGAACCTTATGTATTAGGAACAGAATGGCTTCCCTGGGGAAGTAGGGAGAGGGATATAAAATCCCATGTTGAGATGGGCCTAGATTAGTTCAACTCCTTTCAGCATCTGATAATACTGAAAGTACTTAAAGTATCTAATTGTCTTTTGGGAGAGAATCCAACATAGGAGTTATCACATAGATGAGAATCCCATAGCCCAGAGATGCATCTCACTTTCATTGTACTGCTATTATGTTTCTTTAAGGCACTTGAACATTTGGTTCGCTTTAGGTATGAATGACTAGCTGAAAGAATAAATGTTCCTCGTGTCAGTGAATCTGAAGCTACTCATGTATGTATTCTCATACCTGGGGAAGATTTTGTTTTCTTATGAGGAGAATGTTGATGTTAGAAGAGCAATATCTTAAGTTGTTCTTTTTGAATCTTTTTGATAGAAATGAAACTTTCCTTCAAAACTGCTATATTGCGTTAATTCATTCCATAAATATTTGAGCGCTTAATATGTTGCCAGCAGACTAGGTGAACAAAATAGACACGTGTACCTGTCTCATGGAACTTACAAATTACAGAGGGAGTCAGATATTAGTTAAATACTGATACAAATAGACATGTGACTTCAAATATGATAAATACTTTGTAGAAAAAGACAGGGTGTTGCAACATTAAAGAGAACAAAAGGGGGAAACATAATTTAGATCAACTGGGCAAAAAAGGCCTCTTTGAAAAAGTGAAACTTTAGATATAACCTGAAAATCGATAGGCTTCAGCCAAATAAAGAGCTGGAGAAAGAGCTTATGTTAGGAAAATGCTGTGTCTACCTGTTGCTGTTAGAAGCCACTCCAGTGGAAACTGTGTTTGAGGATGAGAGCTTTAGGGGATGCATTGGAGGGAGAAGTAGACAGTGCTGTTTCATTCTAAATGCAGTAGGAAGTCCCTGACAGGGTTTAAGCCTGATAGTGACGTTTATTTTATATCTTAGAGGTCACCGTGGCAATATTTTGGTGAGTGAATTATACTCATACTTTTCTAAGTGTAAGTCTGTTGTTTTCAAGTATGAAGAAAGTGCACTGTATGTTTTTTTAACTAAATAAGGCAAATGTTACTCTGTAAATAGGCCATCACCATTTGGGGAGGTTTGTGGTATTTCTATGGTAAAATGTTGAGGTAGTGTTGGGAGAAATACCTTGGGGTTCCTTACTGTTTGTCACAGCTTTTGAAAGGCAGGTGGGTGCATGGTAAAACTGATTGAATTACTGTGGGTCCTTGTCAGCTCTTGGACTCTCAAGTTCTAGGCTCAGAAAGAGATATAGAATTCTGTAGATTCTAGAAGGTATAGAATACTGTATGAAAGAAGATAATAGGAAGCTAAAAAACTTTATGTTGGGCTTCCCTGGTGGCAGTGGTTAAGAATCCGCCTGCCAATGCAGGGGACATGGGTTCAAGCCCTGGTCCGGGAAGATCCCACATGCCGCAGAGCGACTAAACCCGTGCCCCACAACTACTGAGCCTGTGCTCTAGAGCCTGTGTGCCACAACTACTGAAGCCCGCGCGCCTAGAGCCCGTGCTCTGCAACAAGAGAAGCCACCACAGTGGAAGCCTGCGCACCAAAGCGAAGAGTAGTCCCCGCTCACCACACTAGAAGAAAGCCCATGCACAGCAACAAAGACCCAACACAGCCAAAAATAAATAAATTAAATAAATAAATTTTTAAAAAATTTTTTTATGTTAATGAAGGCATTATTGGGACAAGAGAAAGGGGATAGTGAAATGGAAATCAGAAGGTTCAGCAACTTGCAGCAACCTGAATGATTTGCTTATTGTCCTATTTTGTACCTACTTTTCCTCTCTACCTACTTGTCTGTCCCTGTGCCTATATATATAGTGAAATGCTGAAGTCAGAAATGAATTTTGCAAGTAAAATAGTGTTATAATTTAAATTTTTTAGTTCATTCCCTTTTTTGGTACATATTGACATACTTTACAAATTCACACTGAAGTATAATTAACTGACTCTATCCTCTTGTGGGAACAGGTGTTGATTAGCCATGTCATAGGAAAACACAGGTATATGTCTTGAAAGTAAAAGATAGTGAAAGTTAGATGTTATGTTATAAAATGACATTTGATATTTCACAAAGATTTTTCTGACCTTGATCAGTTTTTGATAGAAAAATATAGGTTAATAAGTATAATACATATTGTCCTGGAATATAATTAAACATTTAATGTCTGTTTTAACAGGCCAATTGCAGGATATGCTAACCTGTGTCCAAATATGATCTCTACCCAGCCTCAGGAGTTTGTTGGGATGCTGTCCACAGTGAAACATGAGATTATTCATGCCCTGGTAAATTTTGCTGTTAACTATTGTTCTCTCCTTCATGCCTTGATTTTCTGATTATACTCTCATTTTGATGTATATGTTAAAATTTAAGATTACGTGGCATCTTAGATCATGTTCAGTAAAACCTAGTTGATTAGACCTCTGCCAGTAGACAATTTTTAATGATTAGGATAGTGGCTCGGTTGAGTTATACTACCTAAAATAATTAAACAAGTAAATCTATTGGGCAAATAGGAGTTCTGAAAAAATGATTAAGCTTCTTAAGAAAAAACTTAGTAATTAAAAAAAATTCACTTTCATCTAAAATGATAGCTGATATGCTAATTACAGATCTTATCTCTTACAGAGATCTCATTTCTAAAAGTCTTCTTGGTCTATTTAGACTTTCTGAATTTTATATATACTAACTGATTCAGAACTTTGCTTTTCCCCAATTGGTCCAAAGTAGTAAACTTTTACATGTCTGGGGAATTAAATAAAGTTGCCTAAAACCTAGGAAATGTCCTCCTGATGTCATTCATATGTTTAGAAAACAGATGGGAGTAAAATGCAGTGATTAAGAGAGAGAATGGGACTTCCCTGATGGTGCAGTGGTTAAGAATCTGCCTGCCAGTGCAGGGGACATGGGTTCAATCCCTGGTCTGGGAAGATCCCACATGCCATGGAGCAACTAAGCCTGTGCACCACAACTACTGAGCCTGTGCCCTAGAGCCCGCGAGCCGCAACTACTGAGCCCACATGCCACAACTACTGAAGCCCACGTGCCTAGAGCAGGTGCTCCGCAACGAGATAAGCCACCGCAATGAGAAGCCTGCGCACCACAACAAAGAGTAGCCCCCGCTCACCGCAACTAGAGAAAGCCGCCATGCGGCAACGAAGACCCAACACAGCCAAAAATAAATAAATAAACTTATAAAAAACAAAAATTAAAAAAAAATGGTAGCACCCACTATAGAGTACATTATTAAAAAAAAGAGAGAGGGAGAGAATGGATCATGCAGATCTAGGTGCGAATCTCCTTAGCTTTACTGCTAAAAATCTTTGGGATCTACTACAAATTATTTAGCCTTTGTAAGCCTCTGTTTCATCTATAAAATGAAGATAGTAGTACATACTACAATGGATTTTTTTCTTGAGGATTAAATAAGATGAAACATAAATGGCTTAGCACCATGCTCTACATAGTAAGGTATAATAAAATTAGTGGCTATCATTTATTAGTCTTATTTCGTGAGCTATTATGTATGACCTCAGTCTTTAAATCAGCAAATACCTTGGATAATTCAGTGAAACTCTAGTGTATCCAGATAGCACTTCTGTTCGTCAAGTAAGGAGATTCTAAAATGAATCATCTCTTTTCCTTTTATTAAAAAAGTAAGTCAAACCTGCTATTGTGATGAAAGACAAGCATCATTCTAAGTAACATTTTAAGCTTTAAGCTCCAAAAACAATAGATACTTGATGTTGAGAGAACCAGAAAAAAACAGCAGGTTTTAAGTGCAGTATATAAGTGAACATGAATGCAGAGGTCCCAGACATGAGGTAAATTAGGTTATGAACAGGCAGGTCACAAAAGAAAAGGTCCAGTTGGCCAAGAAGTATATGAGAACATATTCACATTTACTTTAGCAATCAGGGAGTCTCAAATTAAAGTCAGACACCATTGAATATAAAAGCATGTGTGAGAGTTACTATGTACATTGACTTTAAGGTAGTGATTACCTCTGGGAAAAGTGGGAAGAGAAAGGGTGAAGGTAATGGGCCTTTAACGATATTTATTCTGCAGTGTTTTATTTCTTTTAAAAAAAAAGTCTGAAGAAAATATGGCAAAACTAATATCTTAAATCCTCTTAAAGAGTATACATAAGTTTCTATTAGATTTTTTAACTTTTTTGTGTATTTGAATTATTTAAAAAATTGTAAAAACCTAGGAAATTTAAAATATTAGTTTGTCTCAAGAACCATCCTGGAGGATGGTAAGAATTAAATGTTTAACAAATACACTTATTCCCTATAAAGTTATATATGCTCTCGCTATCAATACAGTCATTCCTGATTCTTTCAATACCAGATAAGCCTTCTGAAATGTGAGTGCTTAGAAAAATTTTCAAATTGATATTGTGGAAAAAAATGTGTATTTAGAATATTATGAAAGATGAGGCACAGCATACTATTTTAAGCTTTATATAACCTCAGTGAATTGTATATTAAAAACTGTTTAGATTTTCTTACCTGACTCCATTAAATGTTCTTTGCATCTTCAGAGATTAAAAAAGAAGAAATGTAGGAATAAAAGAATACTCTGGATTCCATTAATCATTTTGGCAAGCCTTGAATGACACAGGCCATGGTTATGTAAGCAAAGACATTTGCCAAAGAAATTGATTAATTAAGTGATCATTTGTGATTGTTAGTTATTTGGATATAAACTATAGCATAGTCTCAATGTATAAACATACTTAAATTAGTAGTTACAAAAGCACTTTGTTTTAGTTATTAGGTTAGGAAAGAAAGTAAGAAAAGAAATCTCACTAATGAAATAGGAGATATCAAATGTCAGTAATTTTTTTTTTTTTGGCCCATTTTCTCATCTTATTTGGGAGAGGGGATAGAGAATGGGAATTTGAATACCTTTATGTGAAGTAGCTACTATCTTATTAAAACAGAAGACTTCTTAAAAATACTGTCTAAAAATGTGATTATAAACACACAAATTGGGGCTTCCCTGGTGGTGCAGTGGTTGAGAATCCGCCTGCCAATGCAGGGGACACGGGTTCGAGCCCTGGTCTGGGAAGATCCCACATGCCACGGAGCAGCTGGGCCCGTGAGCCACAATTGCTTAGCCTGCGCGTCTGGAGCCTGTGCTCCGCAACAGGAGAGGCCGCGATAGTGAGAGGCCCACGCACCGTGATGAAGAATGGCCCCCGCTCGCCGCAACTAGAGGAAGCCCACGCACAGAAACGAAGACCCAACACAGCCAATAAATAAATAAATAAATAAATTTATTTAAAAAAAAAACCAAAAACACACAAATTCACATTGTAAAAAACTTTTAGAAATACAGATGATTTTACACATTACTCTACCACCAAAAGAACCACAGCTAACATTTCGATATATGTTTCCAGTCTTTTTTCCGAAGTATACACCCCCCCACATAAACACACATTTATAGTCTTTTTTATTTTAGATATAGATATATATTAAATATGGACTTTGGTATCAAAGACTTGGAATTTTTATGAGTGATCTTACGAGCACACCCCCCTGCTCTAAACTGTATTGTTAATTGTTAATAGTAACATTACCTGGTTGCAATTGTAGAGTTTGTTAGTAAGTTCATGTGAAGAGGACCAACTATGATAAACACGTCTTTAAACAAATAAATGCATTATCTATACCAACCAAAGAATGTCTCTATTACTATTACTTTTGGTTTCCTCACTTAGAATTATCTCAAGTAATTGAAATTTAAAATTCATAATATGAAACACTTAATTTCAGTCCAATTCCAGTATATGACAAGTTCCTGTAGAAGTATTGGCCTGACGCTTTTATGTGGTTGTATCAGTGTTCTCTTTTGATAGTGGCATGTTGTGATATCTATAATCAGATTTGATATTTTTCACTGTAAGACATTTTGAACTTTTTCTTACAGGGTTTCTCTGCTGGGCTATTTGCATTCTACCATGATAAAGATGGAAATCCTCTAACTTCAAGATTTGCAGATGGTCTCCCACCTTTTAACTATAGGTATTTGTTTTTTTTTGTTCTTGTTCTTCTCTTTTAGGAGAGTGCTAAGACTAGAATCTGAGAATCATAGCATGTTAAGTTCCATAAATAATAGTGGCTTTATGGCTAGCCTAAGAAGATTGTATGTCCTATCTTATTAAAACAAGATAGGATATAAGGGTGGGATGAATTGGGAGATTAGGATTGACATGTATACACTACCATGTGTAAAATAGCTAGCTAGTGGGAACCTGCTGTATAGCACAGGGAGCTCAGCTCAGTGCTCTGTGATGACCTAGATGGATGGGATGGGGGTGCAGGGTGGGAGGGAGGTCCAAGAGGGATGGGATATATGTATACACATAGCTGATTCACTTCGTTGTACAGCAGAAACTAACACAACATTATAAAACAATTATACTCCAATGAAAAAAAAAAAAGAGTTCATTTAGCTTCACCTTTTCATTTTACAGATGAAACAATTGAGATGGAGAAAACTTAAGTGACTTATCCAAAGAGCCAGGACTCTTTGCCAAGCAGAGCTCTTTTGCACCACTCTGTAGCTTGTATTACTTTATAGAAGAGTCAGGCCATGGGAAAATATGGGTTGGTTATAGTTTGGTTTTTTAATAATTATTGCCTGTACATGGCAATATTTACATGTTAACTGGTATTTTATTTAGCACATCATATTAACAGTGACCTAGAGGTTCAGGGCCTAAAAGAAATAATACCAAGAATTACTAAAAAAAAAAATTATCAAGAATTTTATATAGAATATCAGTCACAGAACTATAACCATTTGCATGCATTTATATAAAAAATAAATCTCTAAATTAAGAGCACATGTCCACAAAAAGACATGTAAATGAATGTTCATGGCAGTTTTGTTATTAATAAACAAAAAATGGAAACCACCTAAAGGTCCATCAATAGAAGAATGGATTAATAAATCGTGATATATTCCTATAACCAAAAACTTACAAGGCACTACAAAGAACACATTACTGCTGCATGCAATAAAGTGTATGACTATCACAGTTACAAGGTTCAATAAAAGAAGTTGTAGTCCAGGGACTTCCCTGGTGGCGTGGTGGTTAAGAATCCACCTGCCGGGCTTCCCTGGTGGCGCAGTGGTTGAGAATCTGCCTGCCAGTGCAAGGGACACGGGTTCGAGCCCTGGTCTGGGAAGATCCCACATGCCGCGGAGCAACTAGGCCCGGGAGCCACAACTACTGAGCCTGCGCGTCTGGAGCCTGTGCTCCTCAACAAGAGAGGCCGCGATAGTGAGAGGCCCGCGCACCGCGATGAAGAGTGGCCCCCGGCCTAGAAGGAAGAGGCAGCTACCGTGGTGGCGGCGGCGGCGGCTCGGGCGGCAGCGCATAAAGGGGCCGCCGCCGGGTGATGCGGTCACCCCTGCGGGAGGCTCAGGAGCCGAGTGGGCCACGGCCCCAAGTCCGTCCCGCCGGACCCGCGCTCCGGAACTCCCCATCTTCTCCGGCCGACCCGCGATCACCGAGGCGGCCTCGCGCCCCCTCGCCCCTTCCCCGTCCCTCCCCTGCCCCTGTTCCCGCCCCGGGGGCCGCCTCCACCCGCCTCCCACGATGGCTCTGAAGAGAATCCACAAGGAATTGAACGACCTGGCGCGGGACCCCCCAGCACAGTGTTCAGCAGGTCCCGTTGGAGATGATATGTTCCATTGGCAAGCTACAATAATGGGGCCAAATGACAGTCCCTATCAGGGTGGAGTATTTTTCTTGACAATTCATTTCCCAACAGATTACCCCTTCAAACCACCTAAGGTTGCGTTTACAACAAGAATTTATCATCCAAATATTAACAGTAATGGCAGCATTTGTCTTGATATTCTACGGTCACAGTGGTCTCCAGCACTAACTATTTCAAAAGTACTTTTGTCCATCTGTTCTCTGTTGTGTGATCCCAATCCAGATGATCCTTTAGTGCCTGAGATTGCTCGGATCTACAAAACAGATAGAGAAAAGTACAACAGAATAGCTCGGGAATGGACTCAGAAGTATGCGATGTAATTAAAGAAATTATTGGATAACCTCTACAAATAAAGATAGGGGAACTCTGAAAGAGAAAGTCCTTTTGATTTCCATTTGACTGCTTTCTATGAGCCCACGCCTCATCTTCCCCTGTGCACATGTTTACCTGATACAGCAGTGCTGCGTGTTGTACATACTTGGAACAACAAACTAGAAATACTGTACTTCTGTACCAACATTGCCTCCTAGCAGAGAAGTGTGTGTGTGACAAGCCAGTTCTCCAGGTATAACCTAGGTGTGAGACTAGAAGCTTTCCTTATTGACTTAAATTTGGATAACGGCAGAGTGAGGGGTGGTGGGTATGGTGTGTGCTTGGATGGGGAAGAAAAGCTCCACTGACCTGTAGGAGATTGTTTTTTAAGTGAAATCCCATTAAACTCAAAACAGTTATGAAAAGCAAGGTGAAGAACATGAAGCTGTTTCTGTATTCATTTTATTCCGAAGGACTTAACGTCTTAGGTGAAAGTTATGACCAATCAGATTAAACTCTACCTACATCCTGTATTTTAAGGTCTAAGTTTAACTGGTCAACATTTAAATGGATTGGAGCTATTAGTAAAGTGTGATGGGCTTTGTTTCCAACTCTTTTACATCTCCCCACCCGTCAACCTTCGTCCTTCAGCCCCTCTTTCTCTCTTCCATATTCTTTGGTTTGTATGTGGTTTCTCAGTTAATACATAGCTAATAGCTCGTATTTTTCTTATGTTTTTAACTGCTTAGGTCTATCTGGATGTAAGGGTGAAAATTCATTCGATGGAAATACTTGTGTATATTTAAAGACCCAATTGCTCCTCTGGAGCCTGTACGTTCAAGAATGATTAATCTGTGTAATAAACTGATTACTACAGTCATTACAAAAAAAAAAAAAAAAGAGTGGCCCCCGCTCGCCACAACTAGAGAAAGCCCTCGCACAGAAACGAACACCCAACACAGCCATAAATAAATAAATAAATAAATAAATAAATAAATAAATAAATAAATAAATAAATAAAAAAAATTAAAAAAAAAAAAAAGAATCCACCTGCCAATGCAGGGGACACGGGTAGGGGACACGGGTTCGATCCCTGGTCTGGGAAGATCCCTCATGCTGCAGAGCAACTAAGCCAGTGTGCCACAGCTACTGAGCCTGTGCTCTAAAGCCCGTGAGCCACAACTACTGAGCCCGTGTGCCACAACTACTGAAGCCCGTGCGCCTAGAGCCCACGCTCCACAACAGGAGAAGCCACCGCAATGAGAAGCCCGCGCACCACAATGAAGAGTAGCCCCCACTTGCCGCAACTGGAGAAAGCCCGTGCACAGCAACAAAGACCCAAGGCAGCCAAAAAAAAAAAAAAGTCATAGTTCAGTTGTATGGAGTTTTAAAACAGTCAACGATAAAAGACAGATTAGTAGTTTTACTTGAAGCCGCAGGCTATTAAATGCCATACAAGTTGAACAGATTGAGACGGGGCATAAGGAAACCTTCTTGGGGTGCTGACGCTCTTCCATATCTTTATCAGAGTAGTGGTATATGGATGTAGAATACAAAATTAATTCTCACACGAAGATCTCCGTTTAGGTAGCTAGAAGTAAATAAATATTAAAACAGATAGTACTTTATTCATCATAGTATTTTTTTAGAGTATATGTGAAGAGACAATTCTAATGTAGAAATACATGTTTTACTTCCTAGATTGTGTTCGTTTGGTGGTATGGGAGAAGTCTGGTCTTTCCTAAGAATTGTGGTCTTTATGGGAAACATATAAATAGTGAGATAGGCAACATCTACGTAGTGATGTACATAAGGAGGAGAGAGATTCCTACACACAAGAACCATTGTTAAGCTGATAATTTGCAGTGCTTTCTTACATTCGGGATATTCCTCAAAAGCAGAAAATCTTACAGTATAAATGGAGATAATAGAGTAATAAGAAATTCAGGTGTTAGACATAGAAAGAGTCAGATTTGGCCCTAACCTATTTTTTTGGAGAAACCATTAATCTTGAAATGTGAATGATGAAGAGGATATTGGGGTTATTAATGAGGTAAAAACTGATTATTTTCTTGTTGGCTTTGTTCACTGTGTTTAAACATTGCCTTGCCACGGAAAAAGAAAAGGAATTAAGAATAATCTTTCTAAGGCATGGGTAGATGAATAGATATATAATACAACAAATAAAAGTGTTAAGTGTAGAATCTAAGTAATGGTTACTGGGTATGCAGGTGTTCACCATATAATTCTTTGAATAAATGTGTAAAATCTTCATAAAATAATGGTGGGAAAAAATAGCCTCTTTATATTCTGTTTTATTGGTGAGAATGAGAGATTCATAGGGTCAGTGGTAGAAGTAATCTAGGAAAAAGCCAGAAAAAAATGATACAGGTTATAGGGGGAAAAAAATTGATGTCCATTATAATTTTCTATAATAAATATAACACTTTTGTAGTAGTGCTTTTATTTGTGCAAGATAGATTCCCCAAAATGAGATTGTTTTCTCCCATTTAGTTATCTTTTTATTTGTCATATTTTTTCCCATACAGAAAAGTTTTAAATTTTTATATTATTAATCTTTTTTATTGCTTAAGAAAGTTTCTTCTGCCCTACAAAGATTATACAAATATTCTTCTAAATTTCTTCTGGTAAATTATTATTTGAATTTTTTATGTTCATAGCTTTAATCCATTTAGAATTTATTTTTGCTTCATGTATTTGGGGGTTCTTTTGTAAGGCACATACATGTTTATAATTGTTATGTCTTCTTGGTGGATTGACCATTTCTTCATTATAAAATGTCTCTAGTAACAATTTTTGTCTTAAAGTCTATTTTGTCTGATGTTAGTATAACTGTTCCAGCTCTCTTTTGAGTCCTATTTTCATGGTACATGCTTTTAATCCTTTTACGTTCAACCTACTTGTATCCTTGACTCTGAACTGTGTCTCTTGTAGACATAGTTGGATCATGTTTTTTTTTTAATGCATTCTGCCAGTCAACCCCCTTCTGCTCCCTCTGGCTGCCAGATAGCTGGTTTTCACCATGATTGTGGGCTGTTGGTTTTCAAAGCTGCCACAAAGCTGGAGAGAGGGCATGGGAAAACGCCACAAAGCTTGCTGTTCTTTCTGAGATTCATTCATTTTTCTTAAAGAAGTGCTTCCTGGATTACTACAAGCCTTTGGTTAATTTCCAGAGTTCTGAAAAGGTTCATTTGGCCAATTTTGATACTTTCCCCATTGCTTTCATGAAGTTCAGAGGTCCTTACTCTGCCATTTTTACTGACATTTGTCTGGAATTTATTTCTGTATATGGGGTAAAATAGGGATTTAACTTTAATTTTTCCTAGTAGGATAACCAATTTTACAGCACAGTTATTAAGTAAATTATGCTTTCCCACTAAATTAAGATGTCACCTTTTGTTAAGTTTTGTTATGTACAGTACTAAGATATGTCTCTCGACATGCTTTTGTTTTATCCAGTAAATTTGTTAAGAGGAAGTAATTCATTGTCATCTTAGCCAAATATTAGCTATTTGAATTTGAGCAAGTTACTTCATCTCTCTAAGCTTCTGTCTCTTTATCTGCAAAATAGTGATGATAATCTCATAAAGTTATTGAAAAGATTAAATTAGAAAATGCTATCAAGTCTTTGCTTGCACTTGGTGTATAGTAAGCTCAAATATTTTAATTTCATATTGATATTCATAAACACTTTTACACTTAAAGTGGTGGTGAATTTGCAAAAAGGACTGTCTTTTTATTCTTTAAATGCAGTCTTGGATTATATCAATGGAGTGATAAAGTAGTTCGAAAAGTGGAGAGATTATGGGATATTCGAGATAATAAGAGAGTTCCTCACACCGTGTATCTTCTAGTAACACCTCGTGTTGTTGTGAGTATCACTGAACTTCATGTCTCATGAGCCATCTGCTCTTTTCGTTCATTATGGTCCCTTCTTTACTAATCATTATTGTTTAAGAACTAACGATTAAATTTCAAAGCCTGTAGTAGGAAACATAATATAAAGGCAGTACAGTAAAGCTACAGGCCAAGCACAGTCTGAGGAAACAGAAATTTGGCAATGACTCTTATGGCTGCATTCTACCCACTGCTTTAAGTTGTGATACCAGTGCTCTGTTGTGATACCTCTTAGGATCCCTGGTACTATATGCATAATTGCTGGTCATTTCATTTGGAGTCTGTTTTAGTCAGGGTTCTCCAGAAAAACAGAACCAACAGGATGTGTTGAGAGAGAAAGAGATAAAGAGATTTATTTTAAGTAATTGGCTGGTCCAAAATCTGATGAGGTAGGCTGGCAACCTGAAGACTCAGGGAAGAGTTGTAGTTTGAGTCCAGAAGCAGTCGGCTGGCAAAATTCCTTCTTGCTCAGGGGTAAAGTCAGCCTTTGTTCTATGAAGGCCTTCAACTGACTGGCCCATTTATGTTACAGAGTGATCGGCTTTACTTAAAGTCCACTAATTTAAATGTTAATCTCATCCAAAAACACCTTCACAGAAACATTCAGAATAATGTTTGATCAGCTAGCTATCTGTGGCCCAGCCAAGTTGACACATAAAATTAATCATCACACCCTCTTATTTAATGACAGAAACCTATTCTCCCTTCTCCCCCTTCCTTGACTACACACAGCTCCTTCTGACCTCTGAACTTTTGCACTGCTCTTGGGATACTTCCCATCCCTGGAAATCTCTAACTGAAGGACAGACGAAACCAAATGAACAAAATTGTTTTCTAATGAACAACTTATTTTTCTTACAAAAACTATATCCATAATAAGAGCAGTTTATACCTGCATTAAAATCATTGTTGACACAACAGTTGCAAATGGCAATCATACCGGTCTATAACTTTTTTGAAATATATGACTTAAAGCCAAAATCTTCAAATAGAGGAAAAAATATTAAGAGAAATAGTAGTTCAATAGCAAAGAAAAGTGTGACAGCATCAAAATATTTAATTATATTAAAAACTGTATTTTTAAAAGACATTCTTTCTTCTCACCAAAGTAATTCTTTAATGACTACTTTATTATATCCAGTGTGGTAAGGAGTTTGCCATTATGTTGTACTTTTGTAGGGTTTATTTACTTTTTTTTTTCTGATTCTTAGGATGAGGCACGAAAACACTTTAACTGTCCAATTCTGGAGGGAATGGAACTTGAAAATCAAGGTGGTATGGGCACTGAGCTCAACCATTGGGAAAAGCGATTATTAGAGGTCAGTTTATTTTAGAATTTTACTAGACATATTTTTTCTTTAATGAAAGAATTCGTACTCAACTTATTCAAACATGTAATAGATTATAAAGTAAAAAAATTTAAGAAGTCTCTTTCCCCTTTTGCTTTCCAGATCCACTTTCCAGATGTAATCACTATTTAAGTTTTTTAAATATCCTTCCAGAAATGTTAGATAGACAGATAGACAGACACACTGACACACAGTTTTTTTTTAAATAGGTTCATACATTTATGCAACTTTTTTCATTTAACAATATATCTTAGACATCTTTCCAAGGCAGTATAAGTGCTTCTGCTATCATACAATGTATGCTTTCCTAAGGAACCTCTTTCTTCAAAATCGAACGCTAAAAATAACAAGGCTTGTAGGAAACACAAATACCAGGTTATTAACAAAAGCAATAAGTCATAATAAAAGTACTAGCTCAGTCTGAAAAGACATCATATTTCCAATAAATAAACTCCTGTATTTACTCTAGTATTTCTTTACCTTAAACAATAGCAAAAAGCAATGGTAGATAGATGAGAGACTATAAATCTGAATAATGGGGACAAGAGTAAAATGTACAAAGGTAAGAGAACAATGCAACAAACACTTCTAAGACAAAGCCTCTGGCCATACGGAGCCAGTTGGAAGAACATGGAGTGAATGAGCATCATACACAGCACAGCATTCCTCTGTTGCTGTGTTCGGCTGTCTTAGTGTATTTTGGGTTTTTGTTTGTTTTTTAATTTTTATTTTATATTGGAACATAATTGATTAACAATGTTGTATTAGTTTCAAGTGTACAGCAAAGTGATTAATTTAGCTGCTATTGTTCCATTGCACAAAACATTAAAATCCAGAGAGAAATCATTATGAACCAACATGATTCCATCTTATACTGATGTCATTCCCTTATTTACTAGTCTCACATGAGCTCATTTACATTACAAAAATACATGCATTAGTAGAATAGACTGTATACATGGATCTACTTATTTTTAAACAGCTACATAGTATTATATGAATGTAAAAACAATCCTTTTTAATGAATAATTATGTTTTAAATTTTTTGTCTTAAAAATGTTGTAATGAGCAATTTATTTATACCTTCACTGCCTTACAGGAGTGGCATTCCAGTAGGTGTTCTTAGATTCAACTAAATAGTCAGTCAAACCTATAAGACCTAAACAGGTCACATTCAAAAAACATTAGAAGGATACAAGAAAGAAAGTACAGCATGCCAGCATGGCAGAGTCAGGCATTTCTCTAGTGCTCTACACAGTAGTCTAAGGGCTGTCATCCATGCCTCTCTCCCTCTCCCTCCAGCTCAAATACCATAAGCACAAGACCATAATAGAGGGGTGCAAGAACCAGCCTGGCTTAGAAGTACCATGTCCCAAATAAGAACCAACATGTTTTTCTAACAGTTTCATAGACATAACTTCCAGATGCCTGTAAGGGACATACCCATAAGAGTCACTGCACACAGAGAAGTCCGAAACTGTGGTTTACCAACAGGTATTCATGTTCATTTATAGTAATCCCAAGTCCAGAGGCATAACAGGTGGTGTTTTTTCCTTAAGTCCTGTTGCCTAGTAACACAGTTGACATTCCACCCTTATTAGGTTTCCAGGGGAGCAGAACTAGAAAGTTAATGCAAGATCAGATTTGTTTATATAGAAAAAGGAAGGATAAATCCCTGGAAATGGAATTTCTGGGTCAAAGGGTATATGTGTGTGTGTGTGTGTGTGTGTGTGTGTTTTAGATGTCTGTTTAAATAATTAAATACTTGCAGGTTACATACACCATGATCCAAGTTAGCAAAATTATGAAAAGAGTGAAATTAATGCTTGTGCTGACTGTTCTTATCTAGGTGACCACAAAGTAACAGTGATAGAAACTTATGGAAAACATGTACACTTATTTCTCACATGGGAATAAGTTTCTTTATTTTCCTTAAACAGTTTTCTCAAGTGATTCCCTTTAGAAAGCTGTAGATTGGCCAGAAATGAAAATTTACTTAGTTTTCAATAGAAGACTTGAGAGTAGTCATTTTATTAGTTTCATTAACTGCTGCCTTTCCTCTGAAATCAACTTTGTGTCCTTGAACTATTTTTTAAAAAGATGATATTAAAGTACTTGAGATGGCCATCCAGTGTTCAACATAAAGATTAGCAGAATACGGGAATTCCCTGGAGTCCAGTGGTTAGGACTCCATGCTTTCGCTGCTGAGGGCATGGGTTTGATCCCTGGTCTGGGAACTTAGATCCTGCAAGCTGTGCAGGCACCCAAAAAAAAAAAAAAAAAAAAAAAGAAAAATCAGAGCTTCCCAAAGATAGAATATGCTTCCTTAAGAGACAGTGAAGCCCTTACCATTAGGTGACCTTCTGGTAGGAATTTTATTATACAAATTAAGACATTGGGTAGATAGTAGACCTTGATATTTTGGGTCCCTCAGGCAACTCCTTTGATCCTGTGATTCTGTGATACTTGTTTTGCATATTAATATGTATTTCTGTGATCGCAAAGTATAGAAAGTTGGTTATAAAAGCATTTTCTTTGTAATTCAGGCAAGTATTCCATTCCCCACTCCATTATCTGGGCATCTGTCTCAACCACCCACTTTACTTTGCCTGAATAGTGTAATGTTTTTAACAGTATTTCTGTTTCCATATATTTATCTTCATTTTCATCACAGAGTTCTAAATGCTAGTTATCTATCATTACAGGGAAATTGTATACAATATAGACATTTGAGGCAGAAAGTAGATTTTGCTTTAAGCTTCAGTCTTGTCATCTTAAAGAAGGCTTATGTATTCCACTATTTTAAGTCAATATTTTGTCAGCCTCTCACACTTGCAACATTTTAAATATACATCAAAGCACTCACGGAAATTATTGGGACTTGCAAGGAGTCCAGTCTTCTAATTAAAATCTGTTGGTGATTTCCAGAATGAAGCAATGACTGGTTCTCACACCCAGAACCGAGTCCTCTCTCGAATCACTCTGGCGTTAATGGAGGACACTGGGTAAGACAGCTGTGAGAATTTTATATGAATTGTTTATTAAAATGAAATGAATATTAAGATTACTATTAAGATGAAATGAATATTAGTAGCTTAAGAAAATACTGACATTTTACATGAAGTAAAATATAGCTATTTTTAAAATTTTGTGCAGTTAGCTATCCATTACCTGTACCAGCTCCACTCATTCATTCAGTAAATGTTTGAGGCCCTGAGGTGTATAGTAATGAATAGAATAAATCCCTGGCATTATGAGATTTATTTTTTAATAAGTAGAGCCCATGCAGATATGAAGGAAAAGCTTACATAAACAATTTTTTTTAATTGTAAGTGAAATTGGTTTATGTAGAGATTCCTGGTTTTTAAGGCAATAGAACTTTCTTGTAAAGCCATAGAATACTGTTTTTAAATGACTCCAATGGGAGTCTTTTTCGCTGTGGGCTCCTGGGGTTTTTTTGACAAGTCTCAGTTTTTGATAGCTTCCTTGCTTTTTGGTATAGCAGGATGTACCAGGCTGATCTGCACATACCCTATATCATCCTAGATCTGGCATCAGCCAGTTTTCCAAGGAGCACTGGAATGTTCCTTTTGATGGAGAATAGCTTTTAGAAACCACAATCTAGGGACTGTGTTCATTTCTACTGGGTTGTCATTGCTTCTCGTCATTTTCAGTGGACCAAGGAGGGAAATTCATATTTTTGAAAAGAAAAAAAAATGCTGGATTCCTTTTAGTGCCATTATAGCTCTTTCCCATTTATCCCTAAAAAGCAATGGCCAACAAAAGTGGTCCTGCTGCTCTGTTTAACAACCTATTTATAGCCCTTCTGTAAATAATGCTAGTTTCTTTAAGATACCAGTAGGATATAGAAGCACTGTGGAGTGTGTGAGTCACTAGTGAAACCATGGCACTGGTGAATTTTAAAGCATTTCTTCCTTTTTCTGATGCAAGAGAAAAATGAGCCAGATGTTTCTAAGTATCTGGCAGTATTTTTAAATTGTAGATGTGGAAATTAATTTTCATAAATCCATAAGACTTCAGTGTAGATTAGCTAAATTCCTTCTCCCAGTAAAAGACATTATCATGTTTCCATCCAGAAACCTGGGAATCATCCTTGACAACTCCCTCTCCCTACCTCTCACATCTAATCAATCATAAATCTTGCTTAATTTTTAGCTCTTCAGTATCCCAGGAGTCTGTCTACTTTTTGGGTCACATTTATCAAGGCCACCATTATCTTTTCCTTGGATTACTATACTAGCCTTTTTTTAATGTCTCCCTGCACCTCAAGTGGTCCTTTCTACTGCCCAAAGCCCTTCACACATTCTGCAAAATGTCGTTTAGAAGTTTTTTAGGCATGGTGTCTCACACAGTGAGAAATACATCACGACCAAAGTACACACATACATATATAATGGTTAAGAGTAAAGATGTTGACGAGGGTGCCAAAACCATTCAATGGGGAAAGAATAGTTTTTTCAACAAATGGTGTTGGGACAACTGGATATCCATATACAAAAGAATGAACCCCTACCACACATGATATACAAAAATTAACTCAAAATGGATTGAAGATCTAAATATAAGGCTAAAACTATACAACTCTTAGAAGGAAATATTGGTGTAAATCTTCATGATACTAGATTAGGCAGTGATTTCTTAGATATAACACCAAAAGCACAAGCAACCAAAGAAAAAATAGATAAATTGGACTTCATCAAAATTAAATACTTGTACTTCAAAGGACGCTATCAAGAAAGTAGGAAGAACGCGCAAAAGGGGAAAATATTTGCAAATTATCTATCTGATAAGGATCTAGTACCCAGAATATATAAAGAACTCTTACAACTCGAAATAAAAAGACAACTCAATTTAAAAATTGGTGAAGGATTTGAATAGATATTTCTCTAAAGATATACAAATGATTAATAAGCACATGAAATGATTCTCGGCATCATTGGGGAAATGCAAATGAAAACCACAGTGCTACTTCACACCCACTAGGATGGCTATAATAAAAAAGACAATGGCAGGGAATTCAGTGGTTAGGACTCCGTGCTTTCACTGCCAAGGGTGCGGGTTCAGTCCCTGGTGAGGGAACTAAGATCCCACAAGCCATGCGGCAAGGCCAAAAAAAGAAAAAAAAAAAAAATGGCAAATATTGATGTGGGAAAATTGGAGCCCTCATACACTGCTGATGGGAATGTAAAATGATACAGCCACTTTGGAAAATAGTTTGGCATTGATTTACAAAACCAGACATACTCATACCATAGCAACCCAGCGATTATGCTCCTTGGTATTTAATCAAATGGATTAAAAACTTACGCCTACAAAAAAACCTCTATACAGAGGTTTATAACAGCTTTATTCATAATTGCCAAAACGTGGAAACAACCAAGTTGTCCTTCAATATGTGAATGGATAAATAAATTGTGGTATATCCAGACAATGGAATATTATTCAGAGCTAAAAAGAAATGAGCTGTCAAGCCATAAAAGGACATGAAGGAACCTTAAATGCATATTGCTAAGTGAAAGAAGCCAATCTGAAAAGGCTACATACTTATGATTCCAACTATATGACATCCTGGAAAAGGCAAAACTATGGAGAGAGTAAAAAGATCAGTGGTTGCCAGGGGTTAAGGGAAAGGAAGGATGAACAAGCAGAGCACAGAGGGTTTTAAGGGCAATGAAATTATTCTGTATGATACTGTACAGAATAATGATGGCTACATGTTATTATATATTTGTCCAAACTTACTGAATGTACAACAACAAGAGTAAACCCTAATATAAACTGTGGATTTTAGGTGATGATGACGTGTCAATGTAGGTGTATTGATTGTAACAAATGTAGCACTCTGTTGCAGTATATTGATAGTAGGGGGAGGGTATGTGTGTTGCAGCGCAGGGGCTGTATGGGAACTCTGTACTGGCCACTCAGTTTTGCTGTGTGCCTAAAACTGCTCTAAAAATGTTTAAAAAAAGGAATGAAGTGCTAATACATGCTATGACACGTATGAACCTTGAAAATATTATGCCAAGTGAAAGAAGCCAGATGCAAAGGACCACACTCCATTTCTATGAAAGGTCCACAATACACTAACCTACAAAGACAGGCAATAGACTAGTGGTTGCCAGGGACTGAGGAGTGACTGCTAATGGGTACATAGTTTTTTGGGGTGATGAAAATGTTCTGAAATTAGATCGTGGTAATGGTTTCACAACCTTGTGAGTATACTAAAAACATTGAATTGTACACATTATGAGGGTAAATTTTATGGTATGTTAATTATATTTCCATTTTTTTAAAAGCTCACAAACATTGAAGCCAGAACGCTAGATTCAAATCCCAGCTCTGCCATTTACTAGTTGTATTCTTGCCTCAGTTCTTTCCTCTGTAAAATAGGGATAAAAAGTGATATCTACCTCATAGAGTTTCATGAACCTTGAATGAGTTGATATATGTAAACCCCTTAATAGAGTACTTGGCACATTATAAGGGCCAATTAAGTATTAGCTATTACATATAAAAGTGAATCATTCGGGACTCCCCTCGTGGCGCAGTGGTTAAGAATCCGCCTGCCAATGCAGGGGACGTGGGTTCGAGCCCTGGTCCGGGAAGATCCCACATGCCACAGAGCAACTAAGCCTGTGCACCACAACTAGCGCTCTAGAGCCCGTGAGCCACAGCTACTGAGCCCGCAGGCCACAACTACTGAAGCCCACACGCCACAACTACTGAAGCCCATGCGCCTAGAGCCTGTGCTCCACAACAAGAGAAGCCACTGCCATGAGAAGTCCGCGTACCGCAACGAAGAGTAGCCCCCACTCGCCACAACTAGAGAAAGCCCATGCACAGCAACAAAGACCCAACGCAGCCCAAAATTAATTAATTAATTAATTAAAAACAACAACAACAAAAAAAACTGAATCATTCAAAGTTTCACGAAACAATATTTACCCTTACTATCTACAATGTAGTCCTCTTTTTCTATTGATTTTATTTTTTTAATCTTTTATTTTAATATGTAATTTTTTTACAGGTGTATTCTATTGATTTTAAAAGACAGAGAGAGAGAAAGAAACGTTAAGGTCCACTAAATTGATTTCACAACCCACTAATGCCACCAAGAAATCTTGTTTCTAATTGCTCCCTCAGCTAACTTGTGCTCACCCTTCTAGGTTTAGCTTAAAGTTTCTTCCTCAGAAGAACCTTTCCTAATTCCCCAGACTAGCTTAGGTTTCCCTATCAATGTGCTCCTATTATCACCTTGTACTTAACCTCTGTCCTACTTATCACACTTGTAAGTTTCTTTTTGGTATCTGCCTTCCCCACTAGATTATATTGTTCACAAGGGCAGAAACTGTTTATTCACTGCTGTAGCCTTAGCTACACTTAGCAAAGTGCCTAGCACATAAGAAGTGCTTAATAACTGTTGACTAATAGTACAGGAAGAACTGGAAAGAAAACATATGAAGGAGGTTTCAAGAAATGTAGCTGGAGTGCCTAGCAGATGATTGAATGATAGTTGATAACTATGCTTTGCACTCATCAACCTATACTAGATACGGTAATTCCCAAGGGAATCTAATTACATTATATTTTATCCTTTGGGAGAAGGACTTCCTTACCTAGGCACTGCTAAAATACTTGCTAGTGTGCAAGATTAAGGGCACCTGTTACTGTCCAGACAGCTTGACCTGCTGTGATACCAAGTTAGCTAATTAAGGTGACTTACACTGTAGCTGCAGAGAGGCTTCAGGCATTTTGGTACTGGAGTGCCAGGCTTTATTTCTTCAGTTTCTCTCTGAGTGTTCTGTTCTGTGAAAGGGGAGAAGGTTTTGAAAGATGCTATGTTACATATTTCTGCTGTTGTTAGATTTTGTGGGAAGTGCTAGAGTGGAGGGGATGATTCTTATCATTCCCTCAACTTTTTTTTTTTTTTTTTTTTCCCTCAACTTTTGAGCCTGTGTTTTTATTACTGTTTTGGTAATTCTAAGGGGAGAAGATATAATACAAGCATGAAAGAAGCTATTTTGTATAGCTTTATAACTTGTAAACTAATCTCGTCATTAAGAATAAAGAAGAAAAACTAACAAAAGTAGGTTCGTTGCCTTTGATTAATTTTGCCAGGAAAGTATCGATAAATCACTGTGGTTTTTCTCTGAAATTGGAACATTTTTAATGTATTGGCCATAGTATTCATTTGTCTTATTATCATGGTGTAATGTTTAGTCACAAGCAGGAGCCATATTGATAGAGTATCACAAATTCAAGGCCAGGGAAGCAAGAAACTAGGGCCAACTGGATCAGATTAGGTAAAGGCTAGACAACTAGTAATTCTACTTTTCTTCTTCAGTTTACTCCCTTCTCTTTTTCTCTCATTCTCTTTGTTTCTTTGCCTTTTATTCCCCTTGTCTCACACCTTAATCATTTTCTCCTCTGTGACTTATATCATCTTTGAAAATTACAATGGGAACATGGTTTGGTTTGGTTTGGTTTTTTTCAAATGTAAAAGCACCCTCGAGTACTCATGTTTTCCTCAAGACTAAAATTTCACAGTCCCTGCTGCAGTGATCCTGTGCAGCAATCCTGTGCAGCAAGGACTTTGTTTGTAAATGCTCATCTGTGGGGATGGTCATCAAAGTCCTTTTTGAGGTTCTAGTTTGCTCATTGTTGAGATTTGTAATTGGTATGCTGGAGTTGTTTTTTAAATGACAGTAATATAAAGTGCTTTGTTTGAATTATTTCCACAGCTGGTATAAAGCTAATTACAGCATGGCTGAGAAGTTAGACTGGGGCCGAGGAATGGGCTGTGACTTTGTCAGGAGGAGCTGTAAATTCTGGATTGATCAGCAGAGACAAAAGTAAGGATGCCTTTCCTCCTAATGTCTTTGATGACACAGTTTATTCCTGATTTTGTTCTCTATCCGGAGCGTAAAGTGTCCCGATTTTCAAAATGTCGTCTAAACAGTTCAATTTCAAAATGTGTAGAAAACCATCTACAGTTCTTTATGATTATATCATAATAAGTAGCCACAGTATTGTTTCAAAGCATATACCAAAAGAATCTACAGTGTGAGCACCAGAGCCATAAAACATTTCTGTTTACCTTGTAATTCATAAATATATATATTGCAAAATTTTGCATACTCTAGCATTCTTATTTGTTGTCTTCAGAGAATGCACTCATAAACATAGATGCAACTATTTATTCAGTATAGAAAACATAAAGCAACATTTAAATAGTGGTCCTCTAATCTGGATCCATCTCATAATTACCTAGCAAGCTTTTTAAAAAATACAGTCTCCAATTTTGGGGGAAACATGCACACACACATGCGCTCATATATTTACAAATGTATATATTTTTAAATTTTTTGAGGTAATTGTAGATTCACATACAGTTGTAGAAAAAATAGAGATCTCATGTGTACTTTATCCAGTTTCCTTGATTGGTAACATCTTGCAAAACTGTAGTACCATATCACACCCAGGATATTGATATTGATACAGTCAGATACAAAATATTTGGATCACCACAGGGATCCCTCCTATTGCCCTTTTGTAACCATACCCACTTCCCTCCCACCCCTGGAAACTACTAATCTGTTCTCCATTTCTGTAATTTTGTCATTTCAAGGATGTTATATAAATGGACTCATAATGGTATATACCCTTTTGGGACTGGCTTTTTTCACTCAGCATAATTTTCTGAGGATTCACCCAGTTGTTGTGTATATCAAAACTTTGCTCATTCTTATGGCTGAATAATATTCCATGATATAGATGTACCACAGTTTGTTTAACCATTCACATGTTGACATCTGGGTTGTTTCTAGTTTTTGGCTATTATGAATAAAGCTGATATAAACTTTTGTGTACAGGATTGTGTGTGAACATAAATCTTCATTTTTCTAGAATAAGTGCCTAGGAGTGCAATCACTGTGTAATATGGTAGTTGCAAGTTTAGTGTTGTAAGAAACTGCCAAACTCTTTTCCAGAATGGCTATACCATTTTATATTCCAACCAGCAATGTATGAGGAATAACAGTTTCTCCACATCCTCACCAGCATTTGGTATTGTCACCTTTTCTTTTTTTTAACATCTTTATTGGAGTATAATTGCTTTACAGTGTTGTGTTAGTTTCTGCTGTATAACAAAGTGAATCAGGTATATGCATACGTATATCTGCATATCCCCTTCCTCTTGCGTCTCCCTCCCACCCTCCTTATCCCACCCCTCTAGGTGGTCACAAAGCACCAAGCTGACCTCCCTGTGCCATGCAGCTGCTTCCCACTAGCTATCTATTTTACAGTTGGTAGTGTATATATGTCAGTGCTACTCTCTCACTTCGTCCCAGCTTACCTTTCCCCCTCCCCATGTCCTCAGGTCCATTCTCTATGTCTGTGTCTTTATTCCTGTCCTGCCCCTAGGTTCTTCAGAACCATTTTTTTTTTTAGATTCCATATATATGTGTTAGCATACGGTATTAGTTTTTCTCTTTCTGACTCACTCTGTATGACAGACTCTAGGTCCATCCACCTCACTACAAATAACTCAATTTTGTTTCTTTTTATGGCTTGAGTAATATTCCATTATATATATGCGCCACATCTTCTTTATCCATTCACCTGTTGATGGACACTTCTGTTGCTTCCATGTCCGGGCTGTTGTAAATAGAGCTGCAATGAACATTGTGGTACATGACTTTTTTTGAATTATGCTTTTCTCAGGGTATATGCCCAGTAGAGGGATTTCTAGGTCATTTGGTAGTTCCATCTTTAGTTTTTTAAGGACCTCCATATTGTTCTCCATAGTGGCTGTATCAATTTACATTCCCACCAACAGTGCAAGAGGGTTCCCTTTTCTCCACACCCTCTCCAGCATTTATTGTTTGTAGATTTTTTGATGATGGCCATTCTGACCAGTGTGAGGTGATACCTCAGTGTAATTTTGATTTGCATTTCTCTAATAATTAGTGCTGTTGAGCATCTTTTCACTTGTTTGTTGGCAATCTATATATCTTCTTTGGAGAAATGTCTATTTAGGTCTTTTGCCCATTTTTGGATTGGGTTGTTTGTTTTTGGATATTGAGCTGCATGAGCTGCTTATATATTTTGGAGATTAATCCTTTGTCAGTTGATTTGTTTGCAAATATTTTCTCCCATTCTGAGGGTTGTCTTTTCGTCTTGTTTATGGTTTCCTTTGCTGTGCAAAAGCTTTTAAGCTTCATTAGGTCCCAGTTGTTTATTTTTGTTTTTATTTCCATTTCTCTAGGAGGTGGGTCAAAAAGGATCTTGCTGTGATTTATGTCATAGAGTGTTCTGCCTATGTTTTCCTCTAAGAGTTTTACAGTGTCTGGCCTTACATTTAGGTCTTTAATCCATTTTGAGTTTATTTTTGTGTATGGTGTTAGGAAGTGTTCTAATTTCATTCTTTTACATGTAGCTGTCCAGTTTTCCCAGCACCACTTATTGAAGAGGCTGTCTTTTCTCCGTTGTATATTCTTATCTCCTTTATCAAAAATAAGGTGACCATATGTGCGTGGGTTTATCTCTGTGCTTTCTATCTTGTTCCACTGATCTATATTTCTGTTTGTGTGCCAGTACCATATTGTCTTGATTACTATAGCTTTGTAGTATAGTCTGAAGTCAGGGAGCCTGATTCCTCCAGCTCTGTTTTTTTTTTCTCAAGATTGTTTTGGCTATTCAGGGTCTTTTGTGTTTCCATACAAATTGTGCAGTTTTTTATTCTAGTTCTGTGAAAAATGCCATGGGTAGTTTGATAGGGATTGCACTGAATCTGTAGATTGCTTTGGGTAGTAGAGTCATTTTCACAATGTTGATTCTTCCAATCCAAGAACATAGTATATCTCTCCATCTGTTTGTATCATCTTTAATTTTTTTCATCAGTGTCTTATAGTTTTCTGCATACAGGTCTTTTGTCTCCTTAGGTAGGTTTATTCCTAGGTATTTTATTCTTTTTGTTGCAATGGTAAATGGGAGTGTTTCCTTAATTTCTCTTCCAGATTTTTCATCATTAGTGTATAGGAATGCAAGAGATTTCTGTGTATTAATTTTGTATCCTTCTACTCTACCGAATTCATTGATTAGCTCTAGTAGTTTTCTGGTAGCATCTTTAGGATTCTCTATATATAGTATCCTGTCATCTGCAAACAATGACAGTTTTACTTCTTCTTTTCCAATTTATATTTCTTTTTCTTCTCTGATTGCTGTGGCTAAAACTTCCAAAACTATGTTGAATAATAGTGGTGAGAGTGGGCAACCTTGTCTTTTTCCTGATCTTAGAGGAAATGGTTTCAGTTTTTCACCATTGACAACGATGTTGGCTGTGGGTTTGTCACATATGGCCTTTATTATGTTGAAGTAGGTTCCCTCTATGCCTACTTTCTGGAGAGTTTTTATCATAAATGGGTGTTGAATTTTGTCAAAGGCTTTTTCTGCATCTATTGAGATGATCATATGGTTTTTATCCTTCAATTTGTTAATATGGTATATCACATTGATTGGTTTGCATATCTTGAAGAGTCTTTGCATTGCTGGGATAAACCCCACTTGACCATGGTGTATGATCCTATTAATGTGCTGTTGGATTCTGTTTGCTAGTATTTTGTCAAGGATTTTTGCATCGATGTTCATCAGAGATATTGGCCTGTAGTTTTCTTTTTTTGTGACATCTTTGCTGGTTTTGGTATCAGGGTGATGGTGGCCTCATAGAATGAGTTTGGTAGTGTTCCTCTCTCTTCTATATTTTGGAAGAGTTTGAGAAGGATAGGTGTTAGCTCTTCTGTGAATATTTGATAGAATTCACCTGTGAAGCCATCTGGTCCTGGACTTTTGTTTGTTGGAAGATTTTTAATCACAGTCTCAATTTCAGTGCTTGTGATTGGCCTCTTTATATTTTCTATTTCTTCCTGGTTCAGTCTTGGAAGGTTATACCTTTCTAAGAATTTGTCCATTTCTTCCAGGTTGTCCATTTTATTGGCATATGGTTGCTTTTAATAATCTCTCATGATCCTTTGTATTTCTGCAGTGTCCATTGTTACTTCTTTTTCATTTCTAATTCTATTGATTTGAGTCTTTCCCCTTTTTTTCTTGATGAGTCTGGCTAATGGTTTATCAATTTTGTTTATCTTCTCAAGGAACCAGCTTTTAGTTTTGTTGATCTTTGCTATCGTTTTCTTCATTTCTTTTTCATTTATTTCTGATCTGATCTTTATGATTTCTTTCCTTCTTCTAACTTTGGGGTTATTTTGTTCTTCTTTCTCTAATTGCTTTAGGTGTAAGGTTAGGTTGTTTATTTGAGATGTTTCTTGTTTCTTAAAGTAGGATTGTATTGCTATAAACTTCCCTCTTAGAACTGCTTTTGCTGCATCCCATAGGTTTTGGGTTGTCGTGTTTTCATTGTCATTTGTTTCTAGGTATTTTTTGATTTCCTCTTTGATTTCTTCAGTGATCTCTTGGTTATTTAGTAGTGTATTGTTTAGCCTCCATGTGTTTATATTTTTTACAGATTTTTTCCTGTAATTGCTATCTAGTCTCATAGCGTTGTGGTCAGAAAAGATACTTGATATGATTTCAATTTTCTTAAATTTACCAAGGCTTGATTTGTGACCCAAGATATGATCTGTCCTGGAGAATGTTCCATGAGCACTTGAGAAGAAAGTGTATTCTGTTGTTTTTGGATGGAATGTCCTATAAATATCAGTTAAGTCCATCTTGTTTAATGTGTCATTTAAAGCTTGTGTTTCCTTATTTATTTTCATTTTGGATGATCTGTCCATTGGTGAAAGTGGGGTGTTAAAGTCCCCTACTATGATTGTGTTACTGTTGATTTCCCCTTTTATGGCTGTCAGCATTTGTCTTATGTATTGAGGTGCTCCTATGTTGGGTACATAAATATTTACAATTGTTATATCTTCTTCTTGGATTGATCCTTTGGTCATTATATAGTGTCCTTCTTTGTCTCTTGTAATAGTCTTTATTTTAAAGTTTATTTTGTCTGATATGAGAATTGCTACTCCAGCTTTCTTTTGATTTCCATTTGCATGGAATATCTTTTTCCATCCCCTCACTTTCAGTCTGTATGTGTCCCTAGGTCTGAAGTGGGTCTCTTGTAGACAGCATATGTACGGGTCTTGTTTTTGTATCCATTCAGCCAGTCTATGTCTTTTCATTGGAGCATTTAATCCATTTACATTTAAGGTAATTATCGATATGTATGTTCCTGTTACCATTTTCTTAACTGTTTTGGGTTTGTTATTGTAGGCCTTTTCCTTCTCTTGTGTTTCCTGCCTAGAGAAGCTCCTTTAGCATTTGTTGTAAAGCTGGTCTGGTGGTGCTGAATTGTCTTAGCTTTTGCTTATCTGTAAAGGTTTCTCCATCGAATCTGAATGAGATCCTTGCTGGGTAGAGTAATCTTGGTTGTAGGTTTTTCCCTTTCATCACTTTAAATATGTCCTGCCACTCCCTTCTGGTTTCCAGAGTTTCTGCTGAAAAAGCAGCTGTTAACCTTATGGGGATTCCCTTGTATGTTATTTGTTGCTTTTCCCTTGCTGCTTTTAATATTTTTTCTTTGTATTTAATTTTTGATAGTTTGATTAATATGTGTCTTGGCATGTTTCTCCTTGGATTTATCCTTTATGTGAACCTCTGTGCTTCCTGGACTTGATTGACTTGATTGACTATTTCCTTTCCCATGTTAGGGAAGTTTTTGACTATAATCTCTTCAAATATTTTCTCAGACCGTTTCTTTTTCTCTTCTTCTTCTGGGACCCCTATAATTCAAATGTTGCTGTGTTTAATGTTGTCCCAGAGGTCTCTGAGACTGTCCTCAATTCTTTTCATTCTTTTTTCTTTATTCTGCTCCCTGGCAGTTATTTCCACCATTTTATCTTCCAGCTCACTTATCCGTTCTTCTGCCTCAGTTATTCTGTTACTGATTCCTTCTAGAGTATTTGTTGTTTTAGTAATTGTGTTATTCATCACTGTTTGTTTGCTCTTTAGTTCTTCTAGATCCTTGGTAAATGTTTCTTGTATTTTCTCCATTCTGTTTCTGAGATTTTGGATTATCTTTACTGTCATTACTCTGAATTCTTTTTCGGGTAGGTTTCCTGTTTCTTCTTCGTTTATTTGGTCTTGTAGGTTTTCACCTTGCTTCTTCATCTGTAACATATTTTTTTGTCGTTTCCTTTTTTTTTTTTTTTTTGATGGGTGGTACTGTATTCCTGTCTTACTGGTTGTTTGGCCTGAGACGTTCAGCACTGGAGTTTGCAGGCAGTTAGATAGAGCTGAGTCTTGGTGCTGAGATGAGGACCTTCTGGAGGCCTCACTCCGATTGATATTCCCTGGGGTCTGAGGTTCTCTGTTAGTCCAGCAGTTTGGACTCAGAGCTCCCACCACAGGAGCTTGGGCCCAACCTCTGGCCTGGGAACCAAGATCCCGCAAGCTTCACAGCACAGTTAAAAAAAAAAAAAAAAAAAAGGAAGAAAGAAAAAAAAGAGCAGTACAATATCAAAGAATAAAAAACAAAAGAAAATTAGAAAGATAAAAATATATCAGGAAAAATAAAACTATAATTGAAACAACTGCAACAGGTAAAATAAAACCCCAGCAAAAAAAAGAAAAAAAAGGGAGGGGGGCAACAAGCCAAAAGGAGAGATCACTAACAAAGTATAAAGAATAAAATAAAATTAGAAAAATAAAAGCTTTATTAGGAAAAATATAAAAGAATCAACAACAGTGAATCAACAAGGTAAAACAGAACCCCAATCTAAAAGTGGAAAAAAAAACAAAGAAAAAGCCTTGGCTATGGGGGCACAGTTTAGGCTGGGGGGGTGGGGGTGGAACTTAGGCAGAGGTGGGGTGTAGGGTGGGGCAGGACCTAGGCAGGTGGGGGGTGAAATTTGAGCATGGCACAGGGCCTCTGCTTAGGACCTGCCCAGAAAGGGAGAGGCAGCACGTCGAAAGGAGGACCTCTGGAGTGTGGGGTTCCGGAGTTTGGACGTAGGGCCCTGCGTGAGGGTGTGTGGGTGGGGTTTAGGCCCAGCACCGTTGGAGGGGGTCTCAGAGGGGATCTCCGAGTGTAGAGGTGGGGCCCTGGGTGGGGGTGTAGGGGCGGGGCTTGGGCTCTGTGTGGCAGGAGGGAGGCTCCAAGGGCAGAGGATTAGGCCTGGGAGCCCAGCAGGCTTCCCGGTGCCTAAGTGGACAGGGAAAGCACTGGCCCTGTTCTCTTCTGTTCCTTTGCGCCCCTCCCCCACTGTCTCCCCCAGGCTGTCCACCGTCGGGCTGGACCCCTAACTGTGGGTGTGTCCTGCTGGGTGTAGGAACTCCTTCCCCTCCCCCATCCACCCCTCAGGGGTGCAGGTCCCGTAGGTCCAGCCTTTACTTTTGCTCCCCCTTCCCTCCCTCCCACTCCCTCAGGACCCACGTGGCTGGAGGGGGCCTAGGTGGGCAGAGGATCAGGCCCGGGTTCTCAACAGGTTCCTGGGGGTCCAGGTGGGCAGGGGAAACCTGACCACACTCCCTTTTGATCTTCTGCCCTCCCAGTGGTTCCCCAGTTTCCCCCTTGGGGAGTGGGATCCCTTCCGCTCCCCCAGCCGCCCCTCAGGGGTGCCAGTCCCATCCCACCTCCACTTCTCCTCCCCCCTCACTCCTCCCATGCCCCACATCCTACCTAGTCACTGGGGTTTCCTCCCATCCCCTTAGGTCTCCATGGTCCCCCACGGGAGCCTGGTAGGTGCCCTAGTTGTGAGGAGATGCAAATTCCACATCCTCCTAGTACGCCATCTTGACTGCCCCCGTCACCGTTTTTTATTTTAGCTATTCTGAAAGGTAGTGTGATATATCATTGTGATTTTAATTTGCATTTCCCTAATGGCTAATGATGTTGAACATCTTTTAATGTACTTATTTGCTATCTACATATCCTCTTTGGTGAGATGTCTCTTCGTGTCTTATGCCAATATGACTTTTAGTTCTCTTAATAAGGTTTTTGTGGAGCAAAAGTTTTTTAACTTTGATGAATTTCAAATTATCAGTTTGTCCTTTTATGAGTCATACTAATGCCTGATTCCTGCCTTCATACATTCTGATTCAATTGGTATGGGGTGCAAGGTGGGCGTGGAGACTTTAAAAATCTCTCTAGATGATTCTAATGTGCAGCAAAATTTGGGAACAACTACACTGGCAGATCAGGTTGTAGTACTGGAGTTAACTAGCTGTCCCAAAAGTAACTGCAATGCTTCCTGCTACTGCTTATGAGCAGCTTTTCTCACAGCAGGCTTATAACTCAGACGTCAGACTCCTTAGTAGAAACTATGAGTGATTTAAACTGCTTTGAGGCCTAGCCCAGATGACAAAAGATAAGAATAACATCTTTAACACAAGTACCCATCACCAGGTACTTCTGTGATGAGCAAGGCACTGGCCTTGGAGAGAGAGATTGAAGTCTCAGCTCTGTCCCTCATCAGCTTTATGATCTTGGGCAAGCTAATTGTCTCAAACTTTTTACTTATCAGTAAAATGAAGATACTAGTTCTACTTTGGAGGGTTCCTTTTAGAAATAATGAGATTATATACTATTTGAAAGTTCTATTAATCATAAAATGCCAAATAAAATGTGTATGGTCAGGCCATTCAAGATGGCTGTCCTCTTGTTCTCTGTTCATCTGCTCGACCAGTCCCTGCTTCATTCACATGACTATCCAATCCTCTGAATTATAGGGCTTAATCAGTAACTGCCTACCTGCTTGCCCCCACCCCAGCTGCTGGCTTCCCTGGTAACTGATGAGCCCACCTGACGTCAGTTCCCCCATAAATGGTAGCCCCTTTCTCCCCTGAGTAGGGAAGATTGCTGCCATGTCCCGCCTGCAGTCTACCATACACGGTGGGGTGTCACTCCAGGACGCTTTTGTTTCAGATGTGTAAGAATAAACCATTGATGTCTTTGTCACTGTCTCTGCGCTCTTTCTTCAGTCTGGAGGCTGGGCATCTACCAGGCTTGCAAGCCTGCGGGATACAACATCATATTATTCCCCAACATAGTTCCTTAGTCTGAATGCATCACAATCACCTGGGGAATTTTTTTTTTTTTTCACGGTGCCATGTGCAGCTTGCAGGATCTCAGTTCCCCGACTGGGGATTGAACCCGGGCCATGGCAGTGAAAACCCAGAATCCTAACCACTAGGCCACCAGGGAACTCCCCCGGGAAACCTTTTTTAAAAAATAATATAAAAATACAAGTCCCACGTCCATTTCTGGGAAGATGTAGATGTACTCTTTCCTAGTCCTCCTTCTAAGCACAACTAAAACCCCTAGACATTATAAATAAAACAACTGTAAGAAGACTCTGAAAGGTAGAGAGAAGAAGGCAGACTGGTTAGGGACCTTGGAACTCCATTTTATGGCAAAAGTGGAGAAAGAGATAAATAGGACCTTATTTAATAACAGTGAAAGAGTCATATATCTAGCATTAATCCTCACACCTACATTAAGCATTTCCTTTATGCTTTGAAAAGTAAGTTTATAACTTACAACTGATTTAGCAATTAGTTTTAAGGTATTAAAACATATTGAAATTGTAATGGAAAAGACAAACTCTAGAATAGACTTATAATATCTTCTTCAGAGTTTGATACCATGGTGTTTTATCTTTGTGTACAGGAGACAAATGCTGAGCCCTTACTGTAACACGCTCAGAAGTAATCCATTGCAGTTAACTTGCAGACAGGACCAGAGAGCAGTTGCAGTGTGTAATTTGCAGAAGTTTCCGAAACCTTTACCTCAGGAGTACCAGGTAACACTTGTTTGGGGCACGGTTTCAGGAATCAACCTTTTAAAAAGAAGTCTCCATTTTGAATTAGAAGAGTGAATTCTCTTAAGTTTTTCAATTTTTAAGCCCCCATTTGTTTTCTGTAAGTTAGAAAAAACTGAAGAATTCTTCCATTTCTTTATAACCAATGTGTTAATTGATAGCAATTAATTAATATCCAGCAATGTCTTGTAGTAATGGTAAGAGACGTTTAGAATATTTATTTTGATCTATTTTAAAATATATATTTATTTTTTTATTTATTTGGCTGCGCCAGGTCTTAGTTGTGGCATGTGGGATCTAGTTCCCTGACCAGGGTTCGAACTCGGGCGCCCTGCATTGGGAGCGTGGAGTCTTAACCACTGGACCACTGGGGAAGTCCCTATTTTGATCTACTTTTTATAAATTGTTTGTATTTTCTTTTTAATTATTTCCAAAGTCTTCGTCTTTAATTTATATCAAAAACAAGGTTCTTTAAAGAAAGAAACTAACCGAAGAAGACAAATATCATATGTCACTTATATGCGGAATCTTTAAAAAATGATACAACTAAACTTATTTACAAAACAGAAACAGACTCACAGACTTAGAGAACGAACTTATGGTTACCAGGGGGGAAGGGGGAGGGGGAGGGATAGATTGGGAGCTTGGGATTGACATGTACACACTGATGTATTTAAAATAGATAACCAATAAAGACCTACTGTATATCACAGGGAACTCTGCTGAATACTCTGTAATTACCTAAATGGAAAAAGAATTTGAAAAACAATAGATACATGTATAACTGAATCACTTTGCTGTACACCTGAAACTAACACAACATTGTTAATCAACTACACCCATTATAAAATAAAAAAAATTTTTAAAAAGGAAATAAAATAGAGTAACTAAGGTACTGTAGTTCAGTTAATTAGAAGACTTGGAAGTTCTGCTTTAGAAAAGTTTGCCTAATGAGATCTGAAAGATGAAGGAAACGGTCCCATGTGTCCAGTCTGAATCTCTGATTTGACCTTTAAGTTTTTTGTTGAAGTGGCTATTTCTAAAAAAAGCCTCAGCTCTGCCTGCCATTGACAGAGGACCCATTAGTCAGAAATGATATCTCAGAAGTGAATTTAAAGTGATTGCTGCTAAATTTTGAGCTTCCTACATATGTTTATGACCACACTGAGTGCTTTAGACACCAGAAGATGGCGACTATATATTTCTACTCTTAGTAATATAATCTAAAATGTGAAATCTTTAAAATTTATCTGGTACCTTGTTCCTTTGGTGTTCAAAGTATTTTATATATATGATCTCATTCATTTTCTTATGGTTTTTTCAAGTTTGTCAAAACAACATATAAATTAATTCTCCTAAAAACACTTGAAGTACATTAAATTTAAAACATCTTAATTCTATGCATTAGTTTTGTGTTTTGTCAGCTCTTAAAACTCTTCCTATTCATCCTTTTAAAACATTAGTCAAATTTGTCATCTAATAAAAAACAGACTAATTTACTTACCTTGCTTATTTCTAAAACTACAACAACCTCAAAATACCCCTCAGGTAGTATATTACTATCTTTGTGTTGTACTATGTATGAAAAAAATAGATTAATATCTTCTTTGTGTTATACAGCATTAATTGGTTGCTATAAATTGCCTGTGGGCTTTGTTTTGATTATGTAGAATGTTTCTTACTCTCCTGCCTTCCTAATATTTTTTTCTTTGTAGTACTTCGATGAACTCAGTGGAGTACCTGCAGAAGATCTGCCTTATTATGGTGGTTCAGTAGAAATTGCTGACTACTGCCCTTTCAGTCAGGAATTCAGTTGGCATTTAAGTGGTGAATATCAGCGCAGCTCAGATTGTAGAGTATTGGAAAATCAACCAGGTTAGTAGTTTAGTGAAATTAAATGTTATATACATATTAAAAGTATATATCAACAATACAAAATAGTGGTTAAGGATACAGACCCTGGAGCCAGATTGTCTGAGTTTATGTTGTGGTTCCACTGCTATCCACCTGTTCAAAGTAACTTCTCTGCGCCTCAGTTTTCTCCTCTGTACAAAAGAGATAATACCTGTCTCATAGAGTTGTGAGGATTAAATGAACTAATACAGTAAGTGCTTAGAATTACGACACATAGAAAGGATTGTTAGCTATTAGATACACTTGCACATGTGTGTACACACACTACTGTTTAGTAATACCTTATATTTGCATGACACTTCATTTGCAAAACAATTTCACTTTTATCATTTCATTTTGTTCGTCTAAAAACCTGACAAGAGACATAGAGAAGATATTATCGAATTTCACAGATGAGGGAAGAGCTACTAAGTAATACATTTAATTGATGTCAGTGCGAGATCCTCCAATGCAGAACTCTTTTTATTAAATCATATTAGGTATTCTATTCTTTCCTCTCCTGAGGAGTGTGCATTTTATGTAATTTAGACATAACATGTCATTCTCCAGATATCAGAATAATACTATTGTCCCATGGCTAGTAAGATGTATTGCCATCTTATTTATTCCCATTTAGTATATTTAAATGAACAGGTCATCAAGGAAATAAACAGTATGGCAATTGGATATTCAGCAATAGTAGTTATAGCTCATACTAACCACCTTTGTAAACAAAATGTTCTCACATCTGATTTGTTAATCAAGAGCAATAAGTAGTTTTTCTGCCTGTGGTCATCAAAATTTTTAACCTGGTCCTTTCCTCTCCACCCCCGTTCCATACTTTATTTCAGACTAAATCATTTAAAATTAAAATTTCCATAATTTTTTTCCTTTTATTCTTAAACCTGGCAGATGTAACTGGATTTGTACAGTCATTTTTTCCCATCACTTACCTACTTAATAAATGTCTAATGACATAACTACGCAACAGTTGCATGTTACAGCAAAAGAAATGCACGTATTTATCAATTATGGGTTTGCCAAAGATATAGTGTCACATTTTAATATTTTAGAGCTGGAGTTGGCAAATATTTATTATAAAAAGCAAGATAGTCAATATTTTAGGCTTTATGGGTCATGCAGTCTCTGTTGCAACTTTTCAGCTCTGCTGTTAAGTGTGAAAGCACTTACAGATAATATGTAAGTGAATGAGTATAGCTGTGTTCCAGTAAAACTTTCTTTATAAAAACAGGTATTTCTCAGGATTTGGCCTGAGGGTTGGCCTGACCCCTCTTTTCTTTTTTTTGACAATGATCACTATGTGTTTTGAAGACTTTGAAATATTCATAAATAAAGAAAAATAAAGTTCTGTTTTATTGTTTTACATTTTCTTTCTTAGCTTATACAATTAAGATTTTTTTAAACTGACATAAAATTTTTATCTTTATAATATTTCAAAATGGGCTAATTGAACTCTGCTTTCAAAAGGTGAAACTTGTATTAAGTGTAAAGAGAAAAAATTATTCCTAGGCTTTTTTTTTTTTTTTTTTTTTATTCCTAGGCTTTAAGGACTTCATTCCTTTGTCCATTAGCTAGTTAGGGGTCATTTAGTCTGCCCCATACCTCTGCAGATTTGTGCTTAGTCTAAGACTAGTTCAACCTGTCATTTATTGACTTCCAGGAGATGGCATAAGTTGAAAATACAAGAACTTCTTGCAAAAGTTGCAGCACTCCAAAAAAATCTTCATTATATAAATCACTTGGCCTTATCCTATCATGGGTCACTTGGGAAGTGACTCCTATTTAGGACACCATTGAAGGTGATTCTTAGTGCCATTTCCTCTATATATTTAACTTAGTTGCTTTAGGCCCAATTTTATCTCTTGCTTCTGATATAATAATTCTCCTACTAATTGCTTTATTGAGAATCCAGTTTGAGTTTGGAACCCTCTCTCTTGATTTTTTTTAATTGAAAATTTCCATGAAACATGTTTGATTTTTAAAGCAACTTTTAATTATAAGAGTGGAATACTTCAATTTCTTATTCTTTGAGCCCAAAGTCAATTTTTAATAAAGAAAACTTTTCTGGTTTGCTTCAGACCTTTTTAAAAACTATGGTGCTGAAAAGTATGGACCTCATTCAGTTTGTCTAATTCAGAAATCAGCATTTGTCATGGAAAAGTGTGAAAGGAAGCTGAGTTACCCGGACTGGGGGAGTGGATGCTATCAGGTAAACCATATGATTGTTAATAACTGTACCAAATATTACATAATTGTATCTCATTATATGGTTTTTATATTTTCAAATACATTTTATATCTTTTATTTCTACTGATTAATACTTTAACTTATTTATTGTAAATATTAGTTTGGATATTTGTGTTTTGTCAAAATATTGTCATTTCTTTGAGAGAAATTGCCTTTCTCTGTCTGTTTAAAAATTATATATAGTTGCTATATATCAGCAAGTTTTATAATAATTTTGCTTCTGGGCATAGATCCTAAGGAAATATTAGGAAACATGTAATTTTGTTCCTTTTTTAAATTTATTTATTTATTTATTTATTTATTTTTGGTTGCGTTGGGTCTTTCGCTGCTGCTCGTGGGCTTCTTATTGCGGTGGCTTCTCCTTGTTGCAAAGTGGGCTTCAGTAGTTGTGGCACACAGGCTCGGTAGTTGTGGCTCACGGGCTCTAGAGCACAGACTCAGTAGTTGTGGTGCACAGGCTTAGTTGCTCCACGGCATGTGGGATCTTCCTGGACCAGGGATCAAACCCATGTCCCCTGCATTGCAGGCGGATTCTTAACCACTGCGCCACCAGGGAAGTTCTGTAATTTTGTTCTTTAAAACTACTTTGTAATGGAAAAAAACTATAATTTATTTTGTAAAATCTGAAGAAAGCATGGATTTAAGAATTAATAAATCAACTACTGATTAATAGTAGATTTTTTTCCTTTGAAATTAGAAATCCAAAGAGAGCAAACTACTATTTTCTTAATTTATTATTTGCATGTCTGATATTAAATGACTGCATCACCATAGAACTTACTAAGATACAGGCATTCTGTAACTTAGGAGCATCAAACCTAATGAATATTCCATACCCTACTAACGGACATCAGGGAGGAGAGTGTGATCCTGAAAACTGAAACATAAGAATTTGTTGTGTATTTCACCTACAAGAGCTAAATGGACTAATGTAGCTGACAATTTAACTTATTATTTTTAAAGTTTCTTTAAAATTAACTCTTTTTTTTGGTAACTGCTTTATTGAGGTATAATTCACACACCATACAATTCATGTAAAATTACCTTTGAAACCTTATAAAAGACAATTAAAAATAAACACTTTCCAGCTATAATCCTATAATCTGACAACTATAATCCAGCAACCATTTTCTGATGAATTCATTCTATTAAAGATTATGTATTGCTTAAATACATAGTTTTGATCTAGTTGTAATCAGAATACATAATTTTGTTTCAGTGACTTTACTTAGTACTTTTTATACAGACCAAGATACCTTTTCCAAGTTCTCCCAATAATAATACTTACTGTTCATAGCTGTAGAACATTGCATCATTTTAAAGTATCATAATTAGGGAAGTCATTTTCCTGTGAGATATTGAATTAATTTTTACTTTTCACTATATAAAAATGCTTTTGTAACTATATTTACATGCTTTACCTTTTTAAAATCAATTTTTTAAAATAAATTCACGTAAGTGAGACTATTAGGATAAAGGGGATAAAGCTGGAACAGTGTGAACTATAATAGGAGGATAACCTTTCCAGCCTGTTTTAATGTCTTCTCTACACCACCACCACCACCACAAAGGGATTACGTAGATTTGTAATACCATCTACAAAGACTGAATGTACTTGGCTTCCCTGTAGTACCTAGTGTTGTCAGTTAATTTTGCTAATTTAATACTCAAAACCATTTATATGGGGAAATGTGCATGATTTCCAAACAATTAGCATATGGATTAGCTGTTTTGTTTTCTGTTGTTCTTTGTTTTACTTATTTTGACAGAGAATTTGCAAGAATGGTACAAAAATATGGGTCATTTAAGTGCAAATTGCTGACAGTCTGTCCCTTCACCCCTAAATACTTTAATGTGTATTCCTTATAAACAAGGACATCCTCCTATATGACCACAGTACTACCAAAAAAATCAGGAAATAACACTGATACATCTAATTCTTGGACCCCGTTCAAGTTTTGCCGATTGTCCCAATAATGTCCTTGTAGTAATAGGATCTGCACTGATACCACATATTGAGTAGTTGTCACATCTCTGGTCTCCTTCAATCTGGAACAGTTCCTCAGTCTTTTCTTGACTTTCATAACCTTGACACTTTTAAAGATTACAAGCCAGTTCTTAATCTATGATGTGTCTCCATTTGGGTTTGTCTGATGTTTCCTCATGATTAAATTCATGTAATATGTTTTGGGCAGTAATATCACAGAAGTGATGCTTGTGTTTTTTTGGTGGTACACTTTTTTTTTTATTTATTTTTTTTGGCTGCGTCAGGTCTTAGTTGTGGCACGCAGGACCTTTCATTGCAGTGTGCGGGCTTCTCTCTAGTTGTGGTGTGCAGGCTCATTAGTTGCGGCATGTGGGCTCTCTAGTTATGGTGCAGGGGCTTAGTTGCCCCATTGCATGTGGGATCCCAGTTCCCCAGCTAGGGATCAAACCAGCATCCCCTGCATTGCAAGACAATTCTTAACCCCTGGACCACCAGGGAAGTCCCTGGTGGTGCACTCTTGATTTGTCCCTTTGCTGGTCATGTTAACTTGCTGGTATCTACCAGGCTTCTCCACTGTCAAGTTACTGTTTTTCTCTTTTAATTAATTCCCTTTTTAATTAGTAAGTATTTGGGGGGAAAAGTACTATATCAATAACTTATTTCTTATCATACTTTCATTTTATTAATTTATGCATTTAAATCTGTATTGACTCACAGATTGCATTTTATTCAGTGGGTATTACCATTACTATCATTATTTATTTGGATATTTAAGTTGCCCCAGATTTAGCCAAAGGGAGGGAGCCCTTCATGTTGGTTCCTGTGTCCTTTTGGCTGTCCTATCTTTTAAACTATTTCCTTGCTTTCTAGCACAAGATATTCTAGGCTCATCTTCACTTTCTTTGCCCCAGCCCTGGAATTAATCATTTCTCCAAGGAGCTCTTGTTTCTTTTAGTGGAGTGAGGTATTTAGAGACTAAAGTCTGGGTGCTAGGGACTTCCCTGGTGGCACAGTGGTTAAGAATCCGCCTGCCAATGCAGGGGACAGGGGTTTGAGCCGTGGTCCAGGAAGACCCCACATGCTGCAGAGCAACTGAGCCCGTGTGCCACAACCACTGAGCCTGCGCTCTAGAGCCCGTGAGCCACAACTACTGAGCCTGCATGCCACAACTACTGAAGCCTGCACACCTAGATCCCGTGCTCTGCAACAAGAGAAGCCACCTCAACGAGAAGCCCACGCATCACAACAAAGAGTAGCCCCCACTTGCCGCATCTAGAGACAGACTGTGCACAGCAACAAAGACCCAACGCAGCCAAAAATAAATAAATAAATTTATTTAAAAAATAAAGATAAAAAAATAAAGTCTGGGTGCTAGATGTATTGTTCATTGCTCTTGGGATACAGCTGCTCCCCAGGCCTTCTTGGTGAACAGAGCTAGGAAATATATGTGTGTATGTAATTTTATATATACTTGTACCTGTGCATATATGTAACCATGAGTTTGTACCAGTATCTTTGATTCCAGTTTAACACCAAATAATTCATTTTAGTTTTCTCCCTTCCCATATTTGTAACTCTTCTTTCAAGCAGTGAGAAATCTGGTTCTCTTTGTGTTTAATATGCTTGTTATTTGATCTGTCCACATCCTTTCCATCTTCATCCACCCCTACGCAGTTACCCTCCTCACCCACTTGGACTCTGACACAGCCCACCAGCTTACAACATGTCTCCCTCACTGTGATGCAAACCCTGTGCACATCTTTAGACTATAAATGCTTTCTTCCATGGAACTTTCTAATCTTTGTTGTTCTTTTTCCTATCATTTATTGCCTCTTTATCATAAAACAGTCTGACACTGTTAATTTTGGGGGGAAATTTGTATATCCTACCCTTCTCTCCTCAATTAAAGCTGCTAGAGGTCAGGCACTGTGTCATGGACTTCTTTGGTATCCTTTTCAGCACCAAGCACAATACCCAGTCAATTCTCACTTAAAAGAATGATTACGTTGCATTGCAGCTGTGGTGATGCTTACTGGGTGTGGGTCATTGAATGACAGACTTATAGAAGAGTTTACACTTTGTTGTTTATTTTCTTGATAGCTTATTATAACTTAAATTTCCAAATGAATGTTATATTTAAACTTAATTGATGAAAAGAGTTGTTTTTAAAATGACTCCATTGTTGAAAAGCACTTTTGGAACTCCTTTTTAAATTGCTTTTAGAGATAGTTTAATAGCCATCTAAGAAGTCAATTTCAGTATTTTACATCATACCTATGTTGACCTAGTCTTAACCACTTTAGTCAACTGCCTTTACCAGACTTGGATCTGGGCAAGTTTTGGGTATTTCCAAAAATTACATCTACTTGCAAAGTAAAAATTTGCCACCATCAAACATACTCAGAACCATGCACTTTCTTAGAAGATAGTTCCAGGAGAGAAGTTCCAGAAATATTTAAGGTGAAGTAGCATAATGTTAAGTCTTTTTAGAAAACAACTTTGAGGGCTTCCATGGTGGCACAGTGGTTGGGAGTCCACCTGCCGATGCAGGGGATGAGAGTTCAAGCCCTGGTCTGGGAGGATCCCACATGCCACGGAGTGGCTAAGCCCATGCGCCACAGCTGCTGAGCCTGCGCTCTGGAGCCCACGAGCCACAACTGCTGAGCCTGCATGCCACAGCTACTGAGGCCTGCATACCTGGAGCCCGCGTTCCACAATGGGAGCGGCTAGTACAATGAGAAGCCTGTGCACCGCGATAAGGAGTGGCCTCCATTCTCAGCAACTAGAGAAAGCCCGTGCGCAGCAGTGAGGACCCAACGCAGCCAGAATGAATGAATGAATACATAAATAAATAAAATTTATTTAAAAAAAGAAAACAGGGCTTCCCTGGTGGTGCAGTGGTTGAGCGTCAGCTTGCCAATGCAGGGGACGCAGGTTCGAGCCCTGCTCTGGGAAGATCCCACATGCCGCGGAGCGACTAGATCCGTGAGCCACAACTACTGAGCCTGCGCGTCTGGAGCCTGTGCTCCGCAACAACAGAGGCCGCGATAGAGAGAGGCCCGCGCACCGCGATGAAGAGCGGCCCCCGCTTGCCGCAACTAGAGAAAGCCCTTGCACAGAAACGAAGACCCAACACAGCTAAAAATAAATAAATAATAAAAATAAAGGAATTCCTTAAAAAAAAAAGAAAAGAAAACAACTTTGAAGACGACACAGTCATTAGAAATTTTTTTATAGTTAGCTTTAATATGTTTGTTTTTTAAAATTGATTTCATCAGTTACCCCTTGTATTTGAGATATGAATCCTGCCTTTAAAGATGTTACCAGTTGTATAAAATCACTGTGACCATTTTCATCTCTGAGCAGAGGATCTGGGATAGGGATAATGAATAACAAACTTTTACTATGTCATTTCTATACAGTGTGCTTTTTTTTTTACAATGAGCATATATTGTTTTTATAATTTATTTTATTTATGTTTGGCTGCGTTGGGTCTTCGTTGCTGCGCATGGGTTTTTTCTAGTTGCAGAGAGCGGGGGCTACTCTTCGTTGCGGTCCATGGGCTTCTCATTGTGGTGGCTTCTCTTGTTGCGGAGCACGGACTCTAGGCACGCGGGCTTCAGTAGTTGTGGCTCATGGGCTCTAGAGCGCAGGCTCAGTAGTTGTGGCGCGCAGGCTTAGTTGGTCCGCGGCATGTGGGATCTTCCCGGACCACGACTCAAACCTGTGTCCCCTGCATTGGCAGGCAGATTCTTAACCACTGCGCCACCAGGGAAGCCCTATTTTTTTTTTTTAATTTTTTTTTAAGTACATATTTTTTTTTAAATTAATTAATTAATTTATTTATTTTTGGCTGTGTTGGGTCTTCGCTTCTGTGTGAGGGCTTTCTCTAGTTGTGGCAAGTGGGGGCCACTCTTCATCACGGTGCGCGGGCCTCTCACTATCGCGGCCTCTCTTGTTGCGGAGCACAGGCTCCAGACGCGCAGGCTCAGTAGTTGTGGCTCACGGGCCCAGTCGCTCCGCGGCATGTGGGATCTTCCCAGACCAGGGCTCGAACCTGTGTCCCCTGCATTGGCAGGCGGATTCTCAACCACTGTGCCACCAGGGAAGCCCTATTTTTATAATTTAAAACAACTAAAAAAATTTGAGTTACAAAATTTAGCAACATGTAGAAAAAGTGACGTGATTCATGGCTCTTTGACAGACATTTAACCTGAATTATAGGAGGATACTAGAATCTACAAAAATTTATTATTGATAACTTGGCTTCAGGGGTCTGTGAATCCAAATTGTATGTAAAGCTGTATGTTACCTTGTTTTTTTCAGGAAGTGTCCATAGCTTTCATTAGATTTTTTAAAATATTCTAGACAAAAAGTCTAAGAACTACTACCACAGAGTGAAATTCTTTTAGAACATGAATAACTTAACCCTCTTTATATGAGATTAAAATATGCCCACATTCCAAACTGTCTTTTATAGCCAGCATTTTTAGTAAATTCTGCCATATTTTCCTACAGTTGAGGGAGAAGGCTCACATACTAGAATCTTACTGATCTGATTTTTTTTTTTTTTTTTTTCACTTTTTGAAGGTTTCTTGTTCTCCACAAGGTCTGAAGGTTTGGGTTCAGGATACTTCATATTTGTGTAGTCGGGCCGGGCAGGTCCTCCCCGTCAGTATTCAGATGAACGGCTGGATTCACGATGGAAACTTGCTCTGCCCATCATGTTGGGACTTCTGTGAGCTCTGTCCCCCAGAAACAGATCCTCCAACTACTAACTTGACCCGAGCTCTACCCCTAGGTGAGTAGTCTCTGTGGTTGGAGTACAGAGAAGGACTTTTCTTACAAGATGTTGAAAATTCCCTGCAAAGAAGCTCTAAAACAGGTTGCGCGTCTTCTCTTCTAATTGCAGTTTTATGGGAAGATCGCCTTCCCTCCATGGTTAGAAATTGAAGGTAGGTAGACTAGACACCTCTCTTCAGTAAGAGTGAGGGTGAGGAAACTTTCTATATGTGAAGAACCTCTGACTTGCACAAAAACATTCATTGAAGGTTACAAAAAGTTAATGTTTCAGCCATTCATTTTGAAAGTAAGAGTAAAAATTCTGTTCATGAATACAAAAAGCAATTAAATATATTTTAGTTATATTATAACTAGGTGAGGTGAAAGAGTGGGAAAGTCACTGGAAAAGATGCTCAAAGAAGGGATTGACATGCCCACAGAGAAGAGAAAGGTGCAGAGAGATGCAAATATACACAGTGAGATAGAAAGACAGGCTGGCAAAGACAGTGGTTTTCACTGAGAGATATATTACTCATTCTGTGAGACTCCAGAGAGTAGCACTGAGAACAATGAATTAAAGTTGTAGGGAGACAGATTCCAGTAAAATCCTTTAGAAACAGGAGAGGAAAGAAGGGACTCTCTTGAGAAGAGTGCATTCCCTGTTGATGAAGATGTGCAAACTGAGGCTGATGACCCATTTCTAAGAGTTTTAAAAGCAGAACTCATGAACTCTCAATGAAAGCTTTGACCTACGGTCTATGATATTTTAATTAAATGACCTATGAGATTTTATGACAGTTTGATATTTTGGAGTAGGCCATGTTTCATTTTCTCAACTGGAGGTATTTTTTAAATGGAACTGTATAGCCCTTTGCTTGCTCCATGGTCTGGTTGAAAACAGAGGGCTATGTTCACTTTATAGCTCAAAGTTTCTTCACCTCTAAAATTTAACTCCCTTTCTTTCCCACATTCTGGGGCCTTTATCAAGACATGGGCTATAAGTAGAGGGTGAATTTGGGGAGATTAATACTTGTGTTAGGGGTGCCTAAGACCACCCCCAGATTTCATGACTCTCTAGGACTCAAAGGACTCAACCTCTCGTTGTACTTATGGCTAAGCTTTGTTAAAGCAAAACGATACAAAGCAGAATCAGCAGAGGGAAAGGGGACAGTGGGTGAAGTCTGGGAGAAACCACTTCCCAGACACCAGCTAAAGGCCGTCCTTGCAAACAGGACTTTCAAATGATGGCCATCTCAGGCCTGCTGTGCTAACTCTTTTCACTTAACTCCTGTGAGCCAGCTGAGTTTTCTGCAGTTATAATAGTAATGCACAATGAATTAAAAGATCTTAGGTCCTTTTGATATGGTATATAATAAATGTAGTGTTAAATATTCTTAGTTAACTTTCATATGAAGTGATAGGATGACTTGATTTTATTGTTATTGTTAAATTGCTTTGGCTAGAATTAAAGGGCTGCTAGTCTACAAATAGGTGGTTCTGATGGAGTTCCCATCCTCAGGCCTAATCTCAGAGTTAACTATAAGAAATATCATCATTTCAATGTCCAAGAGATGAGCATCGATTGAGCCATTAGCAGTTAGAGTTGAGTTAAAGAGAGAGTTACTCCAGCTGGTTCAGGGGTAAGGATCTTAGGAGTACAGTAAAAAAATGTGTAGAAATGAGGAGAAAGCCAGACTAGTTCAAGGAGCTGTGAAGTGATTAGTTCCTGTCCTTGGAGCATGGCAAAGACAAGTGAATCTGTTGAAAGGAGGTGGGGAGTAGAGATTGCAAATGACCCCACCCCCTCCACCAACCTGCACCCTAGACTTGACTTCTTATCCAGCTCCCTCTTTGTAGTCACCCTTCTGATACTGTGGTACTGTGTTGTGATTTCTTCCCCTGTTAACCAATGCTATGAGGAAGCATGCTCAAAAAAGGATTGTAACCTCTGAATCACTACCACAGTTTTGAAAAATGTATAAAATATTACAAGAATAGATGTCTTTTAGAAAAAAAAAAAGGAATAGATACCTTTTAGGCATAGTTTCCATTAGTGAATATGAAAGATTTATTTCTAAATTTTCTGATCTCTTCAGATTGTGGAGGTTGTTTTGTTTCTATTTATTAAATGCTAGACACTTTGCTGAGTGCTTTATGTCTATATCATTGTATTTAATCATCACAAAACCTAATGAGGTAGGAGTTATCATTTACACATGAGAAAACTAAGGTATAAAGAGATTAAGTGATACATTCACTGTCACAGCTAATGAGGTTCAGATCAAAACCCAGATCTGATCGTCTCTGATTCATTTTGAAACACACTCTTTGTATCTTTCCTTTTTAAAGAGTACTATCACAGAAAGTGCAGTGTTTTTGAAGGACAACAAATGTTCCAGAACGGCCATTAATATTTTAATAGCTTGTTAAATGTTAGTACCAACAGTAGATAAACAACAGTTAGTTCAGTTCTCCTCCTGTTTCCTTTGTGCCAAATTGAGAATCGAGAGATAAAGGGATATGCCTGTGTTATTAGTGACTCCAGGGTCTATTCCTTATTCCAGCCAGGACCACTCTACCTGATGCTGTAGGCCAGAACTTATCCAGTAGACCTTTCTGGGGTGATGAAAATGTTCTATAATCTGTACTGTCCCATACAATAGTCATTAGCCACATGTGACTATTAAACATGTGAAATGTGGCTAGTGTGACGGAGGAGCTAAATATTTCATCTCATTTTGGTTAATTTAAATTTAAATAGCACATATAGCTAATGGCTGCCATATTGGACATTGCAGCTCTAGGTCAGAAGTTCTCAAACTTTAGCATGCATCAGAATCATGTTAAAACACAGATTGCTACGACTCACCCCCAGAGTTTCTGATTCAGAAGATCTGGGTTGGAGCCTGAGAAGTTCCCAGGTGATGCTGATGTTGTTGACCCAGGTACCATACTTTGAGAAGGATTGATTTTTCTAACATTTAATGATTGCCAGCTGGTTCCATTGGGGAAGAATATAAGTTCTCCATGGTTTACCTGTATTACATACAGTGAAATAATTTTTTAAAATACTTATTCCACACTGTATAGTTCTCAGAAGAACAAGCTCCAGTGCTTTAACATTATCATTTTATTAATTCTATAGCTGAAAAACCAGTCCTTTTTTTCTTACCTTTTAAGCAAGTCAGACTTGAAGCTTGGTTGGTTCTCTATTGGTCAAAATAGTAGAAAGGACAACTCATCCTGAAATAAAGTCAGGTTGACCTTGTCTCTTGACTGCTAAAAAATGTACTCCATTCTGAGAATTGTTTGGGGGAAATAGTTTTAGCTCTTAGAACAACTCTTAGATAAATTAAACTCCTACTGCCAAAAACTCATAGAATCTTCTGCTGTTTCCAAATCAAGCCTGGGGTGATACGGATAGATGGGTAGATATTTAGAGATTGGGGAACATATGTCCTGTTTTGCCTGGGACAGTCCACATGCCTATTGTCCTGGTATGATTACTAATAGCATTCCCTTGCGTTAAAATTATCAAAGAGAACAATTTAGTTGATCAAAGCAAATTTTATTTCACACAGGCAGTCTCTACTCTCAGGAGTCCAGAGAACGGTAAAATAAGGGAAAAGGGCTACAAGCAGGAAACAAGGAAGAAGTACTCAGCTTGGGTTGATGGGCCGGGGTTAAGTATCTAACCTTATTTAGAAAGATCAAGGAACAAAGAAATAAGTATAGAGCCCACATTGGCTTGGCGGTTGGAGATTGGCTGACTGGGTATCCTGTGGTTCTGGTCAAGTGGAGCATTTACACAAACATGAAAGTTATCTAAGTTTTAATTTGCTGATGTGGCACCATGGGCAGGAGAGGCTCCATCTTGAGACTAGAAATTTATTTCAATGCTTATCTCGAAATGTCCTGATATGGGATGATAAATTATACGGTCACCCTACTTAGAAGGGACAAGGTAGAATAGAAGAAGAGAGTCCAGCATCCCATGTCAGAATAGCCAAGAATTTCATTTACTTTCCTGTGTAGCATCTTTAGCTTTGCCAGGATACTACCCTGTCTTTTCTTGGGTGCTGATTTTGTACCTTGATATGGTAGGTACATCTTCTTTTCTCCTACAAAAATATTTTGTTCTTTTTCTATAAATATAAAAAAAGACTATGCATATATGGATTTCAGGAAGTCACTCTTGATTCCACTCTTCAAGGTAGTCCTTCTTCACCTTTTAATAATTACCTCTACTCATCTGTCAGCATTTTAGTTGGTATAATTTTTTCCAAAAATGTCTATGGAAAGTCAATTTTTTGTTTTCAACCCTAGATCTCTGTTCCTGTTCCTCTAGCCCGGTGGTTACCCTTTGGCTTCTGCTAGGCAATCTATTTCCTCTGCTGGCTGGATTTCTTCTGTGCGTATGGCATTAGGAATGGAAAAGTGAATTCTGCAGACATTCCTTTGTGTCATGTTCCTCTGAACAAAGCACAAAATCTGGGCGAGTGCCAGCCTATGCAGATGGCAGAAGTGGCATTCCTGACTTTGGCTTGGAAGTGTTGACCACAATCAGATCTTGAAGCAGAGCTTCACAGCAGTCATTCCTCATCAGCAACCCAACAGCCTCAAAGTTTGGAGAAGGAGGAGGAATTCCAAATCACCAAGTCTCTTTATTTTTCAGGATAAATACTCTTCTTGAAGTTTTCCTTTGAAAATGGGATAATAGGTGAAAATTTCAGTTATTACATACCTCAGCATTTTCATTAACCTAAAACAATGGGAAATTCCATCACTGCTGCAATAATTTAAAGAACAGCTAATCATTGCAAGGTTATAAGTTGTGGACCCTGTCCTCAAAAGTATAAATTGTCCTTTGACTTACAGAAAATAACTTAAATTGGGATTTCTACATCACTATTATACCTATTTTGAATTTAATGACTGTATATGGTACACCTAAGTCATTGTTCTCATTGTTTTTTTTTTTTAATTATGTTTTGCTAAATCTTATGATTTAACCATGCTAGCCTTTTCAAACCAGCTGTGTGGCAGTTTCCTGCTGAACCATTAGGTGTTGGTAGCTGTATCTGTACTCATTGATCTTCAGAGAGTAGCTTCCAGTTGTATTCTCCATTAGTTTAATAATGACTTGAAAAACTGGGAAGCAGAGAGAGAAAAATACTCTGCCCTGTGAAAACATTGAAGACATGCAAATAAAAGAAAACCTAATTGTATGTTTTTCAGATAATAGTTACGACAACTGCAATCCAACAAAAATAGAACTTTCCTTTTTGACCAATGAAGATAAAAAGAAATTCTGGTATAGACAGGTATGCAGTTATTTTCAAGTGGGCTTAGGAATTGTTACAGAAGAATTTGACTATCTGAAAATTATTTTATGTGTAAGAAGAAAAGATATAAGTCAAAACAAGATGGTCTGAATTGTTTATAGGAAAGTGTAGGTTTGGTGTAGGGCCTATCCAATAGGGTCCACTTTACCACACAGGGTATGGCTTAGTCCACAGAAGTCAGAAAGTTGCCTTTGTTTTAAAAGGAGGTAATGTCCTTTACCTCTTGTATTTGACACTCTTTCTGTCACCCATAGATTCTGGTCCCCAGAAGCAATTCTGCTCTTGTACTAGAGCTGACCAACCCTACTTAGTAAACCCAATTTGAAAATCTTTAATGATGAATGATGCCCAGTTTTTCTCTCTAAAGCTAATGAAGTCCTGTGACATTAGAAACATAGCCCTTGGACATGCATTCATTCATTCATTCACTGGTTGGCCCTTTAATTCAGCATACAGTTATTGAGCACTCAGTTTAAGAACTTGTGCTAAGTGAACAAACAGCATAATTACTAAGGAGTAATTCCAACTTATTATTTGGCACTGGAGCCAAACAGCAACTCCAGCATAGAGGAAAGTCACCTTTTTTTAAAAAATGCATACATTTAAAATACTTATTTGCCTACAATTTTAAATTGGAGGTATTTGTCATTGTGAAAAGCTGGGGGTCTCTAGCATAGCCAGCCTCAGCTGAAGAAAATCTAATACCAATGGTGTTTCTGCCTACGTTCTGCATACTTTAAATCATGAAAAGTCAGAGAAAAATGTAGAGTATATTTTTAAAGAAAGTTATAAAAATCTAAACTTATATACCCAATGTGATTATGAATCATCCTGCAAAGTTGTATAAAGAATTTCACCAAAAATAATATGGATTCATAATATAATTGAGACTCACAGTGATAGGTTCAATTATATTTTGACTGTTGTGCAGTAATGCCATTTAGGTAGTATTGTTTCTGAGCATGGTGCTTTTTATACTTGAAATATATTTTAGCTTTATTTTTTATTGATATAATTATATTTGCACTAATGACTTTCTGAAGAAAATATTATAGATGACATTTTTTCTATATATATATATTTGTTAAGCTTGGAATCTGGTAGCCCAGTGTTTTCTCTGCACAAATGTAGAACCTGGTAAAGTATGATGTTAAGAAATCTTGAGTTTTTGAGGGTAACTAACAGTGCTGGCGTCTTCCTTCCTCTTCAACAAGTCTTGAAAGTGGTTGCTTATCACTGATTCTGCATAGTATACTCAGTGAAGATTTAGAAGACCACTGAACCTGTAAGAAATTTTAAGAGGCATGGTTTAGTCCCTTATAATATGATAAAATTCTAAAATAATATTCTAAGAAGAAGGATTTTTAAAATCTGACATTTCAATGCAGAATTAGCAGGCTAGAATTAAGTTTTGAACTGAAGAATTTGAGATGACCTAAATTTCAGTATCCTGTGGAAGGTAATACCCTTTATGTTCACAAAACCAGTTCACTGAGAAAGAGACCATGCAGACTGCAGCCATGGTGGGAGTGAGGTGGGGCAGGGAAGGGGAATGGGGATAGCTGATTTGAGGATAGTAGACTGAAGTCCCTTTCTGACTCAAAAGGGTCAAGTGCTTATAAAAACTGACTACCTCAGTTTTCAGTTCAGACTTAGGTTCATTTTGATAGTATTAAGGTCCCAATGTCAAAATTAACAAGTGAATTTGTCTCTCAGGTTTTCAAGAACAGAATTTACAGGAAGGAAGCAAAAGCCATGTCGCTAGACTTGAGCTGATAGCTTTAAAGAAACTGGAAAGCAGTTAGGTAGTCTTAATGTAGATCCCTCTGTATTCTCCTGAAAAACATCCTTTTCCCTTACTTATTTCTTAAGGATACTTATTTTTGTTAAGATCAATTAGGCATTCTAAAAATGTAATAAATTATGCTTAAAATTAGTTTCAGCCTAATATGTTGGTTTAGAGTTTATCAATATTTGAAAGTGAAACATTAGTGAAGTTTAAATAGTTTTAGGAAGATACATAAATAAGTATACCAGAGTATTCCATAAAATTTTATCAATATCCGCTTCAATATCAGAAGACTCACTGATTGAGACCATCTGTAAAATTAGATGCTTTCTCAGAATCTTTCCAGCTTTCATATTCTGTGACTAATATTCATGAATATTCAGAATAGTCTAATATTCTGCATGACTAATTCATGCAGAATTGCTAGGTCACTGCTGGCTCTGACCCACCACCTGGAGTATGCCAGCTTACACACCATGTTCATCTCAGTGTCCTGTGCTCAGTGCCTTAGCGCTGTCCTTGTCCTTGGACACTGAATGGAGAGAGAAGAGCCCGTTTCTGAGGGCATTTGAGTAGTCCTGGCAGGAGGAGGTGGACTTCAGTCACAGCCCCACAGACCTGTTTCACAGTTGGCACCAGTCATCCGTGCCATGTCCCTGCAGCCCAAGAGGACTAACATATTTTAATAAAGTCTGTGCTACTCGTTCTGAAGAAAGAACTTACCTGAAAGGATGACCTTTTTTTTTTTTTTGATACATTTAGTCAGGGTTGGGGAGGGAGTGGTGAATTATTTTCTTTTTGTTTACATTTTTAATAAATAAAATAGATTTAAGAACTGATCTTTATTTATGGTATTTAACTTTAAGTGTAATATATTACTTAGAAAAAACACAGCTTTAATAAAAATGGAAACTAATCTGCATCTTGTCTTTACTTAATTAACACCATCAATTTTTTTAGACCTGGATGAGGAATACAAACACAGCCATGCACTCTATATGGGGACGATGAGGTGTTTATGATGAAGCATAATTCAATTTTTACTTTAACTGGAGTAAAATTGTCCTACTTAAAGAATAGGGACAGGTCTTATGTAAAGCTACAGGGAATAACCCTCCTCAAATAGTTAAGCAGGAAAGACAGCCGACTAAAACAATTCAGGGCAGCCGTCTCTGGCTGGAGGTTATTCCTGTCCCATTTGTTCTGTGCTGTGGGCCAGGAGTCTCACTGCAGGACCGCTCTGCGCATTCAAGTACCACACTCCATTTGGTAGCAGCAAGTAAATTGTGGCTGTGGAGTGTGGGGCGTGATTCTTCCTCATAAACTGACTGTAGTTTGAGAGAACGTACCTGGGGCATGCCTTCACCATGTGCACTCAGAGCCATCCTGCCCTGTGGCCTGGAGCCAAGCACTGTGAAATGGATTGAACACAGCCTCTGTGACCTACTTGCTGAGCTGAGATCTTTGTGGGAAATTTTAATGATAATATTTAGATTTTTTAACATTTTAGATATTTCATGTAAGTAGCTAAAACTATGTACAATAAATTACTTCAAGTAGTTGAATAAATTCAATATTATTTGTACGGTATACTGAAGACAAAGCGTCTATGTCTCATACATTACCTGCTTATACTACCTTTTGGTATGTTCATAGAATATATCTTATTTAATAGGCATCAATACATAAATGAGTCTTTTGTCAACAACTCTCTGGTAGGTACGTTGAAATGGAGTGGTTTATTTAAATCAGCTTGTTAGTGTTCCGCCAGAAGTTTGTTCTTTAATGTTTGAAATAAACTGGACATATTTGGAGATAGAAGTCCAAATACACCATCTGATGTTCTGGTAGATGACCAATACCATTCTCATTTTTTTTTTTTTTATTTTAATAAATTTATTTATTTATTTATTTATTTTAGGCTGTGTTGGGTTTTCGTTGCTGTGCATGGTCTTTCTCTAGTTGCAGCGAGTGGGGGCTACTCTTTGTTGTGGTGCATGGGCTTCTTATTGTGGTGGCTTCTCTTGTTGCGGAGCGTGGGCTCTAGGCGTGTGGGCTTCAGTAGTTGTGGCATGCGGGCTCAATAGTTGTGGCTCGCAAGTTCTAGAGCGCAGGCTCAGTAGTTGTGGCGCATGGGTTTAGTTGCTCTGCGGCATGTGGGATCTTCCCAGACCAGGGCTCGAACCCGTGTCCCCTGCATTCGCAGGCGGATTCTTAACCACTGTGCCACCAGGGAAGTCCCCATTCTCATTTTATATGTATAGAAATTTTTTTTTTCTGCCTATAGACATTAGTATATCTTAGATTCGATGCCATTTTAACACTCAGTGCCACTAACAATTTTTTCAATTTCAACAGAATCAGTAACTCAACTTTCTGACATTGTCTCATTTGAAAATATTCAAATCACAATATCTGAACATCTCCTGGCTTCCCCCTCACCCAACCCCATTAGGTCTCCTAATGACATTTTAAGAAGGCTACAGGTTGATTGAAAGAGATTTCACATGTGCTTACACACATGGGTGCTCATTAGTGTTTATATAGTGAAGACTTTGATATATTTGGTTGAGGGTCTGAAAATTTAATGGAAGCGAGGAAGCTACAAAGAATAGAGTAGGGGCTTCCCTGGTGGCGCAGTGGTTGAGAATCTGCCTGCCAATGCAGGGGACACGGGTTCGAGCCCTGGTCTGGGAGGATCCCACATGCCGCAGAGCAACTAAGCCCGTGCGCCACAATTACTGAGCCTGCGCGTCTGAAGCCTATGCTCTGCAACGGGAGAGGCCGCGATAGTGAGAGGCCCATGCACCGCGATGAAGAGTGGCCCCCACTTGCCACAACTAGAGAAAGCCCTCGCACAGAAACGAAGACCCAACACAGCCATAAATAAATAAATAAATGATTAATTAAAAAAAAAAAAAAAAAAAGAATAGAGCAAATGTCACGTGCCTCAGCACAGCCTGCCAGACCAGCCCCAGAGCCTTGAATCTTAACAGAGGTCAGATAAAACAGGTTATGCCACCGTTCTAAAATGATTTGGTTAGCTTTATGCTTGTTACTAAGTAAATAAAATGTGTAAAATCTGCATTTCTTACGATAGGTTTGACAGAGGAGTAAAGAGGGAGCCCTTAAGTGCTATATAGGTGTTAAATAACCTTTAGGGATAAGCATCATCGTGATGAAGAGAAAAGTGAAGAAGGGAAATATCTGAGGCAAATCAGTCCTCAGCCTGATTGAGGTGAGTCTGTGGCTTTGCCACTCTGGGATTTTGCCCCAGAACCCCGGCACCAGCAGTGTGCCCCATGCTGGATCTCCTCAGATGGGGTTTTTTCCTCCTTTTTTTTTCTAACATCCTCTCACAGCTGCCCTCCACCCCAGGCTCTGACCATTCCTCCTCCTGTCTCCCCATTACCATTTCAAAACAGCCCAATTTTCTGAAGTATATATGCATATCTATTTGGTGGTGTTATTAACTGGGGGTGGTGGTGAGGGGGTCTTACCCCTCCATCATTTCTCAAGGATTGATTTGGAGGAAGGGAGCCAGCAGTTCTCACTAATTTATTAATTTGGCAGAAACTCCCCTCCCCCTACAGTTCGCTCCTGCTGTTTTATAATTTTCATACCACCATTCAGTTCCAGGTCGGGAATGACAGTGCCTGGTGTGGCTGCCGTGCACTATGGCCCAGGAGCATGGTGGTGAAAATGAGCAGACTGGAGTCTATTGAGCTGAGGAACCGCAGCAGGTCAGCTCCAGGGAGGGCAGGCACCGGTCTGGGTGTGGCATTCAGCTGCTAAAAGTAAGCCGAAAACATAGATCCAGAACTTATTAGTGCCCAGAGGAAGGAACAGATAGTGAAGGTAAGTCTAAATACAAGGGAGAATGAAGGCCTAAGAATTGGGTACTAAGAAATGAGTCAAAGATGAGGGAAACAGAAAGGGCCAGGGGAGCAAGAGTGTGCATGCAGAATGACCAGACCTTGTAGTGCTGGATGGGGAGGGGCTGCCTTTTGTACTTGCCTCCAGGGTGTAAGTGCACTTGAGAGTGCCTTCTGACACTTAGCACAGTGGAGATACTGAATCTAGTGACTGAACATTGAAGAAGTATTTGTTGCGTACTTACTATATTCAACGTGTATTTAGCACCAACTGTGTCAGGCACTCTGCTGGGCCATAGGAACACAAGAAACAGACAGACATGGTCTTTGTCCTGGAGTCAGTGAAGGAGGGGCACAATTAAGCGATTATTTACGGTAAAGTTTAGACTTGAAATTGATGGGATAATACATATAGCATGCTGATAAGAAAGAGTGGAGAGAGCAAAGGCTTAAGATAAAAGACAGATGCCCAATCAAGTCAGGCTCTGAGAGGTTAGAAGGTGGGAGCAGAGCACCGCACCTTCCACTGTGAGTAGGACATGGAGGGAAGCGGGAGCACGTTTGTTAGGTTTGGTGGCTGTCGCTGAGTTCCCAGTCCTGAAAGGGAGGGAAGTCATCATTGTCTGAGGTGAATAGGGTCTGAGATCTGAAGAGCACAGTTGGCCCTGGCCCTCCATATTTGCGTAAATTCTATCCCCAGTTGGTTGAATCGCGGATACGGAACTGCAGATGCAGACGGCCTACTGTATTCTGCCATTTTATATAAAGGACTTGAGCCTCCACAGATTGTGGTATCTGCAGGGGATCCTGGAACCAATCCTCCTGCGGATACTGAGGGATGAATGTATTAAAGGTTTAAGCTTCTGTAAACAGATATGTTTTGGTGACGACTGTTCTGGGTCTGTTTTTCCTGGAAGACAGTGTATACCTTTTCAATCCATAGATCCAAGTCTAAAAATTTCAAATAATTTTTTCGAATTTTACCTTAATTTACTGTTTTCAGTTTTACTCTTTAGGAATGTCAGTTATGTAGAAGCTTGTCTTCAATTACTATCACTTTTTCTCTAATCCTTTATTTTTTTTTAAATTTTTATTGGGTTATAGTTGATTTACAATGTTGTGTTAGTTTCAGGTGTACAGCAAAGTGAATCAGTCATATATATCCATCCATTCTTTTTCAGATTCTTTTCCCATATAGGTTATTACAGAATATTGAGTAGAGTTCCCTGTGCCATACAGTAGGTCCTTGTTAGTTATCTATTTTATATATAGTAGTGTGTATATGTTAATCCCAATTTCCTAATTTATCACTTCCCGCCATGTTTCCCCTTTGGTAACCATAAGTTTGATTTCGAGAGCTGTGAGTCTGTTTCTGTTTTGCAAATAAGTTCATTTCTATCATTTTTTTTATTAGATTCCACATATAAGTGATATATTTGTCTTTCTCTGTCTGACTTACTTCACTTAGTATGATAATCTCTAGGCCCATCCATGTTGCTGCAAGTGGCATTATTTTGTTCTTTGTTTAGGGTTGAGTAATATTTCATTGTATATATATACCACATCTTATTTATCCATTCCTCCATCGATGGACATTTAGGTTGCTTCCGTGTCTTGGCTACTGTAAACAGTGCTGCAATGAACATTGGGGTGCATGTATCTTTTCAAATTATAGTTTTCTCCGGGTGTATGCCCAGGAGTGGGATTGCTGAATAACGTGGCAACTCTATTTTTAGTTTTCTGAGGAACCTCCATATTGTTTTCCATAGTGGCTGCACCAATTTACATTCCCACCAACAGTGTAGGAGTGTTCCCTTTTCTCCACACCCTCTCCAGCATTTGTTATTTGTAGACTTTTTAATGATGGCCATTCTGAGCAGTGTGAAATGGTATCTCATTGTAGTTTTCTTTTTTTCTTAAATTACATTTTTTATTGAGAAAAAATACACATAACATAAAATTCACCATTTAACCATTTGAAGATGTTTCTTTAGTAAATTCAAGATGTGATGCAACCCTTCATTCCTAATTGTAAACCGTCTCAGACTTTTCAGCTTGTTGCACCTGAACAGGTGCGGTGCTCCTGACACCTACTGGGCAGGGGCCAGAAATGCTGCTGAAGTCCCAGAAGAGAGAATTATCTATCTCCAAAGTGTTGAGGCTGAGAGACCCCACTCTACACCATTACAGCACCACATCACATCCAAGGAAATAAACAGCCATTCAGTTGTGTCATCCCTACTGGTCTCAAGAATGTCTTTACAGCATTTTTATTTCAGTTCAGAGGCAAGGTTCACATGTTTGGTTGCTAGGTCTTTTTATTCTCTTTTAATATAGAAGAGTATTCTCTGCCCCATGCTCAGCCTTTTTGTCTGATTACTTTTTGTAAGACTTCAGGCCAGTTTTAGCACTGCATTCTGTTTCCATATTTTATTATTACCTTTTTTTATTGAAGTGTAGTTGATTTACAGTGTTGTGCCGGTCTCTGCTGTACAGCCAAGTGACTCAGTTATACACAGAGACATTCTTTTTAAAAAATTTTTTAAATTTTTATTTATTTTTTATACAGCAGTTTCTTATTAGTTGTCCATTTTATACATATTAGTGTATACATGTCAATCCCAATCTCCCAAATCATCCCGCCACCACCCCCCCACCCGCTACTTTCCCACCTTGGTGTCCATACGTTTGTTCTCTACATCTGTGTCTCTATTTCTGCTCTGCAAACTGGTTCATCTGTACCATTTTTCTAGGTTCCACATATATGCGTTTATATACGATATTTGTTTTTCTCTTTCTGACTTACTTCACTCTGTATGACAGTCTCTAGATCCATCCACGTCTCTACAAATGACCCAATTTAGTTCCTTTTTATAGCTGAGTAATATTCCATTGTATATATGTGCCACATCTTCTTTATCCATTCGTCTGTCGATGGGCATTTAGGTTGCTTCCATGACCTGGCTATTGCAAATAGTGCTGCAATGAACACTGGGGTGCATGTGTCTTTTTGAATTATGGTTTTCTCAGGGTATATGCCCAGTAGTGGGATTGCTGGGTCATATGGTAATTCTATTTTTAGTTTTTTAAGGAACCTCCATACTGTTCTCCACAGTGGCTGTATCAATTTGCATTCCCACCAACAGTGCAAGAGGGTTCCCTTTTCTCCACACCCTCTTGAGCATTTGTTGTTTGTAGATTTTCTGATGATGCCCATCCTAACTGGTGTGAGGTGATACCTCATTGTAGTTTTGATTTGCATTTCTCTAATGATTACTGATGTTGAGCAGCTTTTCATGTGCTTCTTGGCCATCTGTATGTCTTCTTTGGAGAAATGTCTATTTAGGTCTTCTGCCCATTTTTGGATTGGGTTGTTTGTTTTTTTAATATTGAGCTGCATGAGCTGTTTATATATTTTGGAGATTAATCCTTTGTCCATTGATTCATTTGCAAATACTTTCTCCCATTCTGAGGGTTGTCTTTTTGTCTTCTTTGTAGTTTCCTTTGCTTTGCAAAAGCTTTTAAGTTTCATTAGGTCCCATTTGTTTATTTTTGTTTTTATTTCCTATACTCTAGAAGGTGGATCAAAAAAGATCTTGCTGTGATTTATGTCAAAGAGTGTTCTTCCTATGTTTTCCTCTAAGAGTTTTATAGTGTTCAGTCTTACATTTAGGTCTTTAATCCATTTTGAGTTTATTTTTGTGTATGGTGTTAGGGAGTGCTCTCATTTCATTCTTTTACATGTAGCTGTCCAGTTTTCCCATCACCATTTATTGAAGAGACTGTCTTTTCTCCATTGTATTATCCTTGCCTCCTTTGTCATAGATTAGTTGACCATAGGTGCATGGGTTTATCTCTGAGCTTTCTATCCTCTTCCATTGATCTATATTTCTGTTTTTGTGCCAGCACCATATTGTCTTGATTACTGTAGCTTTGTAGTATAGTCTGAAGTCAGGGAGTCTGATTCCTCCAGCTCCGTTTTTTTCCCTCAAGACTGCTTTGGCTATTCGGGCTCTTTTGTGTCTCCATACAAATTTTAAGATTTTTTGTTCTACTTCTGTAAGAAATGCTACTGGTAATTTGATAGGGATTGCATTGAATCTGTAGATGGCTTTGGGTAGTAGAGTCATTTTCACAATATTGATTCTTCCAATCCAAGAACATGGTATATCTGTCCATCTGTTTGTGTCATCTTTAATTTCTTTCATCAGTGTCTTATAGTTTTCTGAATACAGGTCTTTTGTCTCCTTAGGTAGGTTTATTCCTAGGTATTTTATTCTTTTTGTTGCAATGGTGAATGGGATTGTTTCTTTAATTTCTCTTTCTGATCTTTCGTTGTCAGTGTATAAGAATGCAAGAGATTTCTGTACATTAATCTTGTATCTGCAACTTTACCAAATTCATTGATTAGCTCTAGTAGTTTTCTGGTGGCATCTTTAGGATTCTCTATGTATAGTATCATGTCATCTGCAAACAGTGACAGTTTGACATCTTCTTTTCCAATTTGTATTCCTTTTATTTCTTTTTCTTCTCTGATTGCCATGGCTAGGACTTCCAAAACTATGTTGAATAATAGCGGTGAGAGTGGCCATCCTTGTCTTGTTCTTGCTCTTAGAGGAAATACATTGATTTTACCATTGAGAATGATGTTTGCTGTGGGTTTGTCGTATATGGCCTTTATTATGTTGAGGTAGCTTCCCTCTATGCCCATTTTCTGGAGAGTTTTTTATCATAAATGGGTGTTGAATTTTGTCAGAAGCTTTTTCTGCATCTCTTGAGATGATCATATGGTTTTTATTCTTCAGTTTATTAAAATGGTGTATCACATTGATTGATTTGTGTATATTGAAGAATCTTTGCATCCCTGGGATAAGTCCCACTTGGTCATGATGTATGATCCTTTTAATGTGTTGGTGGATTCTGTTTGGTAGTATTTTGTTGAGGATCTTTGCATCTATATTCATCAGTGATATGGGTCTGTAACTTTCTTTTTTTATAGTACCTTTGTCTGATTTTGGTATCAGAGTGATGGTGGCCTCATAGAATGAGTTTGGGAGTGTTCCTTCCTCTGCAATTTTTTGGAAGAGTTTGAGAAAGATGGGTATTAGCTCTTCTCTAAATGATAGAATTCACCTGTGAAGCCATCTGGTCCTGTACTTTTGTTTGTTGGAAGATTTTTAATCACAGTTTCAATTTCATTCCTTGTGATTGGTCTGTTCATATTTTCTATTTCTTCCTGGTTCAGTCTTGGAAGGTTATACCTTTCTAAGAATTTGTCCATTTCTTCCCGGTTGTCCATTTTATTGGCAGAGTTGCTTGTAGTAGTCTCTTATGATGCTTTGTATTTCTGTGGTGTCCGTTGTAACTTCTCCTTTTTCATTTCTAATTTTATTGATTTGAGTCCTCTCCCTCTTTTTCTTGATGAGTCTGGCTAAAGGTTTATCAATTTTGGGGCTTCCCTGGTGGCGCAGTGGTTGAGAATCTGCCTGCCAATGCAGGGGACATGGTTTCGAGCCCTGGTCTGGGAGGATCCCACATGCCGCGGAGCAACTAGTCCCGTGAGCCACAATTGCTGAGCCTGCGCGTCTGGAGCCTGTGCTCCATAACAAGAGAGGCCACGATAGTGAGAGGCCCGTGCACCGCGATGAAGAGTGGCCCCCACTTGCCGCAACTGGAGAAAGCCCTCGCCCAGAAACGAAGACCCAACACAGCCATAAATAAATAAATAATTCAAAAAAAAAAAAAAAAGAAGAAGCTTTTGGTAGAGAACTGCTTATACAAATTAGGCATATTCACAAACTAGAATAGTTTATAACTATTTTAAAAAAAAGGTTTATCAATTTTGTTTATCTTCTCAAAGAACTAGCTTTTTGTTTTATTGATCTTTGCTATTGTTTTCCTTGTTTCTATTTCATTTATTTCTGCTCTGACCTTTATGATTTCCTTCCTTCTACTAACTTCGAGTTTTGTTTGTTCTTCTTTCTCTAGTTCCTTTAGGTATAAGTTTAGATTATTTATTTCAGATTTTTCTTGTTTCTTGAGGTGGGCTTGTATTGCTATAAACTTCCCTCTTAGAACTGCTTTTGCTGCATCCCATAGGTTTTGGATCATCGTGTTTTCATTGTAATTTGTCTCTAGGTATTTTTTGATTTCCTCTTCGATTTCTTCAGTGATCTCTGTTATTTAGTAACGTATTGTTTAGCCTCCATGTGTTTGTGTTTTTTATGGTTTTTTCCCTGTAATTGATTTCTAATCTCATAGCGTTGTGGTCGGAAAAGATGCTTGATATGATTTCAGTTTTCTTAAATTTACCGAGGCTTGATTTGTGACCCAGGGTGTGATCTGTCCTGGAGAATGTTCCGTGTGCACTTGAGAAGAACGTGTAATCTGCTGTTTTTGGATGGAATGTCCTATAAATATCAATTAAATCTCTGTGGTCTATTGGGTCATTTAAAGCTTGTGTTTCCTTATTAATTTTCTGTGTGGATGATCTGTCCATTGGTGTAAGTGAAGTGTTAATGTCCCCCACTATTATTGTGTTACTGTCGATTTCCTCTTTTATAGCTGTTAGCAGTTGCCTTATGTATTGAGGTGCTCCTATGTTGGGTGCATATATATTTATAATTGTTATATCTTCTTCTTGGATTGATCCCTTGATCATTATGTAGTGTCCTTCCTTGTCTCTTGTAACATTCTTTATTTTAAAGTCTATTTTTATCTGATATTATGAGTATTGCTACTCCAGCTTTCTTTTGATTTCCATTTGCATGGTATATCTTTTTCCATCCCCTCACTTTCAGTCTGTATGTGTCCCTAGGTCTGAAGTGGGTCTCTTGTAGACAACATATATATATGGATCTTGTTTCTGTATCCATTCAGCGAGCCTGTGTCTTTTGGTTGGAGCATTTAATCCATTCATGTGTAATATAATTATTGATATTTATGTTCCTATTACCATTTTCTTCATTGTTAAGGGTTTGTTTTCGGTAGGACCTTTTCTTTTCTTGTGTTTCCCACTTAGAAAAGTTCCTTTATCATTTGTTGTAGAGCTGGTTTGGTGGTGCTGAATTCTCTTAGCTTTTGCTTGTCTGTAAAGCTTTTGATTTCTCTGTTGAATCTGAATGAGATCCTTGCCAGGTAGCATTATCTTGGTTGTAGGTTCTTCCCTTTCATCACTTTAAATATATCATGCCACTCCCTTCTGGCTTGTAGAGTTTCTGCTGAGAAATCAGCTGTTAACCTTATGGGAGTTCCCTTGTATGTTATTTGTCATTTTTCCCTTGTTGCTTTCAATAATTTTTCTTTGTCTTTAATTTTTGTCAGTTTGATTACTTTGTGTCTCAACGTGTTTCTCCTTGGGTTTATCCCACCTGGGGCTCTCTGCACTTCCTGGACTTGGGTGGCTGTTTCCTTTCCCATGTTAGGGAAGTTTTTGACTATAATCTCTTCAGATATTTTCTCGAGTCCTTTCTCTCTCTCTTCTCCTTCTGGGACCCCTACAATGTGAATGTTGTTGGGTTTAATGTTGTCCCAGAGGTCCATTAGGCTGTCTTCATTTCTTTTCATTCTTTTTTCTTTATTCTGTTCCACGGCAGTGAATTCCACCATTCTGTCTTCCAGGTCACTTATCCGTTCTTCTGCCTAAGTTATTCTGCTGTTGATTACTTCTAGTGTATTTTTCATTTCAGTTATTGTATTGTTCATCTCTGTTTGTTTGTTCTTTAATTCTTCTAGGTCTTTGTTAAACATTTCCTGCATCTTCTCGATCTTTGCCTCCATTCTTTTTCCGAGGTCCTGGATCATCTTCACTATCATTATTCTGAATTCTTTTTCTGGAAGGTTGCCTATCTCCACTTCATTTAGTTGTTTTTCTGGGGTTTTATCTTGTTCCTTCATCTGGTACAAAGTCTTCTGCCTTTTCATTTTGTCTATTTTTCTATGAATGTCTCATTGTAGTTTTGATTTGCATTTCTCTAATAATTAGCAGTATTGAGCATCTTTTCATGTGCCTGTTGGCCATCTGTATATCTTCTTTGGAGAAATGTCTAGTTGGGTCTTCTGCCCATTTTTTGATTGGATTATTTTGTTGTTGTTGTTGCATTGTATGAGCTATTTGTAAATTTTGGAAATTGTAAGTCCAGCATGTTACATATATGTATATACTTAGTAAAATCTAGATCCTTTTCATTTTAGGCCATATTCCTTGAAGAGTTGGATAAAATGTGTTATTCTGTGACATAGCTAAGGATTTAGAAAGGACTTGGTAGTGAAGATTCCTGTGGGGAATATTTTGGCTCCTGAAGAGCTTCACCTGGAAACAAAATCTTAGCTACTTTCCTCATTTCACCCAGCTTTCCTTCTTTGGATTTTCCCAATTCCTAACCTTCTCAGAGGGAAGAAAACCTAGTTAATTTGGATGCTTTCCCTGGAACAGTTTTTACCAGTCACAGTCTTTTTCCCTTCACTTCTGCACCTCTGTGGCAGTGTTGCCTCCATCAGTGCATTTGTTTTCATGCCCAGCTTCCCATAGATCAGACTGGACACCAGAGTTTTCAAAACTTCCCTGGTTAAAAGGAGGCAGATGTCAGCATTAGAGGAAATACAGGAACAGTACATAGTCCAAAATTAGAGGAAAGAAAAGCTAGAAGGAAGTAGAACAGCTAACCGTTTGGAAGGAGCCATCACAGTCTTCTGCTCACTCTGAAGACGAGGAATACAAACTTTCTTTCTTATACCTTCTGTGCCCCCTCAGCCTCCTCCATCCTTACTCCCTCCCCTTATCTACATTAGATCTCATTGTCTCCCATTTCAGTCTACTGCAGTGGATCTCAAAGTGTGGTCCCCTGGACCAGCTGCATTCATCAGAAATGCAATTCTTTTTTTTTTTTTTTGGCCACGCCTCACAGCTTGGGGATCATAGTTCCCCGACTAGGGATCAGACTTGGCCCCCGGGCAGTGAAAGCCTGGAATCCTAACCACTGGACCACCAGGGAATTCCCATAGAAATGCAGATTCTTGGGCCCCATTCTAGATCTACTGAATCAAAAACTCTAGGGGTGGGGCTTCCCTGGTGGTGCAGTGGTTAAGATCTGCCTGCCAATGTAGGGGACACGGGTTTGAGCCCTGGTCCGGGAAGATCCCGCATGCTGCAGTGCAACTAAGCCCATGCACCACAACTACTGAGTCTGCACTCTAGAGTCCACGAGCCACAACTACTGAAGCCTGCGTGCCCAGAGCCCGTGCTCTGCAACAAGAGAAGCCACCACAATGAGAAGCCCACGCACCGCCACGAAGAGTAGCCTCCACTCAGCGCAACTAGAGAAAGCCTGTGAGCAGCAAAAAAGACCCAGTGCAGCCAAAAATAAATAAATTAATAAATTAATTTTTTTAAAAAAACTCTAGGGGTAGGGCCCTGCAATCTGTGATCTAACAAGTCCTCTAAGTGATGCTCTTGGAAACTCAGATTTGCAAACTACTGCCCTAAACTCTCTTGTGCTTCTTACCAAGATCCACTTGGTAAAATTCCAACTTTGGATGAACTCAGTTATCAGCCTTGGCCTTAACTTATACCTGGGCAGATGAGCCCTGCTAGGGAAAAGCACTCAGTTGAATGTATGTACACTCAAGTGGGTTCTGCGCAGCAATCTTGTCTTTCTCTAGTCACTTTCTCTCCCACCGTTAGGGTTGCCAGAATTAGCAAAGAAAAACCAAAAACAGGACACACAAATTTTAATTTCAAATAATGATATACTAAAAAATTATTTGTTGTTTATCTGAAATTCACATTTCACCAAGCAACTTGTATTTTTATTTGCTAAATCTATCAACCCTAACTAGGAGATATATATAGTCAGTAGGCAGGTAGTTGGAAAGAGAGCCTGGATGTAAAGTGGAAGAGAGCAAACACAGGATGGAGCCCACAATAAAACCATGTCAGTCCTTGTTGCCTCTGACCTTGACGGTACAGATGTCCTGGAGAAGCTGGGACCCTTCATCACAGAACTAAACACACACACCTGGTCCAAAAGCCAGAGATTCTGTAGGAAGATCCAAAGGAAGATAGGGCAGTTGTAGGCCTGGCTGATGCCTCACACCAGCAAGGTGAGCCAGCAAATAAATAAAAATGTGTGTGAACTGCAGAATGGCTATTGCTTTACTTCTGCCCTCAATGTCCTGCAAGAATGTCTCTGTGAACCATCCTAACTGGAAATACACAGGGAAGGGAATTTTGGGAGAAGTAGCTTAACCTAGCCAAGGTGACACATTACAGTCCACCATGCCCATTCTCCAATTTAGAAAGAGGCTTGATATTAAGTGCCAGGGACAGATGAAAATTTGCCCAGGAAGAAATAGCTACCCTTTGGGAGAGCAACATGGTAGAAGAAGATACTGTCTTTGTCTTTCCCCTTCAATCTACAACCAGTAAAACATCCACAACTCAACAAGGTGCCTCTGTGCAACATACCAGGATGCCAGAGAATTCCACACATCTGTACAACTAAGGGTGGGTGGGCTGGAACACATAGAGGAGGTAGAACTGGGGGAACAGCAGAGGCAGTGCCTGCAGTCCTGGCCCTCTGGCTGTGGCAATTGAGCCCAAAGCCCCAGAGAACCCAGTAGCAGCAGGAGAGGCAGTGCACACCACTCCAGCCTCTTGGCCACAGTGGCACTCACGGCCACAGGTAACTGGGCAGCAGTGACAGTGGGGCCTCAGACCCTGTCCCTCCAGCTTTGGAAGCACCCATGACTCCAGCGCCCTACACCCCAGCGGCAGTGACAGAGCCCAGGAACCTAACACCAGACACAGCAGAGGTGCCTTCATGACCTTGGCTCACCTCCCCACCCTCCCCCTCCGCTGAGAGCCATAGAGCCTGCAACTCATAAGATCCCAAATGCAGAGGAAGCACCCACCATCCTGGTGCCTCAGGTGGTGACACTAGTGACACTGGCAGCAGCAAAGGCACCAACAACCCTGGAGGCAAAAGCAGTGATAAGGACCACATGGGGCCACACCTCTGATGGAGGCAGTGGAGGGTGAAAAGTTCTGTCTCTTACCTGAGGCAGCTCAGACAAGAGAAACAAAAACTTGTGCTGTGGTGCCACCTACTGGAAGAGAAAAGAAAGGCCTCTAATTTCTAATATTGAATTGTAAGAATCGAATAGAAAGGTGCTCCCTGTTTCAAATGCGCTGGCAGAGAGGCTGAATAGACATTTTTCCAAAGAACACATACAGATAGCCAACAGACACATGAAAAGATGTTTAACATCACTAATCATTAAGTAAATGGAAATCAAAATCACAATGAGATATCTCCTCACACCTGTCAGAATGGTTATTATCAAAAAGGCAAGAAATAACAAGTGTTGGTGAGGATGTGGAGAAAAGGCAACTTACATATAAATGGAAAGATATTTTGTGCTCATGGATTGAAAGAATTAACATTGTTAAAATGTCCATATTACCTAAAGCAATCTACAGATTCATTGCAATCCCTATCAATATCCCAAGGACATTGGTGACATATACTGTTGGTAGGAATATAAATTGGCACAGCTACTGTGGAGTACAGAATGGACGTTCCTCAAAAAATGAAGACTAGAACTACCATATGATCTAGCTATCGCACTTCTGGGTATTTATCCAAAGAATATGAAAACACTAATTTGAAAAGATATATGCACCCTTATGTTCATTGCAGCATTATTTACAATAGCCAAGATATGGAAACAACCTAAGTGCCCATCAGTGGATGAATGGATAAAGAATATGTGATATATAGATGTTTATAAAATGGAATATTACCCAGGCATAAGAAAGGTGAAATCTTGCCATTTGTGACAACATGGAGGGACCTTGAGAGCATTATGCTAAGTGAAATAAGTCACGTAGAGAAAGACAAATATCATATGATTTCATTCATAAATGGAATATTTAAAAAATAAAAATAAATGAACAAACCAAACCAATCAAAAACAAACACACAGAATATAGAGAACAGAGTAGTGGTTACCAGAGAGGAAGAGGCCAGGGGGAAGGCAAAATGAATAAAGGGGATCAACTGTATGGTGACAGAAGCCAACTGAATTTCTGGTGGTGAGCATGCTGTAGTGAATACAGAAGTAGAAATGCTTGTTGTGTACGTGAAATATGTAATGTTATAAACCAATGTTACCTCAATAAAAAATAAAATATAAAAAATCATGAAAAGACATATAATAAAGTACAAGAGAAGACCAAAAAAAAAAAGAAAAGAAATAGCTACATTTTGTTGAATGCTTGCTATTTTAGCACTTCTCATACTCTTTTTTATTAAAGTACAGTTGATTTACAATATTATATTAGTTTCAGGTGTGTGACACAGTGATTCGATATTTTTGTAGATTATACTCCATTTAAAGTCATTATACAATATTGGCTATATTCCCTCTGTTGTACAATACATCCTTGTATCTTATTTATTTTATACCTAGTAGTTTGTACCTCTAAATCCCCTCCCCCATTTTGCCCCTCCCCCATCTGGTAACCACTAGTTTATCGTCTATATCTGTGAGTCTGTTTCTGTTTTGTTATATTCATGTGTTTGTTTTATTTTTTAGATTCCACTATAAATACTCTTTATACACATTTTACTTACATAGGTATGTGTATACATCCATTACAAACATGGTCTCATTTAGTCCTTATAACAATGCGGTAAAATTGGTATTACTAATACTATTTCATAGGTGAAGAAACTAAGGTTGGAGACATTTTCCCATGAACATACAACAAGCAAGGGGCAGAGCTTGATTGAAGCCAGATCTCTCTAAAGCCTGTGTTCCTAACCATTAAGTTCTGTGCTACCCAGCCTCCCAATAAACTGTGGACTTTGTTATTTCATAAGCACTAAATCTGCACTCAGTCTACTGACCACCTGGGAAACCTTCATGCACTAGTGCTCAGTGATTGATCCTTGACACCACTAGTTTGGGGAAAAGTTCCTGAGGCACTCATCACACTCCCTGAGAAGTCACCTGAGTTGGATTCCCAGCCCTTTCACTTAGTAATTGGGTGGCCTTGGGCAAGTTACTTCACCTTTATCAGCTTTACTCTCCTCATGAAGGCAGTAATTCCCACCTTACAAAACTGTAAAGATAGATAATACTAGTACTAGGAGAACATCTGGCACAGCCTGATCATCCTAGACAAATGGGAGTCTCCGCCTTCATCTCTGCCTTCATCCCCAAATGGGAGTTCTCTGCCTTTCTCAATGGACTAGCTACTATTGCCTATGTCTAGGCTAAAGACCCTTTAATCTATACCTTCAATCCTAATCTCTTATTCTTCCTCTAGATCTGTATTTCCTGTTTCCCACCAGGAAGCATAGCCAACTCCAAATCATCTTACACCTGAACAATTATTCCCAGTTTTTCAATACCGAATACCATCAGTGCCATCTTCAATACCATCTTTCTGGTCCTTGAGCTTACTTCTTTAAAATTACCTCCATCTCTCTCTCTCCTTCTACCTTGTCAGACATTATGTGTGCGGCATAACTACTCTTTCCCAAGAAAAAATACTTAAACTCCTAGTGCCGTATTTTGAAAAGTATATTAGCAAATTATGTTTGATAGTTGCCAAGAGAGTAGATCTTAAAAGTTCTCATCACAAGAAAAAAAATGTTTTCGTAACTATGTATGGTGACAGATGTTAACTAGACTTATTGTGGTGATCATTTCACAATATATACAAATATCAAATCATTATTTTATCATCTGAAACTAATATAATGTTATATGTCAATTATACCTCATTTAAAAAAATCATACTGTGAAAAAAAAGTACATTGGCAAACTTGAGTAAATCAGAACACAATGATCATGATGATGGGTGCCTGGAAACTGGCATACTAGAATGAACATATGTATATCAAAGAAATAGGGAGTTTCCTCCGTTAGAACAGAAGCCTAAGGGTTGTCAATGGGAAGAAAAAGTTCTTTCTCTGTGGGCTTCAAAGTACAGACCTGATCCATGGGAAGTGAATTTCTGCTCAACACAAGGAAATTTTCAGGACTTGAGTCTCTGCCACTGAGGTCGGTTATGGCCATTTGGGGTTCTCTGTCTCTGTTTCATTTGCTTGCTCCTTCCATTCTCTGCGGGGAGGAGGAAGATTTAAGCAAAAAAGACATAGTCACCTTCTGCTGTAAGAATCTTAAGGAAAGAGCTTGCTAAGTTTCAAGTATGTGCATACCAGCACCTCTGCTGAATGATTTTAGACACACTGGAATCATATGCCACCCATTTGGGGCCTGTTTGAAGCCTGGCTTCCCAGCATCAGTGGCATGAAACCTAAAGGCTGCTAATGGCAAAGAAGAGATTATAATCCCCCTCTGAGACAACCAGACACTTCAACTTATAATATTGCCTTGAATAATAAAATGGTATACTTCTTTGGTATATCTAGCACGTTCATTTTCAGCTTGGAGAGCCCCAGTTTCAGGCTATTGTTTGGGTCTTTATTTATCTACCTTCTAACCAAGGCAGTCAATGTTAGCAAGACAGAGACTTCTCTTTTAAATGGCCCTTCTGCTCTTAAGAGTATGAGGACCAGAGCAAAGGGACTTGGCAGATAGGCCCCACTGGCCTGAATACAGAAGATGTGGTGGTAGGATGAAGCAGGGCAGGCTCCTGAGGGTGGGCATGGGGAGAAGGGTAGAAAAAGTTCAGAGGACAAGAAGAAGTGCCTACCCATCCAAAAGGAAACTGCATAGAAACAGAAAGGAAATATTTTACTCCATCCTCCAGAGTCTGAATGTGTTCACTGTGGTCCACAAATGGAGGGACATGAGAAGAGAAGTACACAGGGATCTTGGGCTCTGGACGTGCTCAGACCAGAGAGAAAGTAGAATTGATGGCTGACCTGCAGGTGTTGGAGCAGTGTGCCTGGGTTCTGATCCAGATCCCACCATTCACTACCTGCCTCAAGCAGGCTGCTTAGCCTCTATTGCCTCATCTCTAAAAAGGCCATAATGTCCCTGGGCCTCTGAAGGGGATTAAAGGACTTAAATTTAAATCGGTTAGAACAGCCTAGCATGGGGAATTCCCTGGTGGTCCAGTGGTTAGGGCTCTGTGCTTCCACTGCAGGGAGCATGGGTTCAATCCCTGGTCGGGGAACTAAGATCTCACACACTGTGTGCAGTGTGACCAAAAAAGCCTAGCATGAAGGAAGCCCTCAAAAATGTTAACAATCATTTTCTTTAGATGGGAAGTTGACCTTCAGTGGCTTCCAAAGTTCTTCACCCTCTGAGATGTTTTGTTAATCTTGTGACTTTTTTTCCCCTTCACCTCAAGTCCTGGCTCTCTCTTTTCCTATCCATTTCTATAGATATTCCCCTGATCCAGGATTATATGCTTGTGCTTGATAGGATGAAACAAAAGGAGAGCTTCGCATTGTTCCCATTTTTGTTGGCTTTCGATTGTCCCCACATGGATCTCTTGAACACCAGCCCTTTCTCCTGACGTCTGCTTTCAGCTCCTTCAACTCCCTTACTGTGTGGTTCTGCACAACAGTGAAGAAAATATCAAGGCTCCAAAACAAGATGAGGCAGGTAAGCTCCTACCCAGCCTCCTGACGCAAGTCAGTGCTCACAACGTGACTCACCAGGTAAGCTGGGACAGTTGTAGCATCTGCCCTGGGCTTGCCTTTGCTCCCACCCCCAGCAGCTGGCTACCAGGAAGCAAGGTTCTCCTGAGTTCTCCAGGCTTTATCTTTTGATTCAGGCCAGAGTGAAACCCAGGAGCCCCTGAACTCCAGACAAACAACCTGAGAAAGGGCTCTCTCTACCCTGCCTCCAGGTCAGCCCCCAGAACCATGCTTCATCTTAATCTCCGCTGACAGGTCCGTTTTCTGGACAGTTTCTTTTTGTTGCATTCAGTGTCCTTCTCTCAAGCAGGCACACAGCTTACACAGCAAATCCTGATTGGCAGGTGCATCAAGGAGTTTCACAGGCAAGTTCAAGCATGTCTGAAGCCAACCTGAAAGATTGTGCCTCCCCTGTCCTGGCTTCCTGCCATCCAAACTACACAAAGCAGCAGTACCTCTTCCTCTACACATCAGTTTGAACATGTCCCATCTCACCCTCAGTTCCCTCTGGCGTGAATTTGCACTTCTTACGTTGAAGTTAATTATATGTACTTTTTGCTTCTCAGTCTTTGCCCTTAACATGTCTTAGTCGGTTCATGCTACTATAACAAAGTATCACAGGCTGAGTGGCTTATAAACAACAGAAATTTATTTCTCATGATTCTGGAGGCTGGAAGCCTGAGATCAGGGTGCCAGCTTGGGTGGGTAAGGACTTCTTCCTAGTTCATAGCTGGTGCTTTCTCTAGTGTCCTCACCTAGTGGAAGGGGCTGGGGAGCTCTATGGAGAGCTCTTTTACAAGGCACTAATACCATTCATGAGGGCTCCACCCTCAAGACTTAACTACCTCCCAAAGACCCGACCTCCTCATACCATCTCATTGGGCATTAGGATGTCCACATATGAATCTGGGGAGGGACACAAACATTCAAATCATAGCATCATCTATGTTTTCCTCATTAATGTTGTGCTCAGATACCTGAGGATAGCGAGGTGAGTTGGCTTCTTGTCACCACATAAGTTGTGTGGGTTTCCACTTTTCTGTCCTCACATATGTCATTTCCCTAGCCTAAACTAACCTGCCTTCTGCCATGTCACCCCCACCAAACTCAGCCCAAAAGATGATTCAGTGTTGGTACTCCAGGCTCACCTTTGGCTTTGCAATTCATGGTTACAAATGTACAAACATCTCACAAATATGAGGCTTGTTATAAGTGACTTTGTGCTTAGTGGTAGCCTGTGGATTACTAATCAAAATGGCAACAAACACATGCTCCAACCTGGATGGCTTAACCATGAGGACATTATGCTAAGTGAAATAAGCCAGTCATAAAAGAGCAATATTGTATGATTCCACTTGTATGAGGTACCTAGAGTAGTAGTCAAATTCTTAGAGACAGATAGTAAAACAGTGGTTATCAAGGTCTAGGGGGAGGAAGGAATGGGTAGTTACTGTTTAATTGATACAGAGTTTCATTTGGGGATGATGAAAAAGTCCTGGAGATGGATGGTGGTAACGGCTGCACACAACAATGTGAACGTACTTCATATGAATGAACTGAACACTTAAAAATGGTAAATTTTGTGAATTCCCTGGCGGTCTAGTGGTTAGGACTCCAGGCTTCCACTGCAGTGGGCACAGGTTCAACCCCTGGGCAGGGAACTAAGATCCTGCATGCCACGTGGCCCAAAGAAAGAAAGAGAGAAAGAGAGGAAGGGAGGAAGGAAGGAAGAAACTTTGTGATAAACGAATTGTAGACCATGAAAAGACTGAAATTTCTAACTTGGCTGAAGGGATATTTGAAACAAGAGTAATATGTCAGCTAAAATAAAACCTCAAGTTTAAGAAACATTCTTTTTTTAAAAAATGGTAAATTTTATGTATATTTTACCACAATAAAAAACTTTTAAAGTAATACATGGTGATTATAGAACTTTCAGAAAATATGAATAATAAAAAGAAGAAAATAAAAATACACTTAAAAGGTTATTTTCACTTAATATATTATAAACATCTTCCTAGTCACAAGGATAATCTTCTATACAACTTATTTAAAGGCTGCATCATATTTATTTTATTTTATGGATATATATTAATTAATGTAATCAATATTCTATTAGTGAATATTGAGATAATTTCATTTTTAAACTATTAAAAAGATTATGGCAAGAAACATCCTTTTAGCTAAATCATTATGACTATTAGGAGGTAGGTGTGGTTATAAAAGGACAAAATGATGTATTTTTGTGGTGATGGAATTGTTCTGTATCTTGACTGTGGTGGTGGATACACGAACCTACATATGTGATAAAACTGCATAGAACTAGTTACACACACACACACACACACACACACACACAGATGAGTACAAGTAAAACTGGGAATGCGTCAACAAGATCTGGGGATTGTATTGAGGTCAATATCCTAGTCGTAATGTTGTACCATAGTTTTACAAGATGTTATCATTGGGGGAAAGTGGGTAAAGGGTGCAAATTATTCCTTATAACTGCATGTGGATCTACAATTACCTCAAAATAAAAAGGCTTAATCTCTTTAAAAGTGAAGGGAAAAGGATGAACATCAAAAATTAGTTTATTAAGATAAAATTTTAATAACTGAGTTAAAAGCACTATTTTAAAGGCTTTTGATACATACTACACTCCAGAAAGGTTTTACTATTTACGCTCCTGCCAATCTTATAAGAGCTCTACCTCATAACACTAAATATTATTACTAAAAATACCCTTTAATCCAATCACAAAATTATTTCGCATCATTATTTAATTCCCTCAAGGTTTTAAAATAGCAACAGACTGTCATTTCTCCATATTTAATTAAGTAAAAGTTGTCCCGTGTTCTTTTCATTTTTACATTGGTTAATGCCTTCTCATTCCCATTTGCTGAGAAACTTCCCTTTAGGGAATGCACATTAGAATTTGAAAAGTGCTATGTGTAGAAGACATTGACGAACATTGTTCATTTTTTTCTCCCTCTCTCCACCCTCAATAGGATTATCAGCTCTATGACAACAGACCCTTTACCCATTTAAGCTCACCCTTACACCCCTAGTACCTAGAGAGCATTTGGCACAGAGTGAGTGCTTAAATAATTATTCAAGAAAGTTTAGAGATTAACCAAACTCTGCTTAAGTTCTGTGTCTTCACTCTGGAATGAGCAGCAGACGCTCAGGGTGGACTCTGGCAACTATTAACATTACAAGGGTGAGTCTTGTGGGTGTGGAAAGGAAGGCCCCCTGTGGAGCTGATTTCTTGGTTCAGCTTTGCAAGTGCAAGGAGGGCGATCTGAAAAAGTCTGGGAGTGATCGTTGGCCTATAGGCTTGTAAAAGTTGGCCATATTATGCCTCAAACCCTCAGCTCAGTCAAAGTGAAACTTGTGTTATAGTCTTGGTGATACAATACTATTCAGTCAATGAGAACAGCAAGCAGTAAAAAAAAAAAAAAAAAAAGGATGCTAGACAATTGTGGATAATCTCAAACCCACAGTAGCCTTCCCCATCATATGCCTGCTCTGCAAGGTAGCTCAAAATGAGTATATGACAAGTCTCAAATGTTTTTTCCCACTCTACCTCTGTAGCAGGACAGGTAGAGACAAAAACATTGTGAAAAATGTCATGGGGCTCACCCCTTCGTATTAGAATGTAAGCTCTCTGAGGCACAGATTTCTTTTATTCTCATTGATGTCTTCCAGAGCCGAAAACATTTCCAACCAATAGTAGATACTCAATAAATATTTCTTGAACTTTTGGGGGAAAAAAAAAAATAAGCAAGATGCTTTTGTTTTATGATGCCTGTTCTCAACGGCCAATACCTTCTAGAATTGATCTACCCCCCTAGTCCAGTCTTTTGAGAGCATCCTGGGTGCTAGGAAAGACTCCATTCTGAACCTAGGATTCTGTTTGTGTCTGAGCCTGGTGCCCAAGACCTTAATCCCCAGGGCAGCTCCTTAATCTTTCCTTAACCATGGGAGGCTGGGTTTTGAGGCCTGAAGCAGTAGCATAAGACTTGATAAACCAGCTAGGAATAGGGGCAAGGCACCAGCATGAGGACAGGAAGAGTTTCACCCTAGCTGCCCAAGGATGCTTTTACCTAACTGAGAGTCTTTTGATTTCTCATTGGAATTTTCCCTTCTGATCTCACTGAGAAGCTCAAAAAACAGGTACTAACCCAGTACATAGAAACTGGCTTGGGGATTTACTTAACAGTCTTTGGAGAAGGGTTGATGTTGACTCAGGGTTTGCAAAGCCTGAGTGCTTAGTTCTCTCCCTAGTCCCCAAAACACACCTCACCAAAATTGTGTGCAATCACAGTTACCACTCAGTTTAGCAAAGCAAGAGCAAATCTTGACTACCAAAGGCTCCAGGCCTCACATGAGTCATCATTCAGCTCTGTGCATACAGCCCAGATGTAATTCACACAGGCATATAGCTGTCGGCTATGTTCTTATACACATTTGGACCTGCTTCCTGGAATCAGAAAAAGCAGGCTTTACCTGTGACTTCTGCCAAGTTACCCTTCCCCATCCCCCCCCCCACCCCCCAATATGAAACCTGGCTGGAAGTATTTCCTTGGTACTGTGAAGTTGGGCTAGGGATTGGGAACCTAGCTCCTCACTTGCCAGGGTCACAGGTACACTGTGCTCAATTGACTGAGCCTCTGCCTCAGCTTCTCTATGAGGGTTCTTAATCACAGAACCCATTCCAAGCTCATTCCGTTCAGCCCCTTGCCTCCTGGCAGCTCACTGCTAAATAATCCAAGAGAAACATTTAGATATCTCCATTAGCAGAAATCCCCAGAGATATTTTATACAACATACAAGCTTATGGAATCACTTTTTTATATTTTTTCTCCCACATAAACAAAATTCCTCTTGGAAAAACTAAATCTTATTATTTGCCACAGTTCTTTAGTCAGCAGTGAGTTCTAGGTCCAGCTCAGAGTTTCAGTTTTTCCCTTTTCTTTTTTTTTTTTAAATTACTAAGAAATCGGTTAGGTATCAAGGGGAGGTAGAAAGGAACTTGATTAGATACCAAGGGTGGGGGAATTCTTTTTTTTTTTTTTTTTAGACACCAATTGTACTTGAACATTTGTTATTTTATTTTATTTTTAATTTATTTATTTATTTTTGGCTGTGTTGGGTCTTCGCTTCTGTGCGAGGGCTTTCTCTAGTTGTGGCAAACGGGGGCCACTCTTCATCGCGGTGCGCGGGCCTCTCACTATCGCGGCCTCTCTTTTTGCAGAGCACAGGCTCCAGATGCGCAGGCTCAGTAGTTGTGGCTCACGGGCCCAGTTGCTCCGTGGCATGTGGGATCTTCCCAGACCAGGTCTCGAACCCGTGTCCCCTGCATTAGCAGGCAGATTCTCAACCACTGCGCCACCAGGGAAGCCCCCCTTTTCTTTTTTAATCTGCTTCTCCAAGTGCTTCATCTCTGGGTAAGAGTGTCACACATCTCTGAATCCCCCTTGTCTCAGACAAACAGTTCACCTCTTTGTCCGACATGTTTCTATCATGATTGCTGCCCAATTTTCTCATCTCTGCTTGCTTCTGCCCCTAAATCAGTGGCATCCATCATAAAGCCTAGTGCTTCTGAATTTTTTCTTCACACATCTTCCCCTCAGGGCAAGCTTTCTGTCTTTTGCCTATGAATGTTTTGGTTAGTCAGTGCATGCCACAGTGTACTTTCATTCCCTCCTCCTGTATTAATGGGCATCAGTGATGTTCCAGGCTTGGGGGACTCAGCAGTAAATAAGCAGACATGGCTCCTGCCGTCTCAAAGCTTACAGTCCTGCCCCTATTTCATCTTTACATATTTATATATATATATATATACACACACACACACACACATACATAAAATATCTTCTTTATCCATTCATCTGTTGATGGACACTTAGGTTGCTTCCATATCTTGACTATTGTAAATAATGCTGCTATGAACATTGAGGTGGTTATATCTTTTTGAATTAGTGTTTTCATTTTTTTCAGATATATACTCAGGAGTGGAATTGCTGGGTAATAAGGTAGTTCTATTTCTAGTTTTTTGAGGAACCACCATACTATTTTCCATAGTGGCTGCACCAATTTATATTCCCACCAACAGTTTACAAATGTTCCCTTTCCTCTACATCCTCGCCAACATTTGTTATTTGTAGATTTTTTGATGATGGTCGTTCTGACAGGTGTGAGGTGGTATCTCATTGTGGTTTTGATTTGCATTTCTCTGATGGTTAGCGATGTTGAGCATCTTTTCATGTGCCTCTTAGCCATCTGCATGTCTTCTTTGGAAAAATGTCTATTCAGTTCTTCCCATTTTTTTTAATTGAGTTGTATGAGCTGTTTACATATTTTGGATATTAACCTCTTAGAGATCATATCATTTGCAAATACTGTCCCCTTCCAGTAGGTTGTCTTTTTGTTTTGTTGATGGTTTCCTTTGTTGTGCAAAAGCTTTTAGGTTTAAGTAAGTCCCATTTTCACAGAACTAGAACAAAAAGTTCTAAAATTTATATGGAACCACAAAATATCACCAAAGCAATCTCGAGAAAAAAAGGAAAAAGAACAAAGCTGGAGGTATCACACTCCTTGACTTTAGACTATACTACACAGCTACAGTAATCAAAACAGCATGGTAGGGATTTCCCTTGTGGCACAGTGGTTAAGAATCCGCCTGCCAATGCAGGGGACATGGGTTCAAGCCCTGCTCTGGGAAGATCCCACATGCCACAGAGCAACTAAGCCCATGTGCCACAACTACTGAGCTTGCGCTCTAGAGCCCACGAACCACAACTACTGAACCTGAGTGCTGCAACTACTGAAGCCCACGTGCCTAGACACCCATGCTCCACAAAAAGAGAAGCCACCACAATGAGAAGCCCGCACACCACAACAAGAGTAGCCCCCACTCACTGCAACTAGAGAAAGCCTGCGCACAGCAACAAAGACCCAATGCAACCAAAAAATAAATAAATAAATAAATTTAAATTAAAAAAAAAAGATTATATCTGAAAAATTAAAACAAAAGAAAAACAACATGGTAGGGGCATCCCTGGTGGCGCAGTGGTTAAGAATCCGCCTGCCAATGCAGGGAGCATGGGTTCGAGCCCTGGTCCAGGAAGATCCCACATGCCATGGAGCAACTAAGCCCGTGCACCACAACTACTGAGCCCACGCTCTACAGCCTACGAGCCGCAACTACTGAGCCCACGTGCCAAGAGCCCATGCTCCACAACAAGAGAAGCCACCGCAATGAGAAGCCAGCACACTGCAACAAAGAGTAGCCCCCGCTCGCCACAACTAGAGAAAGCCGGAGCACAGCCACAAAGACCCAATGCAGCCAAAGATAAATAAATAAATAAATATTAAAAAACAACAACAACAACAACATGGTACTGGCACAAAAACACACATGTAGATCAATGGAACAGAAAAAAACCCATGCACCTATGGTCAATTAATCTATGACAAAGGAGGCAAGGATATACAATGGAGAAAAGACAGTCTCTTCAATAAATGGTGATGGGAAAACTGGACAGCCACATGTAAAACAATGAAATTAGAACATTCCCTCACACCATATACAAAAATAAACTCAAAATGGATTAGAGACCTAAATGTAAGACCAGACACTATAAAACTCTTAGAGGAAAACGTAGGAAGAACACTCTTTGACATAAATCACAGCAAGATCTTTTTTGGTCCACCTCCTAGAGTAATGAAACTAAAAACAAAAATAAACAAATGGGACCTAATGAAACTTAAAAGCTTTTGCAAAGCAAAGGAAACTACAAACAAGATGAAAAGACAACCCTCAGAATGGGAGAAAATATTTGCAAATGAATCAATGGACAAAGGATTAATCTCCAAAATATATAAACAGCTCATGCAGCTCAATATTAAAAAAACAAACAACCCAATCCAAAAATGGGCAGAAGAGCTAAATAGACATTTCTCCAAAGAAGACATACAGATGGCCAAGAAGCACATGAAAACCTGCTCAACATCACTAATTATTAGAGAAATGCAAATCAAAACTACAATGAGGTATCACCTCACACCAGTTAGAATGGGCATCATCAGAAAATCTACAAACAACAAATGCTGGAGAGGGTGTGAGAAAAGGGAACACTCTTGCACAGTTGGTGGGAATGTAAATTGATACAGCCACTATGGAAGACAGTATGGTGGTTGCTTAAAAAACTAAAAATAGGGACTTCCCTGGTGGCACAGTGGTTAAGAATCCGCCTGCCAATGCAGGGGACAAGGATTCAAGCCCTGGTCAGATCCCACATGCCGCAGAGCGACTAAGCCCATGCGCCACAACTACTAAGCCTGCGCTCTAGAGCCCTCAAGCCACAACTACTGAAGCCCACATGCCTAGAGCCTGAGCTCCACAACAAGAGAAGCCATCACAATGAGAAGCCCACGTACCGCAGCGAAGAGTAGCCCCCGCTTGCCGCAACTAGAGAAAGCCTGCGCACAGCAACAAAGACCCAATGCAGCCAAAAAAAACCTAAAAATAGAATTACCATATGACCCAGCAATCCCACTACTGGGCATATACCCAGAGAAAACCATAATTCAAAAAGACACATGCACCCCAATGTTCACTGCAGCACTATTTACAATAGCCAGGTCATGGAAGCAACCTAAATGCCCATTGACAGACGAATGGATAAATAAGATGTGGTACATATATACAATGGAATATTACTCAGCCATAAAAAGGAACAAAATTGGGTCATTTGTAGAGACGTGGATGGACCTAGAGACTGTCATACAGAGTGAAGTAAGTCAGAAAGAGAAAAACATATTGTATATTAACACATATATGTGGAACCTAGAAAAATGGTACAGATGAACCAGTTTATAGGACAGAAATAGAAACACAGATGTAGAGAACAAACGTATGGACACCAAAGGGGGATAGTGGCGGGAGGGGTGGTGGTGGTGGGATGAATTGGGAGATTGGGATTGACATGTATACACTGATGTGTATAAAATGGATAACTAATAAGAACCTGCTGTATAAAAAAATAAATAAAATTAAATTTAAAAATTAAAAAAAATAAGAGTAACTAGGAAAAAAAATAAAGAAATCAGAACATTTCCTCACACCATATACAAAAATAAACTCAAAATGGATTAAAGACCTAAGTGTAAGACCTGAAACCATAAAACTCCTAGAAGAAAACGTAGGCAGAGCAATATTTTTTTTTGGCTCTATCTCCTAAGGCAAAAGAAATAAAAGCAAAAACACAGTTTCCATTTTAAAGAACCAGGTATTTCAGAAAGGACTGGTCCTGGAGGCAGTGTGGTATTCCAATGCCCATGGTATGGCTGAAGCTCCGGGGACAAACTGGAGACCACCTCACCCTTCTAAGGGCGCAGCTGCCTCTCAGCACCAGTCCTGTTTCCAGGAAATGCTGTGGACCCAGTTTTGACAGATCTTCCAATTTTTCAAGAGGAGCTATAAAACATAATTTGATATAAAATCTTTTTATTTTTAAATATTAGTGGACTTCCCTGGTGGCGCAGTGGTTGAGAATCCGCCTGCCAATGCAGGGGACACGGGTTCAAGCCCTGGTCCGGGAGGGTCCCACATGCCACGGAGCAACTGGGCCCGTGTGCCACAACTACTGAGCCTGCGCTCTGGAGCCCGCGAGCCACAACTACTGAAGCCCACGTGCCACAACTACTGAGCCCGTCTGCCTAGAGCCTGTGCTCCGCAACAAGAGAAGCCACCACAATGAGAAGCCCATGCACTGCAACAAAGAGTGGCTCCCACTCTCCGCAACTGGAGAAAGCCCGCGCGCATCAATGAAGACCCAACGCAGCCAAAAATTTTAAAAAAATATATATATATATATTAGCAACTTTTTTTTTTTTTTTTTGGCCACACCGCGTCGCTTGCAGGACCTTAGTTCCCTGACCAGGGATTGAACTCGGCCATGGCAGTGAAAGCACTGAGTCCTAACCACTGGACCTCCAGGGAATTCCCATTAGCAACTAATTTAAACACTGCATAGACCAAATATATCTGGTGGTTCCATGGCTTTGAACTCTTTTATGATTACATATTAAAATTTTCTGTATATAATTTGTTCTATTGTTTGCCTTAAAGACCTTTGCGATTCTTTTTGCCACATCCTCATCAAAATTCCCCCTTTGTACTTTCTAATATGTCCTATCATCACAAGTACACTCTGTTCCCACTGTCTTAAACCCCAGGCAGATGGAAGATATAACACCTGCCAATTCTTGTCTTTCCTGCTTTGTTTCGTTAAACCCTAAAATCAGCATATTGTTAAACAACTTCACATATATCAGTCCCAGGTCTTTCCCTAAGGCTGATAAGATTTGATAAAACTAGTTTAGCTGCTCCCTATGTTATACTACAAAGGCCTCAGAGTATTTGTCTCCCCCAAGCCCTGGTAATTAAACATTTGTCCTTTATGAATCTTGGGATTCATAGGACTTATGCTTTTTTCTTTTTAATTAATTTATTTAATTTATTTATTTTTGGCTGCATCAGGTCTTCGTTGCTGCGTTAGGTCTTCGTTGTGGTCCGCAGGCTTTCTCTAGTTGCGGCGAGTGGTGACTACTCTTCATTGCAGTGTGCGTGCTTCTCATTGTGGTGGCTTCTCTTGTTGCGGAGCATGGGCTCTAGGCACGCGGGCTTCAGTAGTTGTGGCGCGTGGGCTTCAGTAGTTGTGGCACACGGGCTCTAGAGTGCAGGCTCAGTAGTTGAGGTGCACGGGCTTAGTTGTTCCGTGGCATGTGGGATCTTCCCGGACCAGGGATCGAACCTGTGTCCCCTGCATTGGCAGGAGGATTCTTAACCACTGCACCACTAGGGAAGTCCCCTTATACTTTTTTTAAATTTTTATTTTATATTGGAGTATAGTTGATTTACAATGTTGTGTTAGTTTCAGGTGTACAGCAAAGTGATTCAGTTATACATATAAATATATCTATTCTTTTTCAGATTCTTTTCCCGTATAGGTTATTACAGAGTATTGAGTAGAGTTCCCTGTGCTATACAGTAGGTCCTTGTTGATTATCTATTTTATATACAGTAGTGTGTATATGTTAATGACAACCTCCTAATTTATCCCTCCCCCGTCACCTTTCCCCTTTGGTAACCATAATTTTGTTTTCTAAGTCTGAGGACTGATGCTTTTTACACTGTGGCAGTGTTGTTTCACTGAAAGTTCTTCTTTCCCTGGCAGAAAATGTTCATGGTTTCTTCATGTATTTACTTTTTACTATTTTTTAAAAAATTGTGGTAAAATATGTATCTCCTCAGTTTTGTCATTTTAAATATTTTTATGTGTACAGTTCAGTGGCATTAAGTGTATTCACAGTGTTGTGCAACCATCACCACGATCTGTTTACAAAATTTTTCATCTCCCCAAAAAGAAATTCTGTACCCATTAAACAGTAATTCCCTTTCCCTACTCCCCCAGCCCCTGGTAACTTCTAATCTACTTTCTGTCTCTATGAATTTGCCTATTCTAGTTATTTCATATAAGTGAAATCATACAGTATATGTTCTTTTGTGTCTGGCTTATTTCACTTAGTATAATGTTTTCAAGGTTCATCAATGCTGTGGCATGTGTCAGAAGTTCATTTGTTGTTATGGCTGTAAGATATTTAATTGTATATCACATTAAATGTATATATCACATTTTGTTAATCCATTCATTTGTTAATGAACATTTGGATTGTTTCTACCTTTTGACTATTGTGAATAATGCTGCTATGAACATTGGCACTGAGTCCCTGATTTAAATTCTTTTGGGTTTATACTTAGGAATGGAATTACTGGGCCATATGATACTTCTATGTTTAACTTTTCAAGGAATCGCCAAACTGTTTTCCACAGCAGCTGTACCATTTTACATTCCCAGCAATACATGAGGTTTCCACTTTCTCCACATCTTCCCTGACATTTATTTTTTAAAATTTTATTGTAGCTCTTCTAATGGGTGTAAAGTGATATCTCATTGACATTTTGATTTGTATTTCTTGATGGCTAATGATGTTGAGCATCTTTTCATATGTTTATTGGTCATTTGTCTATCTTCTTTGGAGAAATGTCTATTCAAGTCCTTTGACTATTTTAAAATTGGGTTGTTTGTTTGTGGTTTATTTTGAACTTAAGGGTTTTGAAGGCCTCACCACTGTAGGTCACAGGCAGTCACTCTGCACTTTGAAGAGTTTCTTTACAACCTAGAGTTACTCTCAACCTAAGAAGACAGCCTCTGGTATCAAGGGTTGTCCATTTTTAAATTCGGGGCTCACTGGAGGAACTGATCGCTCAGCCATAGAGTTTGTCCCTCTGGTCCTATCATATCATAAGATAGATGAACCAAAAACTAAAATTAAAATAAAAACAAATAGGGAATTCCCTGGCGGTCCAGTGGTTAGGACTCTGCTTCCACTGCCGGGGGCCTGGGTTCAATCCCTGGTCGGGGAACTAAGATCTGTAAGCTGCGTGGCATGGCCAAAAAATAAATAAATAAAAATAAATAAAAAATAAAAACAGACAGAAGCAGAGGATAGGATTTGAAGTTAGTCTAGTTTACTGTTCCTCATTCATCAGTTTAACAAATATTTCTTGAGCACTTTATAAGCAACAAGCACTGTGCTAGGTACTGGGGGTACAGTGGTCAATGACACAGATGTGGGTCATGTGGGAGGCAGGATAATGGTCCCCAAAGATGTCCACATCCTAATCCTGGAACCTGTGAAATATGTCACCTTACATGGCAAAAGGGACTTTGCAGATGTGATTAAGTTAAGGATTTTGAGGTGGAGAGATTATTCTGGATTATCTTGGTGGGCCCAGTGTAATTATAAGTGTCCTTAGAAGAGGGAGGCAGGAGGATCAGAGTGAGAGAAGATGGAAGCAGAGTTAGAGATTCGAAGACACAGTGCTGCTGGCTTTGAAGATGGAAGAAGAGGCCATGAGCCAAGGAATGCAAGGTGGCTTATCAAAGCTGGAAAAGGCAAGGAAGCACATTCTCCCCAGAGCCTCTGGAAGGAATGCAGTCCTGCCAACCCCTTGACTTTAGGACTTCTGACTTCTAGAACTGTAAGATAATAGATTTGCCTTTTTCTAGGCACTAAGTTTGTGATAATCTGTTATAGCAGCAGTAGGAAGCTGACACAGTTCTTCATCCCCCCATACAGGACACTGCAGTGTGGTGGGCAGCAATCAGCACACCTGGGTCTGACTCGTGTCGTGACTTGGGGGAAAGTTCCTTTATCACACTGAGACTCATTTTCCGTGTCTATAAAATGGGGATAGCAATGTCTGCCTCACAAAGTTGTTGTAAGAAGTAGAGATAAGTTATGTAAAACAGTGGGCATTTAGTAGGCTCTTAGTAAGCGGAAGCTATTATTTTTGCCATCACTTTTTATTTTCTTTTAAATGCTTTCCTTTAATTAGGGAAGAAGATGGGAAATCAAAGACATGGACCTTATTTAGAATTAGGATGTTGGAAGGGGAAGGGATTACAAAATGCTTACGTGGGAGTAATTAGGGGAGATTCTTTTCTAGGGGGCAAGGCCGTGGCCCCAGCTGCCCTTCCTGCTCGCTTTTCCTCTCTCTTAGTGACACTGTCCTGCTGCTCAGCCTCCAGGTATCATGCACAAGGATTCTCTTCATCCCATTTTTTTTTTACTGCCATCAAGCCCTGCTTCCTTTTCTCCATCTAAACCCAACCACAAGACAGGCCCTTGTTTTGTTTATCCTTCTCAGTCATGATTCAGGTCATTTTGGTTATATTTGTTCATATTTGGTCATGTTTGCTTTCTTTATGCCGTGTTGATACACAGTCTAGATTGATCTCCAGTCCTTGGTCATAAATTGTAATGAGTGTGTCTTCCTTCTCATAAAGGACAGGCTCCAGCAGCCAGTTCTGCACTGGGTATCTCATTTTCTCTGCCTGTAGTAGCTCATTGGCCAGGATGGACACCTTACCCAAGCCAGGAATTAGAATTTGTGATCTAATCAGCCCTGACTCAGAACTAATTGGAACAATATCCATCAATCACTCTCTCAGGAGAGTGGTAACAACTATATAACACCAGGGGAGGGGGAGGGGAGGAGAGAAGAGCTCAGCAGACATGCAAGATGGCCCAATGCCTCTGCAGTTTCCTCTTCTACAGCTTTACTGTATTTCTGTCTTCAGATTCCATAAGAAAGGACTATACATATCCTTATACATTATACATAGTGTACATACATAGAATATACGTATACATAAATATGCATATCCATGTACATGAACATGTATATAGCATATACAAATACATATTGAAATAAATTTCTAGGCCACTCCTTCCCAGGGTACCATGTCAGCAAATGGAAATTTAGATAACTTTCATGGCCCTGTAAATGCTCCATGTGATCAGAAATGCAGCATATCCAGTCAGCCAACCCCCAAATGCCAATCTAGCTCTGGGCTCTATACTTATTTTCTTCTTCCTTCTCACCCCAGACAAGGTTGACTGTGTGGCCCCAGTTCATCAGATATTTTCTATTTTTCTCTTCTTTGTTCTTTATTCTTTATCCTATGAAAGCTATCTGCCTTCTGCCCTGTTTTGCAGTTCTCTGGACCCTTGGGAATGGAGGCTGCCTGCTTCATGAAGTGTTAAATAAGGTTTGTTTGTATCACCTAAATTGTCTTCTTTAATCATTTTTAATATACATTTCTCACTTTTCCCTTCAGCCAACTTTAAATGAATTCTGTTATGGCAACCAAAGGGTTTCAGCTAATTTAAAAGTAAAGATCTTTGGGGACAACGAGCTCTAGAATTAACCCTAGAGGAAAACCATGTAATATAAATGCTGCCATACATCCTCATCTCATTTTATTACTGAGACAGAGGCCTAAAAACTTTAATGGCCAATGTCCTCCATCATCAAATGCCTTCATCCAAGAGAAAGTCTTTGGAAAACCACACAATGCAGTCATTACCAACATTGAACACTGATAAAAGCATTATATCGCTTCTTGAAATGTATAAAAAGATAAGATGAGTTCAGGATGTCCACAGCCCTGGCCAACTGATCTCAATTTCTCTTTGTGTGGAAAAAAAAGAAGCAATAAAAATGATGCACTCAAAGTTTCCTTCTTTCTTTCTTTCCCTTCCTCCCTTCCTTCTTTCTTTCCTTCTTTCCTTCTTTCTTTCTTCCTCTATTCTTGCAGGCCCAAGTTAGTCTGAAAAGAGGCACTTTTGAACGAAGATCCTCTCCATGGGTGCAGACATTAATGTTTCGAATACCTTGTAGGTTTGATTGTTCACACTAAGCTAACTCACCAAACCAGGCAAGTCCTACCATGTGTTTGTGCAGCAAATACCCCCTGTAGGAAAGATCCAAAGATTGAGTGGGAATATGCTGAATGCCTGCCTTGGACCAGGCATCTGACTTCTATTCATTCCTCACAGTTATCCAGTGAGGAGGGTGGTGTTTTTCCCATTTGACAGGTAAAGAGCTGAGGTTCAGGGTGGTCAAGTAATCTGTTCAGGATATCACAGATAAAATGTGGTGAATTCCATCTCAGTCTAGGGCCTGCAAAAAAAATTTTTTTAATATATATTAATTTACTTATTTGGTTGCATCAGGTCCTAGTTGTGGCAGGTCTGCAATTTTTAGTATACTAAGCACAACCTTCAGTTGAGAAGGACCTCATTCCCAGGAAAAGAGTTGTAGAGTTTTCCCACTAGGTCTGGAACAGAGCTCACGCTATAGCCTGTGTCAGGAAAATACTCTAAACATTTATCCAATGGACTTCCTATGGTTCTGTTGCTATGGATTCTAGGTGCTAACCTAAAACAATAAAACAGCTGGTTATTTTACCAGCAAAACAAGTTTATTCAGGAACAGCAAAGAATTGCAATTTGGGACATGCAACTATGGTGAACCACATGTAAGTCCCGTAAAGCAAAGGAGAGGAAACTCTTTTATAGAGGAGAAGGGAAGTTGAGAGGGACTATTAAAAGCAAAAAGTCCATTGGAAGAAACTTGGTGTTCTAAGTATAGTGGCTTTTCATTGGCTGACCAGTTGCCATGCAAGGAGAAAATCTTCCTCCTAATGGTGGTACTAAAGTAGTGTAACTTCCTGCCCGAGATGCAAGGTATGTCTCTTCCTGTTAGGATCTGTGTTGATGTCGAGTGGAACATGCATGAGAGCTCCCCTTTCTGGCCTCCCAACTCCATTTTAGTGAGGTTCCCCTTTATTAATTTTCACAAGGGTTCTACTTTCAGAGTTTATTATAACTGCCTTCTGAAGTGGTCAGTGAGAGTGTGAAGGGCTAGATGGAGAAGGCCTTGGGCTGGGGAGCAACCCAGTGTGGGGTTCTCATCTCTGCTTCTGATTCCTGTGCCTTTGATTCCAAGTCCATAACAAGGAAATAATAATTCTTGTCCATTCTACCTCACAAAGGACAAAGAGCAGGAAAAGTCACTGCCAAGAGTAAGTCCACCAGTGGGCCAACACACTGAGGTCCAATGTCCAAGGTCCCCTCTCACCCTTAGCAAGATCCCTGTGATGGCAGAAAAAAACGTGGCAGATTAGAAAACTCAGGCAGATGCCTCCTCTTAATGTCTATGTGCTTCTCCTAGCCCTACATACTATAAGAGCTGCCCTTCCCTGGGGCAGGGCAGGGACCTAGCAAGACAAGCCAAACTGTACAAGCCTTATCTAGGTCACCTTGAAGCAAGATAAGCAGGGCTTCAGCTGTATTTCCTTGAACACAGAATAAAAGGACAGGGATGAGATTAAGTAGCAGGGAAAAATTAATTGCTCCCCTCCCCTAAGGCCTCCCATAAATGCTATTACAGCACTTATAACTATCTTACTGTTTATTTTCATGCCTGTCTCCCTCTGATAGTGAGCAACTTGTAGTCAGGGATCTTTTCATGTTACACAAGAAAAATGTGAATACATTTTCTGTGTTAAATAAAAATAAAAACATTATAGAGAAGCCTGGGGTCCTCTTTGACCCTCTTTTTGTTTAGCATCCCCAATCCCAGTCCTCTCCTGGGGAGTAACCTTACTTAGCAGGATAGTGTAGGTATTTTTCTATGTATTTCACCAAATGAGTGTCATACACATATGTAGCTTACACAAGTTCAATTTCAGCCAAAACAGAACAAAACAAATAAAACTCTGAGAGAGACATTGTAATTTAACTAGTACCATTCCACACACTGAGTCAATGGCCTGGAGAAGTGTGGGATGAATGACAGAATCCCTCAGTTAAACTCAGGTCCCTCAGCTGTCCTGGTGCTTCTCATAGTGTGACCATTTCACCACCCTTGGGGATGATTTTAAATATATTCAAAGGTATTTCTGATAATACTTGATTTTTGCCTTAGACATTAACTTTTGGACCCAATCCCTATAAGAGTTGTACTACATACACCCACTCGGGCTCAGTGACACACCATGATGCCCAGTGCAAGATCTGAAATACAGCCATAAAGTTAATTCCTCTGTCGGGACCCACAAAATGGAGGCAACCCAGTGCCCTCCCACACACACACACAAATCTAAACCTAAGTCAGCAGCACTTACGGGAAATGCCTCACTGTCAAGGAAGCCTAACACCAATCTCAGTCCTCCAGCTCAGCTTTAGCTGGTTTACCTGACCCTAGAAAATAGGGCCTCCTAGCCAGTCATGCCCTGTTTCGTGTTGCCACTTCTAATGCAAAACTTGCTCTTGCCCAAAATCCCTGGGAAGAGCAGTCCACTGCTGGAGAGGCCCTGTACTTCCCCAGTCCATGGACTGCTTTCCCTTGAATAAAGGGCATCACACTAAATTGTTTTAGTTTTGTCATTTGACTCTAGGATGAATGCTCTGTAATTTTTTAGGACAGAGGAAAGGAAAGAAGGAACGATCTGGGAGTGGTGGTACCTTACGAAAGAAGAAAATCCTGGCTACAGATTATTCTGAGTAATGGTATTTCTGACTTTGCCAAGATGATATCCAGAGGGAACCACCACTCTGCTTATGTGTAATGTGAGTCTTAAACAGTGGCCATTTGGGGGCTACCTTTCAGAGCAGCAAGTGTGGGCTTTCTGTTTTGAACATGACATCATGCTAATAGGGCCTCCATCAGCAGGAAATACCAATGACCCCTGTCCACATGAACTCTGTGATTCTAGAATCTGACTTCAGCCAGATGTACTTTTATTTATTTATTTTTAAATTTATTTAATTAATTTATTTTTGGCTGCGTTGGGTCTTTGCTGCTGCACGTGGGCTTTCTCTAGTTGTGGTGAGTGGGGGCTACTCTTTGTTGCAGGCTCTAGGCACGAGGGCTTCCATAGTTGTGACACATGGGCTCAGTAGTTGTGGCTCGCAAGCTCTAGAGCGCAGGCTCAGTAGTTGTGGTGCACGGGCTTAGTTGCTCCGCAGCATGTGGGATCTTCCTGGACCAGGGCTTGAACCCATGTCCCCTGCATTGGCAGGTGGATTCTTAACTACTGCGCCACCAGGGAAGCCCAGCCAGATGTACTTTTAAATGGAACCAGTTTGGCTATGTTTTCTCTCAAAACCAGGGGAACTTTGGGCCTTACTCTCCTCACTACATTCTCGGGGATCTGGTCTCCTGGCAGGTACTTGGGGTTTTTAGGGTCCTGGTTGATGATTGCTATCAAATCTCTCCTACCCACCAGCTCCTCCTTAACCCAGAGTTTCACTTTACTATCAAATTTATTGTTTTTTGGATATTTGGGACAATGATTCCTGCAATGGGGAATTCCTTGCAAAGGAGAAGAAAAGTGGGTGGCTGATTCTTACAATGTTAAAGATTGTCCCAGAAAAAAAATAAATAAAATGGTCATCCCAGAGTTGGCACAGCCAGCTCAGAATTGCCAGATAATTTCCCATCAGATCTGGCCTTCCACAGGAAACAGCTGCATTAAGGGAACATCCTAGCTCCTGCCCAGCTGTTCCGGAGCGTGGGGCAGAGCAGAACTGAAAGCATGTAGCTAAGTACTCATTGTGTAAGCCTTTTAGCCCAGCAAAGGTATCAAAACCAGAGTTGTTCATCCCTTCTGAGCAGGATAGAAAATGGGGATTAGAAGGGCTGCTAGAAATAATCTAATCCAGACATGTCATTTTAGATTTTTTTTTCAATCCATTCAATTTACAAATGAGGAATTTGAGGCTCCAAAAGGGGAAGTGTCTGGTTCAAGATCACACGTTTGCATTATTGGCAGAGGGGAAATGAGAACTCAAGTCTTCTGACTTCTAATTCAGTGTTCATTCCTCAACACTGAGCTTTGGAAGCACTGGGTGAAACAAAATTAAACTTCATTCTTTATCCCCAGACATCTGAGCCTTTAATATGCTAATAAAGTCTTCAGACTTTCCCAAACTTTTTTGACTGGATTACTGTTTTAATACAGTGTCTATTTACATTCTCCAAAAGAGGATTAGAGGATTCCTCATAACAATTTAGGAAATGCTACCTATGCCATGCCATTATTGCTAAGTGCTACACCAAATAATTATTCACACATAATCCCTACGATCAACATTATGCAGCACTGATGCTGAAACACAGGATAATCAACCCCTGGCAAACATCACCCGTCACTCTAAAGCTCAGCCATCAGCTCTGCATCTCAAAATGCATAAGTGTGTATGTTGGGGGAGGGGGAATGTGGGCAAGACCAGGGCTAATGGTCAGCTCTTTGCCGAGGTGCAGTCCTTCCAGCATATGGGATTTAGGGCTGGTCAGCCTCCATTCAACATGCATTGGTTGTGCTTCTGAGAAGTGTCCTAGATCCTTGTCCTCAAGGAGATCACAGTCTAGTAGGGGAGCCAGCACATAAAGGAGAACTGTGATGATGTAATGACAGGGACATGTACAAGACAAAGTTAAAGGTACTGAGGAGAGAGAGTGAAAAGTTAGGCCTGGAGAAGGGGTTCAGGGGCAGTGGCTAGAAAACTTCCCAGAGGGGTCTTTCCACCGGGTGTTAAAGGCCAAGTAGAATTCACTAGATGGCTGGATGGGGTGAGGCAAAGACTATGTACAAAGGCAGAGAGGGGAGAAACACCATGGGTTTGGGGACAGCTAGGTAGCTGAGTATTGCTGGTGAAAGGGGGGGAATCACAGGGATATCTGGCAGGGAGCTGAGTATGAAGAGCCTTCTGCACTGTGCTGAGGTGTTTGGACTTCACCTGTGCATAACTGAAGGCGTTAGACCAGTCTCTCTCCGTAAATACCGAGCATTCTGTGACTATGCGGAGAGTCAGCTACCTCCTCAGGTCAGACGAAGATTCCAAACTGCCTTGTGAACAGATGGCGTTGTGAGTGTGGAGCTTCAGAGAGAGACGCTGGCTGGGGCTGAGTTTCACAATACCCTCTTCTACCACGTACAGTTTTAAAATGGAAGCTACCCGCAACTTAGAGAAGCTACACTGTTCGAGAATTGTTGAAGAATTTAGAGTCAAAGCTATCCTTATAGCTCTTTTTGTGGTTAAGATAACTTAGACTCTGAGAAGTGAGGTGATACAGCCAAAGGTATCCGCAGGAGAACCAGGATGAGGACCTGTGTGTCCTGCACCCAAGACCAGGGCTTTTTTTTTTTTAAATTGCAGTTAAGTTATCCAAACCAAGAGGAGTTTATCATCAAGCTTGTTCCCATTCATTTAGTCAGCATCATTTATTCACTCTCTTCTGTAAATTTGGTTTTAGAGACGGAGGATTCATGGATGACAAAAACCTGGTACCTGTGCTGGAGGAGCCCAAGTCAAAGGTGAGGATATTAGGCCATGGGAGGCCCTGGTGGCTCTGGGGACTGACAGCATGCTGAGTGAAACAGGACGGTCCTTACATAGCTAGCTTCGGATGATCATTGTGTGAATATAGGCTCCAGGTTGTCTCTATAGAGAGAAGCCAGAAATCTAGATTTTTGAGTAAAATGTTCTGATTTTTAAAACATGGTAAGGGCCAAACAAGATAGATCTGCAAGTGAGTTTGATCTATGGCTGCCATTTTGTGATTCCTGTTCTAGGCAATTGTTTTATATATATATGCACACACATATATACACGCACACACATATATACACACACACACACATATATAAAGGATCTTCCAGTGGGCTTGTTAAAAATACAGAATTCTTGGCTATATTCCAATATTTGGAATCAATAGGCCTGGGTTGGGACCCTTTCATCTCCACTCAGCAGAAACACTTCTGATGCAGGTGGTCCACAGACCACACTTTGGGAAACCCTGATCTAGCTGTTGTGTTTCCCACTTAGAAGCTTTCATCTCATCCTCTTAATCTTGGGTCCCAGAGGATTCATGCCGCTGATTTGACTGTGCTGTGGTTCAGTTAGGAAACGCTGTTGTGGAGGCCAAGCCTTATACATTCAGTTTATGTCAGTGATGACAAGCATCCCATGCAAGCTCAAAGAAGGAACAGCAAAGACAAACACAGGAAAAGGGCAGAGGTGTATAGATAGTTTGTAGGAGGATGGAGACAGAGAGAAAGCCAGGGTGGGAGGGGAGGGGTCGAAGTTAACTGCTTCATCACAACAATTCACTGCGGGTGTGGGCTTCAGAAGAGTCACCCACTGTTACACACTGACTCTAATCTCTGTCCCTAGCTCTCCAATTGCTTATCTGGCTAGATACTTGATCTGCTAAGAGATGGCCCAGGAGCCTCCCAGAGGAGAAATGATTCTCCGGGTTGCAGCAACACCCTCCCTCCCAGTAGACTATCTGATTTAAACTTTCACCTAAGAGTAACTGTTTGGGGCCATTTTAATTTAATTTTTTAATTAATTTATTTATTTTGGCTGCACCGCGCGGCATGCAGGATCTTAGTTCCCCAACCAGGGATCGAACCCGTGCCCCCTGCAGTGGAAGTGTGGAGTTTTAACCACTGGACCACCAGGGAAGTCCCTGGGGCCATTTCTGGATTCTCAGCAGGGGACAGGCTTCTTCACAGAGCGTAAGTTTCAAGGGGAAGAGTATAGGTCATTGGAAAAGCAAAACTACAGGGACAGCCTTGACCTGGCCCCTGCTTACCATGCCAGCCCCATCTCCACACCTACACTAGTCTAGCAATCCCCACATTTGTGGATCTCACACTTAATGCTGTTTCTCATCTCCATGCTTTTGCTTGTGTTGCCCCCTCCCAATGCCTGGGATGCAGTCTGTCCCTTTTTAACCCTCCTTCACCAGTTCAGTGCTTACTGTTTCATCATCTAAGACCCTCCTGACTACCAGGCTGGTCAAGTTCCGCTATCTGTGCTCCTGTGATGCCCTTTCCATACAGTTATCACTCCTTTACTACATTTGATTATATAATCCATTTGGAGATCCATCTTTGTCTTTGGACTGGGAGCTCTTGAGTGCAGGGCTACTTCTTATTCATTTCAGTATTTCTAGAGTTTATTCCAGTGCCTGGCAACAAGCAGGGGCTCAACAAACATTTACTGAATAAATGAGGTTTAACCACTCGGGAACTATGCAATATTAGCAAATCACTTAACCTTCTGGAGTCTAAGATTTTATCTGTACAGTAAGGTAATGATACCTCCCCCCCAAAGCTGTTAAGAGAATTAAGTGAGATAATGTACATAAAAGCATTTAGCATAGCACCTGGCTAAGAGGACGTGACCAATAATATTTTTTAAGCTAAAAGAAGATTGAAGAAGTCATCTGTTCCAGCTTCTTGCTTTCATTAAGTCAGTCTCCTCATGCTGCAGGATCTAAATACCATTTTAGTTTAAAGGAAGAAGAAGGTAACCACGTGCCTCCTTCTGGGGATACACACTAGATTGGGTTTCAGAGAACAACACTCGGAAGGGCAAGTTTTCCAGAGTGCACTCTGCCTGGGTCACACCTAAGTAGATGAGCAGGGTTTGCATATGAAACCAAGTCAAATACTCCTTTTACCCAGACTCTCATGAAACAATAAACACTCCAGACTTCCACTACTCTTTAAATCAGGAAGGAAAAATGAAGCAGAATCAATGGTCCCAGGCTGACTATGTTCCAAAGATAGGATGTTACCTCTAAACTCTAACCCATCAGTCCTTCTTACTTCCCACACTTAAGATAATATCCATTTGCCTTTGAAATTGGGAGTGGAGGAAGAGTGAGTAGACATAGTGGAGAGGAAGATAAATTGGCTGGATAAACTGGCTGTTGTTTCATTGTAGTGACTGAAGTAAAATAAAATCAACATATCTTGTTTGTATCATTTTTACACTTAAATTTGCCCTTGAAATAAGGGTGGAAGCTATAGAAGGTCTTAACATATGGACGTATGAGCCTCCCCAAGTCTCATTTAAGACTAGAAGTTTGCCTTTTTTAAGGCAAACAGAAGGAAGCTGCCCAAATCCAGAGTGCAGAGGACCTATCCTCAGGGTGCAAGTCTTTGGACAGCTTGATTCAATCTAGTTCAACGCATATTTACTGCCTACTTTGGGCCAGGCACTGTGCTAAGAGCTGGGGAGACAGATACCAATAAGATGTGGCACCTGCCCTAAAGGAGCTCCCAGGCTGGGGCCCCCTTCCTATATGATGTCCAGGTCTATCAGTGGATGTGCCGAGTGGGAATGACATATGCCATCTCCCCTCCTGTGCCTACACTCATTCCCATTCAGCTCCAATGCAGTCTCAGAATTGTTCTCAACATAGCACATCTGACTGACCACCTGGCCAGGAGTTGAATCTATCCCTACAGCTGGTAAAGTATGTGCTTTGGAAACAGGCAACTCTAAATTCAAACCCCAGCTCCAGCACATACTAATTGTGTGGTCTTGGGAAAATTCCTTACCATTCCTTGAGCTTCAATTTTCTCATCTGTAGAATGGGAAAGGCTTCACAACAACACTGTGAGTTGGCACTATTACTGTCCCCATTTTAAAGATGAGAAAACTGAGGCACAGATAGGGTACAAAACTTGCAGAAGAGCAAAAATAGAAAGAAGGAGAGCCAGAATTCAAAGCCAGAGGTCTATTTCAGATCCTGTTCTGGTAGCTGCTGGGCTACTCTCCTCTTAGGCTGGTCAAATACTCTCTAGGTGCCAAGAAGCACAGAACTGCCAGACTCGGATGAAATATTCAGTAGAGGGTTTATTAAGGGCAATATTCCATTGGCTGAGACATTAGCTCTGGTTGGAGACAGTTTCTTTTGTCTTCAAGTAAAAAAGGCTATGGTGGAGAGGCCTGCTGGATTTGCAAACATAAAGGCTCACGTCATATTTAAACTATGTGGCAGAGTCTGACTCTTGAAAACAACTCACCTGATAACAGAAATATGAGAGTCAGAGATCACTTGACACAGTAGTTCAAGCCCATCTGACTAAAAAAATGTGCCTCTGGGGAACATTGTTAAAGTCACCACCCATTTCTAAGAGGATTCCACGGTGATCAAGGCACAAGTTTAAAAGTAAAAAGAAAATAAGGCAAAACTTAACTCAGGACTGAGCCATATTAAATGGGCTGATATTTGTAGACCTCTAGAACAGTGCCTGGCACCTAGTAAACATGAAGTGTTTTGTAAATAAATGAAATACAAACATGTGGGCGTGGAGGAAGACCTAGTCAAAAGCACCCATGCTTGGGTGGCAATTGATCTTTTTTTTCACACCCTTCCCCCACTGACCTTAGAAAAAATCTTTTCACTTCTGAACCTCAGTTTTCTTGCTTGTTAAATGAAATTATAACAATTACAAATTCAACGGACTTGTAAGAACCAAATGAGACCAGTGAGATATAAGGATGAAAATATGTCATTTTTAAATCATAAAGCACCATACAAATGTCATTATTATTACTATTATTGAAGGACTAGAATGAGGTTCTGAGAGAGTCACATTTCTGGTGCTGGTGCCCAGGATTTTCTGCCCTTCTCCCCAGCCCCCTCCCTGGCACAGCCCAACCCCTAGCTGAGGGCCCAGCCAAGTAGGGAGTAGGGGAGAGCTGTGTCCCTGGCACCCGGGGCCGTAACACAGCGTGCCCTCTCTCCTTCTCTTGCAGAGCCAAGGACGTACAGAGTTATTGGGAGTAGCTGCATCTTGTGCGCCAGGTCAGCAACATTCAGCGTTAGACAGACTTTTGTGGACTGCCCTGAGAACCCAGTGACCCAGGGTAACCTCATTCCTGTGGGCCCTGGCATTGTGAGTTTTAAATGACTGGCTTTGTAATTACACTTCACAATCCATAACCTATTCCAGAAGAGGGGACTGCTTATGCAGAACCAAATCGAACTGCTTGAACTATGGTATGTCCATCAGAAAAAAGTACAAAACCATGGCATTACCATAAACTGTGAGAATTACCGCACAGAAAATTCCCTTTTCTTTCTCTCTCACTCTCTTTTTTTTTTTTTTTTCCATTTTCTTTTACTGTTCGGGAGAGAACCATAGTTACCTATTGATTTGTCTCTAAGGTTAAATCAAGGGGAAAAAAGAAAGTGACTCCTCAGGAATATGTGAAAGACAACAACTCCATGGATGCCATGTGTAGGATTTAGCTACCACGAAGGGCAAAAAGCAATATAAAGCCACCAAGGAAAGATGCAACTGCAAGGTAATAAGGAGGAAGTCTGATATGGCCCATGAATTTAAGAGGGAAGCAGAAACCCCCAGGCTGATGGCAACTCTTTGTAAATACAGCTTTTAAGCTACTTTCCAGTACGCCATCAATAGCAGAGGTCAATGATTTCTGTCTAGAAATATTTAGACAGGTTTCTTTACCTGAAATAATGTGAGAAGGTAATTAACATCAGATGTTATTTCATTTACACTCCCTAAAACTCCAGCAGGTAAGTATTAATAACCCACTTTTAATAGGTTAGAGAACTGATTCCTAGGGATGGTGTGTAGTTTGCCCAAGGTCATACAACTGTAAAATGGTAGAGCTCTGGCTAAAGAATTGTCTGCCTTTAGTCAGTGGTCTTTCAATCACGCCATGTTGTCTCCACCGTGTAGCCCTATGATAGAGATGCACTACAGAACTTGCAAACGGTAGACAGGAAGAGGATCAGTCTGGAAAGTAAAATTTGGTTCTCATACATATAGTAGGGAGTTCAGTCCACCTTGGTATAATGCCTTTAGCTATCTGACAACTGATGGGTATTTTATCTGGGAGATGCTGTTCTATCTGGTTCACTTATTCATAGAAGAATCATTTGTTTATTCAACATACATTTATTGTACCAAGCATTTTTCTAAGCAGTAGGGATAGAAAGATAAGAAATAGTGCTATGCTCCATAACTTACATGTATGTTATATATATTCTTTTCTGTGTATCAATAATTATGGAAAAAATGAACCCACTTGCCCTGTGGAACTTCCTTTCCAGTGAGGCTGTAGAGGACCAATTGTTAAGTGCACTATAAGTGCTGTACTACAGGCATGGGGCGCTTTGAGAGGTCAGTGCTTTCGTCAGTGTCAGCAATTATTCCTAAGGCAAATTCACACACATGCAAATAAGGCATCTTGGGGAATTCATTTTAACCATGTTTGGAATACTTTCAGACTTCAAAATAGTTTTGGCAACAGGTTTAGACAATAAAGACCCCTAGGGAATTCCCTGGAGGTCCAATGGTTAGGACTCCTCACTTTCACTGCTGAGGGTACCGGTTCAATCCTAGTCTGGGAACTAAGATGCTGCAAGCCTCAAGGCGTGGCCAAAAAAAAAAAAAAAAAAAAAAGACCCCCATACCTGTGCTGTCCTGGCACAAAAAACCAAACGAGTGGTGTAGGCTAAGTTTGGCTCAAATCCTAAGATGATTCTGATCTTCCCAAAGACATAGTGTATCCCAGCTAAGTCCCCAGATGTGTTCCAAGTGTCACAGAAGATTTTGTGTAGCTAAGGATCACAAATGAGCTTTCTTATTGTTGGAGTGTTTGAGGCTGAGAATGAACACTTTGCATGGGACCTCTCTTCCCCAGCCCAATACTTTTATATATGTGAACATGATTTAAATAATTGGGTATAGCCTAAAACAAACGCCAGGAATTAATAGATATAAGCACTAGAAGAATCATACACTTGTTCATTCATTAATGTATTCATTCATTCAATATTTAGCATCCAACAGGGCCTGTGCTTCAGTGGGGAATATGAGATGAACACACCTCTCAGCTCCCAAGAGCACGCACTCTAGAGGGGCAGGCGAAGCGTGAACACAGACACTTTGTGCAGAGCGAGCCAAGAGCCCACAGTGGCTGTTGGAACAGGTGGGCTTTTTTTTCTGAGAGTAGAGCAGGACGTTATGTTAGAATTTGGTTTTGGAGAAGGAGGAGGAAGGTACTAAAAGCAGAGAGCAGAGGGACTTCCCTGGTGGCGCAGTGGTTGAGAATCCGCCTGCCAAGGCAGGGGACATGGGTTAGAGCCCTGGTCCGGGAAGATCCCACATGCTGCAGAGCAACTAAGCCCGTGTGCCACAACTACTGAAGTCCGCGCGCCTAGAGCCTGTGCTCCGCAACAAGAGAAGCCACCGCAATGAGAAGCACACGCACCGCAACGAAGAGTGGCCCCTGCTCACCACAACTAGAGAAAGCCCACACGCAGCAACGAAGACCCAATGCAGCCAAAAAAATAAATACATAAAATAAATAAATTTATTTAAAAAAAAAGAGAGAGCAAGAGTAAGTGCAAAGCCATGTAGCTGTGAAAGAAACTGATGGGTTCAGGGATGGCGACAAGTCACGTGTGGTAGGAAAAGCAGAGCACAGGCACAGGAGCCGAGGCTGCAGAGGAGAGCAGGGACAGATCATGAGGGCTCTTACACTGAGGAGCTCAGAATGTGATGGGTAGACAAAGAGGCACAAACTGTAAGAAACGTTTAAGCCCAGGAGTGCCACAGTCATATTTGCATTTTAATAGATCACTGAAGAAGCAATGAGAACAATTACAAAGGGCGAGAACAAAGGTAGGGGACCACTTAGAAGGCTACAGCAGTGACTTGACACAAGTAATATGAAAGCATTTTCATTCTCAGAAATTTAAATGATACAGAAGCTCTTCCAGGAACAACACATTATCCTACTAATGGATACTTAGGCTGTTTCTAATTTTCTTATTATAAACTATGAACATGCTTGTACAGACAGTTGTTCAATAAATTGCTTATGAAAAACACTGTGTCTTTAAAAAGCTAGATAACCATCATCTTGTCATGGCTAAATTGATTCTTCCAGGAGTTAAGGGATGTATAAAATGGTAAGGTAACTCTTTAAGATTACTTCAGGACTGAGACCAGGATTATGGAGAACAATACTCAGTCCATCAGAATCCAGTTTGATGTAGGGAAGAACTCTCACAGCTCTGGTTCTGGTCTGAGTGTTTGTGTCTTCCTCAAATTCATATGTTTAAATCCTGACCCCCAGTGTGATGATATTAGGAGGCTGGGCCTTTGGGAGGTGATTAGGTCTTGAGGATGGAGCCCTCATGAATGGGATTAGTGTCCTTATAAGAGGGACTGCAGAGCTCTCTTGCCCTTTCCACCATGTGAGGGCACAGCAAGAAAGAAGCTGGCGTCTATGAACCAGAAAGAGAGCTCTCACCAGACACTGAATCTTGGACTTCCAGCCTCTAGAACTGTGAGAAATAAATGTTTGTTGTTTAAGCCACCCAGTCTATGGTATTTTTGTTATAGCAGTCCAGACAGACTAAGACAGCTCTCATGGACGTGCTTGGGAAGCAAAGGTGAACAGGATGAAAATGTGATTTATTTTTCCTCTGAGGCCTGGACCTAAAGAAGAAGCTGGTGACAAAGGGGAGAAATTGGGCTGAATGGAAGAGCCTTTTCAGAGCTCACACATGAAGCTGATGGACCAGGCAGCACCCAGGAGGTAGTGTCCCACTGGGTCCTGGAAGGTCATTTGGACATTTGAGGCTTAAAACAAGTACTCTCCACTTTTCCCTCTCTGTGGCAACTCTCTTCCTAGTGGCTTCTTGTTAACACTCGAAACAACTGAAACCCTTCCAAGGTCTGGGTCAGGTTTGTTTGAGGTCACATCTTCCTCAGTTTCTATACCTGACAGATTGGTGTTAATTCTTTGCTGAAAGCCCTGCAGGGATCAAGATTTCCCAGTATCTTCCCTGTAGACTCATCTCAGGGTCTCCCATACTTTCATAGTCAGGGAGACACCCTATGTCTCCCACCTAAAGCCGAGCTCAGGGTTCTTTGTTCAGATTTTAGAAACAAGGATGAGGACAGGAGGTCAGTTGTGATATTAGAGTTACGGCATTACAGGAGGCTGGAACTCAAGATGGGCAGAGAAGCTTTTGAGCACTGCTCTAGGCTAAACTGTCTGAAGCTCTGAGTATGTGCAGATTTAATAATGGTTAGTTCTTTAAATAGTCATATAGTAAAATATTCTTTCACTCGAGAGAACAAAGGATTCCTAAGAAGTGTCTTAAAACTGTAGTGGTGGATCCATTTTTTTTTTTTTTTTTTGCCGAATGGATTCTATTTGGTTAATAAATAATGCTTTTCCAATCGGTCTATCGAAGTCCAGACCAGCTGTGCAGATAGGACGCCCAGCCGGAGGAACGGGAAGCATTTTCCCCCTCACCTTGGGCGGCGACGGCCAGCCTGGCCTTCTCCTCGGGGCTGAGCTGCAGCATCATGTCCACGACCGGCAGCAGCCGCTCCCGCTCGCTTCCCGGCTTCAGGAGGATGAACTGCAGCAGCACGTTCTTCAGGTATTCCAGGTTGGCGGCCGACTGCTCTCGCGCCTGGTTCCTCTCCAGCCGCCTTATTTCACTCTTCAGAAGCTTAATCTGCTCCATGAGGATGGCGTTGGTGGCTTCCGTTTCCCGAAGCAGCCCGTTTAAGTGGTCGGCACTTTTTGTGGTGGAACTGAGCTTTTGAACCAATTCTTCTTTGGTGAATTCAGCGTGCCAGGAAGGAGGCTCGAGTCTGGCTTCGGGAGAACGGAGCAGCTGCTCTAAGGACTGCGCCTGGATGCCGGCGGAAGATATGGACTCGGTGTCCGTGGTCTCCATCCCCTCCCCCTCCTCCCGGGTCGTGGCTGGCACATCCAGAAGCGGGAGGTCTGTGCTTCTCCTTTCTCGAAGGCTCCTCAAAGGTTGCTGGGAAGAAGCTGGGCTTCTTGTGGACGGCTCGCTCCGGAGCTGGAAGAGCTGGGCCTCCAGCCTGGTCAGCTGCTGCTGCAGCGTCTCCACCGTCCGCCGGTGCTCCTCCTGCAGCTGCAGCACCTGGTCTCGGAAGCTGCCACGCAGGGCCTCGTGCTGGGCCGAGCGCTGACTCACGGTCTGTGCGTGCTCAGACTTCATCGCGGAGTTCTCCGACTGCACGGCGCACAGCTTCTCTCGGAGCCCGGTCTCCTTGGACACGGTCTCCTGCAGCATCCTGCTGAATTTGAATTCTCTTTTCTGCCCTTTTTTTTTTTTTTAAAGATTTTTTTTTGTTGTGGACCATCTTCAAAGTCTTTATTGAATTTGTCACAATATTGCTCCTGTTCTATGCCTTGGTTCCTTGGCCCTGAGGCTCCCAGCTCCCCAACCAGGGATCCAACCCTCACCCCCCCCAACACTGGGAGGTGAAGTCCCAACCACTGGACTGCCAGGCAAGTCCCTTTCCTCCCTTCTTAAGCTACACACAAGTGATGTGAAAGCACGACACAGGCATAGATTGGGGAGATGTGGCTGGAACCTCTTTGACCTGGGACCAAGCAACACTTAAGTATGAAATCTTCCTTGTCATGGATACTTGAAACAAATGCCTTCCTTCTTGGCCTTCATTGCTAAAGAATTATGGCTATAAGGACTATAATTACCATCTGGCCCAGATCTCCTGCCAGATCTTCCTTACAGCCAGTCTGTGCCAACTATAACAACCTTTCTAGGAAAGAGATTCCACAGACGCTGAGGAAAACTGTTTCAAATGACTAACAGCCCATACTTAAAGAAAATTTCATTTCCTCCAATTTGCAGAAGGGAAAAATCACAGGAAAGGACATGGCATGGTCAAAGTAGATTCAGCCAAAGAGGTTTTTACCTACCTGCAGCTCTGTTATTAAGTTTGGATCATGGACGGGTCCCTCTAAGGCCCGCCCTTGTCGTATCCCATTTTCTCTCTACTGATGGAGAAGAGCAGAGCCCAGTCGTCTTGACTGTGTTTCAGGTGTGTGTTCTCATGTCTCCAAATAGATTGGGAGATTTGGGATAGCAGAGACCACACTGTTTCAGCTCAGCCACTAACTTGTTGGGTAATTCTTTCTTTTTTTTTTTTCTTTTTTAATTTGGGTAATTCTTTAAGATTAAGGCTGCTAGAACATAGGATAGAGAAATGCTGTAGCCACAGGATTTCGGCCAAATCTCTTATAACAGCCTTTCAAATTAGGTAGAGAAATATAAGCTGGGTGAGAATGGAGGCACTCCACCACACCAAACGGTTCTGATTGATTGGATACATGTGAATCCAGAGGGAAGACTCTACCAGGCTCTGTCCTGGTCAAAATTTTGCCCATGACTTGAATGAGTACAGGTGACAACCTGATGAATCTGCAAAGGACATGAAGCCAAACTGGTGGCCTATGGGTCGAACCTGGTCACAAACAATTTTTGTTTTGATTCCTACATATTAAACAATTTTTTGAAATAGTGGTGAACATGTAAAACTTGAGGGACTTTCACATGAAAGCTCATATTTCTGGCTTCTCTTAGAAAATCGGAAGATTTTGCTTCACGGGGCCTTTCTGGCAATAGTCTGTTGGAATGAACTAGTGCTCCTCTCCTTAGATGGGGCAAACACTCTCCACTTACTACAGTCTCCACCTGGCCTACTGCATTCATTTATCTGACCCTGTTCAGCATGTATCTGTGACTCTTGTTAACTAAAAAGGCCAAAAAAAAAAAAAAAAAAATCTGTTACTCTCTACCCTGCAGAGAGTCATCACAGAATTTGCCCTCAATAGCAAGATACATACAATTCCAAGTGTGATATTTTCTTTGCCTTTTGTTCAACTAGCAAAGCCTATATCATGTTTGGCTCTTCGGATCTTGATTAAAAGCTGAGCATGAAATAACACGGTGCAGTGAGAAAGGAAGAGCTCAGGCTTAGGGAGGGCTGGAGACAGATTAGAGAACTAGCTGATCTTGGCCTCTGGAAGCCTGACCAGGCACTCCAAATAATTAGCAGCGTGGCCTGCCAACACTACTGATTTCACAAAGGGTAACTTAAATTGCCAAGAACGACAAGGAAATTGTTGCCACAAGCTCTCCAGGATTGAAAGCACATTGAATCAGACATCTTGCATGGCTGAGGACACTCTCTCTGCTATGCTTCTTTGAGATGAATTGATACTATTGGGCTGTGGTCTGTGTGAAATGCCTTCAACCTGTTCTGTTCTGAGAACAGATGAGAACTTGGTTTAAGATCTGATCAGTTAAATTCTAAAACATTTGGAATGGTTCAGAAGAGCTAAAATAGGTTTTGTTGCAGGTGAAAGTGTCATGAACAACTATAATTGCCATAAAAAGTCCAGCTTATGACAAAGCCAGAGTTGTTTTGAAAGATGGAAAGAAGGAGCAGAATGTCCCTTGATGCTGTTGAGCAACTTTTCACAAGGTTGTATGGTTGCCCAATACCACTTGAAAATCTATGGCGATGGTAGGAGGGAAAGAAAGGAACAATTAGGAGAGAATTCTCATGCATTTTTTCTGGCCAAATGAGAGTCAGAAAATAGAGAAATGCAAACAGGTGGTAAAGATCCATCACTTACCTGTCTCACAGTCATCTGGGGAAGAAGACTTCCTTGCTGGAAGTTTCTTTTTGTATCTTACGGCTTGCAAGACCTGGCAGTGGAGCCAGGTGTCATTTTTCTACTTAAAATCCAGCAATGAATGGGAACAGAAGCCTTCCTAAGAACCTAATTCAGGGCAAGGGTGTACTTAGGTCCAAGTAGAAGCTAGGTCTAGAAAGAATGTTATTATATATTAAACAATCTAAATCTCATCATGTAATTAATTCTTTTGCTTGGAATCGTTCAATGGCTCCCCTTGTGTTTTAGAAAAAGTCCAAATTTCTCCTTGGCCTGGCATCTGATCCTTCACTACCTTCCTAGACTCATCTTCTGATATATTCCTTTTGATACCTGGCCATCCTGGCCTTTAAGTTCCTCTTATATCTCTTCCCTCTCATCTTTGAACATGTTCGTCCCTCTACCTGGAATATTGCTTCACTCTGTCTTCAATTCATCCTTCCAGTTATAAGCTTACATATCACTTTTCTCAAGAAGGCCTTCTCTGGGACTTCCCTGGTGGCACAGGGGTTAAGAATCCAACTGCCAATGCAGGGGACACGGGTTCGAGCCCTGGTCTGGGAAGATCCCACAGGCCGCGGAGCAACTAATCCCATGTGCCACAACTACTGAAGCCCGCGCACCTAGAGCCCATGCTCTGCAACAAGAGAAGCCACCGCAATGAGAAGCCCGCGCACTGCAACAAAGAGTAGCCCCCGATCACCGCAGCTAGAGAAAGCCTGCGCGCAGCAACGAAGACCCAACACAGCCAAACATAAATAAATATATATATATATTAAAAAAAAAAAAAAGAAGCCCTTGTCTGATTGCTACATTAGGTTAAAAAAAAAACAACAAAAAAACCACCCACCCACCAATCTATTTCTACTCAGGCTCCATACTATCGATAAATCTATCTTTTTTTGTTGTTGTTGTTAAGTAAGTGAGTTTTTTTTTTTTTTAATTTATTTTTTGGCTGCTCTGGGTCTTCGTTGCTGCACACGGGCTTTCTCTAGTTGCGGTGAGCGGGGGCTACTCTTCGTTGTGGTGCGCGGGCTTCTCATTGCAGTGGCTTCTTTTGTTGCGGAGCACGGGCTCTAGGCGCGCGGACTTCAGTAGTTGTGGCATGCGAGCTAAGTAGTTGTGGCTCGCAGGCTCTAGAGCGCAGGCTCAGTAGTTGTGGCACACGGGCTTAGTTGCTCCGCGGCATGTGGGATCTTCCCAGACCAGGGCTTGAACCCGTGTCCCCTGCATTGGCAGGTGGATTCTTAACCACTGTGCCACCAGGGAAGTCCCGATACATCTATCTTGACACTTCTCACTTATTTTAAATTTCTTGTTTAAGATCTGCCTTCCCAGCTCTATACATAGACTTTGGGGGCAGAAACTATGTCTTATTTATGGTTGTTACCTTTGCAGTTAGCAGAGTACCTGGCATATAATTCATGTGCAACGAATATTTGTTCAATTAATGACTATAATGAAGGCTTTCAGAGAAGAAATAAGAAACAATATTCATTGGCTTTGAAAATCTGAGACCATTTAATCTCCTTTTCTCTAGGCAGACCTCATTTCAGGTCAAGAAGATGAGGAAAAGGAGAAACCATCACTATTTTTTTTTTTGAATTTTATTTTATTTTTTTATACAGCACGTTCTTATTAGTTATCTATTTTATACATATTAGTGTATATAAGTCAATCCCAATCTCCCATTTCATCCCACCACCACCCCACACCCTCACTTTCCCCCCTTGGCATCCATATGTTTGTTCTCTACATCTGTGTCTCTATTTCTGTCTTGCAAACCAGTTCATCTGTACCATTTTTCTAGATTCCACATATATTCGTTAATATACGATAAGTGCTCAGGATCTAGCAATTTGCCCTCGAGGTGCTCACAGTCTGGGAGGGGGGTGGGAATGGAGGAGTTCTTATATGAAACAGATTATGTCTGTTCTTGCTTATCAAAGATTTACATTAAAGACTTCATGTAAATGCAAACATAGCCCCACAGAGACCTTAAGTGTAGAATCCATGATAGTTATTCAGACCAAAAGACTAAAAAAAAGACTGGGAAAAAAAAAAAAAAAAAGACAAAAAAAGAGGGCCCAAGGCAAAACCATCAAATACACAATCCGCTATCCACTTAGCTAAACTAGGCCCAATTCCCTGTTGCCCCAGGCCTGTCATCAGTGGGCTGATATCTCTAGCTCCCTTCCTGTTGCAAGCTTTCTACCACTTCACCTTCCTGAGTCTCCTTTCGCAGATGGGAAAGAGATTGAATTAAGTCCATTAGTACAAGGGTAGACCAGTAAGAGCGTCCTTAGGATCTCCCTTCTCCCAGGCGGGAGCGCGTCTCTCCAGGGCAGTGCTGGGCCACCCAATGAGCAGACTAGGTAGCTGCTTGGCACACCGTAAAGCCCCACCCTTCCAAGTATTTCCAGAGTTTGATGGGGGAAATCCAAACTTTGTTGGGCTCTTTTTCATTTGTTTCACAGGTTGGTATTATTTTTATTTGGAATTATATATGAGAAACACCATCTTTTCAATGCTTAGGGCCTTGAAGTTGCAACTCCTTCCCTGCCAGGGGCTTTATGGCCACATCTGAGACCTTGATCCTAAAATCACCACCCAGGGGAACTATTCTCATGCTAAGAATTCTAAGCCATGCAGAATCAGAGGAGGTTGTGGAGAAAAATGATGCTAAAACTTGCAAAATAAGGTAAATTTAATCTGGATGGCTTTCCTCATAAGATTCTACTTGCTTTCTAAGGGTATCCCAACCTATAAACTTTGTGGATACTCTTCCTGGGAGATGTTCTATGTAAAAGGAGTACTGTGGTCAAATAATTTTGGGAAATATTGCACCTTCTGTCTCTCTTAGAAAGATATATGATGTACATTAGCATATTAAATCCTCCAAGAAGCCCTGCAATAAAGGAACCGGTGTTAAAAAAAAAAAAAAAAATCAGTGTTTTTCAAATGTATCTAATCACAGCAAGAAAAAATTTAAATCAAGTAACACCTATTAATATCCTGCAATATTGTGTGGAGCACATATTGAAAAATGCTACCCTAGTATTTACTTTTTGGTTGTTGTTGTTTTGGTGATGGGATGCGGTGTTTTCAAAAGGGACGTTGGCACATATCCTGTCAAGTAAATCAATGTTCTCTTGTCAACTGACTTACTTGATGGGAACAGTAAATTCGCATGCTGACCCCCAGAATTCACACCCATGTGGGTTCATGATAAAGCATTAGCTGGCTTTTCTTTCTCTCCTTTCCCAGGGTATTCACCAGTTGATGATGGAAAGGTCATGTGGCTCCCATTGACTTTGCATTTTTATGGGCTTCTGTCAGCAAAACACTACCTGCACTAGCCAAATGAGTCTAAAAACAGACAGGCTGAGCACATCACATTGAAGGAAACTGTGTTCTCATTTTATAACAGTTTGAAGAGCTAATGTCACTGTCTACTGTTTATTTAAGCAAAATACTTTCAGGTTCAATAGGGATTCAGGGGAGAGGTGCTGGGGGAGGCAAAGAAAGGGAGGAAAAAAATCATTTTATCAAACTCTGAGCACAGCTCCAGTCTCTCTTCGTCAAGGTTCCTTCCTCCTCTCAAACAAAAGCCCTGAGAGTGTCTGCTTCTTTAACTCCCGCAAGGAGCCTTGAGCTTGGCAGGGGAGTGTTTTCAGTGAAACACTCGCTAGCTTACAGCCCTTCAGCTGAATCACCCCACTGGATGGGGAAATGGCTAAGGATTTCAGTCTAAGCTGGAGGCGGGGAGGCTGGGGCTCCTGGTTCATTGAAATTTTGTTTCACCACAGTAGTAGTAACATCTGCTGTGAATGTGAACATTCTGTCTTCTCAGAATTTCTGTTTTTCTCTTTTCCTTCCTTCATTTTTTTTCTTTTTTAAATTTTATTTATTTATTTATTTTTGGCTGTGTTGGGTCTTCGTTTCTGTGCGAGGGCTTACTCTAGTTGTGGGAAGTGGGGGCCACTCTTCATCGCGGTGCGCGGGCCTCTCACTATCGCGGCCTCTCGTTGCGGAGCACAGGCTCCAGATGCGCAGGCTCAGCAATTGTGGCTCACGGGCCTAGTCGCTCCACGGCATGTGGGATCTTCCCAGACCAGGGCTCAAACCCGTGTCCCCTGCATTGGCAGGCAGATTCTCAACCACTGCACCACCAGGGAAGCCCACCTTCCTTCATTTTTTAAAAAATAGAAATTGCAGGTGAACAGCCTTATTCTCACAGCAGCTCTCGTGGGATTAAGTACTGCTCCCCACTCCCCTCCTGTCTCCAGTTTCTCTGCGGCCTGTCCACCTCTTCGTTCCAGCTGCCACAGCTGCAGGCTCATAGAGAAAGCAGGTCTCCTGTGCTTCAGGGAAATAAATTACTCTTCCCTCCTCTGCCCATCAGGGTGAGAAAGAGAAAATGTGGCCAGCATTGGTTCAGTGCTAACTAGATGCCAGGCACTGTGCTAAGCACTTCCTATATATTTTCTTACTTCATCCGATTTCCATTTTACAGATGAGAAAACTCAGGTTCACCAGGGTAAGTAACTTGCCCAAGATCACATGTCCTAAGTGACAGAGCCAAGATTTGAAGACTGATGCCAAATTTCGTGTCCTTAACCACTATCATAAATTCATTCATTCATTCAACACATGTACCAGGCGATGTTTGAGTACTGGGGAGACAGAGGTGGGGAAAAAAAGAATCGACTCTTTCAAAAAAAAAAAAAAAAGAATTGACTCTTTCCTTGTGCAGCTTACATTCTAGTGAGCAGACAAAAAATGCGCAACAAAGCATATAATGTCAGGTGCTTTTAAGAAAACTAAAGCAGGGTAAAAGGGTGGAGAAATGGGGAGGGCTGCTACTCTGTACAGAGTGAGTGGTCAGGGAAGGTCTCTGTGAGGGGTTGACACTGAAGCAGGGATCACCCGTGCGCCTGCGTTTTCACCCAGACACCCACAAGCTGGTGATTCCAGGCAATGTTCTTAGGACTCTTCATTTACGTACCCTGACAGGTCTCTTTTGTTACCTCTGGAAAACTCCATTTCATCTGGGAGGCAAAGCTGGTATTCTCCCATAGAAATATGTCAGATGTCTTCAGAGCTGTCCAGGGGAAAGGTGCCCTCACCAAACACAACCATTCATTTTACTTGGTAAACCCTCTTCTTCTAGTAACCATGGCTAACAGTTGCTAAGCACGTAGCATGTCATGTGTCAGACTTCACATGTGTCATTTCATTTAATGCTGATAACCACTCAAAAGGGAGATTGTCTTACCTTCAGCTGTCATAACAAAATACCATAGACTGGATGGCTTAAACAACAGACATTGATTTTCTCAGTTCTGAAAGCTAGAAGTCCAAGATCAAACTCACCAGTTTCTGGTGAGAACTGTCTTCTAGGCTTGCAGATGGCCTCTTTCTCCCTGTGTCCTCACATGGCAGGGGGCCAGGTGAGAGAGAGAGGGAGAGCACTCTGGTGTCTCTTCTTACAAGGGTACTAATCTCATCATGGGGGCCCCAAGCTCATGACCTCATCAAAACCTAATTATCTCCTAAGGTCCCATCTCTGAATATCATCACTTTGATTGGAGATTAGATGAATTTTCGGGAGACACAATTCAATCCATAGCAGAAATATTATTAGTCCCATTTTCAGGCAAGGAAACAAGTACAAAGAGTTTAGGTAACTTGCCTAAGGTCACATGCATGCAATCAGTATCCATGTGCATGGACACATAAGCCCATGTTCTTGACCACTATGCTATGCAGCTTCTTTCCATGTGGAAGGATGCATTGATCCATCATCCAGCTGGAATACTGGGGAATGCACCTTAAATTCTTCAAAAAGATGAACATATCCTTCTTTGAAGGCATTTAAAAAAAGTGCCTTTCTTTATTTCCCTTGTTCAAATTGTATGCCCTCTTTTCTCCTTAGACATTGAATGAAAGTCAGACTCAGACCCTACTGTACAACAACAAAAAGTTTTTACTTAAAAAAAAAAAATAAAACATCTATCAATCAACTCTCCTGGCTCTGATTCCATGACAGTCATGTAAACTTCTGGTAATAATTTAGCTTATCCTGTTGAGTTTCTTTCATGGAAAGTGCTGGCACCAAACTTGAGTACTCTGTACTGTGTTTTTCATTATTAAGTAACACTTATCTTTGCAGTTGCTACACATCAGTCTGTTGTGAATTTGGTTAGCGTGGGCTAGTCCCCAAGTCTCATCACCACTGGGAGCAATGACAAAATAGTTTCTGGGTCTCTAAAGCTGAGGCCTTTTCCAGACTCTATGTTGTCCCTTATCCTTGGGTTGGCATGTTCATCCTTCACACCTGCCATTTCTCCAGTGAAGGTGTACACTCACAAGGCTTCTTTTCCTTGATTGGAGCCTGGATGATCTTGGTCGAGGGTGCCTTACTTTTTTTTTTTTTTTATAAATTCTTTCAGGATTTGTTTATTTCATCAGTAGTGGAATTAGTTCATTCTTTTTTTTTTTTTTTAAATTTTGGCTGCATTGGGTCTTTGTTGCTGCACGTGGGCTTTCTCTAGTTGCGGCGAGCGGGGGCTACTCTTCGTTGCGGTGCACAGGCTTCTCATTGTGGTAGCTTCTCTTGTTGCAGAGCACTGGCTCTAGGCACATGGGCTTCAGTAGTTGTGGTACACGGGCCTCAGTAGTTGCAGCACACAGGCTCAGTAGTTGCGGCACGCGGGCTCTAGGGCACAGGCTAAGTAGCTGTGGTGCACGGGCTTAATTGCTCCGCGGCATGTGGGTTCTTCCCGGACCAGGAATTGAACCCGTGTCCCCTTCGTTGGCAGGTGGATTCCTAACCACTGTGCCACCAGGGAAGTCCAAGTGTGGCTTACTTCTATAGCTGGCTGAACTCATTGGTTATTTAGAGCTCTTTATCTCAGTCAGTATTGGACTATAAAAGGATAACTTTAAATCCTATAGCTATTACAACAAACTTCATGCTATTTTTTTCTTGGATAGAGGAGTTTGGAATTTATTCCATAAATAATGAAAAGTCTTTGGAAGGTTCTGAGTTTCAAAGGGGCATGATCAGAGTTGTGACCTGTGAAAAGTGTAGAAAAGACCAGAATTGGAAAGGCCTGTAAGAATATTACTGCACTGTTGCAAATCCAATCTATTTACAGCACTGTAGACACTCCTACCTCCATACAGTTTAGATGGACTTACTTTTTTCTATCCTGACTGCCATCACCCTAGTCTTATCGTTAGCATCACTTCTCACTTCATTTCCTGTAATAGCCTCCTGACTAGTTTCCCTACTTCCTCTTTTTCTCCCACTAAATTTAATTCTTTATGTGGCAGCTAGAGAGTTTGTTTTTTAAAACATACCTTTATTTTGATTTAATTCACCTACCATAAATTCACCCGTTTAAAGCGTACAGCTAGGGACTTCCCTGGTCGTCCAGTGGCTAAGACTCCCAATGCAGGGGGCCCGGGTTCAATCCCTGGTCAGGGAACTAGATCCCACATGCTGCAACTAAGAGTCCGCATGCTGCAACTAAAGATTCCGCATGCCACAACTAAGACCCAGTGCAGCCAAATAAATAAATAAATATTAAAAAAAAATAAAGTGTACAGTTAAATGGGTATTAGTATATTCACAAGATTGTGCAACCATCACCACTAATCTAATTTTAAAACATTTTTATTACCCCTCAAAAACCTCATACCCATTAGCAGTCACTCCCCATTCCTCCTTCCTCCCAGGCCTGGCAACCACTAATCTACCTTCTGCCTCTATAGATTTGCCTATTCTGGACATTTCATGTAAATGGAAGCACACACTATGTGGCTTTTGCTTTCTTGCTTCTCTCACTTAACATAATGCTTTTGAAGTCAGTCTTTGTTGTAGCATATATTAGCACTCCATTCCTTTTATGGCCAACTAATATTCCATTGTGTGGATATAACCACATTTTACATTTCCACTAGCAGTGTATGAGGGTTCCAATTTCTCCACATCCCTCACCAACATTGGTTTGGTTGTTCTCTACTTTTATATATATATATATATATATATAATATATATGTATATATTTATATATATAAAAGGTATATATTTATTCATGTAAAAGGTATATATATATATATATATATATATATATATATACACACACACACACATATAAAATATATATATATATTTTTTTTTTGCCACACCACATGGCTTACAGGATCTTAATTCCCCGACCAGGGATTGAACCCACATCCTCGGCAGCGAAAGCTCGGAGTCCTAACCATGGGACTGCCAGGGAATTCCCTTCTCTACCTTTGTGATTGTAGCCATCCTAGTGGGTGTGAAGCGCTATCTCATTGAGGTTTTGATCTCTGTTTCTTTGGTTAGTAACGATGTTGAGAACTTCTTAATGTAGTTATTGACCTTTGCTATATCTTCTTTGGAGAAATATTTATTCAGTTCCATTGTCCATTTTAAAATTTGGTTATATATCTTTTTATTAATGAGTTGTAAGAGCTCTTTACATATTCTGGATATAAGTCCCTTGTCAGATATATGGTTTGCAAATATTTTTCTCCCATTTTATGGATTGCCTTTTTACTTCTTGATGGTATGGTTTACAGAACAAATGTTTGTTTATTTTTTTTTATTTTTTATTTTTTGACTGTGTTGGTTCTTCGTTTCTGTGCGAGGGCTTTCTCCAGTTGTGGCTAGCGGGGGTCACTCTTCATCGCGGTGCGCGGGCCTCTCACTGTTGCGGCTTCTTGTTGCGGAGCACAGGCTCCAGACGCGCAGGCTCAGTAGTTGTGGCGCACGGGCCTAGTCGCTCCACGGCATGTGGGATCTTCCCAGACCAGGGCTTGAACCCGTGTCCCCTGCATCGGCAGGCAGACTCTCAACCACTGTGCCACCAGGGAAGCCCAGAACAAATGTTTTTAATTTTCATGAAACCCAATCTACTTTTTCTTCTGTCACTTATGCTTTGATGTTGTATCCAATAGGCTTTGCCTGACCCCAGGTTGTGGACATTTACACCTATGTTTTTCTTTTAAGGGTTTTATTGTTTTAGCTCTTACATTTATGTCTTTCATATATTTGGAGTTAACTTTTGCGTATGGTGTGAGGTAGGGGTCCAATTTCATTCTTCTGTATGTGAATAGCCAGTGTCCCAGCACCATCTGCTGAAAAGTATAGAGAGATCTTTTAAAAACATAGGTCAGATCACAGTCCTCCTTTATTAAAATTTTCAATGACTTTCCATTGCACTTACAATAAAATCCAAATTTCTCTGCCTATCTCTTCACTTTCATTTCACACCACTCTCTTATTCACTGTGCTCCAGGTCCCAGGTCTCTCATCTCCCAAAAGTAAAGCTTGCTAGGCCCTTAGCTTCCTCACGTTTCTTTATTCTCTCATTTTAAATGCCATCTCCTGATAGATGACTTTCCTCAACTGTTCTTTCTAAAGTAAGTTCTCTATTCCATCTCTCTTATTTTCTATATCATCTCCTTTTATTTTCCTCATGGCCTTAATTACCTGTATATCTGTATCTACTCTACTACTTTATTTACTTTCTTTGAATAATACGTCTTTGCCTCTGCCATAGTGTTTCACATATGGTGTACATTCAATTCATAAGTCATGTTGTTAGAAACTATTATTTACAATTAGAAGGGACTTTAGAAATCACCTAAACACTCATTTTACAAATGCAAAAATCTAGGTCTAAGGAGGGTGAACGAGTTGTCTGAGGTCAGAAGGAATACTTTGATACTTTGATACCGAGAGCTCTAATTTCCAGGACAGTTTCTTTTTCATTTATAACACTGATTTGCCTTATGCCAATATCATGCTTTTTTTTTTTTTTCAAAATAACTAAAATGAAGAAATGGTTTTGTAATTCCTTATAGAAATGATATTATTTTTCTAAGCTTTCTTCCTAAAATGACTGAAATGGGCCCTCAAATGGAAGGCCTGGCCCGGGTTAGGAAGGCCGGAAGTCACCCTCCAGTAGGGCACTAACTCCTTTGTTTCTCCCTCCTTGGTTGTCCCACCGCCTCCTCCCTCTGCTGCCCACCGCCTCCCTTTCTTCGGAGTCCGCCGCCGCCCCAGCACAGCCATCGCCGAGGCTCCGCCCCCTTCAGGGCCCCGTGCCCTGCTCCAAGATGGCGCCAGGGGCTTCTGCTCTGGGGGAAGTGAGCTCACGCTACTCCGGAAGGGAAGTGGGGGGAGAGAGCAGGCGGGCGGGTGACCAGCCGGGGGGCTGTGGGTGGGGTGGCGGCCGCAGCTGTGGCTTTCACATTTGGGCTGGAGAGAGTGCAAGGGACTCGTCCTGCCCCTGGGAACCCAGTCGAGGGCCCAGGGCCGGGTGCGTTGGAGGAAGTCGCCCCGAGCGGCTCGCCTGTACCTGGAGGCGAGGCGACCCTGGGAGCCGGCGTCCCGCCTTCGGCGGCCTCCTTTTCCGACCCTCCTCCCGGGCTGGCCGCGGGCGGCTCCAGCTCTTTCTCGAGGGCTGCGGCGGGAACCGGCGAGCGGGTTGGACCGGACCCTCCCGCTGAGGACCGGCCGGAGGAGCAGAGGGAGCGCGGCAGGTCAGTCCGTCAGCCCAGAGGTCAGGCCGCGGGTTCCCGTCCGTGGTCCGTCCTTCGCCCAGCACTCCTGGCTAGAGTCCGCGACCTCCCCACGCTGCTCCTGCTTCTCCTTTGAGCATGCCACCAAATCCTCTGGCAGGGTGATTTTTTTTCTCCTTGCTTTTGCCCAGAAGGAGATATATATTGAAAGGACATCTGTCCTCATCGCTATCCCTCTCCTCTTAAAAGTTTTCCTTCAGGGGGAATGCTTGTATTCCTCCCCTGGACCATTTGATGATTACTACTCCAGCCCCCGTCTGGTTTAGCAACTGGGATCACCTTCAGATCAGATCTTAAATCTTATCACTTACAAAAATACAGAGTTGTTCTCTCCCGCCCAAGAAGGGCAAATGGACTTTGGAGTTAAGATGCAGGGGGGTGAACCAGTGTCAACAATGAAAGTCTCCGAGAGCGAAGGAAGGCTGGAGGGCCTGGCCACCGTGGTGACCCCGAACAAGAACAGCAGCAACAGCAGCTGTGGGGGTGGAAGCAGCAGCAGCGGCAGCAGCCGAGGCGGCAGTGCCAAAGGCTGGCAGTACAGGTACGGCCCTTTCTCCACGGTGATAGCCTGAGGTCGGGGTGTGCTGGAGTCTGCATTCCTGCAGTTGCTGAAGGATGACGTTTATTCACTAACTTAAGAAGTAACTAATACATTTCATTTGGACCTGGGGTCTCATCTTTTTTTTTTTTTTTAATTTTATTTATTTATTTATTTATGTCTGCGTCGGATCTTTGTTGCTGCGTGCGGGCTTCCTCTAGTTGCGGCGAGCAGGGGCTACCCTTTGTGGTGCGTGGGCTTCTCATTGCGGTGGCTTCTCTTGTTGCGGAGCACGGGCTCCAACACACGGGCTTAGTAGCTGTGGCACGCGGGCTCAGTAGTTGTGGCTCCTGGGCTCTAGAGCGGAGGCTCAGTAGTTGGGGCGCACGGGCTTAGTTGCTCCGCGGCATGTGTGATCTTCCTGGACCAGGGCTCGAACCCGTGTCCCCTGCACTGGCAGGCGGATTCTTAACCACTGCGCCACCAGGGAAGTCCCTCATCTTTCATTAGCAAGATTTAATTCATTCATTTGTCCATTCATTCAACAGGTACTTATTGAAGGCCTTTTGGAGAACACATAAATGTATCCCTGAACTTCCTCTACGACTCTAGAGCTAATTTTTTCTCTGATTTGATTCTATACTCATTTTTGTTTTTCCTATATTGTAATTTGTTTACAATAAGTCTGCCTCCCTTGCTTGCTTGTTGAGGGTAGGGACTGTTGAACTCAGCTCTCTCCAGAGGCTAGCAAATGCTAGGTGCTCAAAACATGTTTATCCAGTGATGGATGGAATCATTCAATGAGAAAAGATTCTTGCCCTCATGGTGTTTGCGATTTAGGAGAGATGTACATAAATAATCTGAATACAGAGGCAAAAGTACGACTGCTAGTGCCTCCGAAACTCTAAACTAGTGAGATGTTTCAGTTTGACTCGATCAGGCCACTCACACCTCTCTGTCTTTGAGAGATTCTACATTTATTAATTTTCATTGATATGAATGAAAAACTGAAGGAACAGGAAGTGAGTACTGGAGAAGCAATGGTAGTTTTATTTTTTGTTTTTGATATGTAGAGGATAGGTGGGTATAACCATCCAGAATCGTTTTTTCCAAATTGAGAAATATTTGACATGTAACATTATATTAGGTTCAGGTGTACAACATAAAGATTTGATATTTGTATGTGCTGTGGAATGATCACCCCAATAGATCTAGTTAACATCTGTCACCACAGAGTTAGTTTTTTTTTAATGAGAATTCTCTTAGCAACTTTCTTATTTTTTAAAATATTTATTTATTATTTATTTATTATTTTATTTATTTTTGTCTGTGTCGGGTCTTAGTTGCAGCATGCGGGACCTTCGTTGAGGCGTGCGGGCTCTTCGTTGCAGCACGCAGGCTTTCTCTAGTTGTGGTGCGTGGGGCTTCCTCTTCTCTAGTTGTGGCGCGCAGGCTCCAGGGCGCATGGGCTCTGTAGTTGTGGTGCGTGGGTTCCAGAGTGCGTGGGCTCTGTAGTTTGCAGCACGCAGGCTGTCTAGTTGAGGCACACCAGCTCAGTAGTTGTGGCACGTGGGCTTAGTTGCCCCACGGCATGTGGGATCTTAGTTCCCCGACCAGGAATCGAACCCGCGTCCCCTGCGTTGTAAGGTGGATTCTTTACCACTGGACCACCAGGAAGTCCCAGCAACTTTCAAATGTTTGATACAGTATATGGTATCTGTATGGTATCTATAGTCACCATGCTGTACATTACATTTCCAGGACTTATTTATTTTATAACTGGAAGTTTGTACCTTTTGATCACCTTCACCCATTTCACCCACCCCTCCCTCTGGCTACCCTCAATCTGTTCTCTATATTTATGAGTTTTGTTTTGTTTTTAGATCCCATATGTAAGAGAGATAACACAGTATTTGTCTTTTCTCTGTGACTTATTTCACTTAGCATAATGCCCTCAAAGTTCATCCATGTTGGTGCACATGGCTAGATTTCCTTCTTTTTTATGGCTGGATAATATTCCATTGTGTATATATACCACATTTTCTTTGTCCAATCATCGTTGTCCATCTGATGGACACTTAGGTTGCGTCCATGTTTTGGCTATTGTAAATAACACTGCAATGAACATGGGGGTCCAGATATCTTTTTGAGTTAGTGTTTTCCTTTCCTTCAGATAAATACCTGGAAGTGGAACTGCTGGATTATTCAGAATCTTAAGAATGAATGAAATTGGAATATCTCATGGTATTGGAACTATAGGAATGAATTCTTAAATTTTGGTTAACTGACTGCCTGTGTGCTTAGCTCTCGGTTCTTTTTAGCTTTTGTGCTGTTTGTAGTTGTGAAATTTGAAAGCCATTAAAGTCAAGATTTCATGAAGGATATACATTTATCATGAATAATATGCATATATGTGAAATATGCATGACTATATTAACACACAGAAACAAAGTGTAGAAGATTATAACTTTTTATTGTTAAGTGATTATATGACAGGAAAGTATATTTAGTTACTGTGAGATGTCTAAGCTCACTTTTGGAATGCATGATGCTTTTTCTTTTGTGGTTTAAGACTAACCATATAAAATTATCAATAACTTGGCAGGGCTATTTTGATATGACTTAAGGAAGCAAGATAAAATAATATTTCATGTAGCCAGAGGTCAGTCTTCTGACATCCTCAACTCTTTGAAACCCAGTCTTAATTGAATTAAAAAGTGAAACAGGTTTCTTAACACTGTCATAAAGCCATATACTTTACTCCTAAACTTTGATTCAGGACCCTATTATCCCTTACTTAGGGTATTATTTACTGGTTATATAATTTTCAAACTAGAATCTGTTGGAAGCACAAATGAAAAAAGTTATCAGGGGAAGTTTAACAGGAAATGGCAACTGACAGCATAGGACAGTCAAAGATTTGAAAAGTTAACATGCAGACTAAGCTGTATTACTTCCTAGTAACATAATTATAGTTACAGTGACTTTAAGTCATCCAGGAAAGCACAGTCTGTTTAAGCAAAGAACTGTAAGATACAGTGGTGAACAATTTCAAGGAAAATAGCTAAATTTTTTTTAAAAATGCTTTAGTATCTGGAAAATTCAGTTATGTGGAACTCTTCCCCAAGGATGCAGATATATAACGCATTACTGCATTTACATACTGACATATCTCTTTACTTAAATGAGGCTTGTTCGAAGCTAATCCTTCAGCCTACCTCTCAATCGAATTTATCCCCTTGTCCTCTACGACACTGACCAAACAATTTTATCCATTGTCCTGCATTGCTCCTTCTTCCCTGGCTTCTTCCTGTGAGGCCCAAAGCTCTAGACTTTAAAAACAGCAACAATAATGAAAACTAACCTAAATCCTTTCCCCTTAAAAACAGTTTACACTCAAACTGCCTCCATTTCCTTAACCCTCATTTATTGCTCAACCCATGACAGTTGGCTCTGTCCTTACCAAGGATATGAGTTAAAAATGATGAATGTTTTTAGATTCCTATTCCAGTTGATATCTCTGCAAATGTATCTGTTATTATTCTTTTCTTGGCTTTTTTGACATTACCTTCTCTTGGTTTCTCCTTTATTGCTCTGTCGTCTAATTTCTCCTTTTTCATTTCTTTGGTTTCTTTGGCTCTTTTCCTTTAGAAGCTGATGTGATACTTCATCATCTTCTGTTCTTAAGCTCACGTTTTCTGTTTGTTATCTCAGTCTTTTCCATGGCCTCAACAGCTCTCTCTGTAACTTGAGAGCCGTAAATTCAAGTGCTTACCTGTAATTTGCTACTATCCCGTTTTAAAAAATGGAGATTTCAGGTTATGTCTTAGGGAGTGGTTGAAATTTAGTAAAGACTGTGCTTCAAACCCTGGGCTTTGGCTTTGCAGACTTAGAAAATTAATTAGCATAATGTTTTCAAGGTTTATAAATGTTGTCGCATGTATCGTTACTTTATTTCTTTTTGTGGCTGAATAATACTCCACTTATGTATATACCATGTTTTGCTTATCTCTTCATCAGTTGATGGACATTTGGGTTGTTTCCATTTTGTGGTTATTATGAACAATGCTGCTTTGAACATTTGTGTTCTAGTTTTGTGTGGACATATGTTTTCACTTCTCTTGGATATATACCTGGGAGTGGAATTGCTGGGTCATATGGTAACTGTTTAACTCTTTTTTTAAAATTTATTTTATTTTTGGGTCTTCGTTGCTGCACGCAGGCTTTTCTCTGGTTGCGGCGAGTGGGGGCTACTCTTCGTTGCTGTGCGCAGGCTTCTCATTGCAGTGGCTTCTCTTGTTGTGGAGCATGGGCTCTAGGCGCATGGGCCTCAGTAGTTGTGGCACATGGGCTCAGCAGTTTTGGCTCACGGGCTCTAGAGCGCAGGCTTGGCAGTTGTGGTGCACAGGCTTAGTCACTCCGTGACATGTGGGATCTTCCTGGACCAGAGCTCGAACCCGTGTCCCCTGCATTGGCAGGCAGATTCCCAACCACTGCACCACCAGGGAAGCCACTGTTTAACTTTTTGAGGAACTGTCAGACCATCTTCCAAAGCTGCTGCACCATTTTACCTTCTTATCAGCAGTGTGTTAGGGTTTTAATCTCTTCACCTTCTCATCAACACTTGTTATTGTCTGTCTTTTTGGTTTTAGCCATCCTAGTGGGTATGAAATGGTGGTGGTGGCACATTGTGGTTTTGAATTGCATTTCCCTGATGACTAATAATGTTGAGTATCTTCATGTACTTACTGGTCATTTGTATTATCTTCTTTGGAGAAATGTCTGTTCAGAGGTTTTGGCCATTTTTTTTTAATTGAACTATAGTTGGTTTACAATATTGTGCTAGTTTCAGGTATACAGCAAATGTCAGATATATATATATATATGTGTGTGTATATATATATATCAGATTCTTTTCCATTATAGGTTATTACAAAACATTGAATATAGTTCCCTGTGCTATGCGGTAGGTTCTTGTTGTTTATTTTATGTATAGTAATTTGTATCTGTTAATCCCAAACTCCTAATTTATCCCTACCCCCTTCCCCTTTGATAATCATAAATTTGTTTTCTATGTCTGTGAGCCTATTTCTGTTTTGTAAATAAGTTCATTTGTATCTTTTTTTAGATTCCACATATAAGTGATATCATATGATATTTGTTTTTCTCTGCCTGACTTACTTCACTTAGTATGATAGTCTCTAGGTCCATCCATGTTGCTGCAAATGGCATTATTTTTTTGTATGGCTATGGCTGAGTAGTATTCCATTGTATATATATATATATATATACCACATTTTCTTTATCCATTCATCTGTTGATGAACATTTAGGTTGCTTCCATGTCTTGGCTATTGTAAATAGTGCTGCTGTGAACATTGGGGTGCATGAATCTTTTTGAGTTAGAGTTTCATCTTTTCCGGATATATGCACAGGAGTGAGATTGCTGGATCATATGATAACTCTACTTTTAGTTTTTTTAAAAATAAATTTATTTTATTTTATTTTTATTTATTTTTGGCTGTGTTGGGTCTTCATTGCTGTGCGCGGGCTTTCTCTAGTTGTGGCTAGTGGGGGCTACTCTTCGTTGTGGTGTGGGGGCTTCTCATTGCGGTGGCTTTTCTTGTTGCGGAGCACAGGCTCTAGGTGCACGGACTTCAGTAGTTGTAGCACGTGGGTTCAGTAGTTGTGGCTCACGGGCTGTAGAGTGCAGGCCTGGTAGTTGTGGCTTATGGGCTTAGTTGCTCCGTAGTATGTGGGATCTTCCCGGGCCAGGGCTCGAACCTGTGTCTCCTGCATTGGCAGGCGGATTCTTTTCTTGTTTGTTTTTTTTGGTTTTTTTTATTTTTTTGGTGCCGAAACCCGGGAGGCAGGCGGATTCTTAACCACTGCACCACCAGGGAAGTCCCGGCAGGTGGATTCTTAACCACTGTGCTACCAGGGAAACCCCTATTTTTAGTTTTTAAAGGAACCTCTGTACTGTACTCCATAGTTGATACACCAACGTACATTCCCACCAACAGTGTAGGAGGGTTCCCTTTTCTCCACACCCTCTCCAGCATTTATTATTTGTAGACTTTTTGTTGATGTCCTTTGGCCATGTTTAATTTGGATTTTGGGGGGTTTTTTTGAGTTGTAAGGGTTCTTCATGTATTCTGCATACAATTTCCTTATCAGATATATGATTTGCAAATATTTTCTCCTGTTCTGTGGGTTGTCTTTTCACATTTTTTTTTTGCCATGCCACGTGGTTTGCCAGATCTTATTTCCCCGACCAGGGATTGAACCCAGGCCCATGGCAGTGAAAGCACTGAGTCCTAACCACTGGGCTGCCAGGGAATTCCCATCTTTTCAATTTCTTGATGAAATTACTTTCAGCACAGAAGCTTTTAATTTTTACGAAGCCAGTCTGTTTTTCTTTTGCTTATACTTGGTGTCACATTTAAGAAATCATTGCCAAGTCCAAGGTCACAAAGATTTGCGCATATGTTTTTGTCTAAGAGTTTTATATTTTAGCACTTACATTTAGGTCTCTGATCCATTATTACTTTATTTTTCTTTATGATTAATTTTATTTTTTCTTATGTGAAATAGCTGCTTATATCTTTTATTTTTCTATTAATATTTTCTCAATATTTTTATTAATATACTTGAAGTCTATTTTAAGTGTTTACTTGTTTTTAATTACGTCGGTGTTTATTTATTTATTTAATTTTTGGCTGCATTGGGTCTTCGTTGCTGTGCGTGGGCTTTCTCTAGTTGCAGCGAGCAGGGGCTACTCTTCGTTGCGGTGCAACAGGCTTCTCATTGCGGTGGCTTCTCTTGTTGCAGAGCACGGGCTCTAGGCGTGCGGGCTTCAGTATTTGTGGCATGTGGGCGCTGTAGTTGGGCTCGCGGGCTCTAGAGCTCAGGCTTAGTAGCTGTGGCGCATGGGCTTAGTTGCTCCACGGTGTGTGGGATTTTTCCGGATCAGGGCTCGAACCCATGTCCCCTGCATTGGATTCTTAACCACTGCGCCACCAGGGAAGTCCTTGAGGTCTATTTTAAAATATTCCATACTAATTAATTTTTTAATATCAATAATGCTTTAAACTACTTTGATAAAAGAGGGATATACAGTGAAATGTTTACCTTACGTACTTGTCCCAGCCACCCAGCTTTCCTCCCTGGAGGCACTATCTTTTACTGATTTCTTCACTATAGTTTCAGATTTATATTAGTTTTTTATATAACAAATATATAACTACATATAATATATTTTAATTTTGTATGGTTAAGTATTTTGCTATACTTGCTGCAAAGATTTTCCATAGTCTTTGTATTTTAATTTATTACCTTTTTCCAGGCATATAGAAAACTTGTATAAGTCAGACTCTTACTCTTTTTTTCTTTCACTTCAAATTATAGAAAATTATTTTTATGAATATTAGTTTTCATTTAGTTTTAAGATGATTTGGTGGTTTTATGTTTAATTTATGTTTAATTATGTTAATTATAATTAATTATGTTTAATTTTAATCCACCTGGAGTTTATTTAGAAATATATGAGATAGTGTGTTATCTATTATTGTGTTACAAATTATCCCCAAATTAAACAGCAGCGTTTTTGTTTTTTTTTTAAGATTTTTTTTTGATGTGGACCATTTTTAAAGTCTTTATTAAATTTGTTACAATATCGCTTCTGCTTTATGTCTTGATTTTATGGCCCCGAGGCACGTGGGATCTTAGCTCCCTGACCAGGGATCGAACCTGCACCCCCTGCATTGGAAAGCGAAGTCTTAACCACTGGACCACCAGGGAAGTCCCAGCAGCGTTTTTTTGTCTCACAGTGTCTGTGGGTCAGTAATGTCTGTGCAGCATTGCTGGGTGATCTGGCTCTGGGTCTTCCACAAGGCTACAGTCATCTTGAGGCTCAGCTGGGAAGGATCCACTTCCTGGCTCATTCTTGTGGCTCTTGGCACAATTCAGTTCTTTTGGCCTGTTGGAAACAGACCTCAGTTCCTCATGAACTGACCACTGGTGGCCTCCTTTGGTTCCTGGCCACATGGGCCTCTCCACAGAGCATCTTACTACTTGGCAGCTTGTTTCATCAGAGTGAGGAAGTGAGAAGAGAGTGCTAGCAAGAAGGAAGTCACAATCTTTCGTAACCTAGGCATGGAAGTGAAGTCACATCACTTTTCACTAATCATTAGAAGAAAGATGAGGTTCAGCCCACACAAAGGTGTGAATACCAGCAGGTGGGGATCAATGCAAGCCATGCAAGAAGGTGCCTGTCGTAAATGTTAGTATGAATGGACTCAAGATTGTCATCTATGATTGAGATAGATTTGACAAGTACACAGTTGGAAGTAAAGCTGAGAGTTGGAGGCTGAATTTGACTGTTGGGGAATAAGAGGAGCTACTTGGAGATCAGTTGCAATGACCTAGACATGAGCTAATAAAGGGAAGGTGTTAGTAGGCTGGAAAAGAAGGAAATCATTAGAGGAAGAGTGACAGGCCTTGGTGGTTGATTAGGTGATTGGGTAGAAGGTAGTAGTGAGGGAAGGAAGTAAAAATTGACTTCAGTTATCCAGAATAAAACTTTGAAAAGTCTATAGGAGAAACAGATTTGGGGGAGTCAAATGATGCATTTGCTTTTAGGTATGTTCAGCTTAAGTTGCCAGAATGTTTAAGTGACCTTAGAGATATGGTGCATTAGAAATGTAGATAATTGCCTTTGTAGTATCCAGAATGTTTTCACTTCTGTTATCACATTTAATCCTCTTGGACGAAGATAGGGCATCTAGGGCTTCGTTATCCCCATTTTACAGTTGAAGAAAACGGAAATCAAAATGAGTTGGCCAAGGTTATATAGCTAGTAAGTGAAAGAACTTTTATTCCTAAGTAGTTATTTGCATAAAGATATTAAAAGTAGATGAGCTCTCTAAAGGAATGAATAATTATTGATAAATAATTAGTTTAGAACATGGTGGTTTCATCATTTACTAGTGTTTTAACTCATGCAGCAAATACTTTTGAGCGTTTACCATGTGTGAAGCCCTCTGTTAGTTAATTTCCAAATTAACGTGTGCTCTCAGAACAATGAAAGTAGGGACCCCAAGGCTTGGTTTGGGAGGGTCATGAAAAAGAATCAGAAAAGGGAAGAGCCTCAACTACATTTGCAAAATATGTCATGACAGACTTTTTTAAAACCAAAGATGAGATGTGAATTTATTAGATTAGCCTTAAATTTTCTTCTTTCCAGAGTAATTTATACTCATATGATTTATATTCACCGTTTAAAAATAGATTTCTATTTTTTTTTAGATTTCTTAATTCTAGATCCTTCCTTCCTTTTTCATAGTAATGTTCAAAGTTTATAAAATGTGTGTGTTTCCATTATTTTTCTTCATGTCAGCTTTCAGAAAAATTTTCAAATCTGCAAATCTGCCACTTGTTTATTTAAAATGGACAGATGAGAACTACCCAGAGGAGGAACCGAGAAGCAAATTGGGGTGTATGATGGGCCTGCTTTTTCCTGTTTTGGGCTCTGTGCTAGCTAACCTCTGTTAACAAACAGACAGATCTCTTTTCCTCATCATCAGATAGTATGCATTTCAGTAAATGGGTAGAAGTCTGCAAATGTATAGTATAGAAATAATTTTTGTGGTCAGACCTGGTATCTTCCACTCTAAATACTCTGTTACAGGGAAAAGTACCCATTTGCAAATGGGGAAATGACATTTGCCTAAATATAACCTAATGTTTGCTGTCTTTGAGATTTTACCACTTCTTTTGAGGTTGATTTGAAGAAAAAGTCATAAATGTTTGCTTTTTTCTCTGTAGGGGTTAAAGGGAAGTTGGATATATATTTCTGTACCCTAGATTTTGTTTTCCTATCTGAAATCTGCTACAGATGATAATAAAAACAAGGGAAAGACAACTTATAGGCATGAAACTGAAAATAGTAAAATACTGTACCAAAAATCTAGTGAGAACTCTACCAAGCCTTGAACAAGATTTTGGTTTGTTATGGTATGCTGTAATTTCTTATATTTCTGCTTTACGAATTTAAATATAATCCATTTGAGTTCATATTTTCCTAGAAGTGATACTGTATTAAAACTATACAAAAAGGGGACTTCCCTCGTGGTCCAGTGGGTAAGACTCCACGCTCCCAATGCATGGGGCCCGGGTTCGATCCCTGGTTGGGGAACTAGATCCCACATGCATGCCGCAACTAAGGAGTCCGCATGCCCACAACTAAAAGATCCCACATGCTGCAACAAAGATCCCATGTGCAGCCTAAATAAATAAATAAATAAATATTTAAAAAAACAAAAAACAAAAAACTATGCAAACAACTTAATGTTAGAACATACAAATTAGTTTTTTTTTTTTTAGTATTTTCTGAATAAGTCATGTAATTTAGGTCCCAGAGGTAATTGTCCATCAAATAGACTTGTGGGAAATTATGTCTTTTGTTTTTGGTTTTGAATATAGTAGAGATAGCAGGGCCCATGGTGTAATGGTTAGCACTCTGAACTCTGGAAATAGTGGAGAATATTCTTGATGTAAATTTTACTACTTTGAGAGAGGGAAAATCTTTCCTAGCTAAGAATCTTCCACTGTACTGATTTTGTTTAATAAAATGATTTGTGTCCAGACTTGTTCAGATTTAACTTAAAACTAAATTGCCTGATTGAACAGTCACATTAGTGTTTTGGCATTACCATCTGGGTTTTAGGACAATTTATAGAGTAGTTTAGTTTGCTGGTGAAAGAAAGGATTTTCTTTTTGGTTAATTAGGTATTGTAACAAAACATGATTTCCCACCTGGAGTTTCCCTGTACTTGAGTTTGGCTGCCATTGCCGTTTGCTTCCATTGCTACTATTGAGGTTGGCTGGAAGGTCCCTGGAGGGGTAGACTGAAGTGTATGGTTGCTACTGGCTGTAGCTGGAAACCGTAGTCGGAGGGATAGAAGGGAGAGAAAAAGAAAAGGAACAGGAGGGAAAACAGGGAGAGAAAAAGAAAAGGAACAGGAGGGAAAACAGGGACAGAAAAAGGACATAGCAAAGAGAGACAGAGGGAGAGAGAGGGAGTGAGGGAGGGAAGAAAGGGACAGAATGAAAATTATATAAATGGTGAGATGAAATGCCACCAATGTTGCTTCTGGAACAGGTTTCCTAACCTTGATAGAGGCCTTTTTAATATACTGCCTGAGCCTATACCCTCAATTCTATAAAGAATTACTTGTTTAACAATTTTGTAGATGTTGCACATTATAACTAACATAAATGAAAAGTATTTTTAATTTAATTTTGGGGAATAGGTAATATGTTCACTTGATCCAAAAAAATATTGAAAGGTGTGTAATGAAAATCTTCCTTCCACCCGATCCTCCACCTGCTCAGGACTCCTTCCACCTAAAAATAGAGGGTACACACTCATGGCTTCCTGTGTGTGCTTTCAGAGATTTTTTAAAAAAGAATTAAGTAAATACAATATACATTTGCCCCACTTTTAATTTTATCACAAATGGTATCATACTATGTGTGTGTGTGTGTGTGTGCGTGCACACACACACACACACACACACACACACATATATGTATGTAATAGTAGTTCAGGCTGCCATAACAAAATACTGTACTCTGGATGGCTTAAACAACAAATTTATTTTCTCACAGTTGGTGGAGGCTGGAAGTTTTGAGATCAGGGTGCCAGCATTGTCAGGTTCTGGTGAGGGAGTCTTCCAGGTGTGCAGATGACCTTCTTTTCATTGTGTCCTCACATGGCAGAGGGGTGGGCTGGGGTTGCTTCTCACTGTGTGCTCACATGGCAGGGGGAGGGGGACGGGGGTAGGGAGAGAGAGGTTGAGAGAGAGAGGCATGAGAGAGCTCTCTGGTTTTTCTTGTAAGGGCACATCTCATCATAAGGGCCCCAGTCTGTGCCTAAGCATCTTCCAAAGGCTCCATCTCTAAATACCATCACATTGGGCATTAGGACTTCAACATACGAATTTTGTAGGGATACAATTCAGTCCACCTTTATAATAAGTTCCCTGTCGATGGACATTTAATTTGTTTCCAAAATTTTGCTGTTATAAATAATGATGCAGTGAATAACCTTCTGCACATTTCACAAGCATATGAATATATCTGTGGGAAAAATACCCAGGAGTCGGAATTACTGAGTCAATTTGTAATTTTCATAGTAGTTATCAGATTTCTCCTCATTGGGGTGTACAGTGGCAATGATTGAGTGCTTATTTCCCATCAGCCTCATCAGTGTAATGTGTTATTAGATTGGCAAAAATCTAAAAGTTTAATAGGTTAAAAAATGGTACTTCAGTATAGTTTTAATTTGATTCTTTTTTTTTTATTATGAGTGAGGTTTTAGTATTAAATTCTGAGTGGGATTTTTTTTCCAGAAAAATTTAACAGGTTTATTTATGATTATAATAAAGTTGAACTGCTGAAACTTGTTCACTGAAACATTCTGAGTTGCATTAATGCTTTGTGTCCCCACATTTATATTAAAAATTCAGGGACTTCCCTGGTGGCTCAGTGGATAAGAATCCGCCTGCCAATGCAGGGTACATGGGTTCAAGCCCTGGTCCGGGAAGATCCCACATGCTGTGGAGCAACTAAGCCCGTGTGCCACAACTACTGAGCCTGTGCTCTAGCACCCATGTGCCACAACTACTGAAGTCCACATGCCTAGAGCCCGTGCTCCACAACAGAAGCCATTGCAAGGAGAAGCCCGCCCACCGCAACGAAGAGTAGCCCCCCCGGTCGCCACAACTAGAGAAAGCCTGAGTGCAGCAACAAAGACCCAGTGCAGCCAAAAATAAATGAAATTAAATCATTAAAAAAAAAATCACACACAAATGAAAATGGAAAAACTGCCAATACCTGATTACTGTCCCCTATTTTTCCACTAGCAATCATATACTTAAGTACCTTTTGACCTCATGGGAAAAAAATATCTAACGTTCAGAACTACCAATGACAGGAAGAAGAGGATTTTTTTTTTTTTTAAAAGAATGAAAGGTTTCCCATCATAGTAGATTCTTAAGCATGTTCTCCATGTATGTGGCATGCTAGCTGATGTCTTTTTTTTTTTTTAATGAATAAATCCTTTCTGCAGTTAACAGCTAAGTTTTTTTTTAAAATAAATTTATTTTATTTTTGGCTGTGTTGGGTCTTCCTTGCTGCGAGCGGGCTTCTCATTGCGGTGGCTTCTCTTGTTGCGGAGCACGGGCTCTACGCACGCAAGGTTCTGTAGTTGTGGCTTGCAGGCTCTAGAGCGCAGGCTCAGTAGTTGTGGCGCACGGGCTTAGTTGCTTCGGGGCATGCGGGATCTTCCTGGACCAGGGCTCGAACCCATGCCCCCTGCATTGACAGGCGGATTCTTAACCACTGCGCCACCAGGGAAGCCCTGGATGTCTTTTGGCATAATTGTTATGGCATGGATAGCACACGGGTTGGTGTTTCCAAAAAGGCCAACCAGATAGGCCTCACTTGCCTCCTGCAAAGCACCAGTAGCTGCACTCTGGAAGTGCAGATCTGGTTTGAAGTCCTGAGCAGTTTCCCGCACCAGAGGCTGGAAGGGAAGTTTGCCAATCAGAAGTTCACTGGACTTCTGATAATGTCTGATTTCACGGAGTGCCACAGTACCAGGCTTGTAACGATGAGGTTTCTTCACACCTCCAGTAGAGGGCGCACTCTTGCGATCGGCTTTTGTAGCCATGCTTCCTGGGTGCTTTACCACTGGTGGATTTGCAGGCAGGCAGCTTTGTACGAGCCATGGTATAGAGACCTCTTACTTACCCACCTTCTCCTTTGGCTGGTGCTCAACAAGCTAGAGCTGGTGCTGGTGTTGGAGAGCGACGGCCTTTGAGTAGGATTTTATCCTGTTTTGCTATCATGGTAAATCGTGAATTAGTTTAAATCAGCAATTGGGAAAAGTCTATACAAAATATACTTATGCCTTTAAAATTTTTTTTCTTATTATATTCTTGGTAGCTCAGAGACATGGCTTCATCTTAGAGTATACATTGTATGTTTTGAAGTCATATTTTTTTTTTTAACTTTTATTTATTTATTTATTTATTTGTTTATTTATGGCTGTGTTGGGTCTTCGTTTCTGTGCGAGGGCTTTTTCTAGTTGCGGCAAGCGGGGGCCACTCTTCATCGCGGTGCGCGGGCCTCTCACTATCGCGGCCTCTCTTGTTGCGGAGCACAGGCTCCAGACGCGCAGGCTCAGTAATTGTGGCTCACAGACCTCCTTGCTCCGTGGCATGTGGGATCTTCCCAGACTAGGGCTCGAACCCGTGTCCCCTGCATTGGCAGGCGGATTCTTAACCACTGCGCCACCAGGGAAGCCCTGAAGTCATATTTTTAAAATTTCAAGTGATTTTATAGTTATACAAGATATGCAATCATTTGATTATACACATTTGTAATTGGGAGGTGATCCACTTCCTAGTAGTAATAGGGAGTTTGAAGATATATATATATATATATGTATATATATATATATATATATATATATATCCACCAAAAATTATGATGAAACTATTATTTAAAAAGATTATTTATTTAGTTTTTTGTTTGTGCCAGGCAACATGCCGGATCTCAGTTGCCCGACCAGGGGTCGAGCCTGGGCCCTTGGCAGTGAGAGCACAGAGTCCTAACCACTGAACTGCCAGGGAATACCCAGATTTTTCTTTTATTTAAGTAGTAGAATGAACTTTTAAAATTTTGTGTTGTTTTTTGAATAATTAATATTTATAGGTTCTTTAAGGAAAAAAACTTGAGCGTTTGAATTTGTTGTTACTTAGGTAATAAGTGTAAAATTTTCAAAAGAAGGATCAACTCTTTAGTCAGGTTATATATATATATGTATATATATATATGAAAATGAACATTGCTTGGTGCTTCTTGTGTGGTTGTCACCTTTTTTTCCCCCTTTTTTATTCAAATATGGAGGAAGGGAAATGGTTTTCTGCTTTTTCTTTATACTTTCAATTTTGAAAGAATTAGCACAAGGGAAGAAAACATTCTTTCTTGAATTATGCTATACAGACAGAAATTAAATGTTACTCTAAATGTGTTTTTGGAACCAAGTATGGTTTAAAGCCAGAGAGAGGTACATACAAAAAGAGAAAGAGAGAGTAGACATACAGATAGGGAGGGTGGTAGTGGACTTTAGTACCCTGCTGTTCTCTTGGTCTGTGCTGTCTTGGTCTCATTGAAATGGCTTACTGCGAAGACCTTTTGAGAGTATATGGGGGATAAGTAAATGCTACTATGTGAACAAGAAAAAATTTCCTACTTTTCTCTAAAATTTTTAAATGTGAAACATGATGTTGCTCTTATTTGCAAACTTTACTTTTGAAATAATTTTCTTTTGAGAAAAAACCTTTAGAATTTTGAGTAATGAGTAACGTACACACATTTTAGATTGAAAGGGTCATCTAGCTAAAGCATGAGAAAACTGAGGCCCAGAGAAATTAAGTGATTTGGTCAGTGTCATTCATGGTGTTAGTCAGTGGGAAAGTCAGAACTAGATCCTGTATCCATCCCTTTTAGGTGTGCATTCCACAGTATAACACTACCTCATACTTAAGCTTTAGAAACTTAATTTTGAACATAAGCGGTATTGAAAAGCCTACTAGTAATGTCTGAAAGTCCTGCTTATAGGTAAAAATTCACCCTATTTTTGTTGGCCAACAATGGTGCTATAGGCTGGTATGAGGAAACTGGCCCTTTTTTTGTGTTGAAAGGTGGGAGTTATATTGGTTGCAGCCTTTGGAGAGCAGGTTGGCAATATCTATAAAAATTAAAAATGCATGTACTTTTCACCTAGCAATTTCATTTTTAACAGATGTACTCAAAGATATATGTGTAATTTGTTTTGTTACAGTATTGTTTGTAATAATGAAAGCCTGGAAGCAAATGTCCATCACTAGGGGGACTAGTAGTACTGCTGTGCAGTGGATTACTATGCAGATGCTAAGAATGAATTAGACCAAAATGAAATCATCCGTAAGAAAACTGAAAAAAGCAAGGTACAGTGTATATAATCTCAACCATTTTTTTTTTGGCTGCACCGGGTCTTAGTTGCAGCCCGTGGGATCTTTGTTGAAGTGTGTGGCATCTTTAGTTGCAGCATGTGAACTCTTACTTGCGGCATGTGCGATCTAGTTCCCTGACGAGGGATCAAACCTGGGCCCCCTGCGTTGGGAGCACGGAGTCTTAGCCACTGGACCACCAGGGAAGTCCCTAATCACAACCATTTAAAAAAAAAAAAAGAGTGTGTGTGTGTGTGTGTGTGCGCGCGCTCATGTGCGCACGCGCACACTTGTAGGTACATAGAATATCTCTGAAGAGATACATAAAAAGTTGAGAGAAATGCTTGTCTCTGAGGAGGGGAACTCGTGGCTGGAAGACAAGGTTGGATAAGAAACTTTTCACTGTAGGGACTTCCCTGGTGGCACCGTGGTTAAGACTCCGCCTGCCAATGCAGGAGACACGGGTTCGAGCCCTGATCCGGGAAGATCTCACATGCCGTGGAGCAACTAGGCCCGTGCACCACAATTACTGAAGCCCGTGTGCCTAGAACCTGCGAGCCACAACCACTGAGCCCACATGCCACAACTACTGAAGCCCGTGCACCTAGAGCTTGTGCTGTGCAACAAGAGAAGCCACCGCAATGAGAAGCCCGCGCACCACAACGAAGAGTAGCCCCTGCTCGCTGCAACTAGAGAAAATCCGCGCACAGCAACACAGAACCAATGCAGCCAAAATGAATAAATAAATAAATTTATTTTTTAAAAAAAGGAAAGAAACTTTTCAGTATATGTATGTAATACTCATTAGGAGACAGTTCTTAATGGGTCTCTCATGTTTCTGCCTGACTTGTTAGCAGAGGTATTGATTCTCCTTTGTTCTTTACTGTTTTTTCAAAAATATTTGTATAGCAAACAGTCTTGGAGGATAGAGATAGTATTTCCCTCCTGAGCAAAAGTCAGGTTTGTTTACTGTCTAATATAATAAACATAATGTCTCCTTGCCATGGAGGTCAGGTAGACTTACTGTCCTTAAAAGATTTGGGTTCCCTACACTCAGGGTTCCTTTTCTGTACCTCAACCTACCACATGTGCAGGCATCTCCTGCCCTCTCTGCATTGCCCCATGTGATTGGGCTGATGATCTGTCTACTGCTATTGCTGTGACTACTGAAGTCTTTTGTCTCTGACTTAGGAGTTTCATGTATCCTGCCAGCATCCGTGAAACTGGCAAGCTAACTTGTTAGCTTGCAAATAGGGTGACATCTCAGACCCTTCATAGTTCTTGACAAAATACTTACTGGAAAAATACAATAATTATTTTTTTAAATAAAGAAGTGGGGGACTCAGGGCTTTTTAGGTCCCATCATTCTGACTTGAAAATGTCAGGCTAACAAGGTAAGACAGATCTAAAGAACTGATCTAGAAAATGATCCCTTTCCCCACAGAGGAATCGACTCCCTGGAGTGGGAGAAAACCAATACTTGCTGAGCATTTACCATGTTGAAAGATACTTCAAATGTATTTGGGTTGAAATATATTATCTCTTCCTATTTCCTCATTATAAATCTGAAGTTAGATGTTCTTATCCGCATTTACAGATAAAGACACATAGGACCAGATGTGTTACTTGCGTAAGGTCACACTGGGATTCAAACCTGTGTTTGTGTTAAGCTCATGCTTTTCCCATTATGATAATCCACTTCCTAACTTTCTGGAAGCGTTAGAATTGACTTTCTGCTTTTCCATGTAGAAGTTTCTTCTGTCCCATCTTCAAATGGCCAGTTATCTGCATGAGGGATTTCTCAAATTTAGTTGTTTGTAACAATCAGATTATATATTGGACTTCTTCTGTTTTTGGTCTGTATAGGCAACCATTTTACAGCTGTGCTTCTCGAACTTTCTTCATGAACTCTCTCTTAACTGCATAAGACAGTAGGTACCCCCAGTGGATACAGTTTGTGATTTAAAGCAGCCCATGGTTGATATCACTTTCTTGGGAGTTATCTATAATATCTTCAAAATTCATGAGGATTTTATATTCTACTCTGTAATATATTTGTTATTGGGTTTTTCAGAGGTCTATAAATAATATCATGAGTTCAGGACCAGTTGAGAAAGGGAACATTAGGGATCAGACAGGATGCAGTCAAATCGTCAGGTTATTTTTTTATTGTGGTAAAATGTACATATCATAAAATTTACCATTTTAACCCTTTATAATTATACAGTTCAGTGGCATTAAATGTATTCATATTGTTATATAACCATCACCACTATTCATTCCAGAATTTTTTATCATCCCAAACTAAAACTCTGTACCTATTAAATAACTCCTCATCCACCCCCCCACCCCCCCCGCCAGCCCCCCGGCAACTACTATTCGGCCTTCTGTCTCTGATTTTGACAAATCTAAGTATCTCATATAAGTGGGATTTGTCTTTCTCTTTCTGATTTACTTCACTTAGTATGATAACCTCTAGGTCCATCCATGTTGCTGCAAATGGCATTATTTCACTCTTTTTAATGACTGAGTAATATTCCATTGTGTGTATATTTGTGCGTGTGTGTGTGTATCTCACATCTTCTTTATCCATTCGTCTGTCGATGGACATTTAGGTTGTTTCCATGTCTTGGCTATTGTAAATATTGCTGCTATGAACATAAAGGGTGCATGTATCTTTTCGAATTATAGTTTTCTCTGGGTATATGCCCAGGAGTGGGATTGCTGGGTCATATGACAACTCTATTTCTAGTTTTTTGAGGAACCACCATACTATTTTCCATAGTGGCTGCACCAATTTACATTCTCACTAACAGTGTAAAAGGGTTCCCTTTTCTCCACACCCTCTTCAGCATTTATTATTTGTAGACTTTTTGTTGGTGTCCGTTCTGACTGGTATGAAGTGGTGTTTTGATTTGCATTTCTCTAATAATTAGCGATGATGAGCATCTTTTCATGTGCTTATTGGCCATCTGTATGTCTTCTTTGGAGAAATGTCTTTTTAGGTCTTCTGCACATTTTTTGATTGGGTTTTTGTTTCTTTGTTATTGAATTGTAGGAGCTGTTTGTCTATTTTGGAAATTAAGCCCTTGTCATTTGCGTCATTTGCAAATATTTTCTCCCAGTCCGTAGGTTGTCTTTTCGTTTTGTTCATGGTTTCCTTTGCTGTGCAAAAGCTTGTAAGTTTGATTAGGTCCCATTTGTTTGTTTTTGCTTTTATTTCTATTGCCTTGGGAGACTGACCTAAGAAAACATTGGTATGATTTATATCAGAATGTTTCGCCTATGTTCTCTTCTAGGAGCTTTATGGTGTCTTGTGTTATATTTAAGTCTTTAAGCCATTTTGAGTTTATTTGTGTGTATGGTGTGAGGGTGTGTTCTAGCTTCATTGATTTACATGGGACTATCCAGTGTTGTTTCTACCTTTTGGCTGTTGTGAATAATGTTTCTGTGAACATTTTTATCTGTTGGAGTTCTTGCTTTCATTCTTTTGTGTATATACCCGGAAGTGGAATTGCTGGATCATATAGTAGTTCTATGTTTAACTTTTTGAGGAACCATGATGCTGTTCTCCACAGTGGCTGCACCATTTTACAGTTGCACCAGCAATGCACAAGAGTTCTAATTTCTCTACATCTTTACCAACACTTGTTATTTTCTGTTTTGTTTTGTTTGGATTGGTTTTGGTTTTGATAATAGCCATACTAATGGGTGTGAAGAAATTGTTTTATTACTGGAAAAACTCACTGAAGAAAGTGCCTTTAACATGGGTTAAATAGGTTAGCTAATATTTCACCCTGGAATTAGTCATGCCTATCCACCTAGTCACAAGCAGCTTGGAATACTCAGGTCTTTTTTCCATCAGAGCAGATGAGAATATCTTCTCTGGGTAGGCAGGCAGATAAAAAGGAGAGAGCCCAGAATGGGCTGAGCCATTCATTCATGCCCAGCTGTGGAAAGAGTGGGGGGAAGGCTGGGGAGAGAAGGACAGGAGTTCTCTGGAGAAGTCCTCCTTGTGGAAATATGTGAGGAGGGAGCAAGTTTCTTAACATTTATGTGAGTTTTTTTTTTTTTTTAATAAATTTATTTATTTTATTTATTTATTTTTGGCTGCATTGGGTCTTCATTGCTGCGCACGGGCTTTCTCTAGTTGCAGTGAGCGGGGGCTACTCTTCGTTGCAGTGTGTGGGTTTCTCATTGTGATGGCTTCTCTTGTTGCGGAGCACGGACTCTAGGCGCGCAGGCTTCAGTAGTTGTGGCACGTGGGCTCAGTAGTTGTGGCTCGCGAGCTCTAGAGCGCAGGCTCAGTAGTTGTGGCGCACGGGCTTAGTTGCTCCGTGGCATGTGGGATCTTCCCGGACCAGGGATCGAACCTGTGTCCCCTGCATCGGCAGGCGGATTCTTAGCCACTACGCCACCAGGGGAGTCCTTATGTGAGTTTTGACATTAAAAATGCTTTAACTTCTTATAGTCAAGTAAATTTGCTCTAGAAAGATAGTCTAGTTTTATTTACCCTGTTCTCCTAGCCACCTAGCCCAGTTTTGGATATGTGTAACCTAATTTGAGAAGTAAGGGCTTTTAGGAAACACAGTTCTACATCCCAAAAGAGCAATGCTCACATAGTCACATGGGAAAGTTTTAAAAAATTTAATCCATACCTATTAATAAGTATAAATAGCTCTGTGCCTGGACTGTCCCACCTAGTCAATGTAATTGAACATTTTAAAAATGTTTTATTTGATTATAAAAATAATATATTAAAATTGGAAAATGTGAAACAGTAAAGGGAGCAAACTAATTATCATCCATAATTCTTCCATCCAGTGATAACCACAGTTAACTGTTTTGTGTACTTTTGTTCTGTGCATATTTTTTACACACTATATAAAATTCTATAACCTGCACTTTTAGTGCTATTAATAAGCGTTTCCCCATGTTGTTAGAAACTCATAAGCATTTTAATTGGTGAATACTATTCTATCATATTTCTTAATCATTTTCTTAATGCCATTCATCTAGCTTATTTGTTTTTCTTCCTTTCCTCTGCATTCATTTCCTTGTCTCTCCACTTTATTTTTTTTACTATTATAAATAGTGCTACTCCTGGACATGTTTGCATATTATGTTTGTCTACATTTTTAATTGTCTGTCTGGATACCTAGAAGTGAAGTTCTTGGACCAAAGAGCATTAACATTTTTAAGACTCTTAGCAGAAGGGAGGGAGTCTCCCTTGGCTTGTATACTTTTTGGTATAGATTAAGACACAGTTGAAATTAGAATTAGTTTTAGCTGGGATTTATTTGAGTATACAGGCTGTGAATTGAGTTGTTGTTGCTGGTTTTTGTTTCTCTTTTTGTTTTTTATGTTGTTGTTTTGTGTTTTTTTTTGCAGGCTACTCAGTTGTCTTGTGGTTTTATAGAAAAATTCTGCTTCTGTCTTCCCATTGCCTAATTCATTCAGTGGATATGTATTGAACACCTGTTTATATCCCAGGCTATACACTAGGTGCTGCGTGGACTGCTAGGATGAGTAAGAAGCAGTCACTGCTCTGTGGAATATCTTTTTACAGCACCAGGAGGTACATGTGTTGCAGTCATTCCCATCTGTTGTCAGTTGCTTTTTCCTCAGCTAAGCAGACTGCTCCCTCCCTTCATGCTATTTATGTTACAAGGTAATGAACCAAAGCTAAGCCTTTTTGGAGGATAGTTCTTGCCTAGTAGAAAGTAGGAATTTTGAACTGTGGCTTGACTGGCATCTTCTTTACTACAGCTTGCATAAATTTCTGCCTGTAATAAATGCCTTAAGGTATCCATCTCTAATTCCTCTACCTGGGCTCTGGAGCCCACCTCTCCCCCATTTCCCTCTATCTCTCTCCTCAGTTGTGGTGAGCCTTTTTCTCGTTGCTATATCCTGCCTGTCAGGCACTTACAACTACCGTTGATTTAAGCCCATATCACCATAACCACTTCTCTCTTCAGTTATTGCCAGCTGGCTCTGCCTTCATCATTACATTGGAACTGTTATCTCTTGATTGTTAAATCTTTTTTTTTTTTTTGCTGTGCCTCGTGGCTTGTGGGGTCCTAGGGGCCACAGCAGTGAAAGCACCGAGTCCCAACCTCTGGACTGCCAGGGAATTCCCTTGGTTGTTAACTCTAATAGAAACTTCTCAGTCTTCATCTTCCTTCACCCCTCAATAGTATTAAACATTCTTGACCAAAAACTTACGTGAAATATCCCTGATTTTCTTCCTACTACTCATCTACTTATCTCCTCTCTGTACTCCTCTTGCCTTTAAAACTTTTCCTTAGGGTTCTCTTTTAGACTCTGTCCCTTCTCTTGTCATTTTATAATACTTCCTAGGTGATTTTATTTACTCTCATCGTTTCAAATACTAGTTACATGCTTATATGCTGATCACTACCAAAATCTGTATGTTCAATCCAAATTATGCTACCTTATTGCATATCTCCCTGTGTTATGTCCCACAGGTCCCTTGAATTCAACATGTTAAATTGGGACAAATCCAAAACTTCCTTTATGATCCCCATAAAGGCGTAAGGCGTTCATTCGTATCTACACAGTTGTGCCAGCTGGAAATCTGGGTGTTCCCCTTGTCCCTTCTCTCTCACTCTCATTCTCATTTCACATCTGATAAGTCAGGTCCCGTCGTTTCAACCTAATCACTATTGAATCCTGTGTCTTTGTTTAATGAATCCTGTGTCTTTAACAAACTACCCTTTTCATTTGTATGACAGCTAAAAGCAGAGTCCCAGTGGGTCATTGTCTTTTTCTTCAAGGAGGTATATTTTTCTTATATTAGGTAATGGATTTGGGATGGAGAGGAATCGCCTTTTTTACTTCCCCATCCTTTTCAGTGGATTTTCAGAGTGCTTTGCGTTTAGAAGGTACTGAGCAATTGTGTTGAACTGAAATAAAAGGATGTGAAACTGTTCAAAAAGTAGCTTAATTTTATTTTATTTTTTCATTTTAAAACTATGTTTAATTTTCACATATTTAATTTTATATATTATTTTGTTTTTATTAAAATACAAATAAATGCTTAACATTTAAAAATAAATGAAGAAAGAAAATCAGTGAAGAATAGAACAGTCTCTGTGGCTTCCAAGGTTCTTGTCATTTCTCTACATATAATATTGATCGGAACCTCTGTTCTCAAAATACAGGGTTTAGTCTACCTGGGTCTAACCATGGAAACAGACTTTTTTAACTGAATTCAATGTTGGTGAAAAAGTAGTTTAATTTTAAAAGCTTCTACACATCTTCCTTAAGTCTGATAAAGAAGGGTTAAGAAATATGTGTTATAGTAATGAAGAGTTAGGAATTGAAGCAGTCATTGTTAAGATACCTAGGAGGTGATGAACCTCAAATTAAATAGAATAATGCCACTTACATATAGTTCAGTTAATCAACTGTATTTATAGACTATCAGCTTCTAGCGCTAATTTCAATAAAATGTTAACAAGATCAGAATACACACAATTTGTTGAGTGGTGGAGTTGCTGAAGGATTGAAGAAGAAATTAACTTTTTCATGGCTTATTTTTCTGTGTTATTAGTCTTTTGGACCATCATCTCTAATTCATAGAACACAGAATATTAGTATGATATAATCAGATATGTGGTATATTCCCACTTTAACAACTAGGTTTTATTCATATTAACAGGTAAATCTTCTATTAAATTTATACATTTTAAATGGGAGCAAACCATGAGTGTTAGAAGTACTACATAATAACTATAAGGAAGTAGAGAGAAGAAAGGAGAGGAAACGAAAGATGTTCACTCACAGAGCTTTTTATGCTAGCCACCAGATGGCACAGTGGTTCCACATCAGCTGGTTGCACTGACTAGAGAAGGGGAAGGATGAGAGAGGGACAGTGCAACCAGCTGTTCCAAGAATGGATTGCTCTTCAGTTGGTTCTTTGTAACCTCAGATGTCTGTTTTCTGTAGTAAAAGCAGGCCAGCAGTTTATAATTACATATTTGAATTTGTTTCTTTTGAAGCTGGCTTTATACTACTACCAAATGAACCATGTTAGTATCCCTCTTGTGATTTTTGTGAGAAGGTTAACTCTTTGGATACAAGCATCAAAAATATTAAAAACACTAAAAATTAAACATAAAACATTACTGTACTGTGGAATATGAGGATACACGTTCATTTTATTTAATGAATGATGCTACTGAAATTATACTCTTAAAAATTCATTGATAGTCATTAAATGACTGATATAAATAACTTAGATATGACCAAAATGAGGAATACCTTTAATAATATGAGGGACTAAACAAAAATAAGGGACATGAGGCATAATCTTTGATTGCTTTGAAATGAAGATTTTGTTCTTCTCAGTTGTAGATAGTTTATTTGAAGTTTAATAAACATTCCCCGCACAGTTCACGTATCCATTTGAAGAATATATATAGTCCTAGAACCAGAGGAAGTGAACTATAACTGAGTTGTAATGTTTTTATAGCATGCTAATAGCCTTATCTAGTAATGAAAGCTTGGTGTAGAGAACCTAGATTAAAGGGGAAAATAAAAAAATGGTGAATTATGGAATATCTGGGTACTTTGGGGAAATATTTAATTTAGGTTATGTGACACACTAGGCCTTTTGTAGATTGGTACAGAGTGTAAATAAATATTCAGGTTATGAAGCTACAGGACAAAATAGACCAAGAATAAGGTTTTTTAAAAATTTAGATATTATTGATATATAACATTAGTTTTAGGTGTACAATATAATTTTTTTTGTATGTTGCAAAATGATCACAATAAGTCTAGTTAACATGCATTACTGGGCTTCTCTGGTGGCACAGTGGTTAAGAATCCGCCTGCCAATTCAGGGGACACGGGTTCGAGCCCTGGTCCCGGAAGATCCCACATGCCACGGAGCAACTAAGCCCGTGTGCCACAACTACTGAGCCTGCGCTCTAGAGCCCACGAGCCACGACTACCGAGACCGCATGCCACAGCTACTGAAGCCTGAGCGCCTAGAGCCCATGCTCCGCAACAAGAGAAGCCACTGCAGGGAGAAGCCCCTGCAGTGAGAACCCCGCGCACTGCAACGAAGAGTAGCCCCCACTCGCCACAACTAGAGAAAGCCCGTGCACAGCAACAAAGACCCAATGCATCCAAAAATAAATAAATAAAATTTAAAAAAAACATGCATCACTACACTGTTACACTTTGTTTTTCTTATGATGAGAACTTTTAAGATCTACTCTCTTAGCAACTTTCAAATGTACAATATTATCAACTATAGTCACTATGCTATAAATAACATTCCCAGTACTGACTTATTATATAACTGCAAGTTTGTGTCTTTTGATCACCTTCACCCATTTTGTTCACCTCCCACCCCCACCACTGGCAGCCACTAATCTGTTCTCTCTATGAGTTTTGGGGTTTTTTTGTTTTTATTTTTAGATTCCATATATAAGTGAAGAAATAAGTTTTGAGGACAAGAACAGTTCAAGACAGCTAAGCTCTATGTTAAATATCTAAAACAGATGAGGAACTCTTTGGGAAATTATTTTTGGGCAGAGTCCAGGGGCATTGGGATTCCTCTGGCCCCAAAAAGCTGTTTAAGCCTGAAGCCTGGGGAAAACATGAGCGCCAGACTAGAAATCTCTGCCTTTTCAAGTACCAGTGGAACTGAAAGAAATAGCTTTGCTGTGACATAGGGCTGGAAGTAGGGCAAAAATCCAATGGGTTGGGTTTCTAGAGAAGAATCCTTCCTCTAGATGTGGGTTTTAGAAATTACTGAAATGAGAATTCAAATGGTACTGTCAGTTTTAACATGACAGAATACATGTATAATTATCATAACTTTGGGTTGGCGGTTTAGAGGTTGACAACCTTTGTCTTCTTGAGATTAGTGACCGTATGAAACCAAAAGGACGTGAGCAGTTTCACTTAATATTAGTAAACAGTGTTGTTTGCTAGCCTTAGAATGGAAGAAAAATACAGGAAAAAGAAGTAACATATACTCAGTCATGGGATCAGTTCTTTATTTCCAAGCACTTTGAAGAAATGCGATTAGAAGGGCACCCAACTTCCAAGCACTTTGAAGAAATGAGATTAGAAGGGCACCCAACATTGAGTTTATCCCTGAGGCATCCTCCTACTTGCTCTCCAGTAATAATAGCTACTAGAATCTTATAGTCAATATGGGCATTTTGTTGTGTGTTTGTGTAAGAGAGTATCTTTATCTTCATCTCTTTTCATTTGTCATTCAGATCAACCTAAGTCTTTAAAAAATTTTGTTCTATTGGTTGTATCAGCTCTCTTGATTTTGCTTTTGATGTCCATGTTTTAAAGGTTGCCAGTTGTCTTATACTTTCCATTTCCTAGATGCTGGTTAGCTGAAATTTTACCAAATAAGCTCTGTGATTCAGGGATAGTAGAGAAAATAAATGTTTAATATCGTTTGCATCTTAGAGTTTAAAGTTAAAACTTTAGAGTAGATGAGTTTAAAGAGAATTCTTAATGTAAGTTACAAAATAAAAAATGAAGCCCATATATCAAAAAGATACATCAACGTAGGTGAAGCTTTAATATCTTTTCATAAGTATAAGGAAACTTAAAATATTGGAAACAAAGTATCAATAAGATACTGCATTTTCTATGAACCACGGTAACAGAACATTTCTGATAAATAGAAAAAGGGGGCAGGAGGTAAAGAAACTCACTTTCAGTAAGGCTAACGATACAGGTCCCAAATAAATCTTTCCGGTGGTAAGACTTGCAATGAGCACTTTGCCGCATGCCTGTCTGGGGTGGGGGAGTGGGAGTGGGGTGTCATACTCATCAAAAACAGGATCTCCATTTTGGAAGCCCAAAGAATCAAAGACATAACATGTCCCACCAGATTGAGGAGGCACTATTCGACCTGGAGACCTTTTTTAGTTTATTCTAGAACCATAAAACTGGATTTTCTTTGTTTAGTATTGAATTAAGTTATAAAATATTTTTATTTATAATTATATTTATAGTATATTTGTTCATATTTATGTAATTGTATACATATATAATGATTTTATATTTGAAATATTGTATAGTAATTTATGGGGGATTATACTTGCTTTGAAGAACTCTGGTAAAGTCCTATGGATATGAAATATGGGGGATTAAATAGCTCTATTTGTTAACCTATAAATTTTACTTCTGAAGTAAGTTTGAAGCATTTGTAAAAAAGTATGTGTCTACAGCTTATTTATTTATTTATTTATTTATTTATTTATTTATTTATTTTTGGCTGCATTGGGTCTTCGTTGCTGCACGCAGACTTTCTCTAGTTGCGGTGAGCGGGGGCTACTCTTCGTTGTGGTGCACGGGCTTCTCATTGCGGTGGCTTCTCTTGTTGCAGAGCACGGGCTCTAAGCGTGTGCGCTTCAGTAGTTGTGGCGCTCAGGCTCAGTAGTTGTAGCTCGCGGGCTCTAGAGTGCAGACTAAGTAGTTGTGGCGCACAGACTTAGTTGCTCCATGGCATGTGGGATCTTCCCGGACCAGGGCTCAAACCCATGTCCCCTGCATTGGCTGGCAGATTCTTAACCACTGTGCCACCAGAGAAGTCCCTACAGCTATTTTTTAAACTGTACAGTTAACTTCCTGGAATTTCTTCTAATTTTCACTGACTTTGGCCCTTTCTGATCTTTTTGAAACAGTGATCACATGGAAAGTGTGTGTGGCTATTTAATGAAGTACACCAACCTTGTCACTGGGTGGCAATACAGGTAAGTGTGATTATTCTGTCACATCTCTCTCCCAAGAGACCAGAAATGGGGCTGATAATTTTATATTCTGATATTACTTCAGTACAAATATGGCTGGGAAACATGTTAGAGAAAGATTTACCATGTTTTTTCTAAAAGTCTGATGACTTTCTTCTCCTCTTTAAGGGGTAGGAGGAGTTAACATCTGTCCAAATTGCAGCCTCCAAATGCCTCAGAAGTTAGAATCATTTGTCCACTTGCCTAATGCATACTTGCAGTGGTGAGGCTTTTAGGGTGGTTTGGAGATGGCAAAGAGATTTGTATTAGGTGCCTGTTCAGGATTCTCAAAAGTTCTCTGGGACCTTGGAGAGTTTAAATAACCAGCCGAAGGTCAAACAAGCACTCGATAAGTAGCAAAGCCAGCTATTTTAAATACTGTGTGGAATTGGTAGTTGTAGGGTAGGGGATTAAACTTTTTTTTTTATTGTGATAAAGTAAACATAACATAAAATTTACCATTTTAAACATTTTTTAGTATACAGTTCAGTGGCATTAAATACATGCACATTGTTGTGCAGCTATCACCTTCATTCATCTCAGAACTTTTTGCATCTTCTCAGACTAAAACTCTGTACCCATTAAACAATATTTCCACATTTCCCCCTGCCCTGAGTCCTTGGCAACCACTATTCTACTTTCTGTCTCTATGAATTTGACTACTCTAGGTACCTTAATAAAAGTGGAATCATATAATATTTGTCCTTTTGTGATTGGCTTATTTCACTTAGTATAATGTCCTCAAGGTTCACCTATGTAGCGTGTGTCAGGATTCCTAGCTTTTTAGGGCTGAATCGTAGTCCCTTGTATGTATATACCACATTTTGTTTATCCAGTTATCTGTCGGTGGACATTTGGGTTACTTCTACCTTTTGGCTAATCGTGAATAATGCTGCTGTGAGCATTGGTGTACAAAATATCTGTTGGAGTTCCTGCTCTCATTCTTTTGTGTATATACCCAGAAATGGAATTGCTGGATCACATGGTAATTCTGTGTTTAACTTTTTGGGGAATCACCATATTGTTTTCCATAGCAGCTGCACCATTTTACATTCCCACCAGCAATGCACAGGAGTTGCAATTTCTGTACATCTTCCCAACACTTGTTACTTTCTGTTTTATGTGGGGTTTTTTGTTTTGTTTTGTTTTTTTTAATAATAGCCATCCTAATGGGTGTTAAGTGGTATCTCATTGTGGTTTTTAGATTTACAAGCGTTAAAGGTAGAATTTGAACCCAAATAGTTCTGACTCCGAAGTCTATGTTCTTGGCATTATCACATGCTGCTTCTTATTCACATGTCATTTGGAGACCTCTGCTTTTGGCTAGGTCAAAAGCATGTTGGAATAACTGGAGCTGAATTTGCATTTTTACCTTAAACAACTAGAAAATGGGACATAGTATATGAAAGAATGGTTTTCAGACTTTCAAAAAATAGTTGAAGCACTATGATGAACATGTGATTTATTAAAAGAGAAGGCAGTTTGGGCCATGTTTAGTTTGAAGTAACAGTAGGGCTTTCAAATAGGAGTGATATGCAGGAAGTTGGAGGTCATATGAGAGGTCAAAGCTGGATGTGAAAACATAGAAGGGAATCATTCCTGTTGAAGTGAAAAGGGTAGTTCTCTAAGGTTCTCAGTTTTTATTTTTTTTAAAAAGAGCAAAGTCAAGGGAGCCTTTTCATTTTGCATTTTCCCACCTCAGTTTTTATGTAATTTTTTAAAAGCTTATACATTTAAATGACATATAAAATATTTTTTAAAAAAATTTGTCACTCTGCTTTTAGCACTATTCTTTGTTCTCTTTTTAAAAAGGGAAATAGGTTAACTTTTCTCCCCCATGCCATTCAACAACTTTCATTCATATTATATTATTGAGAAAGTCTCAGAAGTGGAACAGAGTAAGAAAGCTCCAAAATATACCCAAGCTTATAAGATTTAATATATGTTAATGATGGCATTTCAGGTCAGTGGCAACTTGAGACCATGGGGAGAAGGGGCAGGTGTTTGTATCATTGCATGAGGGAGCCTTCCAAAAAGATCCATTGGCCACTGGTTGCCTGAGGAGTTAGCTAAGAGATCCAAGCCAAAGTTCCAGCTTAGGGAGGGGCACTGCCTCTGCCCATGCGATCCCTCCAGCTGTCTAAGAGGCCAGTTTTAGCAGCAGCAGGAAGTGGGGATGAAGACAACCCATCCCTGTTTGCCACTGAGAACACAGAATCTTTTACCAACTTGCCCCATCAGAGAGGTCTCAGCTTGTCAACTTGATTGCTGCAAAAACACTTTAGAAAAAACTTCCGTATTCTGCCAACCTGGCTGGAGGCTTGTGGCACAGCAGAGATATACTGGGTTCTCAGCATGGAATGTGCAGATTGAATGATAAAAGAGGAACAGAAAGGTTAAGACCACGTTTAAGGACCTTAGGCTTAGAGCTCAGTTTCTTTGGCAGGCCTAGCCACTTTGTCCCTGTGCTGCAGATAAAGCTTAAGTAACAAAAGCACTGCACCTGTGCCAGATATTCAAGGCAGTTTCCCTGCAGTCCATTTCTGTTTGACTAAGGGCAACTTAGAGCAGCTTGGAGAAATCCAGCATGGGCGTACTCTATAAATAACTGCTTGCTTTGGAATGTAGTGCCCTAGGAATGAGCAAGACCCTCTCTTGAACCCGTTTCCTTTCACTTTCAACTCTAATTCCTGAAGATGAGATCACTTCCCAGTTGGCTTAGAAGTTCTATACATGCTCAGCACTGAAGTCTAGGATGGTCAGAGCAAAGCACATGGGTGCCTTTCCATCCAGAATCTTCACTAAAGTTGATTTTTGCCATCATAAGACATACTTCCAAGTCAGAATATTTTTTAGATTAAAGTTCCATTTGATGATACTTCACCTTAAGTTGTGGGCTATTCTGAAGATTAGTCATTTTCTCAAACTGACAGTCTTTGTTGTTTTGAAATTGCAAAAAATAAACAATTATTTAATTTTCCTTTTAACAACTTAGGTGACTTTTCTGCATGTAAAGATAGGTGCTGAATCTTAAGTCTTTGTTTCTGCATTTCTTTAGCTTCTTGGTTAGGCCAACTTGATAAAACTACTATAATCAAGAGTCTCATACCGTTCTGGGCAAAATAGCTTTATTAAGTTTTCTCACTATGTGGATTGTCTCTCTGTCCCCAATCTACACATCTTGTAAAATATCTCCAGAGAAGTGGTGAAGGAAGAACATTTGGATTAATTCATGTATGATGAAAGACAGCCCAAAGTGCTCTGTTATTGCCAGTGGGTCCATAATATCATCTTGGTGTTAGAAAGATATTCAGTTATTGGCTCATTTCTATCATTTTACCAATCCCTCCTTTTGTATATTTAGGTGAGTACCTCCCATGTTGTAAATTTGAGGTAATGCTTTTGGGATAAGAAATATGTGTTCACAGCAAACTTGAGATTTCCAAACACGTTATTCTCTAAATTTTCTTTGAAGTGACTGCTTGTAAGAGAAGAGACCAGTCTTTTTCCTTTGACTGTTTGAAATGAATTGTGCTTATTGCTTAGAACAGTCGGAAGAGATTTCTTTCTTTTCTTGTTTCCTTCGTTCGTTCCTTTCCTTATTTCTTGTTTGTTTGTTCATTTGTTCCTTTGTTCACAGCTTTATTGAGATGTAGTGCCCATTTGAGGTGTACAACTCAATGGTTTTTAGTATATTCAAGAGACTGCTTTCTTGCCAACAGACCCCTTACATTTGCTTGCTGAATTTTTTGTAGTAGATGCATGACTTAGTCTGTTCAGGCTGCAATAACAAAATGTCGCCGACTGGATAGCTTATAAACAACAGAAATTTATTTCTCACAGTTCCGGAGGTTGGAAGTCCATGATTATGGTGGCAGCATGGTCAGGAAAGGGTCCTCTTTTGGATCACAGACTTCTCATTGTATTCTCACATGGCTGTAAAGGGCCAAGGGAGCTCTCTTGGGTCTCTCTCTTTTTCTTGTTTTCTGGCCGCACTGCGCGGCTTGCGGAGGTCTTAGTTCCCCAACCACTGCCCATGGCAGTGAAAGTGCCGAGTCCTAACTGCTGGACCACCAGGGAAGTCCCTTGGGTCTCTTTTATAAAGGCACTGATCCCATTCATGAGGGTGTTACACCCTTATGACCTGATCACTTCCCAAAGGTCCCATCTCTTAATATCATTACCTTAGGGGTTAGGATTTCCACATGTGAATTTTGGTGGGGACACATTCGGACCATGGCAGATTACTAAGGACACTTTATATGTTTTAGGAATTTAAGATGATTTCAGTGGCTATTTTTGTGTTAATTAAAATAATCCCTTCAAATCTTAGGGAAAATAATGTTAAGCAGCCCTTTTAAAAATAGGGAAAAATGTGAAGGGCAGTTCACTAAGTAGAACTACAGATGGTCAATAAACACATGAAAAAATGTTTAACTCCTCTAGTAATTAAAGAAATGGAGGTTTAAAGCTCTCAAAAATATTAAAATTAATTTATCAAATATCATCAGAATATGTGAACATAATTTTTAAAATCACAAGCATGCTAAAAGACGAATGAGAAAAACAATAGTCTTGCTTTCCCGTCTCCCTTTTCAGGCATCCGCTTTCGACTTGTGTTTTCTTCTCATCGTTTCTTTTTCTTTCCCTGAATAAAAGGCTGATTCCATTCTCTTCCAGTTTGGTATGGTTGATATGGTTGCCATGTTGCTTAAGACAATATCTTCTAGGAACTTGAACTGGATCAAATTGTCTACCTGATTCTATTACAGAACACACTAACATGTAGAATGCCAAATTGCTGTAAACCCAAACATTAATTTTTTGAAATAGAAACTTTTTAGGTTTTTTTTCCTAAAGAAAAGAACTATTGCACTACTTAAATTGGAATCCGAATTAACATATTTCCTAAAGTAGTTAATCTAAAACCAAATCAGAACATCAAATTCTTTTCCAAAGTGTATCAGTATTTCATCATTTAGTTTCAAGTTCCTTATTTCTGCATCTCCAGTTGCAGCTTTTTCATTTTTAAAGAGGATAAGTAATCTTTAGTTGTGACCTATTTAATGTTGCGTTCACAAAATCTTAATACCTTGGCATTATTCTTATTGTTTATTTCACTGATTAAATATTAAATCAGATTCATTTCTTACCTAGCATTTGTTGACTTCAGAGCTCATGCTTTGATTTGTTTCCAGTGAATTTTAAATAAAAATTCTCACTACCATTTGTCTTGGGCAACTTACCCTCCCTGTTAATGAATTCTGGAGAGAAATCTTCCTCTGAAAGGATACTATATCTTTGTTCCTTTTTGCATTGTCTAGTATACCTCTTCCCTATTAAATGCCTCTTTCACAGCTGAAGGTTTTATATCTTTTATTAAACTCATTCAATTTTTCAGTAACATTTACTGCTAGGAAATTCAATCTAGTGTTTCCAAGTACTTCTTGAGATGCTTTTGAATTTTATTTAATAGCAAAAACTCAAAAGTGTGTGATTAAAATTTGGTTTGCTTTAGTTTGACTAGGGGAAATATTTTAAAATTATGACCTTTTTTAAAATCATTACAGGTTTTTTGTTTTAAACAATGAAGCTGGGCTATTGGAGTACTTTGTGAATGAACAGTCTAGAAATCAAAAACCCAGAGGTACTTTGCAGCTTGCAGGAGCTGTAATATCACCCAGTGATGAGGACTCTCACACCTTCACTGTAAATGCTGCCAGTGGGGAACAGTATAAACTCAGAGGTATGACTGAAATATGAGAATTAATAGTGTGATTTTCTTCTTCCTTGAGAAGTTGGTATACTTCCCTGCTTTCATTTAGGTTTTGGAAATAGAAACTGCCGTCATTGATGATATAGACACAATATTTTAAACCTTGGAATTGCTTTAAGGATTTATGAAATCTGTTTTAATTAATGACTTTTTTTAAGTGGCACAGTGAACAAGTCTGTTTAAAATTGGGCCCTCTAAAAATTTGTGTAGAGGAAATCCTGATTACTGAAAACTCTGAAAACACAGACTTCTTTAAATTTTTTTTATGTCTTCCATGGATTTGTATTTTACCCCCTTTCTTGATTTGGTTGGTATGCTCTCTTTGTGGTTTTTAGTGACTAATGTACATAATTGAGATTTATTAAAATGCTCGTATTCATTAAAATAAAGTATAACTTCTGATTAGATACATTTAATTTGTATGTATAAAGTTTCTGTTTTTTATTTAATTAATACACATAAAGTATAACAATAACCCTAATTGAGCATGCTTCTAGAGATCTGAAAGAATATACTGAGGATACATTAAATGCTTAATAAAGGTTATTTCTTTAAGGAAGAGCATATTTTTATGAGAAAGTTAAGACATGTCATATACCCACCTAGCTGCATGTAATTTATCCTCCTAATGAAATAGCCACATCCAGCTATGGTGTTACCTAACAAGGTTGATGCTTTTGCCTCTTTCCTACCTCCCTCTGGTCAGGGACATTTGCTCTAGGGAGAGTAAGACCAATCCCTGATTTTCAGTGATCTATTCTTCATGCTATAGACAATTAATTGTATTCTAAAAATAAATATAAAAGTGAATAACTTGTAGATACTTTTTATCAGCCACAGATGCTAAAGAGCGACAACATTGGGTTAGCAGACTTCAGATATGTACACAACACCACACTGAAGCTATTGGCAAGGTATGTGGATTCATATACGATATTAATGCACAAAAATGGGAAAAGATTTTTAACTTATTTTTTTATATTTTAAAATTGAGGTAGTATTCACATACCATAAAATTTATCCTTTTAAAGTGTACAATTTCATGGTTTTTAGTATATTCACAAGATTGTACAACTGTTGCAACTATCTGATTCCTGAACATTTTCATCACCTTCCAAAAAACCCATATCCATCAGTAGTCACTCCCTAGTCCCCTCTTCCCAGTCCCCTGACAAACACTAATATAATTTCTGTTTCATTGGATTTGTTTATTCTGGACATTTCATATAAGTGGAATTATACAATATGTGCTTTTTTGGTCTGGCTTCTTACAATAAGCACAGTGTTTTCAAGGTTCATCCATGTCATTGCATGTATCATACTTTATTCCTTTTTAAGGCCAAATAGTACTCTATTGTATGGATGTACCACATTTTGTTTATTCACCAGTTGATGGACATTTGGATTGTTTTATTTTTTTTTCGCCATGCCGAGTGGCTTGTGGGATCTTAGTTCCCCAACCAGGGATTGAACCCGGGCCATGGCAGTGAAAGCTCTGAGTCCTAACCACTGGACCGCCAGGGAGTTCCCTGGATTGCTTACATTTTGTGGCTGTTATGAATAATACTTCTATGAATACTTGTGTTCAAGTTTTTGTGTAAACACATGATTTCAGTTCACTAGGTTATTCCTAGGAGTAGAATTACTGGGTTATATGGTAGTTCTCTGTTTAACTATTTGAGGAACTGCCAAACTGTTTTTCAAAGCAGTCAGACTATTTCATGTTCTCACCAGCAATACATGAGGGTTCCAATTTCTCCACATCCTTACCAATACTTGTTGCTGTCCTTTTTTACAATTATTATGGCCATCCTAATGCGTGTGAAGTAGAATTTCATTGTGGTTTTGATTTCATTTCTCTAATGACTAATAATGTTGAGCATCTTTTCATGTGCTTATAGACCATTTGTGTATCTCCTTTGAGGTGTTTTATTTTTTAAGATGAAAAGGAGGGTCTCAGTACTTGAAATCTGAGGTTAGAAATGTCTAAAAAATAATATAGGGAAGCATAGTTAAAGGATTCCATACCTACTTTTCTTTTTCTTCCTAGTGGTTTTTCCCCATAGCTAAATTTTTTAAAGTTGTGATTTAGGCCTATAGTCTGAAATCCAGCATAAAAGCTTTATTTGTGCTGCAAGATTCTAAGCATTGGCAGTGACCAGAAAGTGCTAGTTTGTTTCAAAGATACTTGAATGTTACATTAGAACATTTATTATATTGAGTATTGCTGAGTATATTTTTTGCTTCAATCATGATGTTTAAAGATCTGAAATTAGAAATTTCTTGTTATTCTAATACATTCTAACGTGTATAAAAGAAGTTCTTGACAGCACACACCTGGAATTAATTTTCTAACTACGTTACCAGTTTACTATGGGATGTGTGAAATACTTAAACTTTGAAGGATTTAAACTTTATCATCTTCAGAGCTATTCTTGTAGTCAATTTTGAGGTTAATTTTATTTTTAAAACTGTGTGTAAAAGACTCTAGTTTAGTATAGGTTGAGGGTTAACCTAAAGTTTAAAAAAGGAATGATTTTCTTTGTTTGTCTAATAGAATAATCCTCCTCTGAAATCACGGAGCTTCTCACTTGCATCTAGTGGTAATTCTCCTATATCCCAGAGGAGACCCAGTCAAAATGCCATTTCCTTTTTTAATGTTGGACATTCCAAACTACAATCAGTGAGCAAAAGAACTAACTTACCTCCAGACCATCTTGTGGAAGTCAGAGAAGTAAGTATGAATTGAAATCAAGTTAAATGCATAAAATAATCTTAACTGCTTGGTTTTGACACACAAAAATTTTAAATCCTGTGTCTTCTGGGGCCCTCAATGTTTAAGTCTTAAAGAGTCCCTGATTCTTTAGGTGTCCTAAGTTTCCTCAAGTCTGTCAACTAGGTTCTGTGTAAACTGTCATCTTTCAAAAGTCTGCATCTTTCATTTCTGAAGTAAGAGTACAGACTCCATTAATGTAAAATTTATGATCAAAAGGGTTATTCAGCCTAGTGGAAAGACTATATGGTCAAACAACTGACTATTTTCTTTAACTGGTACATGTAAATGGAGAATTTCACACACACACACAAAAATAGAATAGTTAAATCCTTGATGTTGCCTTATCTCACCATTTTCTTCATTCTCTTTCAAACTGCGTACCAAATAATTCTAGTTAATAAAGGATGCAGTTGTTAGGTTCTTAATAATCCGGGTGTTTTTTACTGAGTTAATTTTGGTAGAGCTTATAAATATCTGTGTAGTGAATTGTGAAAATAGTATTATAAATCACACCCAAATGATTTAAGGCAGGAAGCTGGGGAGAATGTTCCCTCTATCAAGTTATTTTGGTTTGTATTTATAGATGAAGAAATTGAGATTTAAAGAGATGAAGTAACATCCTTGAGATAAACAAACAATAGCTTTGACTCACTTTTTAGTCCTGTTATAAATAAGTGACTATTATAAATACCTTTTTTCATAAAACAATACATTTTTAGTATTTATGTTGATGATATTCAATCTGTTGATAAATATTGGTGTTTGTGTCTTAAGGAAATCAAGGTACTGATATATTAATCTACAGTGAAGGAAAAGGAAATATTAAAAGTGGTTAAGATAAGGGATAGAATAAAGAAAAATATCTAGGGGCAGACTTGTATCATAGTGTGTTCTTAACCCTTAAAAATTAGGCTGCCATGAAATTTTTGGAAATCTTTGATCATGGCTAGTGATGGGAGCTTGAGGGTTCTTCAGAGATGCTGATGATGATCTGTTTCTTGATCTGGGTGTTGGTTACATGGGTGTGTTTGGTTTATGAAAATTCATCAAGCCTATATACTTGTGAGAAGTGTACTTTTCTATCTGTAATACTGTAAATCAGTATATATACTTCAGTAAAAGATTCAAAACAAGCAAAACTCGTGAAGTTGTCATGAATTTTGGTGCACATTTTCACGGAAAAGGAACCTTTTTGTATTTGAGATTTTAGCTATCTGTGGAGACCTCTGCTTGGCTGTGCTTGGATCTTTAGGACCTGCTGTACTGAGACTATTGTCATATCTCAGCTTCTCTTCTACTGTGATGACTTTAATCACCCACGCTTCTCTTTCTTGTTCTAATGGTTCTTTTGTTATTCTCACACCCAGGGGTAATTTCTTACAGTACCCACACTATAATGTTCTGTGATTTTAAATATACCTTTCATATCATTGTGATAGCATGTTAATGTTTAGCATGTAACTCTGACACTTGTATGTAGAGAGTGTGTGTCCCCAAAGTTTCACAACTACCTCTTTAGGAAGGACAGGTATTTACTTACAGAACTGACTAATTTAATGGCAGCTTTCTTGAATTATGGCGCCAGTAATTATCGTAGGATTTGAGGGTTGACCATTGTTTGGCAATCTCTGTGCCAATGCCACCTACAAAAAAAAAAAAAAGTTTTAGTTGAGTGTCTGTGTCTTCACTAGGTTGATGTTTTTGCTTTTAAGAACTCAACAGGTCAAATTATAAAATTATAACTCTATTAGGAACATTCTGTATTCCAATGGAATAATTCTATTTGTGAGAAAATAGTACATTTGGAGAGTTTATACCATTTTTTGTCCTTCAGACAAATATTTTTTAATGTTTTTATTTTTTAATAAATTTATTTATTTTATTTATTTATTTTTGGCTGCGTTGGGTCTTTGTTGCTGTGCACGGGCTTTCTCTAGTTGTGGCGAGCGGGGGCTACTCTTTGTTGCGTTGCGCGGGCTTCTCATTGCGGTGGCTTCTCTTGTTGCGGAGCACGGCTCTAGGTGCGCGGGCTTCAGTAGTTGTGGCATTCGGGCTCAGTACTTGTGGCTGGCGGGCTGTAGAGTGCAGGCTCAGTAGTTATGGCGCACGGGCTTAGTTGCTCCGCAGCATGTGGGATCTTCCCGGACCAGGGATGGAACCCATGTCCCCTGCATTGGCAGGTGGATTCTTAATCACTAGGCCACCAGGGAAGTCCAAGAACACTTTTTAAATGCTTACTTTGGACTAATTTTAAATTTACAGAAAAGGTGCAAAAGTAGTACTGGGTTTCTATATATCCCCCACCTAACTTTTTGTAATGTTACCATCTTTCATAACATAGTATCAAAACCAGGAAATTATATAGATACAATACTGTTAACTATAATCCTTATTCAAATTTTAACAGTTTTTCCACTGACATTCTTTTTCTGTTTTAGGATCCTGTCCTAAAATGTTGCATTTAGTTGTTGTTATTACTAGTCTCCTTCTGTCTGTAATTGTTTCTCAGTCTTTCCTTATCCTTCATGACCTTGACACCTATGAGGATCCAGTTATATTTATTTAATGTTCCCAAATTTGCATTTATCTGATGTTTTCTTATTCTTTGAGTGAGATTATACATTTTTGGGAAAAATACCCTAGAAGATATGTATCCTTAGTGCCTATATCAAGGAGTTCATGATGTCAGTATGTCATATTACTGGTGATGTTGGCCTTGGTCACTTGGTTAAGGTAGCTTCTACTGGATTTCTCCACTGTAAAGTTGCTGTCTTTCCCTCTGTAGTTAATAAATGTCTTGGGGAGGTACTTTGAGACTATGCAGATCCTTTTTCTCTTCAAAGACATTGAGAAAACTTTTGATACCACGCTGACCTATGGTTCCAGGTAAGAGTTCTCAAGCTTTTTGTGGTCTTGGGATCCCTTTCAGTCTTAAAAATGATTGAGGACCTCAAAGAGCTTTTGTTTTACGTGGGTTAAATTTACCAATATTTACCTTATTAGAAATTAAAACAGGTATTTTATTTTATTTATTAGTTATCTATACATAAAAACAGGTATTTCAAAAATACTAGTTTTAAAATTTTATTTTAAATTTTAAATGTTAAATGTTTTATTTTAAAATAAAAATTAATAAATTCATACATGTTAATATAAATTACATATTTTTATGTCAAACAACTATTTTTTCCCAAAACAAACAAAATAATTTTACTCAATTTATTGCCATATGTAGTTTTGGTTGAAATACGTGAAAAAAAATTTGGCCTCACACAGATACGTGGTTGGAAAAAAAGAGGAATATTTTAATAGCTTTTTAAGATAATTGTGGCTATTCTTCTCTGATACTCCACCAAAACTTGACAGTGGCAGTTTCTTGACAGTGGCAGTTTCTCCACCAAAACTTGAGAGTGGCAGTTTCTTGACAGTGGCAGTTTCACCAAAACTTGACAGTGGCAGTTTCTTTTCCACCAAAACTTGACAGTGGCAGTTTCTTAAGTGTTAGATGCAGTGTGGAATCTAATATATATCAGTGAACTTTTCATATTCTGTTTCATGAAAATATATTGGTTCATCTTGCACTTTGAATGGATCTTTAACCTATGCACAATTTTGTAACACTACGCATTAGTCATTTGGAAAATATTAGTTCAGAGTTGTGCAGGTCTTACAGATGTTGATATACAATATCGAAAATTCACATTCATTAAGATCCCCACTAATCTCATCAGAAAAGGCTTTCAGTATTGGAAACCTGTCAAGCTCATGGTAACTGACATAGGTTTCCAAGATTGTAATTTCATTTTAAAGCTCAGATTTTATAATTGGCCACAAATACTGTCAGTTGTTTTTCTTGAAGTGGCAAGTCATTTTGTTTAATTTGAGATGTCTACCACATACCCCCAAGCCTGAAGAGCCATAGTTTCTAACAGTCATTATTTATGTCAAGGAAAAACATCCCTGTGTTTCTCCTCTTTTCTACTGCAACACCCTATACTTCTGTCCTCCGGTCACCAAATGTGTGGAGGCTTCCTCCACACTAAGCAGTTCTCTGATCCTCTGCAGACTCCACCTAGGTGTTCTACAATTCAATTCAGTTCTGACACTATTTATCTGAGATAGTGTCTGCCCCCACTTCAGATGCTATTCGCAAGTCGAGGTTGTCACCTGTGTTTGTGACCAACCACCTATAAATGGGAGATTTCCATTACCCCTTCTTCAGGTTGGGTCATTTGCTAGAACAGCTCACAGAACTTGGGAAAACAGTTTACTTACTATATTACCAGCATATTATAAAGGACTATAACTCAGGAACAGCCAGAGGAGGAGAAACATAGGGCAAGATATTGGGGAAGGGATGCAGAGCTTCCGTGCCCTCTCTGGTTGCACACCCTCCCAGCACCTCCATGTGTTCACCAACCAGAAGCTCTCTGGACCTCCTCCTTATGGGTTTTTATGGAGGCTTTATTACTTAGACATGATTGACTCCATCACTGGTCATTGGTGATTAATTCAACCTCAGCCCCTCTCTCCTCCCTAGAGGTTGGTGGGTGGGGCTGAAAGTTCCAACCCTCTAATCAACAGGGTTGAGTCCCCTGGCAATCAGCCCCCATCAAGGGATTCTGCAAAAATCACTCCATTAATTCTACTGTGGTTGAAAGCGGTTTTTATGAATAACAAAGGACACATTTCACCTTTATGCTCTGAAGCTATTACAGGAAACCAAATATTGTAACAGAAGGTGTCCCTATGCTCTGATCACTTAGGAAATTACAACGGTTTTAAGAGCTGTGTGCCAGGAAGAGGTGGGATTTTTTCATGTCAGAATGGTGATCTGTGGAAAAAACAGCTAGTTCAGCTTGCAGCTCAGTCTCACAAGTGCTTTTCCTTAGGCAACCACAGTACTTTAGTATGCAGCAGAAGTGCACTTTTTTTGATATGCAATGGAAGTGTACTTCTCATTTCTCATATAGACTATTTAAAAATGTATACTCAAGAGTCAAGATATAGTAAAACTAATAATTTTTACTAATTTTTCAAGAACATTCTTAAGTAAAACTGTCTCCCCCCCACTCCCCGCCCCCCCTTAAGTGCATGGAAGTGCACTATTGATGATGATGACACTGCCTTCATTCTAGCTAAGACACCAGCAGTTTTACCCACCATTGCTTTCACACTATCAGTGCAAATGCCACCAAGTGAAAAAGGCAAATTAATTTCCTAAAATTATTGTGAAAATAGTTTCGACTCCATAGACCCCCCGAAAAGAGTCCGACAAGAATCTGCAGAGTACTATTTGAGAATTGCTGTTCTAGAGTGATCCAGCTCCAGGAGGTTGTAATGCAAAGATAATTCAAAGTGAGTTTGAAAGGAGTATTTTAATCAAAGTCCATGGGTAAGTCCAGCAATAGATAAAGTAACAGTTGGCAAAAGCAACTGACTATTGAGAATAGAGTCATATTGTGCTTGAACATAGATTTATTACTAAAGTGTTAAAGTGATCTATTTTAGTATTTACTGTTTATTATTAGTACAATTTATCAATCCCTCCATTGATCAGTGCGTGCTTCATGCTGGTACTATGCTGTACCCTGGGAGGGGCTAACATGACCAGTCTAGTAAAGGAGACAGACATTTAAAATACAAACAATAAAATCATGATTCTCATCTGGTTTTCAGACAAACTAGATGCCACTTAAGTGATGTACACTATCACCATATTTGCCATATCTAGCTACAAAACACAGATTAAGCAAGTTTTCAGCTTTCCTGACGTTTTTTCTTTCTTGAGGAACTGGTTTCATAATGTCAGGAACAATCACTAAAACAGCTTCACACAATCAGTTCTATTTCATTGTAAATATATGATCAACTCATTTGTTCGCTTTGGAAAGAACCATAACCAAATTTTAACATTTGCGCTATAATTATAATTTAAAGTTTATTTTTTCTAGTCGAGAACATCACTTTCTCAGGCATCTTCACTTCTAACATCAGCACTAGCAAGTGGCTTTTTTGGGCCATTTGCACAAGGAAACACTTTCTTCTCTTAAGTGTTATGTTGTGATAGCTGATTATTTATGTTGTCAGTATCCTGCTTATGATTTTTCCTTTATTAAACTTTTTTTGGCTTATAACATAATATAGAAAAGTATACAGATAATAAGTGTACATCTTTTCTTTTTTCCTTTATGCTCTCTGAAGAGTGTAGTCAAGTGAACAGGTGTTTTTAATTTAAATGTCCAGTTTTTCAAATTTTTTCTTATGGTGAGAATAAGAAGTTATATTCTCTAAGTTCAAGAGAGAAAGTGAGGGGACTTCCCTGGTGGCGCAGTGGTTAAGAATCTGCCTGCCAATGCAGGGGACACGGGTGCAATCCCTGGTCCGGGAAGATCCTGCATGCTGCGGAGCAACTAAGTCTGTGTGCCACAACTACTGAGCCTGCGCTCTAGAGCCCGCGAGCCACAACTAATGATGCCCACATGCCTAGAGCCCGTGCTGTGCAACAAGAGAAGCCACCGCAATGAGAAGCCCACACACTGCAATGAAGAGTAGCCCCCGCTCACCACAACTAGAGAAAGCCCGCACAGCAACGAAGACCCAACACGGCCAAAAATATAAGTAATTAATTAATTAATTAATTAATTAATTAATTTTTTAAAAAAGAAAGAAAGCGAAAAACAGCCTCTTGTTTGGCTCTAGATTGAAGCTCTTAGCAAGTAACATGGAGCCTGTTTAACCAGCTCAATTCAGTCATTAACAGCCCTGTTTTAGTATACTTACTTCTGAACGTTAGACAATCCCTAAAGGCCATACTTCCTCCACTCTGTTACTTTTGTTTGTAAAGTCAACCCATCCTTGAATGTTGTACTTCCCCAAAAAATCTGTATAAGATGAGCTCTTTGATTTGTTCTGGAAGAACAGTTCTTCCTTGCCTGAAAAGTAATAAATTCAGCTTGGTTTCAGATATAGTTGAGCAGTAATTTTTTCCCTCAGCAATACTAGCACTTATTGTGACTTGTTTAAGAAATCTGACAAGTGTAAAAGTTAGTATTTGCTCATAACATTGCTAGAAGCAGAGGGGAAGAGCAATTATATTAAAGACCCCTAGACCAGTGAGAAATACAAAAGAGGCATAATATAAGCTTCCCATTTCTAATTACATACCAAGAAGTTCTTTTAGAATGAAGAAATAGGGTAAGTATGTAATTTGCTCTTCAAACTGGAACAGGTTTAGATACAATTACAGCAGACTCTAAGCATAAACCAGGACTGTCTCTAGAAATTTGAAGCTTATGCCTCAACTAATTATAGAATTTTGTCTACAGTTTCTTATCTGGCTTTCTGCTCTGTTTAATTAGCCATAGAAGTTCTTTTCATTAGACCAGAGGTAAACCTAATGGATCTGTTTGGCCCCCTTCCCTTGATCTCCATCCCAGTTCTTAATTAATCTTCTAAGCATGTATCCATGTATAAAAGAACCTGACACACAAGTGTGCATCTTGTAATTTTCATGTAATTACCTCCTGGATCAAAAAATTAAATATTACCAACACCCTAGAAGACCCTCTCATGCCTCTCCATCATTACACCCTCCTCACTATCCTGACTTCTAATACCATAGATTTATTTTGCCCATTTTTGTAATTTCTAAAACTGGAATGAAAAAGTATGTGCTCCTTTGGGTATGGCTTCCTTTTAGTCAGCATATGTTGGAGATTTACTTACGTATTGAGCGTAGCAGTTCCTTTCTTTTCACTGCTGCACGGTATTTATTACATGGATATACTTTAATATTTTTAATTCGTTCCATCGTTGATAGACATTTGAGTTGATGGACATATATACATACATATCTGTTGGTTATGTAACTAAGAATGTTGGATCATGGATTATATTTATTTAGCTCTATATATTTAACTCTAGTAGATATTACCAAACTGTTTTCCAAAGTGTTTGTACTTATTCATAATTTTGGATTATTGGGAGTTAGTCCTAGCATTTATATACAAAAACATTTACACACACACAAACAGTCCCCAACTTACAATAGTTCGGCGTACGATTTTTTGACTTTACAATGGTACGATTTTTTGACTTTACAATGGTGCGAAAGTGATACACATTTGGTAGAAACCGGTCTTTGAATTTTGAATTTTGATCTTTTCTTGGGCTAGTGATGTGTGGTATGATACTGTCTCCTGATGCTAGGCAGCAAGCCACAACTCTCAATCAGCCACGTGATCATGAGGGTAAATAACTAATACACTTGTAACCTTCCTGTACCCATACAACCATTCGTTTTTCACTTTCAGCACAAGAGTCAATAAATTAAATGAGATATTGAAGACTTTATTATAAAATAGGCTTTATGTTAGATGATTTTGCCCAACTGTAGACTAATGTAAAAGTTCTGAGCATACTTAAGGTAAGCTAGGCTAGGCTAAGCTATGATGTTCTGTAGGTTAAGTGTATTAAATGTATTTTTGACTTAAGATATTTTCAACTTAGGATATTTTCAAGTTAACGGGTTTATCGGGGTGTAACGCCATTGTAAGTGGAGGAAGATCTGTATAGATACCTTCATACCCACACTTTTCATTTAACACCCCTTTTTTCTGGTAAAGGTGACTGTTTGATCCAGTATTACGCATGTGTTTTCAGGGGCTATTTCATGTATGACACACTTAATTTGCTTGGTAGGATCATTTTGCATCTCTCTTTCACTAGCCCTCCAATGAACTGTATTAAAAATTGTCTGGAAAAGAGTCTCTGAAATCTAAAAGAGTCTCTCCACTATAGAGTTTCTTTGTGAGTTAAAATAATTTCCAAAGGGTGGACAATCTGAGAACCTTCTGTTCACAATTGAAAATAATTAAGCATAATAAATTCCGGGGTTTTGTTTGTTTGTTTGTTTTGCCGCACCATGCGGCAGCATGCAGGATCTTAGTTCCCCCACCAGGGATCAAACCCGAACCCCCTGCAGTGGGAGCACAGAATCTTAACCACTGGACCACCAGGGAAGCCCCTAAATTCAGTTTTCATTTTAAAAACTTGGGTTGCTCATCATCGTTGTTATTCCACTGACTCTGTTAGGAACTGTATAGATAGGCCTCCTAATCAAAAAGCATATTGAACTCTTTTAACTTGAAAAGCTTATATCCAGTATTTGCTTAAAATCAACCTAATGGGACCAGAAAGTTAGACTGGGAAAGCAGAAGCATGTAAACTATCATGATTTCACTGTAGGTTCAAATTGAGCCTGTCCAGATGTGCTGTGAAGAAAGTGGTTGAGAGCCCAGACTGGGAATTATTTTTACTTTGGAGTGAAATATCTAATGCTGCTATTAAAAATGATCTGGAATGTTCTTTCTGATTACTTATATAAATGTATACTGTTAAAGAAATTTATATAAAGGTGGAAGTCTTTTGATCTTTGTTTCTGCCAAAGAAAAAGTGTAGCTCCCAAAAGTTACCATCTTTTGAGAAGCACTATTAAATGCTTATTGAGAATAGCCAAACAAATTGAAAATAGATTTCTAGGCCTAATATGCCCTAAAAATGGCAACTATATGTTTACATGTTATACAGAATATTGTAATTAAAATGGCAACTGTATGTATACATGTTATACAGAAATTATGAGTGGGACACACAGAATTGTTGTTTTCCTTAGATGATGTCTCATGCTGAAGGACAACAAAGAGACTTAATTAGAGGAATTGAATGCCTTCCTGCTTCTGGCCATCTTAGTTCCTTGGACCAGGATCTCTTAATGCTCAAGGCTACTTCCATGGCAACTATGAACTGCTTAAACGACTGCTTTCATATTCTCCAGTTGCAGCATGCATCACATCAGAAGGGCTCATTGCCTTCAGGTAAGTTATTGCTTAAAGGTAGGACTTAACATTGCAGGTCAAAACATGGAAAGGACCAACTATATTCTTTGTAATTCTACTCCAGAAAATCTTAAGCAAAACGAAACGAATAGAAAACCAGCAAGCCTCTTGGTTTTTAATTATCACACTAATGTTATACAAAGTCTTTTTAACTGTGTCCTTTTTCAAGTCTAAAACCATCTTAGGTCTCATATAATTACATATCCCTTTAGAAACCTCAAACTCAACGTGTCAAAAACTGAACTCAAAACTCACGTCTTCTATATTTCTGTTAAAGTTGGTGGCATCACTCTCTCTCGACGATCAAAGTAGAAACGTTGGAATGATTCCTTGAGTTTTGCTTTAGTCCACTATTCATTATTTCCATATTGAGATATATATATATTAAAGTCTAGAACTTCCCTGGTGGCACAGTGGTTAAGAATCCACCTGCCAGTGCAGGGGACACGGGTTCAAGCCCTGGGCCGGGAAGATCCCACATGCCGCGGAGCAGCTAAGGCTGTGTGCCACAACTACTGAGCCTGCGCTCTAGAGCCTGCGAGACACAACTACTGAAGCCCGCACGCCTAGAGCCCATGCTCTGCAACAAGAGAAACCACCGCAATGAGAAGCCTGCGCACAGCGAAGAAGTCCCAACGCAGCCAAAAATAAATAAATAAATAAATTACTAAAAAAAGTAAAGTCTATCAGCCACCTTTCGGTTTGAAAAATAAGAGGTACATCTAGTATTTGAGAGCACCTATTTGTTGAAATTAGTTTACTGGGGAAAAGAATGTTATTGCATGGGATAACAAAAAATGAGTTTTTCTATTAAATGAGATGAATGAACTTATTTTTAAAATTGAGATATAATTGACATATAACATTGTGTAAGTTTAAAATGTTGATTTAATACATTTATATATTTGTGTACCACCAAAGTGTTAGCGAATGCCTCAATCACATCGCATAATTGTTATTTATTTCTTCCTTTTTTTCCTTGGCCATGTTGCGAAGCTTGTGGGACCTTAGTTTCCCAGCGCTGGGCAGTGAAAGTGCCAAGTTCTAACCACTGGACCACTAGGGAATTTCCTGTCATTTCTTTTTTGTAGTGAGAACATTTAGGATCTAGTCTCTTAGCAACTTTGAAATATTTAATATAATATTGTTGACTACATTCTCTGTGCTGTGCATTAGATCTCCAGGACTTATTCATCTGCTAGTTGCAAGTTTGTACCCTTTTAACAACATCTCCCCAACTCCCCCACCCCCATCACATTGTATTAATAGTAGTAACTTAGTGTTTCCCAATACTCATTGTTTTCTTATCCAAGGAACTCCCCTTGCTTGTGGAAGAAAGATATTTTCGGAAGATGTTGAGACATTGTGCAGGAAAAAGTTTACCAAGTCAGATCTTGATATGGATAGGGTATGAATCCCATCCTCGTGTGTGCCTAAATTCAATATTTCAAGCTAACAATAACAAGCTAATGGCAATTGTAGATATAGGTCAGGGCAGTATTACAGAGGCCAATAAGTTATGTATGTTCCACTTAAGGAACTCATGGTCCACTTGGGAAAGAAAGATGTAAATAGTTAACTGTAATATGTAAAGTGCCACTTACAATGGGAACAAAGTACTGTGGGAGAACATGTGAATGGACTAATACTTCTGGTAGAAAAAAAGTCTGGGAAAGGCACAGAAAAGCTAATAAAACCAATTAGTTCAGGAGCGGGAGGTAGGGGAGAGGGCATTCCAAAGAGATAGAAAAGCCTAAATTGTGCATTGTGAGCACAGACTGTTGTCTTAGAGGAATTCTAAGCAGTCCAATATAAATTTTCTCCTGTTATAAAGCACTCATTATAAAAAATTTAGAAACTACCGTGCAACTGAAAGAAAAATCATATGTTATCTTACCAAGCAGAAGTTGCCCCCGTGAATATATTAGTACATTCCCCACCAGGCTTTTCTTTTTTCTTTTTAATTTTTGTTTTACCTCATAGTTGTTTGAAGATAGGTGTTTGTAAAATAGATAACCAACAAGGATATATTGTATAGCACAGGGAATTATAGCCATTATCTTATAATAACTCTTAATGGAGTATAAGCTATAAAAATACTGAATCACTATGTTGTACACCTGAAACTAATATAATATTGTAAATCAACTATACTTCAGTTAAAAAAATAAATAAATACTTGATTAATTAAATACTATGTAATTTTTTAAATTCTTAGAATTTCATTGGTGTAGTTTAAATTAATAGTCTTATTTTTTAAATGATTGCTTTGTTGATTAATGAAGCATGCCCAATATAAATTTGTATTTTTTTACTTAAAAATGTGAAACACACTGTAAACTTTATAGAAGTGTCTAAAGTAAAAGGTATTCTCCCATATCACTATTTTTTGGAGCACAGATTTGTGGGTATTTGAGGGAATTAACTAATACTGGTATTTCTCACCATAAATTGCCATATTTTCTAAATTAAGTAGATAGAAATTTATTCTTGTCAGTTGAGAAGGAAGATAAAACTGTGAAGAAAAAAAACTGAATTACCTTCCCACTCAAATTTTGAAATGATCCAAGAAATGAAATCTGAATAGAAATTAGTGTTTAGTCCCTTGAGGTCTTAATGTATATTATACAAAAGCACAGCAGTGATTATTGATGTAGAAGTGTCCTGAGACCAGATGATTGGTTTGATTAAGAGTTTTGTTACGGTTTATCAGTTGAGTGATCTCTTAAAACAGATCTCTTAAGTCTAGTGTTTGTGTGCATTTTGTTTTGAGAAGTAAGGAAATCTAGATATTGATATTAAAAATAAACATTTCAAGGTAGCAACAAAGTGGTTTCATTTCTTTGGAATTTTGGAAGAGACCGCATGAACTTATCCAGGGCATTCCCCTAATTATGAATCCCCACCCCCACCCCCCCCCCCCCGCCACCCCAGTGCCAAGTGAAACTGAACCGAGTGGCAAGGCAAGATGCTCTGGTAGCCTGATAGGTACTTTGTAATTTATTCCTCTACTCAAGTCTGGGATTTTGTTATAGACTAAGTAAATTCCATACTCCTTTTAATTTCTGCTGTGGTTGTCTGAGCATCCCTTAATGTAGCACTATATAACCAAGTTTCTGTGAAACCTAGATCAGCCTCTGAAATCAAATGGAACATTTTCCATTATTGATTAGGCATAGAATCCACTTTGTTAAACTAGTTGAGGGTAATAAGAGACATTGAGTCATTAATTGAGAAGATGACAGGTCTCTAAATGTGACCACTGTCTTTCACTCGGTCAGCTATTATTTATTCAGTAGGAGAGCCTTTCAGTTTAAAAGTATATGGAGCTTTTTTATATGATTGGAAAAAACATAATGGACATGTATTTGCAATTCTTAAATTAGATCAAGGGGGTTATCTTGATTAGTTAGAAAATTGCTACTGAGAATAAGGTTCAACCCCAAATTGAAGCAGATTTTATCGTTTCACAGTCCCAGGTTCCTCCTGTAATTGTGACTTCCTTTAGCCTAACTGCATACTTCTTATCACTAGAGGGACAGGGTTCATGCAGAAAGGCCAGCAAATCAACTGTTAGGGTAGGAATACACTTTATGATTCATAGATTTGCATAAGAAGTGAGTTTAGTCCTATTCAGGGTTGATTCATTTAAATGGTATCTGATTTCAAGTTGCAGGTTGCTGTGTTGTAAAATACCCAATCGTGATGCTCATGCTAATGAGATAAAAGTCACTGTCTTGCAGAGCCTCTTAACAGGTTCAATTGCTTTTAGCCTTGTAGGCTCAAAAGAAAATTGTTTAATAAAATTCACATTTGCTGAACTTTACAGATTATGAGCAAGTTTCAGCGAAAGTTTTCTCTTACTTCATCAGGAACGACAATCGAGTGGTTAGAACCAAAGATACCTTTATCAAACCACTATAAAAATGGAGCTGACCAGCCCTTTGCAACTGAGCAGAGTAAGCCAGTGGCAGTACCAGAAGAGCAGTGCGTTGCAGAATCTGGACTATTCGCAAGGGTAAGGTAATGTGAACATAGAGTTTTGGAGTAAAAATTAGGAATCACTGAAAAGCACCTTTTCTTTGTCAGGACATGCAAATCAACATAATGAGAGCATACTCTAGACGTTGTTCTTCTACCTTAAACTGCACTGGCTTTGGAAGGGGTCTATTGTGTAAAACTTGTACATAGTTTTCCAGGTTAAATTATGTGGCCTTTTTAGTTTTAGTTTACTTTTGCTTCAAATGTATTTAAAAAATGAAATTTGCATGTTTTTCTTTTTCTGGAAAATCGCTCTTCTAATAGAAAATTATTTGCATGATATTTACCTCTTACATTTCTTAATTTAACATTATTTACTAGGTGTTTACTATTAAGTTCATAAGTTTAAAAGTTTAACATTAAGGTTTTGTTGATAGTAAGCACTATACCAAACCAATTTTTAAAAGTGTTAGTCTACTTAAAATAGCACACAGTCTTAGGGTTTAATATTTTTATAAAGTAATATTAATTCCACATTTCTCAGAAGCTAAACAGTGTTTTCTTCTATTCATAGTTCCACCACTGTAACAAATCATACTGGTTTTTTGCCTTTTGAATTTACATCTGTTATATTTATGGTTATCATAATTACATAGATAGTTTTGTTTTAAGCTCTTTTTACTTGCTACTTCTCATAAGTATTCTTATATGTTATTCTGGCCTATATAATAAAAGTTTTTAGGTTGAAGTAGGCTATTGAATGTCTAGGTTGTTTGTTATTTTTTGTTCTTATAAATAATGCTGTATCATTTTGTCTACTGCTTTATTTTTTTTTCTCCCCTTTATTTGGATTATTTCTTTAGGTTATATTCCCAACTAGAATTACTGAGTCATGAGTAATGCATGGTTTATGGTTATTTATATAACAGCAAATTACTTCTTAAGAGAAACATATGACACAGGGACTTCCAAAGCTGGCAAAGGTCTTGACTCAGTGAGGCAGGCAGTGGCAGTAGGGTGGGTGGGGGAGAAGAAAGAAAAAAAATCCTTTTTTTCCTATAGCTTTTTGACTAATTCATCTGTGGAGTCAAGCAGTTAGTAAGTATTCATTAAGTTAGCTAATATGTGACAAGTCCAACGTTAAGAATTAGAGGAGACACAAAAATAGAGGACAGTTCTTTCACTGAAGAGACTTAAAATCTATTTAGAGTCACAACATATGTATACTGAAACAATGAGGTGATAACATAAAGCAGTATTTTTTATTTTTTTTCATCTTAATAGATATCACTTAGATTCTTGGGATATGGGCATTCAGGGAAAGAAGAGAGGTATGAGTAGAGTGGATGAGGAATGCTTTGGAGAGAAAGTGGAATTGAAATTGGGCTTTGAAAGGAGACAAGGTTTGAAGAGAAGAATAGTAGTAAGGGAATCTCAAGATGGGGGAGTAACACAAGCAGGGATACTAAGGCATGTGTACTTATTGCAGAAAAGGCTTGCCTGATGATTTTGAACCCAGGTCCTGTCATTTACTAACATGTGGGCCAATTGATTAACCATGCTTAGCTTCCTCATCTGTAAAGCAAGGGTAGTAATACCTTATAAGATTGTTATTTAGATAAAATAAATTTAACAGAGTACCTGGTTTATGGAAAATGACCCCAGGGTTGTTGGATTTTACAAATCCAGATGACCATTCATGTTGCATGCTATGTGGAATGATAATCCCCCGAGCACTGCTCCATAGAATACTGTGTAAACTGTGCCCCCAAGGAACATAAAACTCATGCAGAAGAATTTCGTCTTAATGTGATACATAATGAGATCATGAGCATGGGGAGGGATGCGATATGTTTTAAAAGACTGGTATATGATATGACTTGGAATTAAAGTGTGGATAGAATTAAAGTGTGGAAGTAGAAATGAAGACAAATGAATAGGTAATGTGCATTTCAAACGAAAAATCAATTGAGCTTGTGATTGACTGGATATAGGGTTGGATCAAAGATGACTCCAAGTTTTTGAGACTAAATGATTAAAATTGTGGTGCCATTCACAAAGCTAGCAAAATTAGGAAGAAAGAGCTTTTTGAAAGAAAAGGTTTAGTATGGTTTATGAACATGTTGAATTTTATTTGAGAAGAGGACATATGATTGTTAATGTATATGAAAAGCAACTGGAAATGATGTAACCAAAGCTTTGGAGAGAGATCAGGACTAGAGATATAATTTACAAGTGAAAAGTTATAAACTATAGGTCATACACTCCAACATTTTCATACTTCTAAATGAGAATACAAAGCATGTTGGAGGTCAGGATAGAGGCATATGTTAGAGATGGGGCACAGAGGTGGGGAGGAGAGGATCGTTGAATTTCCAAATCTTTTGAAATGTTGAGTAGACCAAGTGTATGACCTAGTGCAAATAGAAAAAAATAAGTGCATAGATTTTTTTTTTTTTTTAATTACAAAAGACATTAGACTCCACTCAAGCATACCAGAAAAGACCTGAATTTTTCAAAACTTTCACATATGCCTTCTTTGGAATAGGAGTGTCAGTGCAAGCTCGAAACATATATTACAGTAGTGGAAATTTTGCTGTCAAGTGATAGAGGAGGTAAACCTCAGTGAGGCTAGAATGAAGCCCACAGTTCCTTAGTGACCAAGTCAGAAATCAGGAAGGCACAAAAATGGGATTAGTATGAGTTTTGCAGAATATTGGGGTTTCCCTCTGCCATGCAATCTCCAAATAGTATGAATTCCTAGAAATTCAACAGGCCTTGCCACTGTATTTGCTAACCATTCTGGGTTTTTAGGGATTTTATATGTTTGAGCATGTTTATTTGAATTTTTGTAATGCTTTTTTTTTTTAACCTGAAGCTTTCCTTATTTTTTTTAAATTTTATTTATTTTTTGCTGCATTGGGTCTTCATTGCTGCACACGGGCTTTCTATAGTTGTGGCGAGCGGGGGCTACTCTTTGTTGCGGTGCGCGGGCTTCTCATTGCGGTGGCTTCTTTTGTTGCGGAGCACAGGCTCTAGGAGCGGGCTTCAGTAGTTGTGGCACGTCGGCTCAGTAGTTGTGGCTCGCGGGCTCTAGAGCGCAGGTTCAGTAGTTGTGGCTCGCGGGCTCTAGAGCGCAGGTTCAGTAGTTGTGGCACACGGGCTTAGTTGCCCCGCGGCATGTGGGATCTTCCCAGACCAGGGCTTGAACCTGTGTCCCCTGTATTGGCAGGCGGATTCTTAACCACTGCGCCACCAGGGAAGCCCTAACCTTAAGCTTTTCTTTAAGAAAGGCATGACAATCTCTAAGAAGGGCCATTTCAAAAAGAAAAGAGAGCTTCCAAATTCTTCCATTCACATCATGCTTTAGAATCAGTATTTAATCGTGAATAGAATTCCTTTTTTTTCTATTTTAGTAAGTGGTTTGACTATTTTTATAAAAACAACAAAAACTGTATTCTTGTAGTTTTTCTACCAGATTTTTTTTTAACATCTTTATTGGAGTATAATTACTTTACAATGGTGTGTTAGTTTCTGCTTTATAACAAAGTGAATCAGCTATACGTATACATACATACCCATACCAGATTATATTTTCTCTCTTTAGTTTAATATTATTTTCATTAGAGGAAACCACAAAGTAAACTTTGTGTATAACTTTGTGTATAATAATGTTTAAGGCTGTATTTGCATTATTAATCTGTGTCCTAGGTTCTGACCTCAAATGTAATAGTACGTTTCAGAAGGTTGGAGAACATTATTTAATTAAGATCTGTTAGTTTTTTTCCCCTCAACATTTCTCAAATGAAAAATTGTTATATTTGGAATTCATATATAGAAAGAGGGATAATCGGTTTTCCCCTGTTTCATAATGAGTAAACATTCACTGGTATACTTAAACTATATTGTGCAACTGACTTAGGGTAGAAAACAGGAAATAGTTCCTGAAAGACTTACTAGCCATTGAAAAGGGGAATTGAGAAACTTGCCTTTGGGATCTTTCCTCAAGGTCATAAAAACAGAAATAATTCTGATATACACAGTTGTTCTGTTTGGTCTCTGAAGAAAGGAACTAGACCATTAATTGACTTATCAGAATTTGAGCTAGTAAAGATTTCTTTGTTCGAAGGAGAGAGAAGAAAAAGGAGAAAAACAAAGGCAAAAGAATGACCAGAAACCCATTATTCTTTAACTGTGTCACCAAGTTTTGTATTTTGTTTTTAATATTTTGAGAACATTAAGTTCTTGATTTTTTGCCTGATTAGGATTGGTTTTCTTTGCCTAGCTACATAGAACAGATGGGCGTCTTGTTTGATAGGATTTGGTTATGGGAAGAGAAAGTTAAAGGCAGAGACATTAACAGAATCATTTCCTTTTTAAAATCCTCATAACTTAAAACTTAATACAATACCAAAGATAATATACTCATGAAGGCTGTCTTGCACAAAGGTAATGGAATGAGGTACCACTGAGAGAGATGGGACACCATCCCCACATAAACATGGAAAGTGACATCTGATAAGATTATAGAATCTTGGGATTTGAAACTTTTATTTCAAAAGTTATGAAATAAAATATGAAATTTATGCTTAAATAGAAATAAATTATGTTTCTCTTAACCAGTTATTTGGAGCGAAGACCCTATTGAGATGAGAGTAAACATTTTTGGTTTTTCAGGGGGCTGTTTTATTGATTGAAAAACTATGCAGAGAACGTTTTGTGGCATTAAGACTGCATAAGCAACTACAAGCTTTCTATACCTGCACCTAGAATTCTCTTCATCCCCAAAGTTTCTTCCTGACAACTCCAGAGATGCGTGAATATCTAAATATAGATTACAGAAGTTAGATTTGACATGTACAGTCACTTTAAAATTTTACTTTTATAGTGTTAGCTTAAAAATAGGGCAAATATTTAATTCTCAAAACATCTTAAATTATAGGTAGTGGTAGGGTCCCCTGGCAGGTGGTCAAAGCCTGCAAAGCCTAAGTTTCAGGTAAGACATTTTCACTTTTTCTGAAAAATCCTGTTTTCACAAAATAGGTGTGTTTTATGTGTGATACTTATGACAAAACCACAGTATGTTCAATGTCAGTGATAATGGGTTCATTGAAGGAAATCTATTCCATGGCCAAGTGATGGAAGTTGTATTTTCAGGAAGATTTTTGTCTGTTCTCAGATTCATTTAGGCCCAATATAAATGTCTTCATCTGATGTTTATACTTTTATTCTTAATGAATATTAATAAGCACTAGTAACAATAGACTTTTGCTTTATTTTGCATCAAGGAACCTGAAGAAATAAATGCAGATGATGAGGTGGAGGATACTTGTGACAACAAGGAGGATGACCTGGGAGCTGTGGAAGAGCAACGCAGTGTTATCCTACATCTCTTATCACAGCTCAAGCTGGGCATGGACTTAACAAGAGTAAGTAATGGGATAAACAGTCTAAGGAGATCATTAGATTAGGACTATACCTATGATTGTTAATGTCAAGGCTTTTTAATATTTATGAGTTGGTTTCTTAATCTCTTGATCAGCATTTATTTTCATAAAAAATGTGATAGGTTTTTTGTGCAGCATTAAGTCACATGGCAAATGAAGACCTATAGTCTTGTTCCTGTACAAAATAAAAGGGGTCCATTGGGATACAGAATTGGAAAATCTAAAGAAAAGGATATAATCCCACAAAACCATTAAAGTCATTGATACTTCTACTTTATTCTTACTTCCCATTTTGGATAGTGCATTTTGGGTATTATTAATCTATAACAGAGATAAGCAAACATTTTCTGTAAAGGACCAGATAGTAGATATTTTTAGCTATGTGGACATAGATCGCTGTTGGAACTATACTTGACTCTTGAACAATGTAGGGGTTAGGGGCGCCAACCCCCCATGTAGTTGAAAATCTGCATATAATTTTTGACTCCCCCAAAACTTAACTACTAATAATCTGTTGTTGACTGGAAGCCTTACCAATAACATAAACACTCAATTAATGCAAATTTTGTTTCTATGTATATGTATTGCTAGTATATACTAGACATCAAAAATGAAAAGATAATGTGAAAAAAATTTATATTTATTTACAGATATAATGATTCATGCATTGATAATGAAGAAGCAGCAATATGATTGCTTTATGGTAGCCTAGTGTAATCAGCTTCATGGTAGCCTAGCCTATACACTAATGAATGAATTGTTATAAAATTTTTATGACATACAGTATTGCAGTCATATTCATGAAACAATATTGGAAACATTTTTACATTTTAAAAAAAAACCCACATACCTGTGATAATACACAGTTTTTCTCTCATTGTGAGAGAGGTATGGTACTTTAATGTAATTCTTTGAAAGCGAGGTTATAAAACAGTAAGAAAACTAACATATTATTCATTTTATATTACATATTACTCACCTTAAGCCTGTGTAAGAATAGACTATCCACTTCAATACAAGTCTTGCACATGATGTTATACATGTATATTTTTGTATATTTATTGGAAAAAATCCACGTATAAGTGGACCTGCAATTCAAACCCATATTGTTTAAGGATCAGCAGTACTCAACTCAGCCTTTGTAGTGTGAAAGCAGCCATAGATAATATGTTGGATGGGCATGGATGTATTTCAACAAAAGTTTATTTACACAAACAGGATGCCAGATTTGGCCCAAAGGCCATAGTTTGCAAACCCCTGGTCTACAGCCTTGCTACTTTAAAAGTGTGGCCTGAATTAATTTGATAGAGTCCTTTCACTATATATGTGTATATCAAATCACTACAGTGTACACTTTAAATATCTTACAGTTTTATTTGTCAATTATGCCTTAATAAAACTGAGAGAAGAAAACAAGTGTGGTCTGAAGATCAGTAGCATCACCATCACCTGAGAACTTGTTAGAAACGCATAATCTCAGCCCCCAATCTCGAAGTTAGAGAAACAGAATCTTCATTTCAGTAATATGTACATTAAAGTTTGAGAAGCACTGTTCTGTAGTTTTTAATTTTAGGCCCATCTTCTCCATTCCCAGTTCATCTAATTTAGTGTGCCTTAATTTAACAATTAATCCATGACATTGATTTAAAAAGCCAGTAAGGTTCAAAACCTATGTGTGTCAAACATTTACTACTGTGGAATTACATACTTTGAGTTACTGTTGACACTACTTTGCATTAGTGTGGGATTTCAAAATTGACTTCACGAGGTATATTTCAAATTGAGGTTTTGAAGGTAGTGGAAGTGTAAATTAAAAGGTTGTTTGATTCCAGTGAGTTACTCACCTGAAAATGCAACTTAAATATAGAAGGCATTTTGCCTTTAGCATTCACTTTGAAGCATTTCAAAATCAAAAACACTTTTCTTTCTTTACTTAGACTTATAGTAATCATAGGAGGGTTTTTAAGTAAATTGATTGAATTAATAGCCTACTAAGAAGCAGACATTTTAGGAATAAAGAAACCCGTTTAAACATTCATCTAACCTTAGTATTCAACTGGGTATCATTTTTATTCTAGAAATATTTTTTATATTAGTGGTTCAGAAAAGACTATTAGTTGTAAAATAGGTTAAAATGAGCAGTCAGGTAAGGAGTTTATTTGGTTATTATGGTATTTGCTGTCCCTTAGTAGATTTAGGTTTGTAAGGCATAAGAACAGTGTTGGGGTTTATGAGGCATAAGAACATTTGAAAAGAATGTTCTGTGATAATAATCCAGATGGTAAAGTCTCTCTTGACATGAATAATGAATTTAATATCGTTTCCCCACATTTGTGCATTGTTAATTGAAGAAATACATATATATTGTATTTATATATAAAATCATTAGCATTAACTGATCACAAATTATGAACAGCCATATAACATTTAAAAGAATGGTACTTTTTGAGCAACATTAAAGAACCTGGTGACTAAACTGCAGTCGCATATACCTCCTGTCTAACAATGACACTGATACAACAGATGTTTATCAAACCCCTCTTATATTCCAGACACTGTGCTAGGTGCTGGGACTACAGCAACTAAGAAGGTAACCATGGTCCTGGCCTGCATGTTGTGAATAAGTAATAGCCATTTTCCCCATTATTTTGTTCTTTTAAATGTAATATTATAGGGACTTCCCTGGTGATGCAGTGGTTAAGAATCCCCCTGTTAATGCAGGGGACACAGGTTTGATCCCTGGTCCGGGAAGATCCCACATGCCACGGAGCAACAAAGCCCGTGTGCCACAACTACTGAGCCTGCGCTCTAGAGCCTGTGAGCCACAACTGCTGAGCACACGTGCCACAACTACTGAAGCCCACATGCCTAGAGTCCATGCTCCGCCACAAGAGAAGCCACCGCAATGAGAAGCCTGCATACCGCAACAAAGAGTAGCCCCTCAGTTCTCTGAAGATACTAATTACTGTTTTTTTGTATTGCTCTCTCTGGTTGATTTGTTGTTGTTGTTGTTGTTGTTTTAGGTGGTGCTGCCTACATTTATCCTAGAGAAGCGTTCCCTGTTGGAAATGTATGCAGACTTTATGTCTCATCCAGACCTGTTTATAGCCATCTCTAATGGAGCTACAGCTGAGGACAGAATGATTCGTTTTGTTGAATACTACCTTACCTCATTTCATGAAGGCCGTAAGGGAGCCATTGCTAAGAAACCATACAATCCTATCATTGGAGAAACGTTTCACTGTTCCTGGAGGATGCCAAAACGCGAGGTAGCATCCAGTGTCATTAGCAGCTCTTCCACCCAGGCTGTCACAAATCATGCTCCTCCGTCAGAGGAGGCTTTGAGCCAGGTGGGATCAGACTGTTACACGGTCAGATTTGTTGCTGAGCAGGTTTCCCATCATCCTCCAGTCTCAGGATTTTATGCAGAATGTGCCGAGAGGAAGATGTGTGTAAATGTGCACATCTGGACTAAGAGCAAATTCTTAGGCATGTCGATAGGTGTGACAATGGTTGGGGAAGGTAAGTAGAAAAATTATTCTCCAATTTTTAATATCAAACTATAACCTTAAATTTGGGGAAGCTAGAGAAATATTAGTTATAAATTTGAACTGCTATGTGTACTACTTTTTTTCCCAATTCCTAGTATGTTTCAGAATACTGGTGGCGGGGGGAGGGGGCATATCTATCAACAAATATGAATTCTTTTTTTTTACTTTTTTTTCTGATTTTAAATGTAAATTATTTTTATTATAGAAAATTTAGAAAACTTAGAAAAGTATCAAGGAGAAAATACAAGTATCTCTAATCCCTTCATCCAGAGAGAGATAAATTTAGCTAGTATTTTGTATTTTTTCTTTGTGTGTATGTTCATACTTTTAGTTTTATAAAATTAGGATTCTCTCTATGTAGTTTTTTGTCCTCCTTTTTTGCACTGAATATTCTTTTTCCCAAGTTATTGATAATGCTTTAAAACATGTTTTTGTTATTATAAACAGCACTCAAGAAATATTTTCTAGGTAAATCTATATCTATATCTTTTGTATTTCATAGGAGATATTCATAGAATATTTTAAAATATATTGCCAAACTTTATATCTACTCCAGCAAATGATTATGAAAAAACAATTTAAGGAAATACAATATTTTTTGGCTAAGTTTAGAAAAAACAGATTAACAACAACAAAAAAATCTCCACAGAAATCATCGCAGAGTTAATGAAAATATAATGGTCTGCCATTTTAATGTTAAGGAACACTCTCGTGCATAGGAAAATTTGTTCTAAATATAAACTTGCAGTATAAGCATGGCCTAATTAAGCTTATGACCCTAACATTTTGAAATTGTGTTATTTTAGCCTTGAAGAAAATATATTATCCCCTTTTTAAGCTTTCCTCATCTTTAACTCCTGTTGTGCTGGGAGTCTTACCAATTTCCAAATGTTTCAAACTAATCAAAACTTTTATAACATTAGAAGATATTTTATTAGTTAAAAAAATAGTTTGCTATCTCCAGTTATAAGCTGCCTCACATTAACCCTAGGCTCTTCACAAATCAGTTTACTTGCTTTAGAGATGAAAAACCTGAAGCCTAGAGGTGATGGGATGTGTCCAGGATCACAGAAGTTAAGGCATAGTCGGATTTAGACCCTCATTCTTTGACACACTCTCCCCGAAGACAGTTACTCTTACCAGTTCATGAAACAGAGAGTATCTGGTGATAGTATCCTCTCCCGCTCCAAGAAAGGAAATACCTCAAGAAATGAGGAAAAGCATTAATATCTTAACCATGCATTAATTGAGAAGGATGTATATGATAGTTATTTATTTATTTTTTTTAAATTTATTTATTTATTTATTTATTTTTGGCTGTGTTGGGTCTTCGTTTCTGTGTGAGGGCTTTCTGTAGTTGCGGCGAGCGGGGGCCACTCTTCATCGTGGTACGCGGGCCTCTCACTATCGTGGCCTCTCCTGTTGCGGAGCACAGGCTCCAGACGCGCAGGCTCAGTAGTTGTGGCTCACGGGCCCAGTTGCTCCGTGGCATGTGGGATCTTCCCCGACCCGGGCTTGAACCCGTGTACCCTGCATTGGCAGGCAGATTCTCAACCACTGCGCCACCAAGGAAGCCCTATGATAGTTACTTTTTGATTTGCTAGTTATATATTCATGGATTTGCCTTTTTTAAATTAAATTGCTATTGACACTCTCAATAGAAAGTAAATTAAATCAGAGAATGGAACTTCTGACAGTTTATTTTGCTTCTGTCAGCAGCCATGTTTTTATTGAAAAGTAGGGGAAAATTCTGTTTAATTATCAGATAAATGAGATTTTAGAATACTTTGAATCTCAGTTATCCTAACTAGTCTTATTTTCCCATTCATTAGAAACTGATTATATATTTCTTAGATGTTAAATTCCATAGTGAATATTACTTATGTTAATTATATTCCTAGAAATCAAAGATCATGAATCTAGTTTATAAGGCCAAATGTTTTTAGAAAAGTACGTGATATCCTTTCCAACTTAGAATTAATCAACAGTTATTAAATACTTGAAATATAACCAAGTATGTTATGTATGTCTTCTGACAGCTCCCATTATATTAAATGTATCACATACAGAGCCATGTTCCTTTTCAAATGGCTCAATATTAATTGTTGCCCATTGTGAAAACTGTTAAGGGCAGTACAAATTAATAGTTGGCGTTGCTTTATGTAAAGTAGACTACTTTAGAATCTCAGTCTGTCTATTTATCCTAAAAATAGACTATATTAAAATATTTACCATAATTTTTGCCCTTATTTGTGAACATTAAGAACACAGTAGTTAACGAGCATTCATTTAGAGAGACATGCCATCATAGTTCAGACTAGTAGTACACATCTAGTTCGGTATTTGTTTTTATGGTGAGCTAGGTAATGAGCTTAGGTTAGTAATGTAGCTCAAGTCTCCTTAATGTCTCTTAATTATCTAGGATAGATTGATTATTCATTTATGTAATTCCCCTTTTTTTTTGTAATTCCCTTTTTTATATGTTTTTTAAAATCATCTTTATAGCATCACTTAATATGGAACAAGCCCCATTAGAATAATATTTATTTGAAAACTACCACTTCTAACTCTTGTAACTTCACGTTAAATACTTCAGAATTTGGCAAACAAAATTATTATGAGGACCTTAGTTTATATCATAAAATTACTTTTTTTCTTTCTTAATATGAATAGAATGAAGAACACCTTCTCCCCCCCCGCCCCCCATCATACCATCTGAGATTAAGGTCTATGACTCTATAATGTTAGATATTTAGTTATTCCAGAAACTGCTTAAAAAGTTATTAGTACTAACTAATGATCAGATCTTATGATGATACAGTATAGCATGGACTTAAATTCTGACTTAAGGTTTTATTTTACTTTTAGGAGCATTAGAGAGAACTCTTAAACAGTTTCCACTGCAACATTTTCTGGTCCCATGAACCCCAAAGGGATAATAAAGTCATAATGAAAGTAACCTCGATTCACTATTACCAGGAATTGTTGTCAAATACAATTGTAAATGAAGCCAATTTCATCCAAAGCTAAAAGAAAATTAAGCAAAATTATGATGTTCATTTACCAGGCAGGAGAAAAACTTAATATGGATTTTTCATAGCTGTTTTTTTTTGTTTTTTTTTTTTTAAAGATATTAACCACTTTTATGTTTTCACATTCAGGAATCCTCAGTCTACTAGAGCATGGAGAAGAGTATACGTTTTCTCTACCTTGTGCATATGCCCGGTCAATTTTAACTGTTCCTTGGGTAGAACTGGGTGGCAAAGTCAATGTCAACTGTGCAAAAACTGGGTATTCAGCCAGCATCACTTTTCATACTAAGCCATTTTATGGTGGCAAACTGCACCGGTAAGAATATTTTAGTGATACCTGGCTCTTATTCTATCAGTTTGATCTTGTACTATAACTCCTTATTCTTTTTCTGCTTTGTTTTAGGTGGAATGGGATTGGATTTTTATTCATGTTTATTTTTTGTTTAATATATTTGATCTTTGAAGGCATTCTGGAAATCACGATCTGGTTTTAAAAATAGTGACAGATCTATCTTCTCTTGTAAACTAGAACTCCTAACAAATGGATATGTAGCTTCTGGCCCAATTTCTGCTTTTAAAGGGATTCAGACTTGGATCCAGACCTCAGTAGAGATAGTATTGCTACAAGTTAGGATGAAAATACATCTAATCATAAGAAATAGTTCAAGAAGCACAATGATGGAAACCAATATCTTTAGGCACCAGTATTGAATGTGGCTTTGTTCTAATTCCATCTAGGAATCGGCCAGTTATTATACCCCTTTAGTGGCTTGTTGGTCTTTTCAGCACTCGTCCAGATCACCCAACTACGTGAAGACAAGTTTCCTAATAGGATCCTCAAAAGGATACTGACTCTTTCCTTAAGCTTTTGATGTCTATTCTGACTGTCCTGAAGTAGGAATAGTTTTCTTTTTCTACAAAGCTTTTATTGAAGAATAACATACATACAAAAGTATAGAAGTTGATTCGGGGCCATTTCAAATAGTGCTGCTAGAACATTGTGAATGTATGTATGAATTTCTGTTTGGTAGATACCTAGGAGTGGAATTGCTGGGCTGTAGGGAATGAAACTTTAACTTTATTACTGCCAAACAGTTTTCTTACATGGTTATACCAAAATGCACTCTCTTCAGTCACATATGAGACTTTCAGTGCATATAGCTATTTTACTTCTTCACCGGACAGCTCTGGTACTCAACAGTCTTAGAAGTGGAAAGAAAGATTTATTGGCTCCCAGGCATTGAATGGGCCTTAAAAAACACAGATTTCAAAAACACTGAAGCAGAGAATTTAAAAAAAATTACAGATCACCCAAACAGAATCACTGGAGATTGTCAGAATAGTCGTCTTTTATTCTTAGAGAAGGTTTTAATATGGTTCACACTTTGTTATATGTGCTTCTACTTACTCCTCTCACCATAGTGATCACAGGATTCAAACTTTACAATTAGAAGGGACTTTAGAAGTCACTACACCAACATTTGCTAGGTGTCTAAATCCTTTTGCATCATACCCGATAACTGATTTGTTCATTGTGTTGGTACATTATTATTAGTACAGAACTCATAATGCATGAGGCAGCCTATTCCATTTTCAGACTCCCTTTATTTATATGAAGTTAAAGTTGAAATCTATATCCCTGTAACATTCCTGCATTGGTGAAACCATTCTTCAAAGTATATAATTGAGTCAAATGCTTAGGGGACACAGCTACAGTGATAAATTTTCCAAGTCCAGCACTTTTTATTGACAATGATATTGATGAATTTCTTTTCTTTTTTTTAATTGAAGTATATTTGATTTACAATATTGTGTTTCAGGTATATAGCATAGTAATTCAGTATTTTTGCAGATTATATTCCATTATAGGTTATTACAAGATAACGGGTATAATTCCCTGTGCTATATATCTTTTTTGCTTATCTATTTTATATGTAGTATCAATAGTTTGTTAATTCCATACCCCTAATTTGCCCCTCCCCCCTTCCTTCTCCCTTTTGTTAACTACAAGTTTGTTTTCTATATCTGTGAGTCTTGTTTCTGTTTTGCATATACATTCATTTGTATTATTTCTTAGATTCCACATATAAGAAATAAGTGGATATCATATAAGTGATATCATACAGTATTTGTCTTTCTCTATCTGACTTACTTCACTAGAAGCGTAATATTCTCTAGGTCCATCCATGTTGTTGCAAATGGCAATATTTCATTCTTTTTTATGGCTGAGTAATATTCTGTTTTTTTAAGATATATATCACATCTTTTTTTTTAATTTATTTATTTATTTATTTGTTTGTTTGTTTATTTATTTATTTATTTATTTGGCTGCTCCAGGTCTTAGTTGCGGCATGTGGGATATTCGTTGCGTCATGCAGACTCTTAGTTGTGGCATGCAAACTCTTAGTTGCATCATGCACGTGGGATCTAGTTCCCCGACCAGGGATCAAACCCCGGCCCCCTGCATTGGGAGCGTGGAGTCTTACCCACTGGGCCACCAGGGAAGTCCACGACTGTGGACTTTCTTGAAATCATTATTATTCATTATAAGGTTCCTCTCCTCTGTGAACTTTCTTGGGTTGATTAAGAGATAAAATCCCTTTTAAGGATTTCCCATATTTATTCTATCCATATGCGTTATCACATGTTGAGCCATGAGTGGGAACTTTCCCATATTTATTATGATTCAGCGGGTTCCTTTCCATTATTAAATCTCTGCTACCGAGAAGGAAATAAGAGGCTGTTAAAGGCTTCCCTACATACGTTCATTTGTATTTCTACATATGAATTTTCTGATAGTTTTCAGTTAACACCTATTTCGTATCTAGTAGTACACATAATGTTACCTCACTTGCATGTTCAGAATTTTCTTCTTTTGTAACAGCTCAACTATATGATAGCTATTCTGATTAATTTTTAAGTCTTGATTATGTTTCAAACGTCCCTTTATAAAAACTCAGATTATAGTTTTGAGCTCAGGTTAATTTTGTTGTCAAATGCAAAATATCCAAACCTTTGTCCTGAACCAGTGCTTTATCTTGCCTTAAATTATAATGATAAATATAAGTTATAATTTATCATATTGCCAGGACTACCTTAATTTAGAGAATCAGAATTCATCCCCCAAATCTTACCATTGCCATGACATTTAGATGGTTCCTTGCTGCAAATATCCTGCATAGAAATTTTCTCTTGGTTTTCATACTTTGACTTTTTTAAGACTCCTAATAATTTTAGATAGATATCCTTGGTTTGTTAGTGATCAGTCATTATATTTGCCATCTTCTTTCTTTGAATTTCTTATTTAAATTGGCTTCTTTTCTCCCTTCATACTTTTTTACCTATCCACAAGGCCACAAGTATTGGATCTTTTTGTTACTTGGAAGTATACTTTTGGTTGACTCCAAAGTTTCCTCATTTTTTCCACTCTGAGTTCCCTTAAGACCAATGGTTTTACCTAATTTCTCGTTTAAAAGATTCATATTTGAAACATACTTCTCTATTTTGATATCTTTTCTTCTTCAATTTTATAGAATATTTTAACTAAGACTCTCTTTCATGTCTTTATTAATAACCATGCCTCCCTCCTCAGACATAGCCTAGTTTTTCTACTGCTGTCTGCAATCAAGCAGACACATTATCTGCTGTCTGCATTTGATATAAATATATTATCTTCCACTTGTCTTTCCTTACTCCCTCATTTTCCACAACTCTCTCTGATGGAGCCAAACAGGCCTAGTTAACTATTCCTCATGCCCTTGTCCATCTCCTGATCCCATTTTCCACATTCACTTTAGGATGGTGATTTTTTAAATATATGTAGCAGTATAATGTCATTAAGATTTATGTTAACTAACTGCTAAGTGGCATACTTTTCTGCACACTGAAGATATGGAAAAGTAAAAAGACGATCTCTGCCTAAGGTTTTAGTCTAATATTAGAATGCAGGACCCTATCTTTGGAAAGCATTTATAAGGCTTTTAGGAAAAACTCATGTATAATAGACAATTAAAAATAAAGTCTGTTATTATAGTAACCATAGTGATGGAAAAGGACAATAATGCTGTGAACCTGGGATTAGGTAATTATTGTACCCGAAAATACTCTTCTGCTAAAGTAAAAAGAGCAACGTGATGCTCAACATACTTCTTATTGTCTGATAAAGGACGCCTATCACTTTTTTCAGGAGAGACAAACTACTTTCCTGGTATTAAATTTTGAAGGGATTTGTATCAAGTATTCTTATGTAGTGGCATTGAGTAACATAATAGAAAAATGTCATCTTTAGTTCTGCATAAGATGTAATTCCCTTCATGTGGTATTTCTTACATGTACATCAGTAAAACCCAAAGCTGAAGTCTTAACTTTCAATCTTTAAATAAAATTTTTCTATGTGAAGCCAAGTTAATATATCCAATGATTTTCTGGTATTCTAAATAGCTATAGAGACAGGGTCTAGATAATCTAAAAAGTCAACTTGGGGGGCTTCCCTGGTGGCGTAGTGGTTGAGAATCTGCCTGCTAATGCAGGGGACACGGGTTCGAGCCCTGGTCTGGGAAGATCCCACATGCCACAGAGCAACTGGGCCCGTGAGCCACAATTACTGAGCCTGCGTGTCTGGAGCCTGTGCTCCGCAACAAGAGAGGCCGCGATAGTGAGAGGCCCGCGCACCGCGATGAAGAGTGGCCCCCACTTGCCACAACTAGAGAAAGCCCTCACACAGAAACGAAGACCCAACACAGCCATAAATAAATAAATAAATACTTAAAAAAAAAAAAAAAAAGTAAAGTCTATTAAAAAAAAAAGTCAACTTGGGGACTTCCCTGGTGGTCCAGTGGATAGAGTCCATGCTCCCAACGCAGGGGGCCCAGGTTCGATCCCTGGTCAGGGAACTAGATCCTGCATGTCGAAACGGAGATACTGCACGCGACAACAAGGATCCTGCGTTCTGCAACTAAGACTTATTTTGCACAGCCAAATAATTAAGTAAATATGAAAAAAAAAAGTGAACTTGATGTTGTTCTTAGAAAGTGAGAGAGTAAATGCCTTATCGGTTATCAGTTATCCTCACTTTAGAGATGAGTAGGATGGCAACTTAAAATTTAACTCTTTGGTAAGTATTTTAAAGGCAGCGTATCCCATATCATTATTTGATACAAGACCTAGATTTATATGCTTTAGACATTTAGATATTCATTTACATATTGTCTGTGATTGCTTTCCTGCTACAGTGAGAGAGTCAAGTTGTGAAAGAGACAGCCTGGCCCACGAATCCTAAGATATTTACTTTCTGGTCCTTTATAGAAGTTCGCCAACCCTGCATTAGACTGTTAAGAAGAATTGTTATAAGCAAAATGAGGCGAGGCCCTTCTTCCTCCTTATGCTCCTTTTGCAAGTTCCTCATGGCCTGCCTCTAGCATGTGCAGTTCTTGTTCCCTGCCCCAGTTCTTGTCACGATGCTCTTGCTGTGTAGCTGCACTAAGCAGCAAAGACCCCGTGTAACCCAGCACGCATGAACAGGGACCTAGGGCTTGTTACTTTTTAAGTGGAAAGGCTTGTGAAGGAGATAATGATAACTTGAGAGATTGTGGCAATAAAAGAAAGATCAAGTGAGAAACGGGTTATTATTCCTCAGTTTGCAGAATATAGTTCTGGGTATATGTGGTTGGAAGATGGAAGAGGTAAGTAAGTGTTCAGTGTCATCTGTTCATATCATGTTTAGTTACAGATAAATTTTCAAGGAAGGAAACGATGTTGGCAAGTGGGATCAGAGAGGAAACATGGATGTCACAAAAAACATTCAGTCAGGCAAAAACCCTTAGCAATGTAGTTATTTAAGTTCAAACGCTTTGAGGTATAACCTAGAGTTCCCACTCCTGCTGTAATCAAGCAGACTTGTAGTCCTGGTGTTCTTTGTGTCCAATGAGCTACAATTATGCCTAACGTTTAATTTTGGATGTTTGGTCTGCTCTTGGATTCCAAACCCTCGTACACCTTGATCTCTTAAGATCTGGCTCATTTGCTTATTGGCTCCTACACCTCTGCCTTGAGCTCTGAATTTGTAGACCATTCACTTCTCCTGCTTAAAAACTATGGACTCCCTAAATTCAACTACAACCTTCTGGTTCCCAGGTCCTTGGCTGATATCTGGCAAATGCTACTTGTGGTTCCTGAGCTGTCACCTGAACCTGGGCTTTGGTCCTTTGGATTCCGCCCCCCCCCCTTTCTTTTAATATTCATTCATTCATTTATATTTTGGCTGAGCCTGGTTTTAGTTGCGGCATGCGGACTACTTAGTTGCGGCATGCATGTGGGATCTAGTTCCCTGACCAAGTATCGAACCTGGGTCCCCTGCATTGAGAGCGTGGAGTCTTACCCACTGGACTATCAGGGAAGTCCCTGGATTCTCTTTTGAATCCAGATAAACCATAATCCCTGGCACACTGACCAGAACCTAACATTTGCCCACTATTCTTTGAGTTCTGAACCTCTGTCGAATCTGACCCTGTTGTTGTTTGTGTCCGACAGTGAACATAAAGTACTTCATTAAAAATAATTAGACCTGTTTCTAGTCCAACCTTCATTTGAGCTGCATCCTGTCTGTCTGTTGATAATCCAGCTAGATAACTCTTCATTAAACTTTCAACAACATTAGTGCTTGAGTTGTCTGAGTTTTGTGTAGATAGTGATAATTTTTGTATACCAGTGCTCTTTTTGTCAAGAGAATTAACAAATGTTTAATGTATCTTTTATTTTTTTCTACCTCTTACTGATTTGTCTGGTTTCTATATTTAATTTAAAATTAAGCTTATGTGGTTTTATACAGAATCTGTATATCCAGAATTTAAAATATAGGGACTCTAACCTTTTAAATAGGACTAGTTTGAAAAAAAGTTGAATAGAGTATAGTGTTGCAACATTTTTATACTGTAATAAAAAAGAAATGTTAATATTTTTCATATTCCTACTTAGTTTTAATATTATAATGGTTGTTTGTAGCAAGCATTTAAAATACCACACTTTGTGATCATTTATGGTAACTAAGTCTCCAGTTTGACTCCTAGTATTCTTTCTCAAATTAAGTTGTTGTTGTTTGAAAAAATTATCTAGGGAACTATCAGGGATTTACAAAGACTTTGTAACTGACAAATTGACTTGTAATTGTAACTGACTTTGGCGCTGACAAATTGAAGTGATATGTGTAACTAATTTAAACAGAATTCACAAAGTACATTCTGGGTTTCAGAATTCCTAAGAAATAAGCAATATTACTTATTAGAGCATATCTTTTTTTTTTCTGCCTGCTTCTAGGGTTACAGGTGAAGTAAAGCACAACATCACCAACACTGTTGTATGCAGAGTACAAGGGGAATGGAATAGTGTTCTTGAGTTCACTTACAGCAATGGAGAGACAAAGTACGTGGACTTGACTAAATTGGCAGTGACGAAGAAAAGAGTAAGACCTCTGGAGAAGCAGGACCCATTTGAATCCAGGTATGTCATCCTTGCATCCATCCAGGAAAGAGTCAGAAACTCTGGATCTTAATCTAAGCCTTTTCACTAACTTCCAGCCCTGGGCAAGTCACTTCACTGCTCTGCATCAGCTTCCTCATCTGTAAATTGAAAGAATTGGTCTGATCTGATGCTCTTAAACCCCGTACCAGCTATGATGTTATGTGATACATAGTCACATTTTAGTATAAATAAAACATTAACTGGGCAAAAATATTAACATTTAGTAGTCAAAGGATTACTATCCTTATCATAAAAACTCTTCCAAATTATTAACAAAAAGATGGGTACCCCAATAGAAAAATGGGCAAAGACACAAAGAGGTAGTTCACAAAAATAGAAAAAAAAAAAATGCCCACTAAGAAAATGAAAAATTGTTTAGTGTAATTAGAATTCAAAGAAATACAAATTAAACAATAAGACAAATTCATTTTTTAAAATGGTATCTCTTTTGGAAAAAGTATGAGCGAATAGACATTTTCATATTGCTGGTTAGAGAGGTAAACTGCTACAGCCTTCCTAGAGGGTATTTTGGCAATATATGTCATAGACCTTTAAAAGTAAATGAGCTGCTTAAAGGCTTGGGGGGAAAAAAAAAAAAGTAAATGAAGTGGATCTATATGTGTTAACAAGGTAGTCTCCAAAATGTATTGACAGTGGTTGCTTCCAGAGAGGAATACTGGGGTCTGGGATAACAAAGAGACTTACTCTTCACAGAATGCCCTTTTGTACTGTTTAAATTTTATATCACATGGAAGTATTACTGTATCAAATACAAGGAAGCGTTAAACATCTTAAGATCACATAAATGAAACCAAACAATTTATAAGTAGATGTGTAAAGGGATTTAATACCTTTTAACCGAAAACTCAGGTTGGGTCAAAAAATAAAACAGCAGTGATTGAAAAAAATTCTTCTATGGGTGTATTTAGGATTTATTTAGGAGAGTTTGTCAAGGTTTGGTATGTGGACCCCCGGGGCGCTTGAGACCTGTACAGGGGGTCTGCAAGTTGAAAAAACTTTCATAATAATGCTAAGATATTATTCGCCTTTTTCTCTCTGTTTGCACTTGCATTGGTGATATGTAAGCAATGGTGGGTAGCACTGCTGGGCCTTAGCACCAATCAAGCAGTGGCACCAAACTGTACAAGTAGTTGTGGTATTACTCCTCACTGCCATGCAACTTTTTTCTTTTCAGCCTTGCAGTTTTTTAAATGCCATTTTCTTTTTAAAATGTGCTTGAAAAGCGGTACAGATTATTAGTTTTATTAAATCTGGAACATTGATTACCTGTCTTTTAATATTCTGCATGACAAATTTGGAGTATACATAAAACACTTGTGTTAGATAATAAAGAAGTACAGTGGTTATCTGGAGAAAGAGCACTTGTGCAGTTGTTTGAGTTACAAGCAAATTACCCTTTCTTGAAACACTATTTTTACTTAAATGATTGACAGACAAACTAAGGCTGTTCTAATTTTAATATTGGGCAGACATTTTCCTTATAAATGAACGATGTGAACATGGCACTTCAAGGAAAACAATTGGCAGTATTTTTTGCTAATAATAAAATTTAAGCAGAAACAACCTAAGTGCCCATTCACAGATAAATGGATAAGGAAGTTGTGAGGTATAGATATATAGATATATATATATATATATATATATATATATATATATATATATATATATATATATATATAGTGGAATATTATTCAGTCCTTAAAAAGATGGAAATCCTGCCATTTGTGATAACATGGATGGACCTTGAGGGCTTTATGTGAAGTGAAGTCTCAGAGAAAGAACAAATACTATATGATCTCATTTACATATGGAATCCAAGGGAAAAATAAAAAACACTGCACTGTTGATGGGAATATAAATTGGTGTAGCCGTTATGGAAAATAGTATGGAGGTTCCTCAAAAAACTATGTACTCCCATGTTCACTGCAGCATTATTTATAATAGCCAAGATACGGAAACAACCTAAGTGTCCATAAATGGATTAATGAATAAAGGAAATGTCATATATATATATATATATATATATATATATATATATATATATATATATATATATATATACACACACACACACAAAAACACACAATGGAATATTACTCAGCCATAAAAAAGAATGAAATCTTGCCATTTGAGACAACATGGATGGACCTTGAGAGCATTATGCCAAGTGAATTAAGTCAGACAGATAAAGACAAATACTGTATGGTCTCACCTATGTGTGGAATCTTAAAAAAACCAAAACCAAAACCAAACAGCTCATAGATACAGAGAACAGAGATTGGTGTATTGCTGAAATGCCAGAGGTGGGCAGCTGGGGAGTGGGTGAAATGAATGAAGTAGGTCAAAAGGTGCAGACTTCCAGTTTTAAAATAAATGTCATGGGGATGTAATGTACAACATGGTGGCTATAGTTAATAATACTGTATTGCATAATTGAAAGTTGCTAAGAGAGTAGTTCTTAAAACTCCTCATCACAAGAAAAAAAATTTTTTGGTAATTATGTACGGTGATTAATGTTGACTAGTCTCATTGTGGTGAACATTTCATAGTAATACAAATATTAAATCATTATGTTGTACACCTGAAACTAATATAATGTTACATGTCAACTATACCTTAATAAAAAAATTAATTTAAAAAATTCACAGAAAAGGAGATCAGACTGTGGTTACCAGAAGTGTGGGGTAAGGAGTGAAGGAATTGAATGAACTTCCAGTTATAAGATAAATAAGTACTGGGGTTGTAATGTACAACATGATGATTGTAGTTAACACTACTGTATGGTATATTTGAAATCTGTTGAGGGAGTAGATCTTAAGAGTTCTCATCACAAGGAAAAAAAATTTTTTTTCTATTTCTTTAATTTTGCATCTATATGAGAGGATGAATGATGATTAACTAAACTTACTGTGGTAATCATTTCACAATATATGTAAGTCAGGTCATTATGCTGTACACCTGAAATTTATACAGAGCTGTATGTCGATTATATCTCAGTAAAACTGGAGAAAAAGAGACTTCGCTGGTGGTCCAGAGGTTAGGACTCTGTGCTTCCAATGCAGGGGGGTGCGGGTTCAATCCCTGGTTGGGAAGCTAAGATCTCACGTGCCACCTGGCACGGCCGAAAAAAACAAAAAAACTGGAGAAAAAAGTGGAGCTTTAAAGACAGAAATCAAAATTTTGGAAAACTTGTATTTGTCACAATAAACTGAAAACTTCCCTAGTAAAGAGTTTTCTGATGAAATTGATGGTGAAACTAATGAATGTGATCTTTAAAATATGATAAAATATGTCAACATCTGGAAGATCATTTTTCAGATGACCAATGCATGTTATTACAAAATTATACATGGGTAAAAATTCCATTCAAGGTGCAAATTAGACCAATGGATTTCCATGTAGCAGAGCATGAAAAATTCATTGACATTTTTCAGTTTCCACATTGCAGCTAATGTTTTAAAAACTACCATTTGCTGAGTTTTAGTATGGTATCAAAGAACTGAGTTATTTGAAATATCTATTAAAATATTCTTCCATTTTCCAGCTATATGTCTGTGTAAAGCCATATTTTCCTTATATACTTTAACTAAAACAATATGTATCACAATAGATTGAATGTAGAAGCAGATATAAGAATCTGGCTATTATTGAACCAGATGTTTAAGAGATGCTACTGTATTCTCTTTGCTAAACTTTAATTACAGATTTTTGTCTACATTCCTGGGGGTTATTGGTCTTTTGTTTTCTTTGGAAGAAAGTTTTTTTTTTTTTAATTTTATTTATTTATTTATTTATTTATTTATGGCTGTGTTGGGTCTTTGTTTCTGTGCGAGGGCTTTCTCTAGTTGCAGCAAGTGGGGGCCACTCTTCATCGTGGTGCGCAGGCCTCTCATTATGGCGGCCTCTCTTGTTGTGGAGCACAGGCTCCAGAAGCGCAGGCTCAGTAATTGTGGCTCACGGGCCCAGTTGCTCCGCGGCATGTGCGATCTTCCCAGACCAGGGCTCGAACCCGTGTCCCCTGCATTGGCAGGCAGATTCTCAACCACTGCACCACCAGGGAAGCCCTTATAGTTTTTTATATTTCTGTGGTATCGGTTGGTATTTCTCCTCTTTTGTTTCTTATTTTGTTTATTTGGGTCCTCTCTCTTTTCTTCTTGGTGAGCCTGGCCAGAGGATTGTCGATTTTGTTTGCCCTTTCAAAGAGCCAGCTCTTGGTTTTATTGATTTTTCTCTATTTTTTTTAATCTCTATTTTATTTATTTCTGCTCTGACCTTTATTATTTTCTTCCTTCTGCTGACTTTAGGTTTTGTTTGTTCTTCTTTTTCTGATTCTTTTAGATAGTAGGTTAGGTTATTTATTTGAGGTTTTTCTTGTTTTTTGAGGAAGGCCTCTATTACTGTGAACTTCCCTCTAAGAACTGTTTTTGCTGCGTCCCATAGATTTTGTATGGTTGTGTTTTTATTGTCATTTGTCTCAAGGTGTTTTTTAATTTCCTCTCTGATTTCATCATTGACCCATTGGTTTCCTTTCTTCTTTTTTTTTTATTGGAGTAAAATTGCTTTACAATGTTGTGTTAGTTTCTGCTGTACAATGAAGTGAATCAGCTATATGTATACATATATCCCCTCCCTCTTGGACCTCCCTCCCCCACCTTCCCCCACATCTAGGTCATCACAGAGCACTGAGCTGAGCTCCCTGTGCTTTACAGCAGGTTCCCACTAGCTATCTATTTTGCACATGGTAGTGTATTTATGTCAAACCTAATCTCCCAGTTCGTCCCACCCTCCCCTTCCCCCACTGTGTCCACATGTCCATTCTCTACATCTCCGTCTCTATTCCTGCCCTAAAAATAGGTTCATCTGTACCATTTTTCTAGATTTCACATATATGCGTTAATATACAACATTTGTTTTTCTCTTTCTGGCTTACTTCACTCTTTATGACAGACTCTTTGTCCATCCACATCTCTACAAATGACCCAATTTCATTCCTCTTTATTGCTGAGTAATATTCCACTGTATATATGTAGCACATCTTCTTTATCCATTCATCTGTTGTTGGACATTTAGGTTGTTTCCATGTCCTGGCTATTGTAAATAGTGCTGCAGTGAACATTGGGGTACATGTGTCCCTTTGAATTATGGTTTTCTATGGGTATATGCCCAGTAGTGGGATTGCTGGGTCATATGGTAGTTCTATTTTTAGTTTTTTAAGGAACGTCCATACTGTTCTCCATAATGGCTGTATCAATTTATATTCCCACCAACAGTGCAAAATGGTTCCCTTTTCTCCACACCGTCTCCAGCATTTATTGTTTGTAGATTTTTTTAAAAGAAATTTATTTATTTATTTATTTTTGGCTGTGTTTGGTCTTCGTTGCTACATGTGGGCTTTCTCTAGTTGTGGTGAGCAAGGGCTACTCTTTGTTGCAGTGTGCGGGCTTCTCATTGCAGTGGCTTCTCTTGTTGCGGAGCATGGGCTCTAGGTGCGCGGGCTTCAGTAGTTGTGACATGTGCGCTCAATAGTTTTGGCTTGCAGGCTCTACAGCTCAGGCGCGGTAGTTGTGGTGCACAGGCTTGATTGCTCCGTGGCTTGTGGGATATTCCCGGACCAGGGATTGAACCCGTGTCCCCTGCATTGGCAAGCAGATTCTTAACCACTGCTCCACCAGGGAAGTCCTGTTTGTAGACTTTTTCATGATGGGCATTCTGACCAGTGTGAGGTGATACCTCGTTGTAGTTTTTTTTTTTTTTTTTAATTTATTTATTTATGGCTGTGTTGGGTCTTCGTTTCTGTGCGAGGGCGTTCTCTAGTTGCGGCAAGCGGGGGCCACTCTTCATCACGGTGCGCGGGCCTGTCACTATCGCGGCCTCTCTTGTTGCGGAGCACAGGCTCCAGACGCGCAGGCTCAGTAGTTGTGGCTCACGGGCCCGGTTGCTCCGCGGCATGTGGGATCTTCCCAGACCAGGGCTCGAACCCGTGTCCCCTGCATTGGCAGGCAGACTCTCAATCAGTGCGCCACGAGGGAAGCCCCCTCGTTGTAGTTTTGATTTACATTTCTCTAATAATTAGTGATGCTGAGCATCTTTTCATGTGCTTCTTGGCCATATGTATTTCTTCTTTGGTGAAATGTCTATTTAGGTCTTCTGCCCTTTTTTAAATTTAAATATCAGTAAGTGTGTGTTAAGTGGAATTAGACAGAACTGAGCTGAGATTGGGAAGCCATGACAGAAGGAAGGAGAACCATGTACTAGGACGCTACTTTCCTTTTTTTTTTGAACTTTTTTTTGGGTTTATTTATTTATTTATTTATGGCTGTGTTGGGTTTTCGTTTCTGTGCGAGGGCTTTCTCTAGTTGCGGCAAGTGGGGGCCACTCTTCATCACGGTGCGTGGTCCTCTCATTATTGTGGCCTCTCTTGTTGCGGAGCACAGGCTCCAGATGTACAGACTCAGTAATTGTGGCTCACAGGCCTAGTTGCTCCGTGGCATGTGGGATCTTCCCAGACCAGGGCTCGAACCCATGTCCCCTGCATTGGCAGGCAGATTCTCAACCACTGCACCACCAGGGAAGCCCCTTCTGCCCATTTTTTAATTGGGTTGTTTGTTGTTTTGATATTGTGCTCCATGAGCTGTTTGTATATTTTGGAGATTAATCCTTTGTCCATTGCTTTATTTGCAAATATTTTCTCCCAATCTGAGGGCTGTCTTTTCTTCTTGTTTATGGTTTCCTTTGCTCTGCAAAAGCTTTTAAGTTTAATTAGATTCCATTTGTTTATTTTTGGTTTTATTTTCATTACTCTAGGAGGTGGGTCAAAAAAGATCTTGCTGTGGTTTATGCCAAAGAGTATTTTTCCTATGTTTTCCTCTAAGAGTTTTATAGTGTCCCGTCTTACATTTAGGTCTTTAATCCATTTGGAGTTTCTTTTTGTGTGTGGTGTTAGGTGGTGTTCTAATTTCATTCTTTTACATGTAGTTGTCCAGTTTGTCCAGCACCCCCTTTTTTTTTTTTTTTTTTTTTTTGGCTGCGTTGGGGCTTCGTTGATGTGCATGGGCTTTCTCTAGTTGTGGCAAGCAGGGCCTACTCTTTGTTGCAGTGCACGGGCTTCCCATTGCGGTGGCTTGTCTTGTTGTGGAGCATAGGCTCTAGGTGCACGGGTTTCAGTAGTTGTGGCACACAGGCTCAGTACTTGTGGCTCTCGGGCTCTAGAGCACAGGCTCAGTAGTTGTTGCTCATGGGCTTAGTTGCTCTGTGACATGTGGGATCTTCCCGGACCAGGGCTCGAACCCACAGCCCCTGCATTGGCAGGCGGATTCTTAACCACTGTGCCACCAGGGAAGTTCCCCAACATCACTTATTGAAGAGGCTGTCTTTTCTCCATTGTATGTTCTTGCCTCATTCATCATAAATTAGGTGACCATATGTGCGTGGATTTATCTCTGGGCTTTCTTTCCTGTACTATTGATCTATATTTCTGTTTTTGTGCCAATATCATATTGTCTTGATTACTGTAGCTTTGTAGTATAGTTTGAAGTCAGGTAGCCTGATTCCTCCAGCTCCGTTTTTCTTTCTCAAAATTGCTTTGGCTATTCGGGGTCTTTTGTGTTTCCATACAAATTGTAAAGTTTTTGTTCTAGTTCTGTGAAAAATGCCATTGGTAGTTGATAGGGATTGCACTGAATCTGTAGTTTGCTTTGGGTAGTATAGTCATTTTCACAATATTGATTCTTCCAATCCAAGAACATGGTATATTTCTCTGTCTGTTTATGTCACCTTTGATTTCTTTCATCAGTGTTTTATAGTTTCCTAAGTACAAGTCTTTTGCCTCCTTAGGTAGGTTTATTCCTCAATATTTTATTCTTTTTGTTGCAATGGTAAATGGGAGTGTTTCCTTAATTTCTCTTTCTGATTCTTCATTGTTAGTGTATAGGAATGCTAGAGATTTCTGTGCATTAATTTTGCATCCTGCAGCCGTACCAAGTTCATTGATTATTTCTAGTAGTTTTCTGGTGGCATCTTTAGGATTTTCTATGCATAGTATCATGTCACCTGCAAACAGTGACAGTTTTACTTCTTCTTTTCCAATTTGTATTTTATTTCTTTTTCTTCTCTGATTGCCATGGCTAGGACTTCCAAAACTATGTTGAATAAGAGTCTTGAGAGTGGACATCCTTGTCCTGTTCCTGATCTTAGTGGAAATGGTTTTGGTTTTTCACCATTGAGAATGATGTTTGCTGTGGGTTTGTCATATATGGCCCTATTATGTTGAGGTAGGTTCCCTCTATGCCCATTTTCTGGAGAGTTTTAAACGTAAATTCGTGTTGAATTGTGTGAAAAGCTTTTTCTGCATCTATTGAGATGATCATATGGTTTTTATTCCTTAATTTGTTAATATGATGTATCACATTGATTGATTTGCATATGCTGAAGAATCCTTGCATTCCTGGGATAAATCCCACTTGATCATGGTGTATGATCCTTTTAATGTGTTGTTGGATTCTGTTTGCCAGTATTTTGTTGAGGATTTTTGCATCTGTGTTCATCAGTGATATTGGTCTGTAATTTTCTTTTTTTGTAATATCTTTGTCTGGTTTTGCTATGAGGGTGATGGTGGCTTCATAGAACCAATTTGGGAGTGTTCCTCCCTCTTCAATTTTTTGGAAGAGTTTGAGAAGGATGGATGTTAGCTCTTCTGTGAATGTTTGATAGAATTCACCTGTGAAGCCATCTGGTCCTGGTCTTTTGTTTGTTGGAAGATTTTTAATACAGTTTCAGTTTCAATACTTGTGATAAGTCTGTTTATATTTCTAATTCTTCCTGGTTCAGTCTTAGAAAATTGTACCTTTCTAAGAATTTGTCCATTTCTTTGTGGTTGTCCATTTTATTGGCATATAGTTGTTTGTAGTAGTCTCTTATAATCCTTTGTATTTCTGTGGTGTCTGTTGTGATTTCTCCGTTTTCATTTCTAATTTTATCGATTTGCATCCACTCTCTTTTTTCCTTGATGAGCCTGGCTAAAGGTTTATCAATTTTGTTTATCTTCTCAAAGAACCAACTTTTAGTTGTATTGATCTTTGCTATTGTGTTCTTCATTTCTATTTCATTTATTTCTACTCTGATCTTTATGATATCATTCCTTCTACTGACTTTGGGTTTTCTTTGTTCTTCTTTCTGCAGTTGCTTTAGGTGTAAGGTTAGATTGTTTATTTGAGATTTTTCTTGCTTCTTGAGGTGAGATTGAATTGCTATAAACTTCCCTCTTAGAACTGCTTTTGCTGTGTTCCATAGGTTTTGGGTCGTCCTGTTTTCATTGTCATTTGTTTCTATGTATTTTTTTATTTCTTCTTTGATTTCTTCAGTGATCTCTTGGTTATGTAGTAGTACACTGTTTAGCCTCCATGTATTTGTGTTTTTTACAGTGTTTTTTCCTGTAATTGATTTCCAATCTCATAGCATTGTGGTCAGAAAAGATGCTTAGTATGATTTCAATTTTCTTAAATTTTCCAAGGCTTGAGTTATGACCCATGATGTGATCTACCCTGGAGAATGTTCTGTGTGCACTTGAGAAGAAAATGTATTCTGCCACTTTTGGGTGGAGTGTCCTATAAATATCCATTAAATCTATCTGGTCTATTATGTCATTTAAAGCTTGTGTTTCCTTATTTATTTTCTGTTTGGATGATCTGTCCGTTGGTATAAGTGGGGTGTTAAAGTCATCTACTCTTATTGTGTTACTCTTGATTTCCCCTTTTATGGTTGTTAGCATTTGCCTTATGTATTGAGGTGCTCCTTTGTTGGGTGCATAAATATTATTTATAATATAAATATTTATTATTATAGTTATATAATCTTCTTCTTGGATTGATCCCTTGATCATTATGTAGTGTCCTTCCTTCTCTCTTGTAGCAGTCTTTATTTTAAAGTCTATTTTATCTGATACGAGTATTGCTATTCCCCCTTTATTTTGATTTCCATTTGCATGGAATATCTTTTTCCATTCCTTCTCTTTCAGTCTGTATGTGTCCCTAGGTCTGAAGCAGGTCTATTGTAGACAGCATGTATATGGGTCTTGTTTTTGTATCCATTTAGCCAGTCTGTATCTTGGTTTGAGCACTTAATCTATTTACATTCAAGGTTATTATTGACATGTATGTTCCTATTACCATTTTCTTAATTGTTTTGGGTTTGCTTTTATGGGTCTTTTTCTTCTCTTGTGTTTCATGCCTAGAGAAGTTCCTTTAACATTTGTTGTAAAGCTGGTTTGGTGGCGCTGAATTCTCTTAGCTTTTGCTTGTCTGTAAAGCTTTTGATTTCTCTGTTGAATCTGAATGAGATCCTTGCTGGGTAGAGTAATCTTGCTTGTACGTTTTTCTCTTTCATCAGTTTTTGGTTTTATTTATCTATTTGTTTGTTTGTTTGTTTATGGCTGAGTTGGGTCTTTGTTGCTCCGCGCGGGCTTTCTCTAGTTGCAGTGAGCAGGGGCTACTCTTCATTGCGGTACGCGGGCTTCTTATTGCGGTGGCTTCTCTTGTTGTGGAGCACGGTCTCTAGGTGTGCAGGCTTCAGTAGTTGTGGCTCGCGGGCTCTAGAGCACAGGCTCAGTAGTTGTGGCGCACGGGCTTAGTTGTTCCACGGCATGTGGGATCTTCCTGGACCAGAGCTCGATCCCGTGTCCCTTGTATTGGCAGGCGGATTCTTAACCACTGTGCCACCAGGGAAGCCCCTCTTTCATCACTTTAATTATATCCTGTCCCTTCTTTCTGGCCTGCAGAGTTTCTGCTGAAAAATCAGCTGATAACCTCATAGGGATTCCTTTGTATGTTATTTTTTGCTTTTCCCTTGCTGCTTTTAATATTTTTTCCTTGAATTTAATTTTTGTTAGTTTGATTAATATGTGACTTGGTGTGTTTCTCCTAGGGTTTATCCTGTATGGGACTCTCTGCGCTTCCTGAACTTGGGTGACTATTTCCTTTCCCATGTTAGGGAAGTTGTTCACTATAATCTCTTCAAATATTTTCTCAGACCCTTTCTTTTTCTTTTCTTCTTCTGGGACCCCTATATTTCGAATGTTGGTATGTTTAGTGTTGTCCCAGAGGTCTCTGGGATTGTCTTCAATTCTTTTCATTCTTTTTTCTTTTTTCTGCTCCTTGGCAGATATTTCCACCCTTCTGTCTTCCAGCTCACTTATTCGTTCTTCTGCCTCAGTTATTCTGTTATTGTCTCCTTCTAGTGTATTTTTCATTTCAGTTATTGTGTTGTTCATTTCTGTTTGCTTGTTCTTTAGTTCTTCTAGATCTTTATTAAACATTTCTTGTATTTTCTCAGTCCGTGCCTCCATTCTATTTCCGAGATTCTGGATCATCTTTACTATCATTACTCTGAATTCTTTTTCAGGTAGGTTGCCTATTTCCTCTTCATTTATTTGGTCTTGTAGGTTTTTACCTTGCTCCTTCATCTGTGACATATTTTTTTGTTGTCTCTTTTTTTTTTTTTTTTTTTTTTTGATGGGTGGGATTGTGTTCCTGTCTTACTGGTTGTTTGGCCTGAGGCTTCCAGCACTGGAGTTTGTACACTGTTGGGTAGAGCTGGGTCTTGGTGCCGAGATGAGGACCTCTGGGGGACCTCACTCCGATGCATATTCCTTGGGGTCTGAGGTTCTTTGTTATTCCAGTGGTTTGGACTCGGAGCTCCCACCACAGGAGCTCTGTCCCAACCCCCGGCTCATGAACCAAGATCCTGCAAGCCGTGTGGGGTGGCAAAAAAAAAAAAGAAAAAGAAAAGAAAAAACAAAGAAAAGAAAAAATGGAGCAGAACAACAACAAAGAGTAAAAAATAAAATTAGATTAGAAAACTAACAGATGTTAGGAAGAATAAAAAAAATAAAAATATAGATGAAACAATGACCTGAATGTAAAAAAGAACCACAATAGTAAAAAAAAAGAGAAGAAAAAGAAGAAAAAAAAAGCTTGAGAAGACCTTGGCTGGGGGGGGTGGGGCTTAGGCAGGGGTGGGGTTTAGGTGGTGGGTGGGGCCTGTGCTTAGGAAAAGGCCCTGAGGGGATGGGGGTGGGGCTTAGGCGTGCCTCTGGCCTTGGAGGGCAGAGGACCAGGTCTAGGATCCCAGCAGGCTCACTGGGCCCGAGTGGGTGGGGGAAACGCTAGGCGTGTTCCCACCGATCCTCCAGTCCTGGTGGGCCCCTTCTCGTTGGCATCTCTTCTTCTTCTCCCCACTCCCTGCCTCGTATGTCCCTGCAACCCACGCAGCCAGAGGGGACCCCAGAAGGCAGGGAACCAGATCCAGAAGCCCAACAGGCTTCCTAGGGCCAAGTGGGCAGGGAAACACCCGTGGCCCCTCCCCTAATCCCCTGGCTCCAGATGATCCCCCACATCTGCCTCTCCTCCTCTTCTCCCCTCCTCCTCTTCTCCCCTCCTTCCTCCCTCCTACGCCCCTAGGACCCCCGCAGCCGGAGGGGGCCTTGGAGGGCAGAGGACCAGGCCTGGGAGCCCAGCAGGCTCCCAGGGCCCCAGTGGGTGGGGGAAACGCCCTCTGCACCTCCCCTGATCCTTCGGTCTTGGAGGGCCCCTCCCTCCCACCTCTCCTCTTCTCCCCCACCTCTCTCCTGCACCCCTAGGACCAACACGGCCCAGAAGGGGCTTGGGAGGGCCGAGGACCCTGCCTGGGAGCCCTGCAGGCTTCCCGGGGCCTGATTGGGCAGCAGAGATGCTAGGCATGCTCCCCCCTGATCCTCCGAGCCCCCGAGGGTCCTTCCAGGAGTGGGAACCTCTCCCCAATCCCAGCTACCCCTCAGGTGCCCGGTGCTGTCCAGCCTCCACTTTTCCTCCCCCCTTACTCCCCCACCTCATCCTACCTGGTCACTCGGGGGTTCCTCCCGTGTCCTTGTGTGTCAAGTTCCCCCACCAGCATCTGGCAGGCACCCTAGTTGTGGGGAGATGCGAACTCTGCATCCTCCCCTGCCACCATCTTTGACTCTGCCCTGACTTACTGGTTTCTTAGTAGGATCTTATTTAGTCTCCATGTAACCTTTTTTTTTTTTCTCATTTCTCTTTCTGTGGTTGATTTCTAGTTTCATGATGTTGTGGTGAGAAAAGATGCTTGAATTTATTTATTTATTTATTTGTAAATTTATTTATTTATTTATTTATTGGCTGTGCTGGGTCTTTGTTGCTGCACGCGGGCTTTCTCTAGTTACGGCGAGTGGGGGCTACTCTTTGTTGCAGTGTGCAGGCTTCTCTTGTTGCAGAGCACAAGCTCTAGGTGCATGGGCTTCAGTAGTTCTTGCCCGTGAGCTCAGTAGTTGTGGCTCATGGGTTCTAGAGCACAGGCTCAGTAGTTGTGGCACACAGGCTTAGTTGCTCCGCGGCATGTGGGATCTTCCCGGACCAGGGCTCGAACCTGTGTCCTCTGCATTCGCAGGCAGATTCTTAACCACTGTGCCACCAGGGAAGTCCTTCAAATAATTTCTTTTCTCAAATTTGTTGAGGTTTGTTTTGTTTCCTAGTATGTGGTCAATCCTAGAGAATGTTCCACGTACACTTGAAAAGAATGTGTATTCTGGTTTTTTTGGATGAAAATATCAATTAAGTCTAACTGTTCTATTGTATCATTTAGGATCTCTGTTGTGTTATTGATTTTCTGTCTGGAAGATCTGTCCACTGATGTGAGTGAGGTGTTAAAGTCTCCTACTATTATTGTATTCCCATCAGTTTCTCCCTTTATTTCTGTTAATATTTGTTTTTTGTATTTAGGTGCTCCTATATCATGTGCATATATGTTAACAAGTTTAATATCCTCTTCTTGTATTGATCATTTTACCATTATATAGTGTCCTTCTTTTTGTTTTTTTATGGCCTTTGTTTTAAAGTCTTTTTTTTTTTAATATAAATTTACTTATTTATTTATTTATTTTTGGTTGCATTGGGTCTTTGTTGCTGTGTGCGGGCTTTCTCTAGTTGTGGTGAGCGGGGGCTACTCTTCGTTGTGGTGCGCAGGCTTCTCATTGTGGTGGCTTCTCTTGCTGTGGAGCACGGGCTCTAGGCACACGGGCTTCAATAGTTGTGGCCCACGGGCTCAATAGTTGTGGCTCGCAGGCTGTAGAGCACAGGCTCAGTAGTTGTGGCACACGGGCTTAGTTGCTCTGCGGCATGTGGGATCTTCCTGGACCAGGGCTTGAACCTGTGTCCCCTGCATGGGCAGGTGGATTCTTAACCACTGTGCCACCAGGGAAGTCCGAGTCTTTTTTGTCTGAGTATTGCTCTCCCCGCTTTCTTGTCATTTCCATTTGCATGAATTACTTTTTCCATCTCCTCACTTTCAATCTATGTGTGTCCTTTGCCCTAAAGGGGGTCAATTGTAGGCAGCATATTATAGGCTCTTGTTTTTTTTATCCAATCTGCCACTCTGTCATTTTTTTTCCCACTCTGTCCTTCTTTTTTTTTTTTTTTTCTTTTTTGGCTGCACTGTGCAGCCTGTGGGATATTAGTTCCCTAACCAGGGATTGAACCCGCACACCCTGCAGTGGGGGCGCGGAGTCTTAACCACTGGATCAACAGCGAAGTCCCCATTGTGTCTTTTGATTGGAGCATTTAGTCCATTAACATTCAAGATGATTATTGATAGATATGTATTTATTGCCATTTTGAACCTTGTGTTCCAGTTGATGTTGTATTTCTTCTTTGTTCCTTTTTCCTTTTGTGGTTTGGTGGTTTTCTTTTTTTTTTCTTTTTTTTTTTTTTTTAACATCTTTATTGAAGTATAATTGCTTTACAATGGTGTGTTAGTTTCTGCTTTATAACAAACTGAATCAGTTATACATATACATATGTTCCCATATCTCTTCCCTGTTGCATCTCCCTCCCTCCCACCCTCCCTATCCCACCCCTCTAGGTGGTCACAAAGCACCGAGCTGATCTCCCTGTGCTATGCGGCTGCTTCCTACTAGCTATCTATTTTACATTTGGTAGTGTATATATGTCCATGACACTCTCTCACCCTGTCACATCTCACCCCACCCCCTCCCCATATCCTCAAGTCCATTCTCTAGTAGGTCTGTGTCTTTATTCCCGTCTTGCCACTAGGTTCTTCATGGCCTTTTTTTTTTTTTTCGTTAGATTCCGTATATATGTGTTAGCATACTGTATTTGTTTTTCTCTTTCTGATTTACTTCACTCTGTATGACAGACTCTAACTCCATCCACCTCATTACAAATGCCTCCATTTCATTTCTTTTTATGGCTGAGTAATATTCCATTGTATATATGTGCCACATCTTCTTTATCCATTCATCTGTCGATGGACATTTAGGTTGCTTCCATGTGCTGGCTATTGTAAATAGAGCTGCAATGAACATTTTGGTACATGACTCTTTTTGAACTATGGTTTTCTCAGGGTATATGCCCAGTAGTGGGATTGCTGGGTCGTATGATAGTTCTATTTGTAAGTGGTTTTCTTTTGTATTATGCTTGTGTTCCCTTCTTTTTGGCTTTTGTGAATATATTGTATGTTTTTGATTTGTGGTTACCCTGGTTTTAAAGTATGTTAGCCCATTACTATATCTACTTGCTTTAGACTGGTAGTCATATAGGCTCAAACACAGTCTTAAAAAAAAAAAATCTGCATTTTCTTACTCTCCTCTCCCATGTATTATGATTCTGATGTCCTCTTCTACATCTTCATGTTTATCCTTCTGCTGTTCATTGTAGTTATCATCGCTTTCCAAAAAAAAAAAACTTTTTAATCTGTGTTCTGGCTTATTTAAGTGATTTACTTTCCAATTGTGATTTTCTCTTTGCTGTAGATTCTTGCTGCTCTTCTGTTTGGAGACGATCTTTCAATGTTCTTTTAGGATAGGTTTAGTATTACTTTATTCTTTTTGTTTTTGATTGTCTAAGAAATTCTTTATCTCTCCTTCTATTCTAAATGATAATCTTGCTGGGTAGAGTATCCTAGGTTGCACCTTTTTCCCTTTCAAGACTTTGAATATATCTTGCTACTGTCTTCTGGCCTGCAGTGTTTCTGTAAAGAAATCAGCTGATAGCCTTATGGAGGTTCCCTTGTTAATTAACTTTGTTTTTCTCTTGCTGCCTTTAGAATCCTCTCTTTAACTTTTCCCATTTTAATTAAAATATGTCTTGGTGTCGGTCTGATTGGGTTCATCTTGTTTGGGACCCTCTGTGCTTCCTGTACCTCCACAACTGTTTCCTTCTTTAGATTAGGGAAATTTTCAGCCATAATTTCTTCAAGTACATTTTTGATCCCCTTTTCTCTTTCTTCTCCTTCTGGGATCCTTATTACGCATAGATTGGCATGCTTTATATTATCCTATAGGTCTCGTATATTGCTTTCATTTTTTTTTTTGTCTTTCTGTCTGCTGTTCTGATTGGGTGATTTCCATTATTCTACCCTGCAGATCATTTATTCGTTCTTCTGAGTTATCCAGTTTGCTATTTATTGCCTTTAAGCTCAGCTTTTGTCTTGGCAAATGAGTTTTCTAATTTTAATTGGTACCTCTTTAATAGTTTCTAGTTCCTTTTTACAGTAATCTGCATTTCTATCCATAGCCTTTCTTAATTCCTTCAGTATTTTCATTATCTCCTTTTTGAACTCAGAATCAGGTATACTGGAGATGTCTGTTTCATCTTTAGGGCAATTCTCTTGATCTTTTAATTGAGAGCGGTTCCTCTGCTTCTTCATTTTACTTGTATTTCTCTGACTCTGTGAGTTTAGGAGAAACAGTTAATCAACTGTGGTCTTGAAGGGCTGTCTTTATGTGGGAATGTCCTGGTGTAGCCTCTGTGAGGCTAATATTTTTGGAATAAGGGCTGTCTTTAGTATGTATGACTGCCACATCTTTCCTCAGTGTGTGTTGGCTGTTTCCCACTGATGGGGGTGTGATTGTTGTGGTGGCCAGAGCCTGCAATGGATGTTGAGCAGGGTCTCCTCTGTGTCACAGCCCTGCTGGGGGCAGGGCCTGCTCCCCAGTTTTTGGAGTAGACACCCCCAGATCTGTTTCTGATTTGTGGTATGAGGTAGGAAGGACTGGAGCGCGTCCTCTGGGAGAGGAGCCACTGAGTATTCCTCCGTCGGAGCTGTCCACTGGGAAGTGAGCTCTGTGGTGTTGCCTGTCACCCATTGTGCAGGCTCACAAAGTACAGTTTTTGGTGCTGCCCTCAGCCCTGCCTCAACCATGGGAATTCGGGCAGTCGGCCAGGTGTCCCTCAGGCTCTGTGCTCACAAAGCCACTAGCACAGATCCGTTGGTGCAGAACTGCTGAAGTCAGGCATCAGGACTGCCATAGTCGCACACCTAGACCCACTGTGGGAGCTACTGAGTCAGCCCAGATCCCTGGCCCCACCTCTGGTGTGTACCTGCATAGCCTGCAGCTGCTGTCACCAGGCCCACCCCGGCCATGGGTGCACCAGTAATCTTCTCAGATGTCCCACAAGCACTGAGTTTACAAAGCCACCCATAGCACGTAAATCTGCAGATCGCACAGCTGCTGGGACGCTCAGATCTCAGCCCTGCTTCTAAAGTAATGCAGTCCCTGGGGATTGGCTCGGATTTCAGCCCCACCTCCGTGTGTGGTTATGTGCTCCCAGAACTCATAGAGGCAGACCCATCCTGCAGTGAGCACACTGAGAATGAGGCTGCTGTGACGGGCCCCACCCCTTCCTTTGCACTCAGATGTTAACAATGGGGCTTCAGTGGCAGACCCAGGCTCCTTCCTCTGCACACCCCTGGTTGGGGCTTGGGCCTCACTCCAGCCCCTTCAGGCTGTCTCCATGTAGCCATCCCCAATCTGCTCCCCAGGTCTGTCCTCTGAAGCCTGAGTTTCAGCACCCAGCCCCTGCACACACCAGCAGACATGCATCTTGGGCTAGGGAGTGCATGGAGTTGGCCAGGACCTTCTGTGCAGGTCTCTCTCTGTTCTGCATGCCACGAGCTGGCTACTGCACTCTCCTTCAAGCCTCTGAAACTCCCTTTCCATCCCGGCTGATCTCCCTGCCAGTGAAGAAGTTTCCCAGGGTGAGGGAACATTTCCTCTTTCACAACTCCCTCCCAGGGGCACAGGTCTTGTCCCGATTCCTTTGTTTTTTTCTTTCATCCTGCCCAGTTACTTAGTGATCTTTTTTTTTTTTAATTTTTTAATTTTATTTTTTTATACAGCAGGTTCTTATTAGTCATCAGTTTTATACACATCAGTGTATACATGTCAATCCCAACTACTTAGTGACCTTTTTTGCAGCTTTGGTTGTATGAGATCTCTGCCAGCATTCAGCAGGTATTTTGTGAGAATTGTTCCACATATTTTTGATGTGTTTGTGGGGGGATGGGACCTCCACGTCCTTCTATTCTGCCATCTTGATCTGGCCTCTACCTTTTGAACTTTTTGATATGTTTTTTCTGATTTCCCTTGTGGGTTTTTCTTCTTTCTTTCTTTTTTTTTTTTTGGACTTGAACTTATTTAGTAATGTGTTGTTTAATTTCCAAATACTTGGAGCTTTTCCAGATATCTTCTCAGTATTCATTTCTAATTTAATTTCATTTTGGTCAAAGAATGTGCTTTGTGTGGTTTTAATCCTTTAAACTTATTGAGATTTGTTTTATAGCACTGAATGCATTCTATCTTGGTAAATGTTTTGTGTGCACTTGACGGGAATGTGTATTCTGTTGATGTTAGGTGAGAGTATTCTGTAAATGTCAATTAGATCAAGTGGATTAATAGTATTTTTCTAGTCCTCTGTACCTTTACTCATTTTCTGTGCATTCTTTCTATCAGTTGAGAAGAGGTATTGAGATCAGTTACTGAAATTACCAATTTTAATAGAATATTTCTCTTTATAGTTCTATAAGTTTTTGTGTCATGTTATTTGAACGTCTGTTGTTTGGGCCATACACATTTAAGATTATATGCCCTTTTCTCAGGAATGGTAACACGGTTGTTGGAAACATCCTCAAGCTTCCTGGCAAATAGGAACCACACTCTGTTTCTCCAGAATGCTGACCCTGAAAAGATTCCACGTCCTCTTGCTGCATTGCCCCCCACCCTTGGCCATTATGAAATGATCCTCTATCCGTGGTCATAGTTCTTGCTTTGAATTCTACTTTAATATTAAAATTGCCACTTAAAAATATTATTGAGTTATATTTTACATATCATAAAATTCACGTGTTTTAAGTGTACAATTCAATGATTTTTGGTAACTTTCCTTAGTGGTGCAGGTTTTACCATTAATTAGTTTTAGAATCCTTTGATCCTCCCATAATGTCCTTCATGCCCATTGACAGTTAATCCCTGTTTCTGCCCCCAGTCCCAGGGAACCTACTTTCTGTCTCTATAATTTTACTTTGTCTGGACATTTCAAATAAATGGAATCATACAGTATGTGATCTCTTATGCCTAGCTTTTTTCACTTAGCACGTTTTTCAGGTTCATTCATGGTACAACATGTATCAATATTTCATTCCTTTTTATTACTGAAAAGTATTCCATTATGTGACACTACATTTTGTCTATCCCTTCACCAACTGATGGACATTTCCAGTATTGGACTATGATGATTAATACCGCAGTGAACATTCTTGTGCAGACCTTTGTGTGGACATGTTTTCACTTCTCGTGGGTAAATACCTATGAGTGGAATTCCTGGTTTGTGTGGTAGTTTTATGTCTAACTTTTCAAGAAACTGCCAAACTATTTTCAAAAATGGCTGCACCATTTTACATTCCTGCCAGAAACATATGAAGGTTCCAGTTCTCCTCATCTTCATCAACATTTGTTATTGCCTGTCTTATATATATGCCCATTCTAGCTGGTGTGAAATAGTATCTCATTGTGATTTTAATTTGCATTTCCCTACTGGCTAATGATGTTGAGCATGTTTTTATGTTCTAATTAGCCATTTGTATATCTTCTTTTTTAAAATGCTTGCTTATAAATTTCACCCATTTTTTAAATTGAATTGTTTGTTGTCTTATTGTGTTATAGGAGTTCTTTGTAAATTCTGGACACAGATCCTTTATTGGGTATGTGTTTCATAAATATTGTCTCCTAGTCTCTTGCTCATCTTTTCATTTTTTTAATGGTGTTTATTTCAGTAATCAGTTTTTATTTGATGAGGTGAGAGTATCATTGTTTTCTTTTATCTTCTTCTAAGTTTTATTGTGAGGTGAGAGCCTAAGGTCACCTTTTTGCACGGGGATATCCAGCTGTTCCAGTACCATTTGTTGAACAGACTATACTTTCCCCAAAGAATTGTCTTGGCAGATTTCTTTGGCTTGGAGTTTGTTGAGCTCCCCCCGCCCTGCCCCCGTGCTGTGCCTGCAAACTCTAACTCGTCAGTTGGAGCACTCATAGGACCCCCTCATTTGTTTGCCTGCTCTCAGGAGTCACTGTCCTGTGCTGCCTTTTGTTCGATGTCTGAAAACCATTGTTTCATTATATTTTGTCTGGTTCTGTAGTTGATTGAAAGCAGGAGGGTAAATCTGGTGCCCATTATTTAATCACGTACAGAAGCAGAAGTGGTCTCTTCTATTTCAGCTTTTTAAAAATTTATTTCTCCTTTTGCTTATTGTTTCCTAAGTTTCTTAAAAATAAAAATCTTGGTTATATAACTTGGGAAAATATAAATTATTTTTAATTTAAAAAGAAGCAGAAGCAGCAGCATCTTGGACATTAACATCAGCAACATAGTGTCAGCATTCTTGTAACTCATAGGCATGAAATTATAGATCTGATTCGGGAAATGTAATTTATTAAAATCACTGTTAATTTTGAGGGTATCAGTTCTATTTAATTATCTTTTTTGAAGAATGTAAAATGTGTGGTTTTCGGATTTCAGGCGATTGTGGAGAAATGTGACAGACTCTCTGAGGGAATCTGAAATCGATAAGGCCACAGAGCATAAACGTACCCTGGAAGAACGCCAGAGGACTGAAGAAAGGCATCGTACTGAAACAGGCACACCTTGGAAAACCAAATATTTTATTAAAGAGGTATATGTCCTACATGTCTTCAGACTAAAACTCATTATCTACTTAGTGAGAACTTTAGCTTAGTAGGCTTTCTTGAATTATCACTTAAATATCTTTATTTCTAAAAATAGTCAAGCTTAACCATGAGCTTTTTCATGAGCTTTTCACAGTTTGTCAAAGTAGAATAGTTTCAGAGTAGAATAGTTTACCAGCAGTTCAGATGAAATAGATTTGGGGATTTAAATTGGCCACAAAATACCGACATTAATCTTTAATCTCAATAACAGAATATGCAATTGACAATTTGTTGCCTTTTGTACCACAGTGAAACTCTTTGTTCACTTCCAGAGACCACATTTTAAGGATGCATGAAAAACTTAAATGGCTACACAGAGGATAGTGAGAAGTGACTAGAATCTTTGCAATGTTTAAGGAAAAAAGAGTGATGTGGGGGGTGTTTAGGCTGGAAAACAGAAAATTGGAGACATTCATTATAACTTTCTTCAAATATAGGTTAGGCTTATCGCGTAGAAGTTTCTTATCAGCTCCAATAGCAGACTTGAGCTAGGCCCAGACTACCAGGAAGCATTTTGAGCTTAACATATGAAGGAATGTATAACAATAAAAAATATCCAATAATGACAAGCGTACATTTTATAGTAATGTGTTCCCCATCGCTAGACTCATGTAAGAGACCATGGCTTATGTAGAAGTGTTTAATTCACTAGTTTTGGAGGTAAGACAAAATGATTCCTAAAGTCTTTTCTGCATTTAAAGGTTTTGTTTTATTTTGTTTATTACTTTCTGGTAGAACTCACAGTAAGGTGAATAATGGACCAGAGCTGATGCCAAGAAAAGTTTTCTTGTCCATAGCCAAGTCTAAGGAAACTCATTGAATTTTAATATTGGTCTGTCAGGAAAGAATCTGGAAAAACAGTCTGTGAATTTTGATTACCCTTAAAAGCCTACAGTTTATTGTAGTAGTTTCATTGCTATAATTTTTCTCAACTGTTTTCTTTCTTCCTTCCTTCCTTCCCTCCCTCCCTCCCTCCCTCCTTCTCTTCTTTCTTTCTTTCTTTCTTTTTGGCTGCATTGGGTCTTCGTTGCTGCATGCTGGCTTTCTCTAGTTGCAGTGAGTGGGGGCTACTCTTTGTTGTGGTGCATGGGCTTCTCATTGCGATGGCTTCTCTTGTTGTGGAGCACGGGCTCTAGGCGCACGGGCTTCAGTAGTTGTGGCACATGGGCTCAGTAGTTGTGGCTCACGGGCTCTGGAGCACAGGCTCAGTAGTTGTGGCACACGGGCTTAGTTGCTCCACGGCATGTGGGATCTTCCCGGACCACGGCTTGAACCTGTGTCGCCTGCATTGACAGGCGGATTCTTAACCACTGCACCACCAGGGAAGTCCCCCAAATGTTTACATGGATAGGAATTCAAGGAAAAGTACTTTACATCTCTTCATTTTTATATGAAAAGATAAACCTTTGTAACTACTATGCAAAATTATAGTCTGGTAACCTTGGATTTTTTTCATTTCAAGCTCACTAAAATAGCATACCAGAAGCAGATTCTAAAGAGGAGAATTTTTCTAAGGGAAGACTTCTATAAATCATTAAAAATGAACTCTAGGGGCTGAGAGCAAGAAGCTGTAATGGGTAAAAGATGCAACCAATTTTAAAAGATTTTAAAAGATAGGCCTCCTGGTTCTTGTAACTAACATGACATGTAAACATGCTACTTCTCATGTATTCTTTATTTGAGAGATATTATTAAGAACCTACCACTTAATCCCTTTATTATACTTTGTGATGTTGGATAGACAGAATGTAGAAAGTGATAGCAAGATATGGCAGTTGTCTAATAAAGTAGTGAATTTCTTTCTGCCTAGATAGTCTTAACTCACTGCCTGATGAAACAGTAGACTGGAGATGCTGACTCAGGTTTGGGCCTCTTTAGTTGGTAAGATGTAAGATGGCTTTCTAAATGGTGTGCCATGACACAGTGGTACAACAACAGATGGGTTAGATTAGTGTCATATACTGATTGCCTAAGCCCCTGGGGCTGCCGCGTCACATCCTGTGTGTGACAGGACCATGGACTGTGCTGTAAGAAGCACTGCAGAGGAGAGGTGAGGCTGATGAGGATGGTAGTTAGCTGACACTGGTACCACGAAGTTCATAACAACTTTGGCGCTATTGCCATCAGGTATGGCTCTTTGCTAAGAAGAGTCATATGTTATTGAAAGTCAATTTTGTCTCCCCTGTGGTCCTAAACACAGTGCTGGGCACTTAGTAGATGTTTCATACATATTGTTATGAGTAACAAGAGCTTTTCCACTTGTTTGGTACTTTCATTATTGCTGTCAAACCAACAGACCAGTTTGGAGTTGGCTTTAGTTAGATGGAGGAGTAGAGTCACTTGATATAAAAAGAGGAGGTAGAGTAACCTGAGAAAGTATAAATGAATTTAAAGTGTTTCTAGTATCATTTGATAATACCTACCTTCTTTTCCTGACCATTTCTCACTGACATTTAATTTATTAGATCTTCCATTTCCTCTCTTGCGATTTTACACATCCATCAGGATCTATTGGTCGTATCCTCTTGAGTGGATGTTTAAGATTTCTTAAGATGTATATAAATGCAAGCAGGAAGGCTTTTGCAGAATAGTGGACCACATTGGAGGCAGATGTGTTAAGTTTGAACCTCATTCATACCTTGGATAGTTTATTTACCACTTCTAACTTCGGTTTCCTCATCTGTAAAATGTAGGTAATTATATAGAAGGTGCACTGAAAAGAACTCTGCCCTTCCTGGGTGAAGTTGGACAACTCATTTCACTTCTCGGAGCCTCAGTTTCTTCATCTGTGAAGTGAGATGGTCAGGTGGCACGTCTTAACTTCTAAACCTAGCATTCTGTAATGTGGTTAGGAGACATCTTTTGTGTTTTTGTGTTTTGTGATAATTATCAATCAGGTGATTTAATTTAAACAACATAATGGTTTCTGTTGTTAAAGAGAAATTATTCTGACACTTATTAAAAATGACAAGGAAGACTTTATTCAAGAATATCGCAGTAGAGGAAAAAGATTGAATTCAACTCTGAATGTGTTGATAAGTGGGAATTTATAGCCAGTGGGCAGGATGAGGGAGTGGATGGAAGATTACGAAGAGGAACTTGGTCAGATGTCAAGGATGGTGGGTCGGGGGAGGCACATGATTAGATCAAAAATGCGAGGAGAAGAGTTTCATTGGATATCAAAGATGAGAGAATTCTTGATAAACTAGTTCATCAGGATGTTTTTTTGCTAAAACTGAGTTTAGCAGGCCTAGGATGAGGCTTAGTCAAGAAGAGAGACAGAGGAGTCTAACTTTTAAAGTTTGGTCAAGGAGAGAGTCCTCGTCACTATGACCCACATAATTGCTGGGCGTAAGCCATTTTTGGAGTAAGGTAGGGTAAATATATATTTTTAAATATTTTTTTGAAGATTTTTTTTTTTTTGATGTGGACCATTTTTAAAGTCTTCATTGAATTTGTTACAATATTGCTTCTGTTTTATATTTTGGTTTTTTGGCCATGAGGCATGTGGGATCTTAGCTCCCTGACCAGGGATTGAACCCGCACCCCCTACATTGGAAGGTGAAGTCTTAACCACTGGACCGCCAGGGAAGTCCCTAAAAAAAATTTTTTAACGCAAATAAATTGAGGGCGATATAGGGGTTACGGACAGAGGTTCAAATCTGACTTACTTCACCTAGTCGCATAAACACCGAACTGCAGTCTTAGCTACTGTGACCTCAGCTCTACCAAGCTCTCACCCCAGTATGCTGCTTCATGCATTTGCTGCAGCACTTTTTTCCTCACTTGGTCTTCTCCTGTCTTTCATTCACTCTTTGACTAACTTTATCTCCTTTTGGTATCCTTCTATTCACAGGAACCAGGGAAAACTAATAGGGTAGAGTCAGGAAAGAACTAGGAAACAGTACTCAGATCCTAGAGATGCCGGTTGAGGTGTAGAGAACAGCTCGTACCTTGGTGACCATTTCCTGTGCTCCACCTGCTGCCTGTCACTCCATCAGTGGGGCTCAATCTGCAGCATCTTCGCAAAATTGGCAGAATTGCTACAAATGACTCCTGCAAAGTAAAATATTCATGGAGCACAAACTAGGTCTTCCCAGACCAGAACTTCTCACCTAATCCTAGCTAAACCACACATATTTTTTGGTGTCTTAAGCACAGAGGCTTTTTCTTCACAAACTCTTATTTTTAAATGTGAGAACAGAATTCGATTTCAATGAAGGCATTGCATCTAGTTTTGGTTACTGATTCTGAACATAATAGAGGAATGGTTCTTTAATTTATTTTTCTACTTGTTTCAGGGAGATGGCTGGGTTTATCACAAACCCCTTTGGAAAATAATTCCAACAGTACAACCAGCAGAGTGACACACACTGTCTAAGACTCGACCAAATGAACTTCTCTATTTACCCTAAACTCTCCCAGAATGGAGTCATTGCACTGAGTGACCTGCTTCCTGATTGCACAGACTGAAACTAACTACACACGAATGTACCAATTAGGGCACCATAGAACTGCAGCAAGACCAAAGTGTTGAAGAAGCACGATGGACCTCTCACCAAGCCGTTCATGTGATGTGAGCAATATCATCTGAAGCCCTTTCACCTGAATTATTAGATGATTAATCTTTTATCCAGTTCCTGCTCCAAAAGCTAAGTTTGAATCCCCTCTTTTTGCATGGGGGCAGCAGATAAACACAACAGTGAGAACTCAGTGATTTTGATTTCTTTGTAGTGAAAATTGAAGTCTCTTTCAGAGTTTGTGCTTTGCTTTCTGTCAGTAACTGAAGTATTCACTACTTTTACAACAAATCAAGAGGAGGAAGAAGATGACCCAGAAGTGGCTTCAGCCATTGTGCCTGAAATCAGTGTTAAAAAAAAGTCAACCAGGTTGTCGTAACAAGGCATTCTGTTCCTTCAAAGAGACTGTGTGCCTGTGTCTGAGGAACTTATCCATTATCCACCTCTGTTGGAACTCTCTTTTAAAAAGTATATTTATAAATTGATTAGAATTATAACCATGGAGAATTTTTTCTTCTGAGCATTTTAATATACTTGAAAACAGCATTGACTTGAAAAATTTCAGAGCATTTTTCAATACCTAGTTTTATTAAATATTATACTTGAGAGACAGTTTTTTAAAACGTGGTCATGTCAATATGATGAGATTTTGGCCCTTCTCAAGAACTGAGGCATTAAAGAACAAGCAAATATTAAAAAATAAGACTTACTGTTTTCCTTACCTTTTTTTCACTTGTAGGTTAATATATCCAATATTACGTGCTATCCCTCTGGATAAGTATGCTTTATCTTACCTCTGTTCACTCAAAATTTAAAACAACTATTCATATTTGTCAGTAATTCAGAAGTTATATATGTGACTAAGTGCATGTATGGTATGTTTTGTTTTTTCAAGGAAACGCAAATGCTGAAGAAAGAGTATGACATAAAAAGGTATCAGGAAAAAAAGATATCAGGAAGTTGTATTCAGGTACAGTCTTTTTTTTTAAATAAGTATTTTATTGAGGTTGAAGAATTGCTGGCAATTAATAGAATAGTGCTAATTATGGCTTTCATCATTCATTCACGTATTTATTTAGCACCTACTTATGGTGCTCAACACTTGTTACTTCAAGCTACCTTAATTTTCCAAGAGTGGTGCCTTACTCTGTTTCTTCTGATGTGGTCTTCCAATCAGTGTGTGTAACATATACCTGTTATCCATCAGCCATTGTAAGTGGCTGTATCTGTTGCATCATCATAAGAAGCTTAAGCTTTGTGCTCTGATAAATTGTGTTTTATTGAAGGGGGCTAATAGGATGAAAACAGCAAAATAATAATTTTTTTCAACAAATTGTAAATTATAAGAAGATAATTGGTTAATGTACAACCATTTTAATGATTCCCTTGTTCATTTTTGCTGTGAAATGCACTGAAAAATCTCAAAATGAGTTATAGTTCATGTGTTGGGAAGATTAAAAAATAATAAAACTAGAGAACAATGATGCCTTTGTCTGTTTTATGAATGGAGAGAAATAGAAAGTTTATATTTAGCGGAGTTATTGCCCTGTTCATTCGAGAAGGACATTGATTTTAAATCCTTACCTTCAGGAATCTCTTAGGGAAATAAGGGAGTAAATTTAATAACAGTTTTTTTAAATTAAAATGTTTTAATTTTACGACTTTTAAATAAACTGGAAATAGAGCAAGAATATCAAATGAAACTGGAGGTTTTTGTTTTGTTCTTTGAACCGTTTGAATGCCCATTTATTTCTTTGAATTTTTGAACCACTTTAAGAATTACTGAAATATGATTTTTTAAAATTCTTATTAAAAGTACATTTATGAGTAATTGAAATCTTCCCCCCTTGACAGGAGTGAAATAATACCACTTTAGGGTAACTGTTTTACCTTGTCCTTCTCTTCTTGACATCTGCTGTAGCTTATTCACTTAACAAGAGGTAGAGGCCTTTTCTGGTTTTTGTTTTTGTTTTTGTTTTGTTTTTTAATCTACACCTTGTTAATATTTGGCCAGGGAAACAAGTCTTTGTAGCAATTGTATCTCTATCTTTTGGGGCAAAGTTTTAAATGTACACTTTCCTTCTGGCTATTAGGAATTGTATGTTAAGAAGTCCAAGACTAGAAGTGAAAAAAAGAGAAAATTCTGGCCTTTAGATTGTGTATTGGGAGAGGTATGGCATCTGCATATTGATTCACTGAATTCTGCAAGTTGTAACCAACATCACCTCTAATACCTACTTGTCGCCAAAAATAAGAAGAAGAAGAAGAAAAGTATTGAGTCCCTTCACTCCACAACAACCCTGTGAAATTGTAAAGTCAGGGATGGCTGTTCAAACTTTACAGATGAAGAAATTATTGCTCAGAAAGTTTAGTGCTCACTTCAAGTCACTTAGCTAGACCTTCATTCATTCAACAAACATCTGCTGAGTATTCCTTTGGGGCTGGGATTCCTTTGTCTTTTGGCTGGGGATAAAATAAAAGTATTGCTTTGCTACCCTGCATTGGACTCTGATGTGGCAAATACTCTCCCTATCCTCAGAGACTTGGATGAGGGAAGAAGCTAAAACTTAATTCCTGAGAATGGGATGTTGACACAGGCAAGGCTATTGGTCTTTCCAAATCCCAGAAAAGCATCAGTGATACCTAGGTAATGTGGAAGGCAGAGTTGAGCAGTGAGCTGAAAACAACAGGGTTGGTTCAAAGTCTGCATAAGAAGCCCCAAACAATGCATCCAGGTGACTAACCCTTGTTCCACCCTACAAGAGACTCTTGAGAGATTGAACCAGAACCAATTGGTTCTGATTGAACCAATTCAGATCTTTCAGCCCCTTCCCCTATCCCATTCCTAAAATATTGGCAGTCAGGCTTATACCCTTAGGCGAGAGATTAAAAGATCCATTTTAGGAGAACAACTCCAGAAAAAAAGAAGTCCTACGATATATTTGAAGGGGCCACCAGCAAAAAGCTCAGCTGACAACCCTGTTAATTACTTTACAGTAAAGCCAAGTCAGCAGTTCCTCCAACATAACCCTCCACCCTCTCACCAATACATTACACATATCCATCGTCCACCACACTGTATATATAGACAGCATATCATTACTCATTTTAATAGCTAAGGATCAGCAGACATTTGAGGAAAGCTTCCAACATGAATAAAAGAGAGATCAAAGCAAACAGGAGAAAAGAAATTAGAGGAAGCAGATAATTCAGGAAGTCAGGGGAAGTAACTTCAGAAAAAATTAAATCTTCAGGCAGATGAGATGATGTTGCTTCCACGAAACATGAACAAAATGCTATTTTTAAAATGGACTGTTCAGAGAACAAGCACAGGTCTTGGAAATTTAAAATATGATAGTTCAAGTTAAATACTCAATAGATGGTCTAGAAGATAAGTGAGAAAAAGCTCTCGGCAAATAGAACAAAAGGATAAACAATGGACAATAGGAGAGAAATGATACGGAAATGAGAGAAGCAATCCAGGAAGTCTAACATGTAACTAGTGGGGATTCCAGGGAAAGAAAACCAATGGAAGGGATGATACTATTTTGATATATGTATATGTGTGTATGATGTGTATGTATATATTTATGAAAATTTCCCAGAGTAAATGATGTGAATCCATTTGAAATGCCATGAATACCCTGCACAATAGAGAAAAAAATAAAAGCCCAACCCAAAGCACATCATTGTGAAATTTCATAACACTAAGGATAAAGAGAAGATTCTAAAAAGAGAATGGCATCAGCCTTCTCAATAACATCACTGAAAGCTAAAAGACAATAAAAGAGCAATACCTCCAATTTTGCCTAGAATTTTATCCCCAGCCAAAAGACAAATCTGACATGCAAGATTTCAAAAAAATTTTATGCCAGCATTTCCTTTTCTGGAAGCTATTAAAGTATATGCTCCAGCAAAACATAAGAAGAGGGGGAAAAAAAACAACAACAACAGGAATTGGAGAAGATAAGAGATCATGAAAAACAGAAGATCCAACAGAAGAAGTCAAGGAGGGGCATCAAAATCTATCTCACTACAAGGATGTCATTGGTCTCAGTTCTAATGAAGTTCATATAAGATGAGAATGTTTTGTACATTGCAATACTTAATATATTTGATTACTTTATATACCAATATATATATATCAGTTCTCCAAATTTTAATATTCTGGGGTTATTCAGCTGTTCTTCATATGTTGGTGTTTCATCTCATGATCAGTTTTCTGAGAGTGCACCATATATCAATGTTATGTGGACTACTTCCAAAAAGCCAGAATATTGCGAGTGGAATCTTGTTTTAGACCCATGGATCTTTCATCTTTTTAACAGTTCTGTTAATGTATAATGGACTTAAAACAAAGTATACAATTTGACAAGTTTTGACATATGTCTCCATCCATGAAACATCATCACAATCATGATAATGAAAATATTTATCATTCCCAAAAGTTTACTCTTACCCCTTTGTAATCTCTCCTTCCCACCTCTCCCCTCTCTCCACCTCTTTCCCATTTCCAGGGACTACTTGTATTAGTATCCTCTTGTAAGGACACTTGACACTGGATTTAAGGCCCACCAGGATAATCCAAGACGATGATCTCATCTCAATATCCTTAATTACATTTGCAAAGACGCTTTTTCTAAGTAAAGTAACATTCACAGTTTCCAGAAATTGGGACGTCACCAACCACCAATGGTGATTTTTGGAGATCACAATTCAACCCACTACCTCACTAATCTGCTTTATGTCACATAAATTAGTTCAAGTTTTCTAGAATTTTATATGAACAATCAAACAATATGGTCTTTTGGGAGGGCGTCTGGCTTATTCCATTCAATGTAATTTTCTGCGATTTATCCATGTTGATTCGTGTATCAATAGTTTATTCTTTTTTATTGCTGAATAGGAATTCATTGTTTGGAATATACCACAATTTGTTCATTCATTCACTGGCTGATAGATACCTGTGGCTGTGTCCCCAGCACCTCATCCCTCCTCAAGTGGAAAAGAAAAAACTCCCCCTCCTCCACCCCTCCAGGCAAGGAAATGGCTGTTCCCGTGAGTGAGCTCACCTGGCCTTCAGAAGAAGCTGAATCAGGCACTCTCTGCCCCTCAATCAGAGTTCGGGACCAGAGCTGTGTCCCAACCACCTTCTGCTACTAACTGGCTGTTAGCAGTGACTGTGGGCAAATTGAACTGCCTCTCTGGGCTTCTCTGTCCTCATCAGAAAAATGAAGGGGTTGGATTAGAGGATCTCTGAGACAATACCTTACCTATGATCTCCAGTTTGGGTTATTTATACAGGAAAACAAAAAACAAAAAAAACCCTCCTCTGCCATTCCCCTCAGGGCTGAAGTTGGTGGTTTCTGGGATTAATCAGTTGACTCGGATCTCTGCAGTGTCAGTGCTTTTCTTTCCTAACAAAGGGGAGAGGTGAGGATGGTAGGGCGGCTCAGAGACACTCCTGGTAGAAGCAGAGATCTGACTGATTAGGGCCCAGCTGCAGAAAGGGACACAGTGACTCCTGCTGCTTGCCTCTCAATCTCAAGGAAATGATTCTCAGGGACCAAGCTGGGGTCCTCACAGGACCAATCCCATGGGGAAGGGGCTAGGGAGGAGGGCCCACCTTGGGATTGGGGAAGGGATGCAAGAGGAGACAGCACTGGCCACCATTCCACCGTAACCATTCTACCATTCTTACCTCCCCCCTTCCTTGCAGTTTCAGGGAGAATTCCTGTGTGAGGAGTTGCCTGCAGAAGCTGGAGGAGGAAGGGCTTTCTTTTGGCCTGCTTGGTACAGTGAGAGCTAGGGTAGGCAGGAGGCCTGGCTGGCTTTCATAAGTAAAAGTGTGGTTTGTTATTATTTCTTTGCTTGTTTTGTCTTGTATGTTGTGCCCCTCCCACTCATTCACTAGTTCAGCAGACCTATATGCTGAGTGCAGGGGACACAGAGACGTGAGGCATGGCCCACCCCGTTCTTACTGCTGAGTTCATTAGCCTGGAAGAGGAGACAGACAGAGCTAGTAAACAAGATGAGAAGTGCCAGAACAGAAAAAAGCCAGCCTTCAATGAAGAGGGTTAATGAGTATGTGGGAAGGAGGTCATGGAAAAATCCCAAGTCGAGAAAACAACCAGTCTAAACACAGGGCAAAGTACATTCAGTATAAATTTACTTACTTACAATTATTTCTCGTATTTGGAAAGTCCTTTACTGTTCTATAGATTCAATAAAAAGGGCAAAATAGTTTAGGAAGAAACAATTTAAAAGCTACCCAAAGGTCATCAGTCACAAAAGCTTATATCTCTTGCCTGTTTCTTGCTCACCTTTCTGAACGTGTATTGGACAGGATGCTTCTCTCAGGCAGAGGTAAGATCCCAGATGCTTCTCCCTCTCTCCTGTGTCCTGCCCTCACTTAATTCTGCTCCTGAGTGTCCACATTCACAGCCATGCCCCTCCCCTTGCTTTGCTACCCTGGGAACCGCTGCTCTCAGGGGTGGTTGGCCAGTTGACTGAAGAAGAATAGGATCCCCCTTAGGAGGGCTGTGCCTCTGATAAGTGACAGCAAAGCGTTCCCGTGTGGCAGTCCACACAGCATGGGGCAAATGATACCAGAAGTTCCAAGCAGAAGATTCCATGTAAGACATAAATGTTTTAAACTGATTGATGGTAATTTAAATTTTCTCACAGATGCAGCCTTCCTCTCCCCCCTCCACTTATACTGTCTATAAGAGAAACTTTAAATAAAGACACACATAGGTTGAAGATAACAAAATGGAAAAAGATCTACCATGCAAACAAAACAATGAGCATTGTATAGCTGGTGTGGCCATATTGATATCGACAAAATGGGCTTTAAGAAAAAGAGTATCATCAGACAGATGGAGACACTTCACGATGATAAAATATCAATTCCATTAGAAAGTCATAACAGTCATGAGTGTGTATGTACCTAATATACATCTTCAGAATACATGAAGCAGATGTCACCCACACTGACACTAAAATGAGAGACGGGGTGGGGTTGGGGGCTGGTTGCTGGTCAAGGAGAAGGGTGTAGTTTCAGAGCAAGAAGAATGTGATCTTCACAGACCCTGGGGGGCCAGCCAGACACAGGAGGAGAATCCTGGGGAAGGGAGACAGAACCTGGATGATGGGAGCAGAGAATGGGTGTTTCATGAAGTTTCTAGGCTAACACAGGAGCTCAATAAATATTTGTTAAACTCATGACAAAATGGAAGCCTAAATCATGCTATTCAGATATAAGAGACTGAAGTTCCTCTGGCTGGATGAGGTGGGGAATGTGTCCACACAGAAGGCGACTCAGCCTTAGAGCCACCCTGGCCGGTCACCCCTGCTCCTGAGACTTTTACCATTGCGGTCCTCCCCCAAGGGGGTGCTGGAGTGGGTATCCTTCTCCTGTCTGAATCAGAAGAACAGAGAGCATCTGTATTGGAAATCTCCATGGAGTTGGCTTTGGGCTTTCCCAGACTTTAGCCAGTGAAGTGACTTTGCCTTCATAATCCAAGGAAATGTGCTTCTCTCTGGGTTTTCAGGTGAGGAATGAACCCTCGATTTCTGCCAATTGCCCCCTTTTCCAGAAGAATCTCTCTTCTTCCTCTCCCCCATCCAGAGCAGCATGGCCCAAGAGCTTGGATACTGGGTATCCTATAAATCTGGGTTTGAATCTCAGGTCTTCCCCTTATTTGCTGGCTATGTGACCTTGTCAAATATTACCCAAGCCTGCTTCTTTGTGAAATGGGGAAAATAATGCCTGCCTTGCAGGGGCATTTCATGAAAATGTATGTAAAGTGCCAAGCACATAAAAACTTCAAGGTAGGGTGTCCAAAAGATGGACCCATTAAAAAGCTCGAGATACCATTTCTTCTCCCACCCCAGGCTCTTAACATAAACACTAGTTTTGTCTCTTTATTAAAAAGAATTTCTTGGGAATTCCCTGGTGGTCCAGTGATTAGGACTTGGTGCTCTCACTGCCAGGGGTCCGGGTTCAGTCCCTGGTCGGGGGACTAAGATCCTGCAAGCTGGGTGGAGCAGACGGCCAGAAAAAAAAAAAAAAAGTTAGCTTATAGACAGCCCCAAGGGTAAGATGTATTATCTAGTGGATACAAATATCAATTTTTTTAATAATTAAAAAAATATTTGGCTATGCCAGGTCTTAGCTGCGGCATGTGGGATCCTCGCTGCCGTGTTTGGGATCTCTTTTTTTTAGTTGCAGCATGCAGGATCTAGTTCCCTGACCAGGGATCGAACCTGGTCCTCCTGCATTGGGAGCGAGGAGTCCCAACCACTGGACCACCAGGGAAGTCCCACAAATATCAATTTTTAAGAAATATATTTTTTTGTAAAAGAGCAGAAATAATTCCTCGGGTACTATCCGAGCTTAAATGAAATTTTCCGTAAATCTTCCAATGCCTATTTAGCCTAAGGAAATAACTGGTTGGGTACTCAAAGATGTTATATAAAAGGATGGTCACTGCAGTGTTGTTTGTAAAAGTCAAGCTTAGAATCAAATTATAACTACTGAGGATTATAAGATTAAATAAGTTATAGTAATTTTTTACAATACAAAATTTTTTACAATTTTTTACAAAAGTGTAGCCTTTAAGAAGATTCTGTAGAAATATATTTAATTGCATGGAAAGGTGTTTTTACTGTACTAAGTGAATAAAATAAATTATAAATTAGCATTGTAGTGTGGTTCCATTTTTATTATATATGTGTATGATATTTGAATGGATATATGTTAAATGTGATGTGTTTCTCTCTGGGTGTGGGAGCATGGATAGCTTTTATTTTTATGCATAACTATCTTCTAATTTTCCCACAATGAACATGTATTATATGTATATAAGATAAGGGGAAATGAACATGCAATCCTTTCTATCCGTATTTTAGACACTTCAACACCCTTCTGATTTTTCAAATTTGGTTTCTTCAAGGCCATCTCTTAAGAAGATACAGGAACAAAGTTATATCTAGGTGAACGACTTAAAATGGATATCAAAGGCGGTCTTTTTTTAAAAATATCTTGTTAGATATTGTATTTTTTTTAAACCTATTTATTTATTTATTTTTGGCTGTGTTGGGTCTTTGTTGCTGCACGCGGGCTTTCTCTAGTTGTGGCGAGCAGGGGCTACTCTCCGTTGTGGTGCATGGGCTTCTCATTGTGGTGGCTTCTCTTGTTGCGGAGCACAGGCTCTAGGCACGCAGCCTTCAGTAGTTGTGGCGTGCGGGCTCAGTAGTTGTGGCTCGAGGACTCTAGGGCGCAGGCTCAGTAGTTGTGGCGCACAGGCTTAGTTGCTCTGTGGCATGTGGGATCTTCCTGGACCAGGGCTCGAACCCGTGTCCCCTGCATTGGCAGGCGGATTCTTAACAACTGCGCCACCAGGGAAGCCCCTCAAAGGCAGTCTTGAATTTTTTTTTTTCACACAAACAGAGGTGTGAATGAAGGGGAAACAGATGTCCCTACTCTGTTTTAGTATTTTGTTTGTTTGGTTTTTTTTTAGAAACCACAGATAGCACTGTGGCCTCCCCTCAGGTGATTGCTTTGTAAAGCCCCGAGTCCTTTTCCTTGTTCCAGTTGTTTAAAACAAGACAACAGGCCCCAAATGGAGTCACTTATGCTAACCACACATCACCAAACCGGGACTTAATATTTAACTTAATTATAGTTTCAGCTCTCCCCGAAATGGAATCTTAAACCAGTCAACCAGGAATTACTTGGTCAGCACTAGTAAGGGAATCTGTTCGTTAGAGCCCTGCCGTCCCCTAAAGGAAAGTGTCCTTGCTACAGCCAATCCACTTTTTGCTAGTATAACTTCCTTGCCCCCATTCCCTCCTATAAAAGTTTTTCATTTCGTACAGCTCATTGGAACGCCTTTCTATCTGCTACATGGGATGCTGCCTGCTCCATGAATTGTTGAATAAAGCCAACAAGATCTTCAAAGTTTACTCAGTTGAATTTTGTTTTCTAACACTACTCACTGCAGGGTGAGATGCTCAAGTCACCAGCACAGAGCACTTATCCCAATGGCTCTAGGACTTAGTTTCCTGGGTATCTCAAAACTGGGAAAAGGGCAGAGGATAACAGATACAAATCTGTCCCTGGAAAGAAGATATCTATTTCTCCTATAATAAATTAATAAAATAGTCTTCTGATTTAAAAATGGTTCCTGGGAATTCCCTGGTGGTCCAGTGGTTAGGACTCCGTACTCTCACTGCCGAGGACCTGGGTTCAATCCCTGGTGGGGGAACTAAGAAAAAAAAAAAAAAATTCCTGAGAATTTGCGTAGCACGGATATTCCCTGAAAAACTGATTAAATGCCTTTAAACATTTATTGAGTAAATATCCTAGGTTTGGTAACAGAAAAAAATAATAAAATAGGGTCCTTGCCTTAAAGGAGTCTGAAGTCTAGTTGGGGCAGACCAACATATAAGTAAATAATTGTAAAAAAAAATATGAGAAAGGTCATAACCGATTTCTGAACAAAGTGATAATAGCACTTGGACATGATAACTTGAGGTTTTAGGGATGAGTGGGAAAAACTGCTACCAAGCCAGAGGAAGTATCAGGAGGAGGAGAAAATTGTGTGTCACAGCTTTGAACAGCCAAGTTATTTGGGCAGAAAGATCAGTTTCTCTCCTTGAAAAATTGATGACCAGACTTTGTATACAGGGCACTTCAAGGTACCACAGTCTGGTACACCCAGTGAGCGCTTCCCATCAGGTTACCATAGTGAATGCTTGTCTAGGAAGCAGGTTCGAAAATTCAACTGAGGTGTTTGTAGAAAATTATCAGATATCTCCAGGGCTTCAAGAAACACTTAAGATAGAACTCAAGTACGGCTTCAGCCAAGCGCTTCACTTTTCTCAAACACTTAAAAGTGTTACCTTTTGCTAATTGTTACTCAACCTGCTGACAATAATTTACGCGGCTCGGATCTTTCTGGGTGTGTGGGGGGGTAGGTGGGGCGAGGAATGGAACCAATAATGGCAGGCAAGATAGAGGCCAAGAGGGAAACGTCAGATCGCAACCTCCAATTTCTTTTTATTTATTTATTTTTGGCAGCGTTGGGTCTTTGCTGCTGCCTGGGCTTTCTCTAGTTGCCACGATCAGGGGCTACTCTTCCTTACGGTGCGTGGGCTTCTCATTGCAGTGGCTTCTCTTGTTGCCCAGCCCCGGCTCTAGGCGCGCGGGCTTCAGTAGTAGTGGCACAAGGTCTAAGTAGTTGTGGCTCACAGGCTCTAGAACGCAGGCTCAGTAGTTATGGCTCACGGACTTAGTTGCTCGGACCAGGGCTCAAACCCGTGTCCCCTGCGCTGGCAGGCGGATTCTTAACCACTGCGCCACCAGGGAAGTCCCAACCTCCGATTTCTTTTGAGTTTCAATTTTTCTTTAGGTGGTCACCGACCCGAATGGTTCCAGTACCTACTCTGATCTTCACCTTCCTCTTGCCTTTCTCTCCCTCTCTCTCTCAACCATTTCTCCGGGATTCCTGGGTCTCCTGGCTTAGCAGCTGACCACTTCCCTTGTAGGTCCGCCCTTCCTTCCTAGCCCCATCCCCAATTTCAGCCCTCGCCCAGGAGCCCTCTCTGCCTCCGCAGCAGCCCCGAGCGAGGCCACGCCAGGTCGGGAGGCCGCATGCCCAGGGGGCGGGGCCTGGCAGCGGCCGCGGGTGGAGGGGCGGGCTCGGCTGGGCGCGGCGGCGCAGGCGCACTGTGTCCGCCGAACCGAACCGCAGCTATGGAGCAGGCGCCTCCCGACCCCGAGCGGCGTTTGCAGCCTGCGCCCCTAGAGCCGCTGGGCCACCCTGACGCTGGGGTGGAGTCTGTGGTCGGTGAGGAAGCGGAGGGGGCCCGGGACGAGGGCCCCGGGGACGGCACGGTGAGGAGAAGGGGCGGCAGAGGTCGCCCGGCCTGGGTCGGGGCCTAGCGGGCAAGGCTGGGCTGGTCTAGCCTGGCCGGGGCTGGTGTGCGCGGCCGAGAGGCCCCGCGGTGACTGGGAAGCGGGGTGGAAAGGCCGGGCCACAGGTGCAGAGTCGGGGGGAGGCTCAGTGGGAAAAGGGGGTTCTGAGTAGGGGGCGAGCGCCGGGCGCTGCAGGACCACCGGAAGGGTGGAGGGGGCGCGGCGAAGGGAGCGGAGGGCTTTCTGTGGGTGCGGCTCGGCGGGCGTGGAGATGGGGCCCGGAAAGCGCCAGGCTGGCGTAGGTGCGTTTTTCAGGGTCGGGGAGCCTGGGAGTTTGGACCTGAAGAGGAACGCTGATGTTTCTGGCATCTTGTAAGGGGTTGTGCGGAGGAGAAGGCTTAACGGAGGCACCGTGGGCCGTGGCAGCGGTGTTTGAGAAGGAAGAGAATGGGGGACTTGCAGAACAAGTCTGGGGCAGTAAGGGTGGTTGGCTTGGTGTCACCATCAGGAGATGGAGCAAAGTGTTAGAGTCATGAAAAAGTACAAGTGAAAAAGATTTTTTAAAAAACTCCTTATTTGACTGTAATTTCTTCATTTGGGGTCGGTGCTCTGTCTCCCAATGGAGACGTGTCATGGATATCCCATTTATCTGCTTTGCGAAGCTCCTTCGGTAATTAGTGATTTTCATTTGCTTGAGGAAAGGAGAAAATGCATCATTTTATATTTGTAATTGCTTTCATTCCGAAGTGTTTTCCTGCATAATGCAAGATGGGTAGACCAGGTTGAACTGAAGCGATTCAGAAACTCAGTGGAGTACTTCTCATCAGACCACCCTAATCAGAGTGTGCATTGCTCATCCATTTTGCTTCTTTTTTTCTGAAACAGGTGTTAGTGCTAATGCAAAACTGCCCATCCTTATGATCAGTGGATAAAGAAAAGTTAAAGTTGTTTGCTGACTGAAGCTAGAAAGACTTAACTAGCTAGGAACTTCAACATAGGAGTTGAATGTTTTGCCTACTTGGGGGAAATGTCGAGATATATAGGATAGCATGAAGACTTTTATGGGTGAATTTTAAGTTTTTCATTTAATTTCTTCCCAAATTCTAGAACTATTTGTGGAGAGGTCAGTATCTCATACGAAATGTGAGAGAAGTGTGTGTATTCTGTAGTAGTGCATAAACTTGGCTCTTAAATGATTTACTTTTTTAATGAAGGTTCCCATCTGTGACTTAGTTTTTCTGTTCTCTTAAAAAGAAAGGGAGGGAGGGAGGGAGGAAAGAAGGAAGGAAGGAAGGAAGGAACTTTTATTGTGAAGTATACCATTAATGCAGAGAAGGGTCTCACAAAATAATTATCAGTTCCTTTGAAGCCTCCATATATTCTCCTGGGTTACATCCACTCCCTCCACCACAGAAGTAATCTATATTCTGAATTTTGTATTAACAATTCTCTAGCTTTTTAAAAATAATCTTATGGTAAGTGTCCCTAAACAATATGGTTGTTTAGTTTTACTTGATTTTGAAATTTACATAAGTGGACTAGTTTTACTATGACTTCCTTTCTTTGCCCTATAATGTTTTGGGGATTCATTGAAAATGTAGCTTAGTTCATTTATACTCATGGCTCTATAGTATACCATTTTATAGATATTCTACAGTTGATTTCTCTTTTCTTCTGTTTACAGACACTGGCGTTGTTTCACAAGATTCTTGCTATTTCTAAAAGTTACTACTACCATGAACTTCTTCCTGCATATTCTTGACGCAAATGTCTCATATAAACTTAACAGTGGAATTGCTGGATTATAGGGTGGTAGCATAGGATATAGGGTAGTAGGTAGTGCCAAATTGTTTTTTAGAGTGAATATACCAATTTGTATTCCCATCGGTAGTGCCTCATGCTCTCTGTCCTTATCAACACAATATTTTCAGACTTTAAATTATTTGCCAATCTTGTGGATATGTGTTAAAGCAATTTTAGATTGTTTCAAAAGGTAAGAGTCATGTCTTTTGTTAGCTACATCATGAGTTTAATTTTGATTATGACGATGAACATTTTGGTAATTTTTTTGTGAAAGCCTTTGGATACTTAATTAACTAATATGAAGTTGTAACTATAGTATAAAATCCATTTATGTTTATTTAAAAGTGATTATAAATATCTCATTAAAAAAACCTATGTGTTCAGTTTAAGATATTTGAAAACCCAAATATGCCATCATACAGTAAAAGTTGTAGTTACACAGTGTTACCTGACTCTTCAATAAATATGTGTTGCAGGAGACCATTCGTTATTGCCCAAACTTAAGGGTTTCCTCAAACAACTCTGTAATTTAGTAATTTATAGAGATATAAGCCATTTGGACAGATATTTCAGAATCACCAGGAGTTTAAAAACACACGTTCACATGTACTGTGTACGTTGTCCCCTCCTCCTAAAAGATTCCTCAGTCTCCTCCTTAGAAGGTCTGCTCGTTTTCCCTGTTCGTATCCTCTCTTCCACTCCAGTCCATCCCCAGTTGAGAAGTATTGCAGTAACCACAGCCAGGCTGCTACTGTTACTGGTAGATAGGAATGTGGTCTGGGCAGACATGTAAGTTACATTTGTTATTTGTGCTAGGCACAGTAAGGCTCTACTTTTCATTTAATTTTCAGAATTACCCCCAAAAGACATATAAAGATGAGGAAGCAGAGGTTGAGAGAGAAGTGATTTGGCCAAGGGCACAAGCTAGTCAGTGGCATGGTGGGATTTGAGCCCAGGTCTGCCTGGCCTTGATATCAGTGCTTTGTTCATTAAGGCATGCAGCTTCATTCCAAAAAAAAAAAAAAAAGTTAAAAATAGTCTTGTAAATTGTAAAATACTGTATTTAAAGTTTTTTCCTTTAGTTAAGATTAAGTTGTTACGTTAAGAAGAAAAAAGGTCTAAACGATGTGTTGATTTATCAATCAGGTTTTCACCACAAAGATACCTATGCAGATAGTGGGCAGAGATGGCAAAAAGCCTCATCAGCCTTATTTTTGACTGCACATTTTGGATGGAGAGGAAGTTGTACCAGTTGCCCTACACCTAGGGCTAGTGGAAACAAGCACTGTCTAAGGGTTGCAAATCTTTTCTGGTTTTAAACGTCACTAATTAAAATCCTTTAAATTCTGTTGTAAACTCTTTTTCTGTATTCTCTTATTTTTCTTTCTGTGAGTCTTCATCCTCTTCCTTTCCATTGTCTAATTAGAAGTCTCCTGTCTTTTCATACTTTTTCCTTATAAGGAAGAGTGTATTTTTTTTAAAGTATTGTCAGTTTTATTTAAAGTAGTTTAGAATATGAAAAATGAGAGATGAATTCAGTCTCCAAGAGAGTAGTAATTAGTCCTGGCAGAAGAGAGAGGAAATAGCAAGGGAATGGACGTAAAAATACTTCTTTTTTAGGCTGGAAGATTCCATTGAGTTGGCAGTTAACAGTATTTGCTCAGAGAAGAACCACTGCCTGAGGGATTCATAATGATTTTTGTAGGGAGAGGGGTCTAGGCCTAGGAGTGCTGGTCGCGGCTAAGACTGCTTGAGCAACCGATGCTTGAAAATGCCTGTACACAATTAGCACCTTCACAGATTGGCAGCACAGAGCTAAGTGGAGGAGGCCAGAACTGTGGGGAAGGTTTGAGGCATTTGTGGGTGAAGATAACATGAAAAAGGAAAAGAAAATGTATAGGCATAGTTACAGAATTTATCAGTTTAGTAGCGGATAATTAAGTCATTCTCAAGAATGTTTTCCTCATTTTCTACCTCAGCAGCTCTCAGATTTTTTTGGAAGGTGACTCACAGTACAAAATACATTTTTACATCATAGTCAGTATACATACACTTGTATACATAAGCGTTGTTTCAGGAAACAATACTTAACCATTACTTCACGTAGTGCCCTCTTATATTTCTCTCTTCTTTTTTTTAAATTAACTAATTATTATTATTTTTTTTTTTGGCTGCATTGGGTCTTCGTTGCTGTGCGTGGGCTTTCTTGAGTTGCAGTGAGCGGGGACTACTCTTCGTTGCAGTGCAGTGGCTTCTCTTGTTGCGGAGCACGGGCTCTAGGCGCACGGGCTTCAGTAGTTGTGGCTTGTGTGCTCTAGAACACAGGCTCAGTAGTTGTGGCACACGGGCTTAGTTGCTCCGCGGCATGTGGGATCTTCCCAGAACAGGGCTCGAACCCATGTCTCCTGCATTGGCAGGCGGATGCTCAACCACTGCGCCACCAGGGAAGTCCCTTCAGTTTGGGTTTGCCTGATGTTTTCTCATGATTAAATTCAGGTTATGCTTCTTTGGCAGAAATTGCCACTAAAGTGATGCTGTGTTCTTCTAATTGCTTCTTACCATTTTGCCCACGATTAGGTTTGGTCACTTTTTCTGCCAGTCTTCTCCAATATAAAGTTACTCTTTTTCCCTTTGTAATTAATTTTTTGTGGACATAATTTTTTTCTTCCAGTTTTATTGAGATATAATTGGCATACAGCACTATATATGTTTAAGGCATACAGCATAATGATTTGACTTGCAGTCTTCATGAAATGAACATCCATCAGCTCATATAGATAGAAAATTTAATAAATAGAAAAGAATTTTTTTTTTCTTGTGATGAGAACTCTTAGGATTTACTCTCTTAACAACTCTCATAGGGGCTGCTCTGGTGGTGCCGTGGTTAAGAATCCGCCTGTCAATGCAGGGGACACGGGTTTGAGCCCTGGTCTGGGAAGATCCCACATGCCGCAGAGCAACTAAGCCCGTGAGCCACGACTACTGAGCCCACCTGCCGCAACTACTGAAGCCCATGCACTCTAGGGGCCCGTGTGCCGCAACTACTGAGCCTGCATGCTGCAACTACGGAAGCCCATGTGCTTAGAGGCTGTGCTCCGCAACAAGAGAAGCCCCTGCTTGCAGCAACTAGAGAAAGCCCACGTGCAGCAAGGAAGACCCAATGCAACCAAAAAAAAAAAGAAAACAACCCTCATAAATAACATACAGCAGTGTTAATTATATTTATCATGTTGTACGTTCCATCCGTAGTACTTATTTATCATATAACTGGAAGTTTGTACCTTTTGACTGCTTTCATCCAGTTCTTTTTTCCCGCATACCTCGCCTCTGGTACCACAAATCTGATCTCTTTTTGTGGGGACATACTTTGAAACTATGAAAATATCTTGTTCCTCATCAAAATTTCTGTTTATTTGTCTGTTTCATTATGGACTCATGGATTTTATTTTATTTTTTAAACTTTATTAAGGTATAATTTATATACCATAAAATTCAGTCATTATAAGTATATAAATTCAGTAATTTTTAGTAAATTTGCAGAGTTGCACAACCATCACTGCATCCTAGTTTTAGAACATTTCTGTCATTCCCCCAAATTCCTTCATTCCCCTTTGTAGTTAATCCCCCTTCCCACCCCTAGCCCTAGGCAACCACTGTCTGCTTTCTTTATAAATTTGTCTTTTGGATATTTCATATAAATGGAATCATACACTCTGTTGTCTTTTGAGTCTGCCTTATAGTGTTTTTGAGGTTCATCCATATTATAGCATTTATTAGTCATTTCTTTTTGTTACTGAATAATAGTCGATTGTATAGATATATCACATTTTGTGTATTCACCATTTGATGGAAGTGGGGTTATTTTCAGTTTTTAGCTATTATGAATATTACTGCTATGATGAATATTCCTGTGCAAGTCTTTGTGGGGATATATGTTTACAGTTCTCTTGAGTTAGACTTGAAGGAGAGTAATTGCTGGGTTATATGGTAAGTTTATGTTTACTTTTTAAGAAACTGCCACTGTTTTCCAAAGTGGCTGTACCATTTAACATTACCACCAGCAATTATGAGGCTCACGTTTCTCCACATCCTTGCCAGCACTTGGCATTGTCTATCTTTCTGATTATGGCCATTCTAGTGGCTGTGAAGTGGTTTTAATTTGCATTTTTCTAATGACTCATGGTGTTGAGCATCTTTTCAATAAGCATCTTTGCTTATTGCCATTTGTATATCTTCTCTGGTGACATTCTATTCAGATCTTTTGCTTATTTTAAAATTGGATGGTTTTCTTTTTTACTGAGTTGTATATACGTGTTGTTCAGGTATTCTGGATACAAGTTTTTTCTTTTTTTAATCAGGTAATGAGATTTATAGATTTTTTTTTCTCCTAGGCTGTGGCTTTTTTCTTTTTCTTAATGGTGTCTTTACAAGAGCAAAAATTTTTAATTTTGACAAAGTCCAGTATATCAGTTTTTTTCCTTTTATGGGTTGTGGTTTTGGTATTGTATCTAAGAACTCTTTGCTTATCCCAAGATCACAATGATTTTCTCCTTTGTTTTCTTCTAGAAATTTCAGTTTTAGCTTTTTTTTGGCCATGCCGAGCGGCTTGCAGGATCTTAGTTCCCCGACCAGGGATTGAACCCGGGCCCTCGACAGCAGAAGTGCAGAGTCCTAACCACTGGATCACCAGGGAATTCCCCAGTTTTAGCTTTTATATCTGAGTATGTAAGCCATTTTGAGCTAATTTCTGTGTACCGTGTGAGTAAAGGGTCTACTTTTTTTTTTTTGCCTGTGGCTAGTCAGTTGTCCCTGCACTGTATGTTGAAAAGACTCTCCATTAGCTGTTGACTTGCCTTGGTGTGTTTATTAAAATCAGTTGATCTTAAATGTAAGGGTTTATTTCTGGATTCTCAGTTCTGTTCGATTGATCCATTGATCTCTATGTCTGTACTGCCAATACCCCACTGTCTTGATTAGTTTAGCTTTTTAATAAATTTTGAATAGTGTAGGTCCTGCAACTTGTTATTTTTCAAAATTGTTTTGGCTATTCTAGGTCCTTTGTATTTCCTTATAAGTTTTAGGAACAGAGTATCAGTTTCTACAAAAAAAAACCCTGCTGGGATAAAGTATTTTTAAAGGAACAATATGTTAGTATGTTTTATAATATTTCAAGCATGTCCTGTATACGTGATGCTCTTTGTCATTTGGACTTTATTATTGTGAAATCTAGGACAAATCTGGTCTTTATGCTTTTATAGTGGTCTTGTTTTTTATTTTTCTGCCTTAGTCTTCTTAGGATTTTTTTTTAACATCTTTATTGGAGTATAATTGCTTTACAATGTTGTGTTAGTTTCTGCTGTATAACAGAGTAAATCAGCTATACGTATACGTATATCCCCATATCCCCTCCCTCTTGCGTCTCCCTCCCACCCTCCCTGTCCCACCCCTCTAGGTGGTCACAAAGCACCAAGCTGATCTCCCTGTGCTATGCAGCTGCTTCCCACTAGCTAGCTATTTTACATTCGGTAGTGTATATATGTCCATGCCACTCTCTCACTTCGTCCCAGCTTACCCATCCCCCTCCCCACGTCCTCAAGTCCATTCTCTATGTCTGCGTCTTTATTCCTGTCCTGCCCCTAGGTTCTTAAGAACCATTTTTTTTTTTTTTTTAGATTCCATATATATGTGTTAGCATATGGTATTTGTTTTTCTCTTTCTGACTTCACTCTGTATGACAGACTCTAGGTTCATCCACCTCACTACAAGTAACTCAGTTTCGTTTCTTTTTATGGCTGAGTAATATTCCGTTGTATATGTGTGCCACATCTTCTTTATCCATTCATCTGTTGATGGACACTTAGGTTGCTTCCATGTCCTGGCTATTGTAAATAGAGCTGCAATGAACATTCTGGTACATGACTCTTTTTGTATTATGGTTTTCTCAGGGTATATGCCCAGTACTAGGATTGCTGGGTCGTGTGGTAGTTCTATTTTTAGTTTTTTAAAGAAGCTCCATACTCTTCTCCATAGTGGCTGTATCAGTTTACATTCCCACCAACAGTGCAAGAGGGTTCCCTTTTCTCCACACCCTCTCCAGCATTTATTGTTTGTAGAGTTTTTGATGATGGCCATTCTGACTGGTGTGAGATGATACCTCACTGTAGTTCTGATTTGCATTTCTCTAGTGATTAGTGATGTTGTGCATCCTTTCATGTGTTTGTTGGCAATCTGTATATCTTCTTTGGAGAAATGTCTATTTAGGTCTTCTGCCCATTTTTGGATTGGGTTGTTTTTTTGATATTGACCTGCATGAGCTGCTTGTAAATCTTGGAGATTAATCCTTTGTCAGTTGCTTCATTTGCAAATCTTTTCTCCCATTCTGAGGGTTGTCTTTTGGTCTTGTTTATGGTTTCCTTTGCTGTGCAAAAGCTTTTAAGTTTCATTAGGTCCCATTTGTTTATTTTTGTTTTTATTTCCATTTCTCTAGGAGGTGGGTCAAAAAGGATCTTGCTGTGATTTATGGCAGAGTGTTCTGCCTATGTTTTCCTCTAAGAGTTTTATAGTGTCTGGCCTTATATTTAGGTCTTTAATCCATTTGGAGTTTATTTTTGTGTATGGTGTTAGGGAGTGTTCTTATTTCATTCTTTTACATGTAGCTGTCCAGTTTTCCCAGCACCACTTACTGAAGAGGCTGTCTTTTCTCCGTTATATATTCTTGCCTCCTTTATGAAAAATAAGGTGACCAAATGTGCGTGGGTTTATTTCTGGGCTTTCTATCTTGTTCCATTGATCTATATTTCTGTTTTTCTGCCAGTACTATACTCTCTTGATTACTGTAGCTTTGTAGTATAGTCTGAAGTCAGGGAGCCTGATTCCTCCCACTCCGTTTTTCTTTCTCAAGATTGCTTTGGCTCTTTGGCATCTTTTGTGTTTCCATACAAATTGTGAAATTTTTTTATTCTAGTTCTGTGAGAAATGCCATTGGTAGTTTGATAGGGATTGCATTGAATCTGTAGATTGCTTTGGGTAGTATAGTCATTTTCACAGTGTTGATTCTTCCAATCCAAGAATATGGTATATCTCTCCATCTGTTTGTATCATCTTTAATTTCTTTCATCAGTGTCTTATCGTTTTCTGCATACAGGTCTTTTGTTTCCTTAGGTAGTTTTATTCCTAGGTATTTTATTCTTTTTGTTGCAGTGATAAATGGGAGTGTTTCCTTAATTTCTCTTTCAGATTTTTCATCATTAGTGTATAGGAATGCAAGAGATTTCTGTGCATTAATTTTGTATCCTGCTACTTTACCAAATTCATTGATAAGCTCTAGTAGTTTTCTGGTAGCATCTTTAGGATTCTCTATGTATAGTATCATGTCATCTGCAAACAGTGACAGCTTTACTTCTTCTTTTCCGATTTGGATTCCTTTTATTTCTTTTTCTTCTCTGATTACTGTGGCTAAAACTTCCAAAACTATGTTGAATAAAAGTGGTGAGAGTGGACAACCTTGTCTTGTTCCTGATCTTAGAGGAAATGGTTTCAGTTTCTCACCATTGAGAATGATGTTTGCTGTGGGTTTGTCATGGCCTTTATTTTGTTGAGGGAGGTTCCCTCTCTGCCTACTTTCTGGAGGATTTTTATCATAAGTGGGTATTGAATTTTGTTGAAAGCTTTTTCTGCATCTGTTGAAATGATCTAGGATTTTTTTCTTTATGCTGAAGATATTTAATTTTCTAAATCATTATACATGGGCCACATGCCTTTCAGTTTGGAGCTGTAGAAAAAATTTTTTCAATCCAGAAAGGAATTTTGTTGGTTTCCTTTTTAGTTATACAGATTATTATCTCTATTTCTTCTGATTTCTTCTTCAAGAACTTCTATTATTTAAGCGTTGGTTCTTAGTTTTCCTTTTTTTAAAATCATCTTTCATCATTTTCACTTTTTTGGGGTCATTTTTTCATTACCATTCTGGGAGAGCTTACCATCTTACTGTTTTGATATTTTTGCAGTGTCAGTTTTACAGCCTAGAATTCTATTTTATTTTTTGCTATTTATTTTTCTTTCTTTGCATTCTTTCTCTTCTGAGTTAGCGCCATGCTCATCTCCATCTGTCTGTTTTTTGTTTTTTGGCCTGTTTTCTTTTAATTTTATCTTTTCCCCATAATTTGTAGTATAACAATGAATGTGATATATTTTCTTTCTTGTGTGATTTAAATAAGATTAACTAAATGAATGCTATAGATATGCCAACTCTTTTCATCTACAGTCCTGAAAGTTGTTATATTAAGGTTGTCATTTGTCTTCATTTTGTCTTTAATCCTAAAGAACGCCACAGATGAACATTAGCTACCAGATGGTGAGAATTCCTCAGGCAAGCAGTGAACCACTGAACTCAGGCACCTTGTCTCAGTTATCTTCCCATTCCTAATGACTGTCATTGTATTGATAGATACTCAGTAAATATTCAGTTATTGAATTGATAGTTTCTTATTGTTCCTTTTATCATTGTTATCTGTTTTATGCTTGCTTGTACTGTTTCACTGTTTGCAACATTTTTAAAACTTAAAGTAGATTATATTCATTTTTACTCACTGAATTGGAAATAAAGAATTTCATCAGCCTTTTAAGTATGTCCATCTTCTATATTTATTTGGTCTTAAGTTAGGTAGAAAGTAGCGATTCACATATCAAGCATCTGCATTTGGGATGTTATTCCTTTGAATATAAGTGTAGGATGTGAGTGTAGCGTCACTTTTTAGTGATGTTCTTTACTCTAATGAGAAGTCCACTTTTAATACATCTAAAATGTCGTGTCTTACTAGCACACATTATAAATCAACTATACTTCAATTTAAAAAATAAATAAATAAAATATTATGTCTCTCTTTAAAACACACTCCTGGTCCCATCTTCCAGTCATCAAGTTTATCCATTTCTCAGTATTTTGAATGTGTCCTTTTAACAATTATGGTATTAGTTGTGTTATTCTTGGCATTGTTTGTACTTTAGTATGACAGGATAAGCAATTTTATATCATCTACCAAATCCTGCTGGTATTTTTGTATGCCAGTCTTTAGTTTTTATGATAGTTGATTTTATTCTTTTATTTTTTCCTTCTGTGTAATTGGATGGCATAATGGGGTAAATTTATGACTCACATGCATTATATTTTTGGCTGGGAAATAGTTTGCTTTATCAGTTATGTGCTTCCAGAATTCAGAGAATTTTTCACTGGAGTACGTGATGGTAGTAAATCAGTGCTTGGCTGTGGGCCCCAATTTTTTATATGTATAATCTCAACCAGTGAGGGCTTCATAACCCTGATGTTGAGTGGTTGGTGCTTATGTAATTTTTTGAGCCTTTTAATTGAATGATTTCCTCCTATCTTATTTTCTCTTTTAGTACATAAACATAAAACTTTTAATAAAAGTGTCTTGTTTGACAGCAGAGTGGTTTTTGTTTTTGTTTTGTTTTGGGTTGGCTCTTACTGCTCTGTCCTTTATCTTCTTTTAGCATTTTTACCTCCTCCATTTTTCTTTAACATTTCGGGTGGTACTTCCTAAGTGTGTCATCTTTATTCATCACTGATTTAATTTTGTGTACTGTCACATAGCTTGATTTGTCTTCATAGTACACAGGTTTAATTTTCTGTGTAAAGTATCATCATGGGTTTTACTGCATGCATCTTTTTCTTTAAACTTTTGTTGTATCCATCTTTTTACTTATATTTCTTCACAGACTAACCCCAGTTATAATATAGTACAGAGTTTTTAATTAAAACCCACTGAACTTTAAAAGTGAGCAAGGGAGAAAAAAACCAAAGCATAGCAGTTATCGCATGGTCTCACTGTGTCTTTCTTGTTTAAATTTGGAGTTACTTTGGATATATTCAAGACCCTTCTTCAGTGGCACACTTCCTACAGAAAGAGCCTATGAACCACCTGTGATGTCTTTGTCATTTTCTTCGGTGCTTTTATACAGACCTGGGGATGATAATAGCAGAAAAGAAAGAAGTCTCCTGTTCTTAAAACCTGCTGTCTCAGATAAACAAGGTCCTACTGTATATAACACAGGAACTATATTCATTATTCTTTAATAAACCATAGTGGAAAAGAATATGAAAAAGAATATATATATAACTGAATCACTTTGCTGTACACCAGAAACTAAAACAAGTTTGTAAATCAACTATACTTCAATAAAAAAATGAATAAATAAATAAAAGCAATATTTTTTTAAAAAATAGGAAAACCTGCTGTCTCACAGTGGAGCCTGTTAATCACTGCCAAAAAGTTTAGGCAGGGACTTCCCTGGTGGCGCAGTGGTTAAGAATCCACCTGCCAATGCAGGGGACACGGGTTTGACCCCTGGTCCAGGAAGCTCCCACATGCCACGGAGCAACTAAGCCTGTGAGCCACAACTACTGAGCCTGTATGCCACAACTACTGAAGCCCGCGCACCTAGAGCGCATGCTCCGCAACAAAGAGAAGCCACCTCAGTGAGAAGCCTGGGCACCGCAACAAAGAGTAGCCCCTGCTCGCTGCAACTAGAGAAAGCCCGCACACAGCAATGAAGACCCAATACAGCCAAAAATAAATTTAAAAAAAAAAGGTTTAGGCAAATTTATGGTTAAATATGTGATGACTCCTGCTTTTTTTTTTTTTAACCTGCCTGCTAAAAATCTCACATTTTGCCATATATGTAGTATTTTACATTTGAGATAGAGATTTGACTTTGGTAAAATAAAAAGATTAGATATCAGGGACTTCCCTTGTGGTCCAGTGGTAAAGAGTCTGCCTTCCAGTGCAGGGGACGTGGGGCAACTAAGGCTGTGTGCCACAACTGCTGAGCTTGCGCACCTCAACTTAGCCCGCATGCTGCAAACTACAGAGCCCGTGCGCTCTGGAGCCCACACGACAATGAGAGAGAGAAAACCTGCTCGCCAAAACTAGGGAGAAGCCTGTGCATCGCAAGGAAGAGCCCGTGCACCGTAAGGAAGGGCCCGCACGCCACAATGAGCACCTCAACAAAAGATCCCACGTGCCTCAATGAAGACCCGACGCAGCCAAATAAATAAATATTAAAAAAAGATTAGATATCAGTATTGAGCATCATTTGTCTTTGTATATAGTGTTTTTAGATTTTTTCATGTGTATTTCTATATAGGTTTATTCTTGGTTACTGTGTGAAATGTCTACATTTTACTTTAATTTTTTTCTCTTATAATCTTGCCTACATTTTAATAACTAATATGGCACTTCTTAAAATGGCTTCTGGAAAAGTTTAATGTGCTACAGTATGCTGATAAAAAGAGGCATGGGGGCTTCCCTGGTGGCGCAGTGGTTGAGAATCTGCCTGCCAATGCAGGGGACATGGGTTCGAGCCCCGGTCTGGGAAGATCCCATATGCCGCGGAGCAACTAGGCCCGTGAGCCACAATTACTGAGCCTGCGCGTCTGGAGCCTGTGCTCCGCAACAAGAGAGGCCGCGATAATGAGAGGCCCGCGCACCGCGATGAAGAGTGGCCCCCGCTTGCCGCAACTAGAGAAAGCCCTCGCACAGAAACGAAGACCCAACACACCCATAAATAATAAAATAAATAAATTAAAAAAAAGAGGCATGGCATTTGCTGATATCATTTAGCAACCCCTAGCAACTTAAGAGATATAAAAAGGTAGCCTGAAATATGTACTAATAATGGATTTTATTAAAATAGCTAGGGTATTTTCAATATAATTTTAAAGGTTTTTTGTTGTTGTTCTTCCATTGTTTTTATTCAGATGACGGAAAATAATTTTTGGTTGAAGAAGATAGAAATTAGTGTTTCAGAAGCAGAAAAGCGAACTGGGAGGAATGCCATGAATATGCAAGAAACATATACTGCTTACCTCATTGAAACAAGGTGAGTGATGAGAATTAGGCCTAGGTTTAGATAGAAATAACTTTGGTAGCTATTGATGCAAATTCTGTTGTATAATGGAATTGTTTACAGGTCATTGTCTTTTTAGGGATTTTTGCTGTTGTTTTACTTTTTAACAGGTTAACAGGTGTGTCTTTTACTCTGGTACTCTTAGTAGCTAAGTTCTAATGTACTTGTTTTGGAGGGAGAGGGAAGGTTATTGGAATACTTTTGGGATCTGGAATGTTACTTGACACATGCTTTCGTGGAGTTCTTGGTGTTAGATACAACGCTTTTGTGATTTGGGGAAAAGATACCAGGTTCTCAGGGGTGTATGAAGTATGAAGTGGACTTAAGTAAGTGGAGATGGTTAACAAAGAAGTCTAGGAGGAGAGAATACAGTCTAAGTCAGTTTAGGAGAGTTGGGAGTTACAGAGAAATTAAAATCCCCCCTTTGCCCCTGCCAGCTGTGCAGCATGCGGGACCTTAGTTCCCTGACCAGGGATGGAACCCATGCCCCCTGCAGTGGAAGCATGGAGTCCTAACCACTGGACTCCCAGGGAATTCCCCATTTTTAATCTTTTCTTTTTTTTTTTTTTTTTGGCGAGAAATTAAAGTCAGTTAAAAATTGATTGAGACTGGAGCTTTAGACCTTGGGGTAAAATTGAAAAGATAAAATAAATCATGGTGTAATCGAAAAAAAAAAAAAGGAAGATGATAAAGTAGCTCATGGTGTAATCACAACTCACCAGAAAAGTCTTACCTCATAAGGAAAAAGTTAAAGGAATTAGATTGTTTTGTCTAGAGCAAAGCAAGGGAAGACTCAATTTATTTTGCCAATTATAAACAGTTTATGTAAAGACTATACTGACAAGGTCTTTTCTCTCTGTGGACTGAGCAGAAATACTTTCAATTAAAACAAGTAGAGGGGGGACTTCCCTGGTGGCGCAGTGGTTAAGAATCCACCTACTGGTGCAGGGGACGTGGGTTCAAGCCCTGGTCTGGGAGGATCCCACATGCCGCGGAGCGGCTGGGCCCATGTGCCACAACTACTGAGCCTGCGCTCTAGAGCCTGCGAGCCACAACTACTGAGCCTGCGTGCCACAACTACTGAAGCCCGCACGCCTGGAGCCCATGCTCCACAACAAAGAGAAGCCACCACAATGAGAAGCCTGTGCACCTCAATGAAGAGTAGTCCCCGCTCGCCACAACTAAAGAAAGCCTGTGTGCAGCAATGAAGACCCAACGCAGCCAAAAAAAAATAAATAAATAAATCTATTTAAATCAATCAATCAATCAAACAAACACGTAGAGGGACTTCCCTGGCAGTCCAGTGGTTAAGACTCCGTGCTTCTGATGCAGGGGGCGTGGGTTCGAACCCTGCTCAGGGAACTAAGATCCTGCATGCTGTGTGGCACGGCAGAAAAAAATAAATAAATAAATAAAACAAGTAGATATGAGAGAACTTTCTGATAGCTTCTGAAATAAAATAATAGAACTGCCAGACCTAGTTGATGAAGTGTTACAACCATGTTTTAATGTGAATACATTAAAAAATTTTTTTAGTTATTTTCATTGGCTTTACCACACCATCACCAAACTAGCCTTAGGGCTGAACCCTGTGCCATTTTCAGGGTTTTCTCCAGGTCTGTGGTTCTACCCAAAATGAAAGTTAAAATCATGGTGAAGGTTATTTAGTCTACAAATAATTCTGAAAATCCTTTCTTTAACTATAGTCTTTCTTCTTACACACACACATACATACACATACAACAAGCAAAGAAAACAAAACAAGAAAAGAGAAAAAGGGGCTTCCCTGGTGGCGCAGTGGTTGGGAGTCTGCCTGCTGATGCAGGGGACGCGGGTTCGAGCCCTGGTCTGGGAGGATCCCACATGCCGCGGAGCGACTGGGCCCTTGAGCCACAATTACTGAGCCTGCGCGTCTGGAGCCTATGCTCCGCAACAGGAGAGGCCGCAATAGTGAGAGGCCCGCCGCGATAGTGAGAGGCCCGCGCACCGCGATGAGGAGTGGCCCCCGCTCGCCACAGCTATAGAGGGCCCTCGCACAGAAACGAAAGACCCAACACAGCCAAAAATAAATAAATAAATAAAAAAGAAAAAGAAACGAACACTCTCTCAGCCTTGTTTTAAAAAAAAAAAAAAGAATCTTCCAAAAAGAAGAGAAAATTTGTGTACGATAGGAATTTTGGGAAAAGAGCTAAGGTGTGTCTTTTAAAAAATAGGTTGTTTTGGGACATGCATATATACATGTATGTATCTGAGAGATTTTTTAAGGCAATTAAAAAAAATTATGGTCCCATGAGAGAGTTGTTTTTTTTTTTTAAGTTAAATTAGCCACTTTAAAAAATCATACTTTAGGGGACTGCCCTGGTGGTCTAGTGGCTAACACTCTGAGGTCCCAATGCAGGGGGCCCAGGTTTGATCCCTGGTCAGAGAACTAGATCCCACAGTCATGCTGCAACTAAGAGTTCGCATGCCACAACTAAAGATTCTGCATGCCGCAACTTAAAGAGCCTGCATGCCGCAACTAAGACCCAGTGCAGCCTAAATAAATAAATAAATAAATAAGTAAATCATACTTTAGAGATTCGTGGCTCTAGCTTTCTAAGTAAATTCTTAAATTTAAAACTGAAAAGGATAGTTTTATTTTATTCTGTTTTATTTATTTATTTGGTTGCCCTGGGTCTCTTAGTTGCGGCAGGCAGGCCCCTTAGTTGCAGGAAGCAGGCTCCTTAGTTGCAGCTCGTGGGCTCCTTAGTTGTGGCTCGCCGAAAAAGGACATTTTTAGTATGTGCCTATTTCTTCACCCAATTGAACAATGAAATTAGCTGTTGATTAGTTTTACTGCTGGAAGAGACTCTTTTTTTTTTTTTTTTTTTTTTTTTAATTTTATTTATTTATTTTATTTATGGCTGTGTTGGGTCTTCGTTTCTGTGCCAGGGCTTTCTCCAGCTGTGGCAAGCGGGGGCCACTCTTCATCGCGGTGCGCGGGCCTCTCACTATCGCGGCCTCTCTCGTTGCGGAGCACAGGCTCCAGACGCGCAGGCTCAGTAATTGTGGCTCACGGGCCCAGTTGCTCCGCGGCATGTGGGATCTTCCCAGACCAGGACTCGAACCCGTGTCCCCCGCATTGGCAGGCAGATTCTCAACCACTGCGCCACCAGGGAAGCCCCTGGAAGAGACTCTTGACTTGAATAATCTGGAATGATTTATAGTTTACTCTTGACTTTGAAATGAATAGAGTATTATAATTTGAAACTTGGAGTTAGAAGTGACCATACACGAGTAATACAGCTATAGACTCTGGATAAATATTTAAGTGGATCATCAGTAAATGTGTGGTGCACAAAAGGATTATTGAGTTGACTTTCACAATTGTATTTCATTTATTTTAAAACAGTGATTCTCAAACTTTAAAATGTATAGGAATCACTTGGAAATTTTGTTAAGCTGCAGAGTTTTGGGTGGGGTCCAGGAATTGACACATTTTAAGCAAAATTCCAGGTGTTTTTGGAGCAGATGGACCATGGACCATGTTTTATCAAGTATAAAGGCTTTACTTTTTTTTTTTAATTTTCCTTTTTTTAAAAAAAATTTATTTATTTATTTATTTATTTTTGGCTGTGTTGGGTCTTCGTTTCTGTGCGAGGGCTTTCTCTAGTTGCGGCGAGAGGGGGCCACTCTTCATTGCAGTGCGCGGGCCTCTCAGTGTCGCGGCCTCTCTTGTTGCTGAGCGCAGCCTCCAGACGCTCAGGCTCAGTAGTTGTGGCTCACAGGCCCAGTTGCTCCGCGGCATGTGGGATCTTCCCAGAGCAGGGCTTGAACCCGTGTCCCCTGCATTGGCAGGCAGATTCTCAACCACTGCGCCACCAGGGAAACCCGGCTTTACATTTTAAGATAGTTAAATTTATCTGTCTTTTTTCTTTTATGATTTGTGTTTTCCCTCTCTTAAATTCTTGCCTACCCCACATCATGTACATATCCACTTTGAGAAATACTGCTTTTGGATAGATTATTTTGAAAGTACTGTACCCCTAAGGCTAACTTTCCTTCAACAACCACAGAACCCTGGAATTTATTAATTTAATCATGTAGGATTCTTGCTGTAATTCAGTATTATTCAGATAGTCTTGGGCAATATGAGTATTATTGAGCCTTGGTACTGACTAAAAGTTGAACTTTAACATATAGCTTATCTACCTACTCTTTGGACACAAGTAGAAAGTCCATTTAGCAATTGCCTATAGTGTTATAGTTTAATAGGCTAAGAATGAATAAGGCTAAAGTCATTGATTTTAATTTCTCCAGAGATTTTTATGCTTTCCTGTTCATAGAGTATGAACCCTTTTAAAATAAAGTATACTGTACGTAGTAATAGGTAAGAACGCCTCGTTGTCTTGGGAGGCTATATGATGTCTTCACTTAATTCCTCTAATTTGTAAAACAGGGCTGATGATCCTATCTACTTTATGGTGAGGGTTAAATTAAATGTTGCATGTAAAACCAATTATGTGCTATTAAGTATTTGTTAAATGATTGGATAAATGGGGTAGTTTTGTGGTCCAAAGAAAGTCTTCTCTATGCTTTTAGGTGGTTTCCAGTTGTTAGACCCTGCCTTTCGTGGCCTTTAAAACAAAACAAAACAAAATCAACTTGTAAAAGATCTTCTAACAGCCTTTAGGTGTACTGCTTATAGGCTGTATTTATCTACTTATTAGCAAGATGTGGGTTCTGTTGGTCATGATTTTAAATAATTTGAAACTTGATATTAACCCAAGATATTTTTTCAGCTGAAGTTGAAAATCTGAATTAGAATGGTATTAGTCATAGCTAATGGTTAGGTCAACTCTTTAAAATGAATTATGATTTAATAATCCTATATCTTTGCCATGGGAGCCGTTTGTACATTTTGAATTCCACATTATGCTTCCTTTTCTGTTTCCTTTCTATTATGTTTCCTTTTCTAACATATAATGCAATGAATAAATTTAGTGGCAAACTTAATATAAAAATTATTTTTTATTATAATAAATAATAATAAATTATTTTATTTATTTATTATTAAAATGCTTGTGTTGAGCATGACACAGTGTATATATCTTCTCAAGACTTTACTTTATTCTAAGACTGATTTAGCCTCTGTGCCTTTATGCCATAACGTACAGATGCACACTTTGGTTATATGCGTGTTTCTTGGAGGGCCTGTAAGTTATTTTCAAGCAAACAATTAGAAAATGCGAAGGTTCTGATAAGGTTTAGAAGACTAATGTTTTCTAACAGTGATTATGCTAGCAGAAATTGTAAATAGTCAAAATAATTTCAAATATTCTTTATATGATTTTACCCAGCTTTCCCCCAACTTGAACTTTTATATGGATGAGACATGGCATTGCCTGCAGCTCTTTATATTAAAGATAAGACTAGAATTGAATTTTTACATCCCTTCTCCCCACTGTTTCAGAGTTAATTGACATTTTGCTTTTGTGGATTTCTTCTGGTACTTGGATGCATCTGATTCATTTATAACGTTGAATCGAGGGTTTTTTTGGTGTCATCGTCTTTGGCATGAATGTTATTCCCTCATCGTGGCAGGAGTTGTTCTCTCATTGTGGCAGTGAAAAATACTTTTTCTTTAATGAAACACTGGCTAAGCCAGACTTTACTATATTGGAAAGCCAGCTGTTATACATTAACTGAATTATTTTGTATTGAGGCTTTTAGAATGTTCCTAATATGACTATTTCTCTTGAGTTCAAATAGGTTTTCTATAACAGAAGAAAGTGGTTAGGAGTGAAGGCTTGGGAATCAGATGGATCTGAGTGCTCTACCCACAGATCTTTGTGATTGTAGGAAGAGCATATACTGTGCAGCTGCTTCCTCATCTGTGAAATGGGGACAGTAATCCCTGCTTCTCCAGGTTTGTTGTAGGGATTAAATAATACATGAAAAATTCTCTACTCAGTGTCTGGTTCATAAGCCTTCAGTAAATGGAGTTATCAGTTTTAAAGGAGGTCATGTGCATGCATTTGTATTTTTAAAAAACACTAGAAATCTTATTCTGTCTTTTTCAGGTCAGTTGAACATATTGATGGTCAGAGTGTCCTAACAGACTCACTATGGAGGCGGTATAGTGAATTTGAGTTGTTGAGAAACTACCTTTTAGTTTACTATCCGCATATTGTTGTGCCACCTTTACCAGAAAAAAGGGTAAGAAGTGAAATGGCAGTATAGTTCAGAAGTATTTAGCATTGAGACTGTTCTTCATGGTTGTTTTGTTTATCTAGGCAGAATTTGTTTGGCATAAACTCTCTGCTGACAACATGGACCCGGATTTTGTGGAAAGACGTCGAATTGGTTTAGAAAACTTCCTCTTGAGAGTTGCTTCACATCCCATCCTTTGTAGAGACAAAATCTTCTATTTGTTTTTAACACAGGTATTTTTCTTTTATTTAGTCTTTTAAAAAAATTCATTTGACTTGGGATTTTTAAAATTTTAAATTGTGGAATGCTTATTCTTAAGGATCCTTTTGGAGCAGCTTTGTTAATTTATATGCATTTCATGGTTTGTTCTGTTTTGAATTTCCAAAGTAAATTACATCATTCTTTTGGCTAACATTTTTATCCTTAAAGATACTAAAGATGGTACTTTTTGGTATCTTAAATGGTATCAGAGTTAGCCTTTAGTTTTTTGAAGCCCAGGTCTATAAAATCTTGGGTCCATCTCTGGTAATCTTTTGGAATCTGGACTGTATGTTTAATTTTGCAGTGAAAGGAATTCTTTTTTAACCTTTCTCTCCCATCTCCCCTGAAAGAAGAACAGAACGATAGGTATTTAATTTGGAATATTCCTTACGGGCTATTTTGCAATGATATTTAAAAATAACTTTAATTTTTAGGAAGGTAACTGGAAGGAGACTGTGAATGAAACCGGATTTCAGCTGAAGGTAAGGATAATTGTATGAAATAATTTGTTATGTTCCTTTACAGTTTCTAGCACAGTGCCATGCACTTAATGGGTTCTTGCCGTTTACTGAATGAGCGAATGTTGGAAATTGGCTTTGCATCTAATATCATTGGTAAAGTTTTTAAAGAAACAATGCAGTTTATTTTTGATTGGTGTAATTTTTGTTAATAGTGAGACTATAATGGGCATATTTATGAGTTTAATTCTATTGGGAAAGAAGATTTTGAAGCAGTAATTTAGATACAGGCTATAGATTTTTCCCACAGTTTAGTCATATTATACATTGTATATTTTTTTCTTTCCTCTGTCCTTATCACCACCACTATCAATGGTGCCCCCATAATTGCTCACTCTATTAAATAGTAGACATGCTTCTTCTGTCTACTGGGACATGGCCAGTTTTGAGTGGGCGTAGAATTCATTTTGTATTAGCGTCTGTTAGTAATACAGGCCTAATTAGACTTTGACAGCTTTTCATATTCGGTCATTAGAATTAGTGTCTGGGAATGGAACTGTTATCTAAAAATTAAAGAGCATGTTGGTCATAAGTTGGCCACCCTAACTCCAGTCTACTCTCCCTCTTGTTCCCAAAAGTAATTTAACGCTGGTGCTTGCAAATTTTTAAAAGTTTTCATCTCTTGTGTAAACTGAATAGGTAAGAAGAAAAAGTAATATAAATTGATATAATATATAAATTGATAAACAATTCACATGATAATGCAGTAACAAAATTCAGTAGGTCTAGGCAACAAGAACAAAATGTCTTTACAGTAATTTTAAGAACACCCCCTAGAGATTTATGCATTGGTATATAGGTATTTTAATTTTAACATAAAAAGACAAGGAAGAGAAAAATTTTTGTCTGCACAGAAAATATAATCAAGTATCTAATTCTGTCATAAACCAATTTTAACTTATAAACATATTGTTGGCAGATAACATGAAAAAATTAGTATTTTCTTGGCTATAATTCATTATGGTGCTCAGAGAGAATACTGGAATTTTGGTTTAGAGATGGTTTGAAATAACTCTGAACTTTAAAAAATGATTTATATTTTGATAGAATTTTCTGAGAACTAGTCCAAGATTTCTTAGGAGCTAGTAATAAAGAAAAGAGCAAACTAAAATATATTTTTTTTAGTGATGTCTCTTTATATAAAAAGAAAATTTAAAAATTTTTAGTCATTGATTTAGTCATTAGTTTAGTAACTAGTTATCAGTTGTTTGTCCTTAACTCAGTTTTTGACCATAACTTGGGTGGTCTTGAGAAATCTCCTAAATTTCTCCATCCATATAGACTATGCTTTTTACAGAGTGCTTTGGATCTTGTGTGTAGGTGCTATTTAAGTGTTTAGATACAATGTTTTGTATTTGGGTAGCCTTATGGTGAAATCTTAGTTTCACTTTCATAAAATCTTTGAAAGGTAATACTCTGTACACAGTAATTTGAAAAGTCAGAATTTAAATGAAATGGACTAGACATAAAATGTATGGGGAGAATTTGGAGACCCATGCAAGGAAATGGGACTTTTTTTAAAATGAAGCAGGTTTTTTAAAAAAAATATTTATTTATTTATTTGGTTGTGCTGGGTCTTAGTTGCGGCACATGGGCTCCTTAGTTGTGGCCCGTGGGCTCCTTAGTTGCAGCTTGCTGGCTCCTTAGTTGTGTCTCACGGGCTTCTCAGTTGCGGCTCGCCAGCCCCTTAGTTGTGGCATGTGAACTCTTAGTTGTGGCATGCACGTGGGCTCTAGTTCCCTGACCAGGGAATAAACCTGTGCCCCCTGCATTGGGAGCGTGGAGTCTTAACCACTGCGCCACCAGGGAAGTGAAATGGGACCTTTTAGGACTACACATACACACACGTACGTGCATGCATACATACAAACGTATGTGAGGTTGTCCGAGAGGTAGAGAGAGAAGGACACACACTTCACTTATCTGGAGGTCATGTATTTGGCAGTTACAACTGAGCCAATCACAGTTGAAAGGGGGGATTTAGAACTGACTTCTGAGATGTTCAAATGGATGTAACATAACTTACTATAGTACTTACAGATATACTTTGGTCCTTTCAGATAGTACCCACTTAATTTTATTATAGTTATTAAAACAAACTTGGCTATCTGTTTTCTAGGCTACAACATATTAGAAGAAAATTTAAGAGATCTAAAAGTGAATACTGCCAGAGACAGGCACACTGTTACAATAGTGAAATTGACAGCTGAGCCTGCTAGTAAAGGATAACAGTGATCTGAGAGTCAGACACTGCAGTATGGAGGCCTCTGGCATGGGGCCAAATCCCCACACACCTATGTAACCCCTAGGGCTTCATTGTGTCACAGGTGGATTCAGTATTAGTTGTTTATAGTGGTTACCTTGAGGCTTCAAGAAAAGGTGGAATTGCTGGCTGAGTACTCGTAATTCAGCGTTTCTTCTTTTTTTTAGCGTGGCACTAGTTTTTTGATTAAAAAAATTTTTTTTAATTCAGTGTTTCTTAAAGTGTGGTCAGTTGGCTTCATGAGTCTCAATTTGCTGGGATTGTTTGTTCAAAATACTGAATCCTAGAGTTCATTCCAGACATATTGATTCCCACGAGCCTAAAACTTAAGAACCATTGCTGTAAGATGACAGATAAGAATATTTTTAGGGAAGATAATTTTAGAAGATGATCAAAATTGGTAAAAAAAAGAAAAAAAGAAAAAAAAAGTTAGACCCTGAAGCAGTATCTTATCTGAATATCATTAACATTAAATGTTTACTATGTGCTTAAGCACTGTACTCTAATACACGGTCATGTTTTTTTGCTGACAGTTGCCTCAGTACCTTTGAGGTTAGTTTAGTATTCCAGTTTTTTAGATGAGGAACTAGAGAAAGTGACTTAATGGTGGTATAATGTTGATTGTTCTCAATTATTGTTTCAATTTGATGGCTATCAACTTGAACTGGTCTACCCGACCGTTGAGCACTGTCCAGCAAGAAATCTCCGGCACGAAATTTCGCAAACCACTTTTGACACGTTCGATTAGTCACAGCACCTTCTCCATAACACTGCACAAATCTTTCTGTGCGTTTCAGTTGCGTTCTACCTTTCTTGAAATAATAAAGCATAATATGCCGAAAATGCTTTTTTTCTTCCATCTTCAATATTAAAATTGCTACACAAAAATTCACCAATTTTGTTAAGTCTTTTTTTAAACGCACGCTGATATGACAGCCGTCACATACAATCTAACAAAATTGTTTCGAATGAAGTTAAAGACAGCTGAGCGCTACTAGAGCCATCTTACGGAAAAAACCGAACGAAACTTTTGGCCCACCCAATACTTTATTTTTTATTTATTTATTTATTTTAAAAAATCATATGGTATTTGTTTTCAGTTCACTCTTTTTTTTAAAATTAATTAATTAATTTTATTTTTGGCTGCGTTGGGTCTTTGTTGCTGTGCGCAGGCTTTCTCTAATTGCGGCGAGCAGGCGCTACTCTTTGTTGCAGTGTGAGGGCTTCTGATTGTGGTGGCTTTTCTTTGTTGCACAGCACGGGCTCTAGGCATGCAGGCTTCAGTAGTTGTGGCTCGAGGGCTCAGTAGTTGTGGCTCGCGGGCTCTAGAGCGCAGGCTCCAGTAGTTGTGGCACACAGGCTTAGTTGCTCTGTGGCATGTGGGATCTTCCCAGACCAGGGCTTGAACCCATGTCTCCTGCATTGGCAGGCGGATTCTTAACCACTGTGCCACCAGGGAAGTCCCCCAGCCAATACTTTAGTTTAAAGTAATATCATTTTAACTCAGTTCTCTCAGTAAGTTACTTACATGAAAGTAAGTGTCATCCATATGCCCAAACCTTAAATGAATTTAGTCTGACTCAGAAGAATCCAGAACCCTGTCTGTTGCTTGGAGCAGGGACTGCCAGAGAGAAGGTCTGGGCCTTTAGGATCTCTGCTAATCCTGCAGATTCCAAATGCTGGGTGCCTACAGACTGTCAGGTACTCTTCTAGGTGCTGTGGATACAACAGCAAATAAGCTGGAAACATTCATTATCTCCATGTTCTTATGGAGCTTGTATTGTAGTAGTTGGAGACTTTAAGTTAACATTTATTTAAGATACTTTGAAAGTTATAGGTGATATAAAGTAAAACAATCATTACTGTGAGAGAGTATGACAGCAGGAATTTTTTTCTGGGGGTTTTTTTGAGATAGGTGACAATAAAATTTATTGTTCAAATGGGGACACTTTTGAGAATAAAAAGGGGGTCTGCTAATAATTAGATTAGGGACAACAGGTGTAAGCCAGAACTGTCCTGGGCAAACTGCATCACATGGTTGAAGAGAACATTTGAGCTGAGACCTGAATAGTGAGAAACCTGCAGTGGAGTCAACCTAGCAGGTAAAGGGAGAATGTTAGAGAGAGGGCAAGCTGGTAATGGTTTACTAGTCAAGGTTTGGGGGAAGATAAGAACCTGAAAATGAAATAAAGGAAAGGCAAGGTCTAGGACAAGGAAAGTAAAGTATGTAATAGTCATTGGAAAGGGAAGGAGAGGTGGGGATTAAAGAACATGGGAAAGGAAGTTAAGTTGGGGCTGTAGAATAGTCGGGGTTATTTTTTTCATTCAGCCAATACTTATCTCATGTTTTTCTTGTGCCAGGCATTGGGAGGCATTGGGGATACAGGCATGAACAAAGAAGATTAAAGTATTGCCATGGCAGCCATTGTGCAACTCTAGGAGCCCCATTCACATTGTGCTTTTCTTGTGGCTCTTATATTCTAGTGGACAGCTAGGAAACAAGAAAACAACTCAGGGGATTTCAGATAGTGCTGTATTAAAGGAGATAAAGTAGGGTGGTATGAAACAATTATGTAAGGGCTTCTTTAGATATTTAGTGGGGAACCTGATAAGATGAATGAATGGTAGCCTGTCAGATTTGGAACAGCCTAGGTAGGTGTTTACAGATCTAGCTTTGGGGAGAAGTTTCTGATTTGATGACATTTTAGGCAATTTCTCTTATTATGGAATCTTGTGAAATGATGAGCAGATTGGGGTGTTGTGATGGACTAACCTGACAGAATGCTTGGTAAGCAAAGATTAGGATGGTGATGGTTTACATTTTATATGCCTTCTATAGTGGTAAAATGGTAATATTAAAAGTAAAAAATAAATTGGTAGTATTAAGTATGAGATTCAGAAAAAGATACACATGAAAATTTTCTTTTTTACTGATGGTTTTTATGTAATTTCATCCTTATTTAAAGAATCTCATTTGCATGTGACTATAAAGTCATTAACACGTTGATGTTTAGTGATTTGAATTCACTTAAAGAACATAAGGGAGTAATATTATATGCCTTAAATTCATAGTTGCTTTAATTGTAAGGACTTTCACATGCATTAGCTCCTTTGCCCTTGAGATGTAAGAAAGGTCAAGAACTGATAAAATACCCATTTTAGAAATAAGAGAATCCCCTGAATTCAATGACAAATTAAGCTTTAGATATTCTTGATAGCTCTTTGAATTGCTTTTGGTCTGAAGGCTTAGGAGGCTGGGTTTATGGAGTGGTGTACTTGTTGCATTTGTTTTTATTTCTTTAGCCATGTAATCTGGGGAGCCCTAGTAGTTTTGCTTTTGTTTGTTTATTATTTTGGGAGTATTTGTAATTAGAGCTTATAAATTGGAATAATATAAAATATTCAAGCTGATTGGGGTTTTCAAAACCAAACCACATTATGAAATTGATTACTGATTGAGCTACCTTTTATGAACTGTATCATTTTTGTGCCTTGGTCAGAAAAAAAAAAAATATATATATATATACACACACACACACACACACACACACACACATTTATTTATTTTTAATTTTTTAATTTTAATGAGAACATACGATAAGAGGACAGGATTTGGCTATATTAAGTATAAATTTATACAATGAAATTATTTCATGTTGATCCTTCTGTCTCTCCTTTGAAATAAGTTAGGGTAGAAATAAGTAAAGGTAGTTAAAAAGTTGTAACATTTCCTGCCAGCTAGAAAGGAATTAATTTGATGTCATCTAGCTTGGTTTTTTTTTTGGCCACACCTCAAGGCATGTGGGATCTTAGTTCCCTGACCAGGGATCAAACCTGTACCACCAGGGAAGTCCTCATCTAGCTAGTTTTAATTTAGTACAGGCATTTCCATATTTCTTTATTTTCTAAAATACTGATTATGAAAATGAGAAAAACCAATGTACATTTGGTTTACATTCCACCTGAGAACGACCCTCAGTAATGCACAGGCTTCAAAGCAGTAGTTTTATTCAGTTTATATATACAGATCATTGTTTTTCTTGATTTAGAGGAAAAGTAAACTACTTTTTTCACACGACCTGTTCTGTTATAATAATGCAGAGCTATATGCTTGCTAGTGTGTTGGTGTTTACAGTTGTTTTACTTTGGTATTACTGAATACCATGTGTTCAGTTTAATTTATAAATATTTTTGTAGTGTTTTAAAAAATAACTACTAAGCTGTTTTTTGGGGTATGTTTAATGTGTTTGACACAAATGATACGAAGAAAACTGTACTTGAGCATCTTAATTCTAAAGGGAAAATAAAACTGTTTGGATTTATACCCTGAAATGTAATTATATTAAGTGAATAAATTATTTTTTCCAGGCAGACTCCAGGTTAAAAGCGCTTAATGCAACATTCAGAGTGAAAAACCCAGACAAGTAAGGTTTTGTTTTAATAACAGTTACAATGTTGTTTTGAATGGTGCCTATCAATCTATTTAATTTTTCATTTCTGAATGTATGCACTTTATTTGCTAAGTATTTTAAATAGTAATTCACGTTAGTGAAATCCTTTTACAGTCTAAAACTGATTTTGAAATTTGGTAATTTAATTGGGATTAAGGTTGTAAGTAACTGAAGTTTTAGAAAATTAAACCACTGCTTTTTCCTAGAAGGATTTATTAAGTGTTGTTTAAGGTATCAGAAAAATGAGAAAAGTAATTTTAATTTCATATAAAATAGTTTTTCTTATTAGACTTTGCTTGTCAGATGTGTACAAAACTCAAGATAATATATTATTTATTTTAATAATAAACTACTTTGAATAGCAAAAAAACTTGATAGACAGTTACATACTAGTATAATAATTTCGTGGAGATGTATTTATATGACAATTACCTGACTTCATCAGTGTCGCTTTGGTGTTTGTGAGAGCATTTCTATATTAAAGAAAGCTGGTGTGTTCAGAAATAACTTTCCTTAGGGTGGGATCTAGGTATTTAAGATTTGGTTTTGTTCATTCTCTGAATTTGGTGGATAATTCAGGCTCTTCATTATATGGACCTTTACCTGAGGCTTGCTTCAGCTGTACTTTCCAGGTAGAAATGTGCTTAGGTAGATGAGGCTTTTCCATATTTGGTGACCAAGTTTATGAGGTCTGTTAGAATTTCTCTAGTCAGGCCTTCAGCATTAACTTCTACATAGTGTATGTAAATTCTTAGCAGGCAAAGACCAAGTTTGCATAGTCTGATAGCCTATGGTGCTGGACTTTACAAACCATAACACATTAACATTATGCCTCTGGTTTTTAGTATACATTTTGAATATAAAATATAAATAAATATTTTAAAGTTTCGTAATTAAGAAATTGTGATGGTAACCATTGAGGTTTTTATTTTATTTTTTTAATAGACTTTTATTTCTTAGAGTAGTTTTAGGTTCCCAGCAAAATTAAGTGGAAAGTACAGAGCTCCCAGGTACCCTCTGCCCCTACACTTACACAGCTGCCCCTAGAGGCACAGAGCCGCCCCCATTATCCCTTACCAAAGTGGTACATTTGTTATGATTGATGAACCTACATTGGCTCATTGTTACCCTCTCAAAGTCCATAGTTTACGTTAGGGTTTACTCTTGGTGTTATATGTTATATGGGTTTTGACTAATGTATAATGACATGTATGTGTCATTATAGTATCATAAAAAGTATTTTCACTGCCCTAAAAATCCTCTTTGCTCTGCCTGTTTATCCTTCCCTCCCCATAGCCCTGGCAACCACTGACCTTTTTACTGTTCGCATAGTTTTGCCTTTTCCAGAATGTTGTATCATACAATACGGAGCATTTTCAGAAAGGCTTTTGCTTTGTAATATGCATTTAAGGTTCCACTGAGGTTTTTATAAGGGTTATAATGACATCCATGGTATATGAGATGTTCTCTAGGTTAAGAACTAAATTATGTCACCCTCCAAAAAAAGCTTTGGAAAACCTAAGCAGCAAAGTTTATGACATTGGTGAATGTACATTCATTAGAGGAGCATGTAGATGAGACAGTTTTTAAATTAATATTTAATATTATTGTTTTGTCAGTTGAATGTTTTTTTTGTTTTTTAAATTGTGTTTATTTATTTATGGCTGTGTTGGGTCTTCGTTTCTGTGCGAGGGCTTTCTCCAGGTGCGGCAAGTGGGGGCCACTCCTCATCGCGGTGCGCGGGCCGCTCACTATCGCGGCCTCTCTTGTTGCGGAGCACAGGCTCCAGATGCGCAGGCTCAGTAATTGTGGCTCACGGGCCTAGTTGCTCCGCGGTATGTGGGATCTTCCCAGACCAGGGCTCGAACCCGTGTCCCCTGCATTGGCAGGCAGATTCTTAACCACTGCGCCACCAGGGAAGCCCGAATGTTTTTTAATTTAATGAAAAATATTTTGTCAACTGAATGTTTGTCTTCCCTTTTCTGACCTACCAGCTTTTCTAGATTGCTAAATTTTATTTAATATCCATATTATATATAGAATTTTAAATGTGATATGACCAATAACATAAACAAGGCAGTTTTTTGCTCCTAAGTTCTTGTTCAAGTATATAATTAATGTATAATTAGTAATAGAATTTGTTTGCCTTAAGTTTTAGATAAGAGAATTATATCAGTCATTGTTGTAACAGATTTTTAATATACAGAATCTCTGTTCTAGGTCTATCTGGCCCAATAGATTAATTATTATTCATACCATTACTGAAATAGTTTGTATCACTAAAATACTTTCATTCTGTTCTTTCTTAAAATCTAGAAAACCAGAAAGATTGTTTCAGAGGTTTCAAATGATACCTCTTCATGCATGTTTATTTTTATTCAAACTAGACTGTTAAAAGTAGTGAGGAGGTGGACCTTGAGTCTCTACTTTTTTGTGGCCATATTTGGCTAATATTTAGGAGGCAGACTGAGTGATTGGTAGAATGTATGGGATGAAAGAGAGGAGAAGGAAATACAGGTGGCACCTAGGTTTCATTGTTTAAACTGCTAGGGAATAGAGGAGAGAGATTTGATGGGATAGGGGAAGATAAGTTGAGCTTTGGATATGTAAACAAGTACAAACGTCTGCTAGTTAGTTGGCTTCATAGATAATGGCTTTTAGGAGAGATTTGGGCTGGAGTTATATATTTGGAGTTCAGCAGCATGTAGATCATAATTGTGAAGCTTTGTGAATAAGTCACATAGAGTGTGTAGATTGAAAGATTGGTTGTAAGATGGGTGAGGACCTAGGGCTGAATCCTAAAGAAGCCAGTGCTTGAAGGGCATTTTCCAAAGTGTAATCTGAGGATTGTCAGCATCTGAATCCTGTGAGTGAGTGTGTTATAAATTCAGATTCCTGAGTCCCAGTAGGGCCTCTGTGTACAGTTGTGGTGGTTACTCATGCCCTCTTTTACTTAGAGGCCCTCAGTAGTGTTCTTAGCAAACACTTCAGAAGTCCTTTGCATGCTAAAGTTGGCGGTATAAGAGATGAGTGAAGGGAGTGAGTCCTGCAAAGGAGACTTTAGGAATGACCAGAGAGTAAAAGGAAAATCATGAGAAATTAACACTGATGTCAGGGAAACAAATTTTTGAGGAGGGTGAGGTCAGGTGTTACATTGCTGGAAGAACAGTGGTAATAGAAGTTTCAGGTCTTATGGAGAATGGCAGATATCAGATTATAGAAACAAAGATTACTGAGCAGCATGAAGATTAAGGTTAGAGACAATGAGTTTATGGTTGCACCATAAAATTTTTGCACCATAAACTTTTTCCTGTTTTTCTGTTTTCAAACCAACAAATATTATCTCTATCTCAGTTCCACAGTGTAAATTATGAAGTATGACATCTTTCTTGGCTTTAAAAATACCTGGAGAAAATATGGTTATTTTGTTTTAGAACTTTCTGAGTTTGCATCGGTGTGTAAATGTTTAAGGCTAGCAAATAGTTAAATAGAATCAGTTTTATTATTCTCAGGAACTGCTGTTTTGTCTTTCAGTTTTCGACTTTTCATGAGAAAAATGATGTTTTGTTTCCTGTTTCAGGAGATTTACAGAACTAAAACACTACAGTGATGAACTACAGTCTGTCATCTCACATCTTCTTCGAGTCAGAGCTGTAAGTGGTCCCCAAGAACTTTTTGACAGACATTAAAAAGGAAGTGCTTCTCATTTAATCGTTATGTTTTTAAGTAATGGAAGATATTTATGATGAATAACTGATTTTTATATTCAAATTTGGTGTGTTCATCACCTAAATTGCATTTTTTAAAAAATGTGAAATGTTTTCTGGCATAAATAACTTGAAGAATTTTAGCCTATAGTTTTCTCTGTAGTCTGTATATGGTTGTTTTGACATCTTATCAAAGGGCCTACCATTTCAGTGTTGGAATATAATTAAGTGTAGGATTTTAGATCTACATATAATATCCTATTCTTTCAATGTTTTTTTTTTTTAAGGTTGCTGAATAGTTAACACTGTGTTAGGCCATTCTGTGTGCTCTTAAATTATACTAAATAAATTTATGTAGGGTAATGGTCTGCTCTGACAAAAGGGACTAGAAATCTACGAATAATGATTGTACTTAGCTGTACAGTTTGGCTGTAACAGACATGGGAGAAAAATATTTTTGGGTAAATTAATGTAGTACCTGAAAAATGTTGTGTCATCTACTCTGGTCCTTTGGGGTAACCTAGAGGAACCTTAGAGCTCTCCTTAAAGGCTTTGAAAGACGCTGGGTTACCAGGTGTAGGATTATATCTTATGCTGATTAGAATCATCTTGAAATGAAATATATTATCTGGGATTTGTTTTAATGAAAGGGTCTACTGGTAAGGAGTGGAGAGTGGGGGCAGTTTTAGATGCAACTAGATTGGCTGTATAATAATTGTTGAAGGTGAGTGTTGGGAAATGGGAGTATATCTTACTATTCTCTGCTTTTTGTATGTTTGAAGATTTTCATAAGTATAAAAAAAATAGAGCAAGGGAAATAAATCCTTCTGAAGTATCCTCGTATTGGCCCAATCTGTGTAACCGTTCAGAATACTATAGGACTTCTTAAAAAAACTGTAAGATACTTTCCAGGAAAAGAAAAGTTACCTGTGAGAATTATTAGGGTAGAGTCAAGAACTGGGTATTGGAAAGGACTTGTGAATTAATGAGATAAAATTTCTAGGCCCTGAGCTGCTTTGAAGTTACCTAAACAAATTAGGCAGCAGTTCTTGTGGAAATTGGAGGTGGGGACAGAGACATCCCAGAAGACTGGAAGAACACTTCATACTGCTTTGTCTTCTGTGCCAGAAAACTTGGAGAATCTACTCAAATTAGAAGTCTATCTGATTATGAAAGCCGTATCCTCCTTAAAGGCCTTCAACCAAAGGGAAGGGGGGCACCCTGTAGAAAGCATCATGTAGCAGGGAGCTTAACAGTTCTGAGAGTCTAGGGCAGGCAGAGGTACACCATTAAGCAGTCACAGGACTAACCCCAGATATTGAGATGTTCTCAAGCAGTCCTTCACGCCCAGAAGAAGCTAAGGGGCAAGGCAGAAAAACCATCCAGAATCAGATTTATCAGAAATAGCAGAGATGAGGAGTGAATTGAACAGAGTTTAACAGTTAAACACTCAGAAAATCCATGAAGCATAGGTAGTAAATTTGAGTGAGATCTAAAGGAGGGAGGAAATAATTGTCATTGTTGTGAAACTGCGCTACAGATCATCTAGCCTGCAAGAAGGTATGGGTGATTGCTCTCATAAAGCAAGTAAGAAAATTGTCAACACTCAAGATGGGATAGTGATTATATCTGATTTTCTGCTGAAACTGTATTTTTGAGTATGATTAATACTTAATAATCTTTAAAGATCATGACAAAATTTAACTGTGATGTTAAATAAAAATTTTGAGTCTCTCACACAGTTGTTTTTATGTTCCTTTTTTTTTTAATTAACCTATTTTATTTTATTTATTTATTTTATTTTTGGCTGTGTTGGGTCTTCGTTGCTGCATGTGAGCTTCTCTCTGGTTGTGGCGAGCAGGGTCTACTCTTCGTTGTGGTGTGCAGGCTTCTCATTGTGGTGGCTTCTCTTGTTGGGAGCATGGGCTCTAGGCACACGGGCTTCAGTAGTTGTGGCACGTGGGCTCAGTAGTTGTGGCTTGTGGGCCCTAGAACACAGGCTCAGTAGCTGTGGCGCACGGGCTTAGTTGCTCCGCGGCATGTGGGATCTTCCTGGACCAGGGCTCGAACCCGTGTCTCCTGCATTGGCAGGCGGATGCTTAACCACTGCACCACCAGGGAAGCCCCCTATGTTCCTTTTTATTTTTTGGACATTCCACTTCAGCCCTGTTGTCCTTCTAACTACTTTCAACCATGCCAAGCTTGTTTCTGCCCTAGGGCTTTTATTTGCTCTTTCCTGTGCCTGTACCATTCTTCCCCCATGCCCCACTCTCAAGAACCTCTCTTGGCCTGTTCTCTTTTTGTCATTCAGTTATTGGCCCAGATGCCCCCTGAGAGAAATCATCTTTCCTGAGCATCCTATATAAAATACGATGCAGTTTTCTATCATTTCCTGTCATTTTCTGTCATCACTGTTGTTTTTATAGCAACACTGACATTGTATTCTGTACTCATTTGTTAATTATCTCCTCTACTAGGGTATGTGAGCTCCCAAGTGCAGGAGCTTTGTTTTCTCACTGTCAGATCCCTAGAATAATGCCTGACTCAGAGTAGGCACCCACTACATATTCACTGAATGGATGAATAAATGGATGTATGTGCTGACACTTTTATGTTTAAAAAATCTTAAAGAGCAGTAACATAAATTACTTCTTGAATTTAATTATAACCAGCCAGGGAGAACTGGTTAGTAATGTATATTTGACAAGAAATATGACCTTTAAAGAAAAATGACCTTGTCATCAGAGAGCTTACAATACACAAGTAAGAGAATTCTGGGTATCGATATATTTACCATAAACTTTATGAAAACAGGCTTCAGAAACTTAATTGACATAAAAGACAGCTTGAGCTCTTCAAAGGAAAGGCAGCACTTGTTCTGTGAGTGAAATTGAAATTCTGACTCTATAAATGAGATAAATGCCAATGGAAAATACAGAATAGCTGAAATCTTGATTGTTCTAAAATTAGGAGAAAGGCTGTTTAGTCATAGACAGTGACATACCAGTTAAAAATGGAAGGTTAGAGCCCAACACTGACAGAAGCCTGCAAACAACACAGAAATCACCACAGTGAGGGCTTTTTTGTAACATTCAGAGTGTCAGGAGAAGGCTTAGACACTGTTTGAGACAGATGATGAATTGTTAACAGACGAAGAGAAAGTAGAATTATTTGGCTATCTTTTCTGACAAGGAGAATTCTTTTGAAAGTAGAAAAGGCAAAAAATAAATGACTAACAGGTTAAAGAGTTAATATTTAAGACGTCAAAACAGAACAACCAGAAAGGGCAGGTGGCCTTAGACTGAGAGGAGCTGGATTTAGAACTTGTCTCTGGCATTTACCAGGTCCTTCAGGCAAATCCACTAACCTTTCAGAGTTTGTTTTCTTTGCCGGAAAATGGGAATATCTGCCTGGCACATAGTAGGTATTACATAAATATTTGTTATGTGAATGAGTGTGTTATTCATAGAGTTGTGAGACTCAGATGAGATAATCTGTGTTTTGTAAACTAAGACAAAAGGAAAATAATGCTAATCTAATATTTATTTACTGTTGTATATCAGCCAAGCATATTGTGTTATTCTTACCTAATTCCGACAGTAGCCCTTTGAAGGTAGGTGCTGTAACTGTCCCCATTTTATAGATTAGGAAGCAGAGGCAAATGAAGTTTAAGTAACTTGCCTAATATTATACTATAAATAGATATGATGAAGCCAGAATTTAAACCTTTGTCTGACTCCAGAACCCATGCTCTTGACCACCTACAAATGATATATTGACAGAGGACATGAATTCAGGTAGATTGAGGGAGAAGAGAATTGATTTTCATTGAGTCACCTTGCTTATTGCCAGAAACCTTACAAATGCCATCTTCTTTAATCCTCAGAGTCATATGATGAGGTTCATTTCCACATTTCCAAGAGAATGATATAATACTAAGGCTAAGAGTAGTTTAATAAATTCTCAAAAGTCAAACCCTAAAGTAAGAAGGAGCGGGAATTTTTTTTTTTTAATATTTATTTATTTTGGCTGCGCCGGGTCTTAGTTGCAGCACCGGATCTTCATTGCAGCATGCGGAATCTTTTGTTGTGGCATGCCGGCTCTTTGTTGTGGCTCATGGGCCTCTTTCTATGTGTGGTCCCTTGGCATGTGGGATCTTAGTTCCCCGACCTGGGATTGGACCACGCCCCCTGCATTGGAAGGCATATTCTTAACCACTGGACCACCAGGGAAGTCCCAGGAGCTGGAATTTGAATTCACATTTGTCTTACTCCAAATCCCTTACTTCCTACAATCATATTTGCTGCCTCTCTAGGGGAAATCAAATTGAAAAGGGAGGGAGGAATGTTTAACTTTGCTAATACTCTAAAAATGTAAATTGAAATTATTGAGGCACTATTTAACATTTAATTTGTAGTCATATATAAAGATGGTAATATCTAGTGTTTGTGAAATATTTGGTGACAGCGGCATTGTGTAAAGTATTACATACAGTTCCTTTGGGAAAGATTTTGGCAGTAGTATCAGGAGTCCTAAATCTCATAATCATTGCCTCCTTAGGAGATAATTCAAAAGAAAAGCTGTGTGTCCAGATTTTTAAAATAAGATCATCTAATAGACTGTCCTAAGACTTTGTGTCCTTTTCAACATTTAATCCCCTACTACTTCAGTGAGGATAGAGAAGGCATTCTTACCATAGTTGCAGATGATTCAGAACTGGGGAGGACGATAAGATGAGTCTGTCAGATTTCTTCTGTTGTCATATTATTTGCTAGGTGTCAGTCCTCCCCTGTCAGTTGTCAGATGATCACTTTTCAAAAAGAAAGGCTTGTCAGCAGAATTGAAATTGAGTGGCAGTGTAGACTAAATCATTGTGTATAGCCCCCCTTTACCTGGCACCATGATTCTTGCTTACCAACGACCACTGAATTAATCTGGTTTCAGGTTTTAATAATCCATGATTTATTTACCTGCCATTTTTGTCTTTACTTTTCTCTAGAAATGATAATTTTTGTCTATAGTTTCTGGTTTTTCCTCGCTTCATCTTTTTTCTCACTGCCTGATGATCTAGATACCAATCATCTCATGTTTCGGTTGGCTAGAACAATTTGTTTTCATGAGTAGTTCATGCCAGAAACATTGCTGGTCCAGTAACAACTGCTGAGTGGCTCTTTGTTGCCTCATTCACCAATAGAGTAGTTCCTTGTGTGGTTGCTCACCTTTCTGGAGTATGAGAATTCTTGCCTCTTTATGTCATGTTCTATGGACCAGAGTATTTTCCAGAGCTCTAAATATCATGGTAAAAGTTCCTTTTGTATCAGCTGCCAGGAGTGATAAAATTTAAAGAAAAAAAAAAACTTTTAAATACCAGGGATTCAGAAACTTTCTTTGAACATTTATTTTGTGTATACATTTTGTATTTAAGTTGTTCTAGTTTTTATTCTTATGTGGTTATTTAACAAGCTCTTTCCCTCTCTTCTATACTTAATATCGTAGGTAGATGATAAAATGCTCAGCTGTCAGGAGGACGTTTGATCTTTAAAAGTACGAGGATGTAGGGATTTCCCTGGCGGTCCAGTGGTTAAGGCTCCGCATTTCCACTGCAGGGGGCAGGGTTCGCTCCCTGGTTGGGGAACTAAGATCCTGCATGCCATGCAGCGCGGCCAAAAAAAAAAAGTACGAGGATCTGCAAAAGTTAGTAGTCTAGAGTGACATTTTCCGTTTTATATTCTTTGGAATGCCAGTCCTGTAACATGTTCCCTACTGCAAACCAACTCTCTCTCAATAGTCCTGATTCATATATAGTGTTAAAGATCAAAAAAGTCCTGCAGAAAAAAAACCTGTTAAACGTTTTAATCTCAGTATTTCCCAAACTTACTTGACAATGGAACTACTTTAAACAACCAACCAACCTTTGACACTCTATAGGACTCTCAAAAAATAATTGGGAAATAACATCCCAGAGATATTAGTTTAGAGGTCTGTGGACAGCCCTGGAAAGTTTCAAGCATAATAAAGACTATGAACTTTGTCCTGAAAGTGGAGTCTAGTACAGGGGTCGGCAAACTTTTTCTGAAGGCCAGATAGTAAATATTTTCAGCTGTTTGGGTCATATGGTCCCTGTTGAAGCTATTCAACCCTGCTATGAAAGCAGCCATAGACAGTGCTAATATGAGTGAGTATGACTGTGTTCCAGTAAGACTACAAAAACAAGCTGCAGACCTGTAGTGTGCTGCCCTCTAGTCTAGCAGGTCAAGGAGAGATGGAAAACATTTTATGATCCTCCTACGCCTGCTCCAGGTTTTTACAATGTGGTTCATTCAGTTTAAGCTGAAGTGTTGAAAGGTTTAAGAATTATTGTATGGTTAATGCCTGATTCCTCAAATTACTCATGTTTGAGTAAGGAACTAGAGGGGTTGAATGTAAATTCAGGGTTTACATTTGGAAATTATATACTAGGAATTCTTTTCTAGGGTTTTATGTGGGATTGACTTTTGATCTAGTTCATGTCCATAGCACTTTGGGGGAAAGTAAAGGAGATTACTGCATATGGTGTTTTGTTTTGTCTTTTGTAAAATTTGTGTGAATGGCTAGGCAGTAATTTCTTTTTTTTGTAGTTTTTAAAAATATTTATTTTATTTATTTATTTTTAATTTTTGGCTGCATCGGGTCTTAGTTGCAGCACTTGGGCTCTTCGCTGTGGCGCGTGGGCTTCTCTCTAGTTGTGGTGTGCGGGTTTTTTTTTCTTTCTCTAGTTGTGGTGTGTGGGCTCCGTAGTTTGCGGCATGCGGGCTCTCTAGTTGAGGCACTTGGGCTCAGTAGTTGTGGCGCATGGGCTTAGTTGCCCCACGGCACATGGGATCTTAGTTCCCCGACCAGGGATAGAACCCATATCCCCTTCATTGGAAGGCAGATTCTTTACCACTGGACCACGAGGGAAGTCTCTAGGCAGTACATATTTTATCTCAGTGACCTAAACTGTAATTCTACTGTTATTAAAACATCTAATGTTAGTTGGTTAGAAGGCATTAACTTGATAAAGTAGCACAGAAGTATATTGCCTGGGAACTTCCCTGGTGGTGCAGGGGTTAAGAATCCTCCTGCCAGTGCAGGTGACACAGGTTCAATCCCTGGTCTGGGAAGATCCCACATGAGCAAATAAGCCTGTGCGCCACAACTACTGAGGCTGCGCTCTAGAGCCCGTGAGCCATAACTACTGAGCCCACGTGCCCTAGAACCCGCGTGCTGCAACTACTGAAACACACGTGCCTAGAGCCCGTGCTCTGCAACAAGAGAAGCCACTGCAATGAGAAGCCCGCGCACCACAGCGAAGAGTAGCCCTTGCTCGCCGCAACTAGAGAAAGCCCACGTGCAGCAGCAACAAAGACCCAACGCAGCCAAAAACAAAAAAAAAGTATATTGCATGTGTGCAGTGTTTATATATAAAACTGTCAATACAATTGAAAATGCTTATATTCTTTTCCTTGGTAAATTCCCCTTTGGGGACTTTATCTTAAGGAAATAATGTGAAATTTGGAAAAAGCTCTGCTCTCGGAGATGCTTATTTCAACGTTATTTATAATACTGAAAAAATTAGGGATAACTAACTATCTGACAAGGAATGCTTATATATTTTATACACCACTAGGTGGAATTTTATGCACCTATTTAAAGTGGTATCAGGGGACTTCCCTGGTGGTCCAGTGGTTAAGACTCTGCACTCCCAATACATGGGGCCTGGGTTTGATCCCTGCTCAGGGAACTAGATCCCACATGCCGCAACTAAAAGATCCTGCATGCTGCAACTAAGACCTGGCGCAGCCAAATAAATAAAATAAAATAAATAAAATTTTTTTTTTAAATGGGGGCACTTCCCTGGTGCTCCAGTGGGTAAGACTCTGTGCTCCCAATGCAGGGGGCCCAGGTTTGATCCGTGGTCAGGGAACTAGATATCCCACATGCATGCCGCAGCTAAGAAGTCCACATGCTGCAACTAAAAAACCCACATGCTGCAACTGAGTCCTCATGCCGCAACTAAGAAGCTGCATGCCACAACTAAAAGATCCCGCATGCCTCAACTAAGACCCAGCACAGCCAAAATAAATAAGTAAATAAATAAATATTTAAAAAAAAAGTGGTATCTATTAAAAGTAATATTAGGGTTTCCCTGGCAGTTCAGTGGTTAAGAATCTGCCTGCCAATTCAATCCCTGGTCTGGGAAGATCCCGCATGAGCAACTAAGTGTGTGCACCACAACTACTGAGGCTGCGCTCTAGAGCCCGCGAGCCATAAACTACTGAGCCCACGTGCCCTAGAACCCGTGTGCTGCAACTAATGAAGCACACGTGCCTAGAGCCCGTGCTCTGCAACAAGAGAAGCCACGGCAATGAGAAACCCGCGCACCACAGCAAAGAGTAGCCCCTGCTCGCCACAACTAGAGAAAGCCCACGTGCAGCAACGAAGACCCAACACAGCCGTAGATAGATAGATAGATAGATAGATAGATAAATAAATAAATGTAATAGTAACCTGCTCGTTAAAAATATTAGCACTCTTGGTATAGGAAATTTTAAAACGTTAATTAAAAATAGATATATGTATGAAGAAATATGAAAGCTATTACATAAATGTGATAACACTAGATGTTTTTTCTCCCCATGATGAAACTTTGGGAGATTTAAGCGTCTTTTCCATATTTTTCAAGGTTATTGTGCTAAGCATGTATGTATATATATATATATATATATATATATATATATATATGTATTTTAAATGAGGATAAAATCTTTTTTTAAAGTAATCTTTATGTAACTTTGACTTCATAGCAATTTCTTTCGAATATTTATTCCAGAGAGTAGCAGACCGACTGTATGGTGTATATAAAGTACATGGGAATTATGGGCGAGTTTTCAGGTAAGCATTATGCACACTTTTATAATAAACAACAACTAGCTCTAATTAGCTTTTTGCCTAAGAACTATAATTCTTGAAAATATATGATTCTGGAAAGCAAAAGATTATTTCTTAAATGATGTCCTATAGTAGTAGTCTTCAAACTTTTCACTGTAAAGCCTTTGTTTAAATAAAAAATAATAAGGAAGCCCAATATATTGAGCAGATAAAAGATAAACTGCTCTGAAGCAGTGAGCGGTGTCTTTTACTTTCTTGGCAGAATGCCCAAGAAGATTCCTTTGGAAATCACTGTCATATAGAGTTAGAGGTTTTCTTTTTCTTTTCTTTCTTTGTGTCACTATAATTTCTGAAGGCTTTTTGCAAGATGGGTTTTTCAGTCTTGAGGTAATATTAGTGTAAATTAGAATATTTACTTGTGTAGATAACTTGCATATCTTGGTTATTTTTGAGCTTTTTCTTTTGTGAATTTTTGTGTGTGTTATTTTAGTTGTGACATTTTAGAAGTTAATTATCCAAATCTTCTTTTAAGAAAAATGTCCTTGCTAATGTTCTAAGTCCTTTTGATTGAATTAATCAAAATAATTCATTTAACATATTTGAATAGGTAAGACATTCATATAGCACAAAATTCAACAGGAACAAAAGCTTATATAGTGAAAAGTCTCTTCCCTCCTGCCTGCCAACCACCCCGGTCTCCTCCTCTGAGGCAACTAATAGCAGTTTCTGAGTTACTTGTGTATCCTTCTAGTAACATGTAGCACCATAAATGTATATATTAACACACAACAAATGCATTTCTCCCTCCCCCCTTTTAAAAAAAAATATTTATTTATTTTTCGGCTGCATCGGGTCTTAGTTGTGGCACACGGGATCTCTCATTGCAGCGCGCGGGCTTCTCTCTCTAGTTGTGGCACGTGGGCTTCTCTCTAGTTGTGGCGCACAGGCTCCAGAGCGTGTGGGCTCTGTAGTTGTGGCGCGTGGGCTCAGTAATTGCAGCGGACGGGCTCAGTTGCCCCTTGGCATGTGGGATCTTAGTTCCCTGACCAGGGATCGAGCAGGCATCCCCTGCATTGCAAGATGGATTCTTAACCACTGGACCACCAGGGAAGTCCCCCCCACCCCCGTTTTTTTAAACATGGAAAGAGAGCATGTTTTAAACATTGCTATGTTCACTTGTTTTACTTTGCTTTTTTTTTAACTTAAAAACAGCTCTCCAATATATATTGCTATCAGTAAATAACTGTATGGGGCTTTTTTTTTTTTTTTTTTTTTAATTTTTTGGCTGCATTGGATCTTCATTGCTATGTGTGGCCTTTCTCTAGTTGTGGTGAGCCAGGGCTACTCTTCGTTGCGGTGCGTGGGCTTCTCATTGCGGTGGCTTCTCTTGTTGAGGAGCACGGGCTCTAGGCGTGCGGGCTTCAGTAGTTGCAGCACGTGGGCTCAGTAGTTGTGGCTTGTGGGCTCTAGAGTGCAGGCTCAGTAGTTGTGGCGCATGGGCTTAGTTGTTCCGTGGCATGTGGACCAGGGTTTAAACCCGTGTCCCCTGCATTGGCAGGCGGATTCTTAACCACCGCACCTCCAGCGAAGCCCTTCTGGTGGTTTTTGATATACAGAAATACTCAATTGGTTAAATTCAGTTAACATATAAGTGGTTAGATTTTCTCCTTTATAAAGTAATAGCCTCTGACTTTTGTGTATATCTTAATAAGGTCTTCCCCACTATGGATTATAAAAAAAATAGATTTTTCATTTCTTCTACATTTTTGTGGTTTTATAAATTTTTGATTCATATTAAATTTATTTGAATGTCAGGTGTGAGATATGGCTACATATTTACTTAATTTGAGTAACAGGTTATCCATATGTCTTGGTTGATCAAATGCAAGATGGGACAGTATCAGCATTATATGATGTTTTTTAATGAAGAGAAGCATATTAATATTGTAAACATGTAGACTCTTCATAACTAGGATAGGAGTATATGTCTAAACAGGAATAATGGGAAGAAAGGCAAATCGTATTCAAGTCAGCTGCATGATGTGCGACTTACCTGCCTTTAGATCTATGCGTGAGTCAGCCCTGATTTTAAGAATACTACTCAAACTGGAACTCTAGTTAAGCTTGGGAATATGCTCATATGATAATTAACATAAATCAGACACTCTCAAAAGTAGTACATTTATTGTAAATAATAAATGGACTTGTGTTAATTTGAGAGGCAAGTGGATAAAAGATCACTTGGCTGAATCAAATTGTAAAGAAAATTATTTGCATTAATGTCTCATGATAAATATTATACAGATTCGCCTTTGTGCTAACTCAGTAAGTTAACAGAAAGCCATTTTACATCTAAAATATTTCATAAAAAGCGAGCCAAGGAGACCACAGGTGGTTGAGGTAATTTAAGCAGGTGATCAAGAGCCTGAACCAGAGCAATTGCCAGTAGGGACTATTAAGGAGACATAAATGACAAGATTTATCAATTGATTCTTTCAGTCATTCAGCACACATTTGCTGAGCTCCTGCTACCGTGGTAGGTGCTAAAGATACCAAAATTTAATTTGCAGGCAGCTGAATGATTAGGAGGATTGTGATAGAGAATATAGGAGAAATAACAGGTTTGAGGATGAATTAAAGGGTTCTGTTTTGAATAGATTGCATTTGATTTAAAGATTTCTATTAAGCAATTGGAAATTTGGATCTGCAGTGTGAGAGACTGGTGAGAATATGAGTTATATATAAAATGAGTTATATATACATCCTAATAGAATGATATTTAATGTAGGGTTAAGGTGATAATGTTAGAGGGTTAGCTTAAGTCTGTGAGAGACTCAAGGGCGGAATCTTGGGGGAATATCTGTGTTCAGTGGTCAGGCAAAGAAAAAGAATGTGAGGGAGACATTGGGAAATTGATGAGGAGTGTGCAGTGTCAAGCAAGTGAAGGGAGCACTTCAAGAAGTTGGAGTTATACTGTAGAGGAATTGAATTTAGTCGAAAAGAGGGGAAATGGGTGGGTAAATCTTCGGTGTTAATTTGGAGAGCAGTTTGGTTTGAGTGATATAATGCTGTGGTCCTAGGAATGACAGGAAAGGGTTAAGGAAGGAAAGACAGCAAGTTACTGATAAGTCTGTTAAGAAAAGTCTCTGAGGTTATTCTTGAAGGGGTATAAGGCCTCTTTGTGGTGGTGGTGGTGGTTTTTTGCAGGGGGAGCAAGGGTAGGAGGGTGGGTGGGAGAGAAGATAGAGAGGAAGGCACAGAACTGTCTTAAAGGAGAGGAGCAGTATGTGGCAGGAGGCCACTTTAGCTGGCCCCTGTCTTAGTAAAGCAGGTGTCTCTGCTGAGAACAGGTGGGGTGATCTGTGGTTAGGAAGCTTGAGGGGAGTGATGTAGGGCAGTCTGTCTCAAACTAATGGAGAGGAGAGTTCTTAAACTGATCCTACTGCATACCCTCCTTTATCTCCCCTTACCAGCTCCGTCGGGGATTGGCTGGAAGCAGCTGTGGCAAGTGCAGAATATCTTTGAAGACTTGAGTTCTGTCAGTTTATTCAAATTTTACTTTTTACTCTGTAGAGCATCCATGGTTATTTAAGTATATATGTAACTTTCCCTGCCTCAAACTTAAAATTCGTTCTTCAGAAAAACTGTGCCATGCTTAGATGGCTTCAGATATCCAAGATGAAGTATCCCAGTTTGAGAAGCACTGATGAGGGTATCATTTAGGAAAGTGGGAAAGGATTGCTGAGCAGTACCAATTGGTAATGAGTGTTTTTTATCTTTTGTTTTTGTTTCCTTTTTATTTTTTCATTACTCTTATGGTCAGTGGCACTACACTGACCATAAGAGTAATGAAAAAAATCCAGGGAATTCCCTGGTGGTCCAGTGGTTAGGACTCGCATTTTCACTGCCGGGGCCTGGGGATTAAGATCCCACAAGCCTCGTGGCGCAGCCAAAAAAAAAGAGTAATGAAAAAATCCAGAGCTTGAGAGTCACATAATTGGAAAAAAGTTTAATGTGTTTCTGTTCTTTGGTTTGAAATTTGAGAGGGGAAGAAATATAAAGCTGATTTCATCAGCTTTGTCTCTTAATTTAAATGTTTTCTATATATATCAAATAACTTTGTAAAATTATGCCTTTTTGCTAAATTAGAGATTGAAGTTAGAAAATGGACTAAGAAAAAAGATTGAGCTATGAGTGGAAAAGGACTGTCAAAGAGGGAAGGAAAGGTGACAAGACTTAAACTTACTTGTAAGTAAGAAATGAGCAGGAATTAGATGCACAGAGAAGAAACAGGGAAGATTTTTGTAATATGTTCATGTTGCATGTTGCTGGGGTTTTTTGTTTTTGTTGTTGTTTAAAGTATAGGAGTTCATTTTGTGCTCTTCTTGAGTTCCTAGGCTTTTTGCAGCTTCCTCCTGGATATAGCACCTGATTCAATTTAGGACAGGCCAAAGGGTCATTCCATGTAGGTGCTTATAGGACTTGTCTATATGTTCACTAGTTTCAGGAACTTTTGAGATCTGCCTGTCAAGAATTAGACCAAACACTGTTGACACGAAACCAATAGACTGCCAGATATTTCTCCAGCAAAGATTAGCAAAGAATTGCAGTTTCAGGCTGCAACGATGGCAAGGCTCATGCAAGTTCCCACAGGGCAAGGGAAGGAGAAGGCTTTTATAGAGAGGAAAAGGAAGTTGGGAGGGCTAGAGTAAACAAAGAGTCTCTGTGGCTTTTCATTGGCTGAGACCTGGCCAGGAAAGAAGAGGAATCTTTCTTCTTCTTCTTGGGCTCTGCTGTGGACACAGGGCATGAGAGCTCCCCCTTTTGGTCTTCCAACTCTATTTAATTGAGGTTTCTGTTTATTTTTTACAACACATAGGCGGGATTCACTCTGCAAAAGAATTAGAAAAAAGAGAGTTTTAAGTGCCAGTAACTAAGTTTTTGAAGCTAATGAAAGCTGTCAGGAGCTAATAGCCTAAAATGTTATATTCTGTTAATTGAACATTTTAAAATACTCATCTTAATTCATAGATTGTGAATCCATTTAGAAGCAACCAAGGAAACACATCTTTCCCAGATTCAGTTGGTATAATTCCTTTCAAGGGATTCCAGGAAACTGCCAAAGCAAATTTCTTTCAAAGAGTCATGTGTAAACATGATCAGGGATATGCAAACCTTGTCATATACCTCAGAGCTCAAAGACGCACAGGATGTATTTTGTTGAAGGATTCTATAATTTATTTTTTATTTTTTGGTCATATGGTTGACGAGTGGCGGTGAAGAGCTCTTTTTTTTTTTTTTTTCTTTTGGCCGTAACATGCAGCTTGTGGGATCTTAGTTCCGTGACCAGGGACCGAACCCGTGTACCCTGCAGTAGAAGCACGGAACCCTAACCACTAGACCGCCAGGGAATTCCCTAAAGAGCTCTTTTGATTAAGAAAGCCAAAAAAAGGAAGTGAAGGTTGGGATTAGTAGGTAGAACACTCTGATGGCAGTTGATTCTAATCTCAGCTCTGCCTCTCATTGGATGCCTGACTTTTGAGTAAACCATGTTAGATCTCTGAGCCCGATTTTAAATATCTGTTCAATTGTGGGGTTAAATGGGGAGAGTGATTTCCAAACCCTTTTTTAGCATGGAACTTTGTTTAAATGAAATGATATACGGAAGTATAAACAAATAAAACTTATTACTATAGACCTGCTTGGGGCTGGAGACTTTCCCTCCCATGCCTCTATCCCTGATGAACACCAGATTGGGCAGCTAAATTTAGTTCTGTACCTCTATTTTTGTTGTAATAATATTTTTATTCCTTTCCAGAGTCTTGACCCTTGGGCATTCTTGGAGTTCTTTCCTTTCTTTCTTAATGGAACTGTAAAATACTAGAGCAGGAGGGACCTTTGTGGTTTTATAGTTCAGATTCCTTAAGCTAGGAGATAAGGATGGACTTCAGGTTCTCTGAAGTCTCTGAAATTATTTATAGTTATTATGAAATATTAACTATATTCCCTGTGCTGTACAATGTATCCTTATAGCTTGTTTATTTTACACATAATAGTTTGTACCTCTTAATTTCCTATCCCTATCTTGCCCCTCCCTCCTTCCCTCTTCCCACTGGTAACCACTTATTTGTTCTCTATATCTGTGAGTCTGTTTCTTTTTATTATATTCACTAGTTTGTTTTTTTTAGATTCCATGTATAAGTGATAACATACAGTTCTCTGTCTGATTTATTTCACTAAGCATAATCCTCTGTCTGATTTATTTCACTAAGCATAATACCCTCCAAGTCCATCCATGTTGTTGCAGATGGCAAAATTTCATTCTTTTTTGTGGCTGAGTAATATTTCATTTTGTGTGTGTGTGTGTGTGTGTGTATGTGTTTCTGTATATACACACACATATATATACCACACTTCTTTATCCATTCGCCTCTTGACGTCTGTTAGGTTTCTTCCATATATTGGAAATTGTAAATAATGCTGCTGTGAACATTGGGGTGCATGTATCTTTTCGAGTCAGTGTTTTCCTTTTCTTCATATTTATAACCCAGGAGTGGAATTGTTAGAGCAGGCAGTTAGCCAGATACGAGCAGAGAAGAGAGGCATGGGTCATATGACAGGAAACCATACATCTTGCAATGACAGGGTCCTAGAGGCAAAGAAAGGTGGGACCCTCTTGTGTCTGAAAGTAACTTTTTGCTCATTATACCCTCATTACAATAGAATTAACATTGCAGCCAGAGCAGTACCCATCATGCACCTGACGCCATGGCAGATCCGAGAAGACCAAGGACAAAAACAGCCCCTCCTCTCAGAAAGGTGGAACTTGGATGAAAGCCAGGAAGTTACCCCAGAGTCCCTCCCTCCTTGTTGAATATTCCACCCGTTTTCACACCCCATATAACCAGCTTGCCAGAAGGAGCTCGGGGCAGCTGCTCTTCTGAGCTTGCCAGCTCTCCCTCCTGAGAGTATACTGTTGCTCAGTGAATCTTCACTTCGCTTACTTGGCGTCTGTGTCTCGTCTCTGAATTATTTCTGTGACAAAACAAGAACCTACCCTCTGGCAACAGAATTGCTGGATCATATGGTAGTTTTGTTTTTAGTTTTTTGAGGGCTCTCCATACTGTTTTCCACAGTGGCTGCACCAGTTTACATTCCCACCAACAAGTGTACAAGGTTTCCCTTTCTCCACGTCCTTGCCAACATTTGGTGTTTGTGCTCTTTTTTTTTTTTTTTTTTTTTTTAAATTAATTAATTATTTATTTATTTATTTATGGCTGTGTTGGGTCTTCGTTTCTGTGTGAGGGCTTTCTCTAGTTGCGGCAAGTGGGGGCCACTCTTCATCGCGGTGCGCGGGCCTCTCACTATCGGGGCCTCTCTTGTTGCGGAGCACAGGCTCCAGGCGCGCAGGCTCAGTAGCTGTGGCTCACGGGCCTAGTCGCTCCGCGGCATGTGGGATCTTCCCAGACCAGGGCTCGAACCCGTGTCCCCTGCATTGGCAGGCAGATTCTCAACCACTGCGCCACCAGGGAAGCCCTGTGCTCTTTTTGATGATAGCCATTCTGACAGGTGTGAGGTGGTATCTCACTGTGGGTTTTTTTTTTTAATAACCTTTTTTTAAAAAAGTAAATTTATTTATTTATTTTTGGCTGTGTTGGGTCTTTGTTGCTGCGTGCGGGCTTTCTCTAGTTGCGGTGAGTGGGGGCTACTCTTTGTTGCGGTGCGCAGGCTTCTCATTGTGGTGGCTTTTCTTGTTGCGGAGCACGGGCTCTAGGCACGCAGGCTTCCGTAGTTGTGGCTCACGGGCTCTAGAGCACAGGCTCAGTAGTTGTGGCACACGGGCTTAGTTGCTCTGCGGCATGTGGGACCAGGGCTCGAACCTGTGTCCCCTGCATTGGCAGGTAGATTCTTAACCACTGCCACCAGCTAAGTCCCTCATTGTGGTTTTGATTTGCATTTCTGTGGTGATTAGTAGTACTGAGCATCTGTATGTCTTTGGAAAAATGTCTATTAAGGTCTTCAGTCCGTTTTTTAATTGAGTTCAGTTTTTCTGATATTGAGTTGTATGAGCTATTTATGTATTTTGGATATTATCAGTCATATCATTTGCAGCTATTTTCTCCCATTGCATAGGCTGTCTTTTCATTTTGTTGATGGTTTCCTTTGCTGTGCAAAAGCTTTTAAGTTGAATTAGATCTCATTTGTTTATTTTTGATTTTGTTTCCTTTGCTTTAGGAGACAGATCCAAAAAAATATTGCAACGATTTATGTCAAAGAGTGCTCTGCCTATATTTTCTTCTAGGAGTTTTACGATTTCCTGTCTTACATTTAGGTCTTTAATCCATGAAGTCTCTGAAATTATATGCAAAATTTTGTTTGTGATTTTCCCTCCTTAGTGGAAAAGGTCCACAGTCTTCATCAGATGCTACAAAAGATTTATTACCCTCTTTGATCTGGTTCATCTGTGACAGTTATCCACCCATTAAGTACTTTATGATAGCAATTATGCCTCTTATAAAGTTGATGCTAAATCCTTCTATACTTTTTATTTTATTTATTTATTTATTTTATATTTTGGCTGCGTTGGGTCTTCATTGCTGCGCGCAGGCTTTTCTCTAGTTCCAGCGAGCAGGGGCTACTCTTCATTGCGGTGCGCAGGCTTCTCATTGCTGTGGCTTCCCTTGTTGCGGAGCACGGGCTCTAGGCACGCAGGCTTCAGTAGTTGCAGCACACGGGTTCAGTAGTTGGTGGTATGCAGGCCCTAGAGCATGTGGGCTTCAGTAGTTGTGGCGCATGGGCTCAGTAGTTGTGGCTCGCAGGCTTTAGGGCACGCGGGCTTCAGTAGTTGTGGCATGCGGGCTCTAGAGCGCAGGGTCAGTAGTTGTGGCGCACGGGCTTAGTTGCTCTGCAACGTGTGGAATCTTCCCGGACCAGGGATTGAACCCATGTCCCCTGCATTGGCAGGAGGGTTATTAACCACTGCGCTACCAGGGAAGTCCCTCCTTCTGTACTTTAATAGTTCCTTGTTAATGGATCCCTCCTCTCCCTCCTCTCCCTCCCTAAACTGGTTAACATTTTCTAGTTCCAATCCTCAGCATATACCTGGACCCCAGTTAGAACCTTTTGTTTAGCAGATGCTTCTTTTTTTTTTTTTCTGAAACATTTATATTAACATAATTCCATACAAATAACCCAATGAAAGTTTAGTATTAGTTGTTTTGTTTGTTTGTTTTTTTATACTGCAGGTTCTTATTAGGCATCAATTTTATACACATCAGTGTATACATGTCAATCCCAATCGCCCAATTCAGCACACCACCATCCCCACCCCACCGCAGTTTTCCCCCCTTGGTGTCCATATGTCCATTCTCTATACATCTGTGTCTCAACTTCTGCCCTGCAAACCGGCTCATCTGTACCATTTTTCTAGGTTCCACATACATGCATTAATATACGATATTTGTTTTTCTCTTTCTGACTTACTTCACTCTGTATGACAGTCTCTAGATCCATCCACTTCTCAACAAATGACTCAATTTCGTTCCTTTTTATGGCTGAGTAATATTCCATTGTATATATGTACCACAACTTCTTTATCCATTCGTCTGTTGATGGGCATTTAGGTTGCTTCCATGACCTGGCTATTGTAAATAGTGCTGCAATGAACATTCGGGTGCATGTGTCTTTTTGAATTACAGTTTTCTCTGGGTATATGCCCAGTAGTGGGATTGCTGGGTCATATGGTAATTCTATTTTTAGTTTTTTAAGGAACCTCCATATTGTTCTCCATAGTGGCTGTATCAATTTACATTCCCACCAACAGTGCAAGAGGGTTCCCTTTTCTCCGCACCCTCTCCAGCATTTGTTGTTTGTAGATTTTCTGATGATGCCCATTCTAACCGGAGTGAGGTGATACCTCATTGTAGTTTTGATTTGCATTTCTCTAATAATTAGTGATGTTGAGCATCTTTTCATGTGCTTCGTGGCCGTCTGTATGTCTTCTTTGAAGAAATGTCTATTTAGGTCTTCTGCCCATTTTTGGATTGGGGTGTTTGTTTCTTTAATATTGAGCTGAATGAGCTGTTTATATATTTTGGAGATTAATCCTTTGTCCGTTGATTCATTTGCAAATATTTTCTCCCATTCTGAGGGTTGTCTTTTCGTCTTGTTTATGGTTTCCTTTGCTGTGCAAAAGCTTTGAAGTTTCATTAGGTCCCATTTGTTTATTTTTCTTTTTATTTCCATTACTCTAGGAGGTGGATCAAAAAAGATCTTGCTGTGATTTATGTCAAAGAGTGTTCTTCCTATGTTTTCCTGTAAGAGTTTTATAGTGTCCAGTCTTATATTTAGGTCTCTAATCCATTTTGAGTTTATTTTTGTGTATGGTGCTAAGGAGTATTCTAATTTCATTCTTTTACATGTAGCTGTCCAGTTTACCCAGCACCACTTATTGAAGAGACTGTCTTTTCTCCATTGTATATCTTTGCCTCCTTTGTCATAGATTAGTTGACCATAGGTGCGTGGGTTAATCTCTGGGCTTTCTATCTTGTTCCATTGATCTATGTTTCTGTTTTTGTGCCAGTACCATATTGTCTTGATTACTGTAGCTTTGTAGTAGAGTCTGAAGTCAGGGAGTCTGATTCCTCCAGCTCCATTTTTTTGCCTCAAGACTGCTTTGGCTATTCGGGGTCTTTTGTGTCTCCACACAAATTTTAAGATGATTTGTTCTAGCTCCGTAAAAAATGCCATTGGTAATTTGATAGGGATTGCATTGAATCTGTAGATTGCTTTGGGTAGTATACTCATTTTCACAATGTTGATTCTTCCAATCCAAGAACATGGTATATCTCTCCATCTGTTGGTATCATCTTTAATTTCTTTCATCAGTGTCTTATAGTTTTCTGCATACAGGTCTTTTGTCTCCCTAGGTAGGTTTATTCCTAGGTATTTTATTCTTTTTGTTGCAATGGTAAATGGGAGTGTTTCCATAATTTCTCTTTCAGATTTTTCATCATTAGTGTATAGGAATGCAAGAGATTTCTGTGCATTAATTTTGTATCCTGCAACTTTTCCATATTCATTAATTAGCTCTAGCAGTTTTCTGGTGGCAGTTTTAGGATTCTCTATGTATAGTATCATGTCATCCGCAAACAGTGACAGTTTTACTTCTTCTTTTCCAATTTGTATTCCTTTTATTTCTTTTTCTTCTCTGATTGCCGTGGCTAGGACTTCCAGAACTATGTTGAATAATAGTGGTGAGAGTGGACATCCTTGTCTCGTTCCTGATCTTAGAGGAAATGCTTTCAGTTTTTCACCATTGAGAATGATGTTTGCTGTGGGTTTGTCATATATGGCCTTTATTATGTTGAGGTAGGTTCCCTCTATGCCCACTTTCTGGAGAGTTTTTATCAGAAATGGGTGTTGAATTTTGTCAAAAGCTTTTTCTGCATCTATTGAGATGATCATATGGTTTTTATTCTTCAATTTGTTAATATGGTGTATCACATTGATTGATTTGCGTATATTGAAGAATCCTTGCATCCCTGGGATAAATCCCACTTGATCATGGTGTATGATCCTTTTTATGTGTTGTTGGATTCTGTTTGCTAGTATTTTGTTGAGGATTTTTGCATCTATATTCATCAGTGATATTGGTCTGTAATTTTCTTTCTTTGTAGTGTCTTTGTCTGGTTTTGGTATCAGGGTGATGGTGGCCTCATAGAATGAGTTTGGGAGTGTTCCTTCCTCTGCAATTTTTTGGAAGAGTTTGAGAAGGATAGGTGTTAGCTCTTCTCTAAATGTTTGATAGAATTCACCTGTGAAGCCATCTGGTCCTGGACTTTTGTTTGTTGGAAGATTTTTAATCACAGTTTCAATTTCATTACTTGTGATTGGTCTGTTCATATTTTCTGTTTCTTCCTGGTTTAGTCTTGGAAGGTTATACCTTTCTAAAAATGTGTCCATTTCTTCCAGGTTGTCCATTTTATTGGCATAAAGTTGCTTGTAGTAGTCTCTTAGGATGCTTTGCATTTCTGCCGTGTCTGTTGCAACTTCTCCTTTTTCATTTCTGATTTTATTGATTTGAGTCCTCTCCCTCTTTTTCTTGATGAGTCTGGCTAATGGCTTATCAATTTTGTTTATCTTCTCAAAGAACCAACTTTTAGTTTTATTGATCTTTGCTATTGTTTTCTTTGTTTCTATTTCATTTATTTCTGCTCTGATCTTTATGATTTCTTTCCTTCTGCTAACTTTGGGTTTTGTTTGTTCTTCTTTCTCTAGTTTCTTTAGGTGTAAGGTTAGATTGTTTACTTGAGATTTTTCTTGTTTCTTTAGGTAGGCTTGTATAGCTATAAACTTCCCTCTTAGAACTGCTTTCGCTGCATCCCATAGGTTTTGGGTCGTCGTGTTTTCATTGTCATTTGTCTCTAGGTATTTTTTTATTTCCTCTTTGATTTCTTCAGTGATCTCTTGGTTATTTAGTAACGTATTGTTTAGCCTCCATGTGTTTGTCTTTTTTACGTTTTTTTCCCTGTAATTCATTTCTAATCTCATAGCGTTGTGGTCAGAAAAGATGCTTGATATGATTTCAATTTTCTTAAATATACTGAGGCTCGATTTGTGACCCAAGATGTGATCTATCCTGGAGAATGTTCCGTGCGCACTTGAGAAGAAAGTGTAATCTGCTGTTTTTGGATGGAATGTCCTATATATATCAATTAAATCTATCTGGTCTATTGTGTCATTTAAAGCTTCTGTTTCCTTATTTATTTTCATTTTGGATGATCTGTCCATTGGTGTAAGTGAGGTGTTAAAGTCCCCCACTATGATTGTGTTACTGTCAATTTCCTCTTTTATAGCTGTTAGCAGTTGCCTTATGTATTGAGGTGCTCCTATGTTGGGTGCATATATATTTATAATTGTTATATCTTCTTCTTGGATTGATCCCTTGATCATTATGTAGTGTCCTTCCTTGTCTCTTGTAACATTCTTTATTTTAAAGTCTATTTTATCCGATATGAGTATAGCTACTCCAGCTTTCTTTTGATTTCCATTTGCATGGAATATCTTTTTCCATCCCCTCACTTTCAGTCTGTATGTGTCCCTAGGTCTAAAGTGGGTCTCTTGTAGACAGCATATATATGGGTCTTGTTTTTGTATCCATTCAGCCAGTCTATGTCTTTTGGTTGGGGCATTTAATCCATTCACGTTTAAGGTAATTATCGATATGTATGTTCCTATGACCATTTTCTTAATTGTTTTGGGTTTGTTTTTGTAGGTCCTTTTCTTCTCTTGTGTTTCCCACTTAGAGAAGTTCCTTTAGCATTTGTTGTAGAGCTGGTTTGGTGGTGCTGAATTCTCTTAGCTTTTGCTTGTCTGTAAAGCTTTTGATTTCTCCATCAAATCTAAATGAGATCCTTGCCGGGTAGAGTAGTCTTGGTTGTAGGTTCTTCCCTTTCATCACTTTAAGTATATCATGCCACTCCCTTCTGGCTTGCAGAGTTTCTGCTGAGAAATCAGCTGTTAACCTTATGGGAGTTCCCTTGTATATTATTTGTTGTTTTTCCCTTGCTGCTTTCAATAATTTTTCTTTGTCTTTAATTTTTGCCACTTTGATTACTATGTCTCGGCGTGTTTCTCCTTGGGTTTATCCTGTATGGGACTCTCTGCGCTTCCTGGACTTGGGTGGCTATTTCCTTTCCCATGTTAGGGAAGTTTTCGACTATAATCTCTTCAAATATTTTCTCTGGTCCTTTCTCTCTCTCTTCTCCTTCTGGGACCCCTATAATGCGAATGTTGTTGCATTTAATGTTGTCCCAGAGGTCTCTTAGGCTGTCTTCATTTCTTTTCATTCTTTTTTCTTTAGTCTGTTCCGCAGCAGTGAATTCCACCATTCTGTCTTCCAGGTCACTTATCCGTTCTTCTGCCTCAGTTATTCTGCTATTGATTCCTTCTAGTGTAGTTTTCATTTCAGTTATTGTATTGGTCATCTCTGTTTGTTTGTTCTTTAATTCTTCTAGGTCTTTGTTAATCACTTCTTGCATCTTCTCAATCTTTGCCTCCATTCTTATTCCGAGGTCCTGGATCATCTTCACTATCCTTATTCTGAATTCTTTTTCTGGAAGGTTGCCTATCTCCACTTCATTTAGTTGTTTTTCTGGGGTTTTTTCTTGTTCCTTCATCTGGTACATAGCCCTCTGCTTTTTCATCTTTTCTGTCTTTCTGTAACTGTGGTTTTTGGTCCACAGGCTGCAGGATTGTAGTTTTTCTTGCTTCTGCTGTCTGCCCTCTGGTGGTTGAGGCTATCTAAGCTAGCAGATGCTTCTTAAATTGTAATAGGCATACAAGTCACCTGGAGAACTGTTAAAATGAATATTCTGAGTCAGTAGATCTGGAATGAGTCCTGCGAGTCTGCATTTCCAACAAGTTCCAGGTGATGCTGTTCATAGACCACGGTTTGAGTAGTCAAGGGCTAGACTATGTATATCTTGAGGGGAGAGGTCTTGTGCCTAGTAGTGGCTGATACATAGAACCCATTACATGTTTCCCTCCTCACATTTATTCATTTATCGGTTCATTCTTTCATTTTACCTACAACCTATAAATGCCAAGTATTTATCAGGCACTAAACGACTTAATAGGAGTAAATAGATGATTAAGTGTAAGTCTTACCTTTCTTGAACTAGTTTTTAGTCTTGTTTGGTAAACAAACGAATTAAATTTGGTTATATTGACCTTGAGTTGGTAGCACATTAAAAGGTGCTCAAAGATTAGATGGATGAAGTACCTGTGGAACATCCAATAGATAGTTGATCTGGACTGTCCATTAATTCTGTTGACGTGACTCATAGCTGCATTAACTGTGATTGCTACCTTACAAATTTGGCTAGTTATGCCTGTAATCTGCCAAAACCCCTTGACTTTGTTTTTCGTGTGAAGAGCTGGGCTTTAGGTATGTTGAATTTGAAGTGACAGAGGTATATAAAAGCAGAATTGGGCTTCCCTGGTGGCGCAGTGGTTGAGAATCTGCCTGCCAATGCAGGGGACACGGGTTCGAGCCCTGGTCTGGGAAGATCCCACATGCCGCAGAGCAACTAGGCCCGTGAGCCACAACTACTGAGCCTGCGCGTCTGGAGCCTGTGCTCCACAACAAGAGAGGCTGTGATAGTGAGAGGCCCGCGCACCACGATGAAGAGTGGCCCCCGCTTGCTGCAAGTAGAGAAAGCCCTTGCACAGAAACGAAGACCCAACACAGCCAAAAATAAATATAAAAATAAAAATTAAAAAAAAAAAAAGCAGAATTGTCTTGTAGGCATTGGAAGTGTGGCTTTAGATAATATAGCTAGAGGTGTTAAAAATTCATTTTATAAACAGCAAAGCACTAAAAGGTTAACTATTGCTATTACTATTTTGAGGGTAAACATATGAGTAAAAATTGTCAGAAGGAGATATGTTTATGTTTGTTTTCCTTCCTTGACAGTTTTAAAAACCATGTGCGGTTTTACCCTTCTAGTATTATAAGCATATAATCTGATATTTCAAGAACAGTGTATAAAAACTACAGATTAACAGAATCATAGTGTTTTAATTTTTTCCCTTTTATGATATATGCAATTGAAGGTGTTTATTATACATAGCAGAAAAATTGGAAACAATCTTGAATGGTCAGGAAAATGGTTAAAAAATTATGAGTTGCCATCTGAAATAATGCTGAGAACAAGTTATTTTAATAATGTGGGGAAATACTATTAATAGAAAAAGCATAATACAAAATTGCATATACTGCATGATCTCAGCCATATTAAAATGAGTAAATAAAAAGAACTAGAAGGAAATATATCAAATTATGTCATCTCTTAGTATTTAGGATTATAGATTCATTTCCCCGTTTATTATAATACACATATGCATCTTCCATAAGAAGGAAATTTTTTTTTTTTTAAAGTTTAATTTTTTTTTTTTTTAAATTTATTTATGGCTGTGTTGGGTCTTCATTTCTGTGCGAGGGCTTTCTCTAGTTGTGGCAAGCGGGGGCCACTCTTCATCGCAGTACGCGGGCCTCTCACTATCGCGGCCTCTCTTGTTGCGGAGCACAGGCTCCAGACGTGCAGGCTCAGCAACTGTGGCTCACGAGCCCAGTCGCTCCGCGGCATGTGGGATCCTCCCAGACCAGGGCTCGAACCCGTGTACCCTGCACTGGCAGGCAGACTCTCAACCACTGCGCCACCAGGGAAGCCCCAAGAAGGAATTTTTATTTCAAGAATTTCACTGAAATGACAACAAAATGATCTGTGCTTTTAAGTAGACTTTGTCATGCAACTTTAGTGCAAGTTATCAAAGTTTTATGGTACACCTAGTATTTCTGTACAGTTGTCTTTTTCTGTTACCTATTAAGATAGTGACATGTAATCATGTGTGTTTATCAGAATCATCCATGTAGTAATTAAAAATATGCATGCCTCAGCTCTATCCCCGAGATTCTAATTAAGTAGATCAAGAGCAGGGTAAGCATGCATAGTTTCTAAAAGCGCCACAGTTGATTTAAATAGGCACCCTAGCTGAGAAAGTTGTCTGTAAGCAGAAACTGTTTTGTATGATACTTGCTTTACACTTAACAGCAGCAGATACAAACTTTTGAACTAATATTTTAAAGCCTTCACTTGCATTTAGTTGTTAAACTTCGGGGAAAGGAGCATATTTGAGTCACAGAAAATAAATCCAAAATAGATACTATACATTGTTTAAAAGCTAGCTAGAAAACAACCTTGTAAAAGAGTCCATTTAATAATATTCCATATCTAATTCATGATGTTTTTGGTTTTATCTTTTTCTTCTTAGTGAGTGGAGTGCCATAGAAAAAGAAATGGGTGATGGACTGCAGAGTGCTGGTCATCATATGGATGTGTAAGTACCCAGAGAATTTAAGGTAGAACCTGAGGTGACATTAGTGGTGAAGTGTTAGTGATTCTTCTGTTCTTCTGTTTTTATAAAGTTTGCTGGCATTTATATTGTGCTCTCTGTATATAGGTTTGACTTAAAGAAGTTTATCTCAGGAATGCACGATTAATTTAACATTCAAAAATCTTTCAGTTCAGTTCACATATTAGCAGAATAAAGAAGAAAACCCATGTGTTCATTTCAGTACATGTAGAAAAAGCATATCAACATCTATTCACAGTAAAAATTTTCATCAAGCTAGGAATATAAAGAATTTCCTCAGTCTAAAACTTACAGCTAATACTGTACTTAATAGTGAAATATTGGTATTTTCTCCTAAAATCAGGAAGAAGGCAAGGTTGTCTGCTTCCACCACAACTAGTAAAAATGGTAGTAGAGGTCCTGGTCAGTGCAGTAAGATAAGAAAATCAAATACGGGGCATACATCTTAGAAAGGAAGAAGTAAAACTCTCTTTATTTGCGGTTAACAGGAGCTTTTATGTAGAAAATCATAAAGAATCAACCAAAAATATTATGGAATAGCTGAATTTAATGAGAATGCATGATACACGATGAATATATTAAAATAAGTTGTTTTAACATACTAGTAACAATTGGAAAATAAAAACTTAAAAATGCCATTTATAGCATCAAAACAGAATACTTACAGATTAATTTAATGAAATATGTGAAAGATCTATACACTGAAAACTTTATATATAAACATTGCTGAGAGAAAGTAAAGACCTAAATAAATGGCGAGATTAAACCACGTTCATAGATTGATTGGAAGACTCAGTAGTGTTAATATGACCATTCTTCCTAAATCACAGTCCCAATCAAAACTCGTGACTTTTTAATAGAAATTGATAAGCTGATTCTAAAATTTATATGTAAATTCAAAGAACGTAGAATAGCCAAAACAGTCTTGAAAAAGGACAAGCCTGGAATATATTACCTGATTTCAAGACTTAGTATACAGCTATAGTTATCAGGAGGTATTGAGATAAAGAGATCAGTGGAATAGGCTGGAGTCCAGAAATAGATCCACATTTACATAGTTCATTTCAAGAAATGGTTCTGGAATAACTGGATATCTTCATGGAAAAAAATGAACCTTGAGCCATATCTCACACCTTACATAAAAACTAATTCAATTTGGATGATACACATAAGTGTAAAAGCTAAAGTTGCAGGTTTTAGTAGAAAACATAGGAGAATATTGTTGCAACCTTCGAGTAAGCAAAGATTTTTTAAAGCAGATATGAAAAGAAAAAAATATTTTTAAAATGGTAAATTGTACTTCATCAAAATTAAAAATTTTGCTTATCAAAAGACACCATTGGAAGTGGAAGGAATGTGGGAGTACAGTTTCAGTTGGGGAAGATAAAAAGTTCTGGAGATGAATGGTGGTAATGGTTGCACAACCATATGAATGTACTTACTGCCACTGAACTGTACACCAATAAATTGTTAAAAAGGTGAATTTTACATTATATTTTACCACAAACACACACAGACGCACCATTAAGATAATGAAGAGGCAAGCCATACACTGGGAGTAAACATTTCCAACCGTAATATATAAAGAACTCCTACAACCGAATAATAAACAGACAAAAATATATTTATTTTATCTAAGTATTATTTTTTGGGGGGCTGTTATATAAGCTGACCAGCTGCTTTTCAGCCATTTTGTTAAGTCTTCGTGCATTCTGTTGACTGGACATTTTTAGTATTTGCAAGAATTTGGGATTATCCCTTTACTTGGTTTATTTACAGTGTTAAATAAAATTAATTTTAGTAATGATATCTAAAAAATCTTTACCATTTACCCTTTGCTACCCAAAGATGTGCTGCTTATCCCTACACTGTGTTTCCTATCTTCAGGCCACCAGCCACCTATCTTCTTTTTTGTTTTCTTAACATTAACTTTTCCAGAATTGTAGATTTATGAACTAAAGGCAGTTTTTCCTACTCTTAACAATGATTCTCAAGATGTCTTTCAGTCACATAGGGGAAATCCCACACTCTAACAAATGTAAATTTATATTTACAGAATACATATTTTGCCTACTTTTATAAATACTGTAAACATCACTTTTCAGTGAGCATTAACATAGATTTTTTGTTTGTTTTTAGAATTCAGTAAACTTGTCTACTTGCCTACATGAAGTGGGCTTGGAGACATAAAATATATTTTTCTTTTATGCCCATGCTAGGGAATCAGAATTAATTTGAAAAAAGGATGCTTCTTATACCATACAGAAGTAGTAAATGATATAGCCCATGTCCTTAGGGAATTTATAATGTGATCAGAGAAAACCAACACAAGAGACATTTCTTTGATAAAATTTAAGTCCTCAATTTTTGATAAGAGATCAGAAGTAGAGTGATGACTAGGACTAAAGAAGTCTGGGAAGATTTCTAGAGGTGTTGAGATACGTATGGTAGGATTTGGAGAAGTAGTGTGGAAACCCATCACATTTCTGTGCAAGGAAAGACTCAAGGCCAGGAACAAGAGTGGCACGACAGTGAAGGGCTTGTCCAGATCAAAGCAGAGGTTGCTATTGAGAATTAGAATAAAATAAGGCTTCTAAAATTTTCTGTAATCTTTATTTGCTCGACTTTTCCTTTTGTAGCTTTTTGGCATTACTGTATGTAGTTGCTACCAGGAGCACTAATGTACCAATTATACTAAACTCTTACTCTTTCTACAGATTTTGTAGCCCTTTTTGTAATATATTTGAACAAAAGATATTACAGTGCTTCTTAAGCTACCTTAAGAAGGACCGTTTTTTGTTTGCTTTGTTTTTCTATTTCTAAGACCTTGCTGATCAAAACATTTAGGTAAATAAAATAAAATTGTCATGGTAATTAAAGATTGCTGTAGGGGGGAGGGATAAATTAGGAGTGTGTGATTAACAGATACAAACTACTGTACATAAAATAGGTAAGCAACAAGTGTTTACTGTATAGCACAGGGAACTATATTCAGTATCTTATAATAACCTATAATGGAAAATCTGAAAGAAATATATATATATAACTGAATCACTTTGCTGTACATCTGAAACTAACATAATATTGTAAATCAACTGTACTTCAGTTTTAAAAAGTTGTTATAAATGTTTCTAAATGCTTATTCTCACTTTCTGTACTTGCTTTTGTCACTCATGGGTAGCAAATGGTCTGTGGACCACGCTTTGAATAGCCCTTCTTTAGAACTTCAATACTTTGTGTCCTGATAAAGGTTACTCTATGCAATGTTTTTTATTTTTTTATTTTTATTAAAAAAAATTTTTTTTACATCACATTTTTTTTTATTCAAACAGAAAGTCACAAAAATTATAATCATCATCAGTTCACTCAGTCCCATGTAATTAATTTTTTTTCCTCTTGATCTTTTGTTAGCAATTTTATGAATTCATCAGTTTTTCATTAGAGTTCTGAAAATGCTTATTCATTCAGTTCAGCAGTGTAGTCAGTTACCAGAAACCTGTACTTGTCAGAGTCTTTTCCATGAATTCCTTGAAGATGAAACCCTTTTATAGGAACATATTTGCAAAAGCATCAGAGTACACCCAGAACTGTCTGTAAATGACAAAAGACTTAAAAATGACCACGGTTAAAGATTTGATGAAAGTTCATAATAATGCAATTGACAAGGAAATTTAGTTATTTCTGAGATATACATTTGCAATGTTTTTAAAATAGGTATGCATCTTCTATTGATGATATTTTAGAAGATGAAGAACATTATGCAGATCAGTTAAAGGAGTATCTTTTTTATGCAGAAGCACTGAGGTAAGTATAATACATGTTCCAGATGCAGCCCTGTGGCTGGTCACCACTCATATGCTACTCTAAAATAAAGATTTTTAAATGAGTTCATTCCCCCAGATATTGAATGAGGTCTCATTGTATTCCTGTGTGTTACAGAGGGCTAGACATAGCTATTTAAGATGAGCCCTGTGCTTGAAGCATTATGTTGATAAAACCTGTTAGTCTCAGACTTCAGGTCTGTCTGTATGTTGTTCTACTTTTTCCAGTTTGAAGATTGGAAGCAAAGTACAGATTGAGACTGTGTAGCATAATCTGTCACTAGGTTGTATATTACTATTTAAATTCTGTAATTTTTTCCATACCTGCATATTTTATCTCCTTAGTAAGGTTGTAAAACTTCTTAATGTCAGGACTTTGTCTTCTCTTTTTATAGTATCTTCTACAGAGCCAAACAGTTCTCTGGGAGATAGTCCAGTTTAGAAAAATGAATTGTTTTCCTACCACTTTTTTGGGGGGCAAATTATTATTATTTTAAAATTTGATTACAACTGATTTTGTTGGCATTAAAATTTTAAATTTGAATGGATATAAACCAAAAACCAGAAATTAAGTTTGGTAAAAATGGGAATAGGAGTCTTCTGGTAATTACAGATTAGAAGGCAGAAATCAATTTAGAGAAACATAGACAAACCCCACGTTTACAATGATTGTGCCACAGATTTAAACTGCAGTAGTACATTAGTAAACTGTTCACACTGAGATCTTCACCTTGAGATTCGACAGCTGTTTCTTGAAAAAATATCTCAGTACCTTGTGCAAATAAATTGGTCTTTCATGTGCCTTAGCACGCTTAAAATTTCTCCATTGTATATATACAAAACACCTACCATTTGGGCAGGGCAAAATGCATACTTTCATAACAAAACTATAAAGTACCTCTCAAGTATGAACAATATACACATAATACATGGTATACAGTATTTACAAAATATATAATACAAGCTGTTTGTAATTTTTAAACTCATCTTTTGCCCTTGTATATTGCAACAAGGTAATTTTCCATTTCTGTACCATTGCTTTTCAAGAGTCCAGGGATTTTGGAAAAGCTATGTTTTACATACATAGTGAAATCTGAGATCTAAGTTTGAACTTATAGGAGAGTTTTAAAGTGTACTGCCATCAACTCCCTATTTTGGTTGGAATTTTCAATGGTGCTTCCCATCCAGTGATTAGGAGGCTTTGGAAGAACACTAGGAGAAAGTGGATCACTAAACTTTACCCCAGCATAATTCTTCTTTTGGCTCACTTCAGTTAGAAATGATGATTTCTTCAAATGCTTATTTTTAATATTCTCAGTATTTTTAAAAGGCTTTTTTTCCTGCTTCTGAATTATATCAGATGAAACAGAATCCTGCCAAAAGTTATTTTCATTTCTTTTTGCAGAGGTGATCTTGGTTAGTGGTAAGTTACATTTGCTTTTCTGTCTGTTTATCTTTGGTTGTTCACACAAGTGTATACCACGAACAAGCTGGCTGTGAGGAATGGCAGTTTTCTCCGATTTTCCCATCTCTGATTTTAAAACTACTTTCTATCATCTTGTCCAGTTATACATATAATACATAGAAGAAAATGGTTTCTGCCTGCCCCCTACTTTCTGTTTTAACAACTGCTTCAAGAACTTTACTGCCTTAATTCCAGTCACTTTCCTAGCTCAAGTCATCCTTATAGGAAGCCAAGAGGAGATGGAAAGACAAGGTAATCTATTAGATCACTGCCCTTTCAACACTTGTAATATGGTAGGGAAGCAGGACACAAATAGAAGGCCAGAGCACAAGGTAACATAATCCATGTCCAAAAGGGTAACTGCCAACAGAGCTCCCTGGTTTTAATAACGTTCTAGAAAATAAAGGAATCTTACTAGGAAACAAGTACAAAAGCTCGCTTTTACATTATCACTAATATTACAGAAGAGCCATGGAATTGAAAGGAACCTACACAAAATTTAAGTAATCACAGTGGACAAATTTAATTTTTTGCAAGGCACAGCTAGATAAGCTGCAAATCTCTCAAACCAATATTCTTTCAACAAATGTCAGTAACTTATTTTCATTAGTATTATGAAGGTTTTTGAAATTAAAGTCAAAATGTTTTATTTTGATACAAAGGTTACTTTAAGTAATATAGCGACTTAATACCGTTTAAGTTTTAATCAATTTTATCCTAGTCCAGTAGCAACTGGGCAGCATATCGTCAATTCAGTTGGTAACTTTTCTTTCGAAAACTTCATCATTCTGGACACAAGTAATAAAACTACCTTCCATTAAGAAAGCCTGGCACAGTATACAGTGGGAATAGTTAAACAGTAAATGCCGTTCATCTGATAGACTAGCACAGAGAACTTACCACTTCAAAGAGGCAACAACTCTGCTGTCGCTCCTGCCAACTTTCGAAGTTGAAAAGTACAGCTAAGTAGGTTGCCCCGGCTAGGAGCAGCGCCCCAGTTGGACTGGCGCCCCACACCGGGCACCTCATAACTCAGTAAAAAGCCAACTGGAAGTGGGCGGCTGCCAGCCCATGGCAAACCCCACACCAGGCAGCGAGAGACCGTATGCACGTCCTGACGAGTCTTGGCACTACCAGCGGTCCCCTATCACTTTTAAAATCAGCCTAAGAATTCTGTTAATAAAACAGAGGAGCAATATTCCTTTAGTTGTTCAGTAGCTGGTATGAAAACATCACATTGTTAGCCTTTTTCCTTCTAGAGTTTTGAGTAGTAAGAAGTTACACCAAGGACTTCCCTGGTGGCGCAGTGGTTAAGAATCCGCCTGCCAATGCAGGGGACACGGGTTCGAGCCCTGGTCCGGGAAGATCCCACATGCCGCGGAGCAACTAAGCCCACGTGCCACAACTACTGAAGCCCACGCACCGCAACGAAGAGTAGCCCCCCTCACTGCAACTAGAGAAAGCCAGCGCGCAGCAATGAAGACCCAATGCAGCCAAAAATAAATAATAAATAAAATAAATAAATTAAAAAAAAAATTACACCAAGGTGTTTTCAAGTTACGGACCAAAAGAAAGTTGCTGAACACAGTGTAATTCTCTGCAGCTCTTAAAAGTTATAGAAAAGATTAATGTGTATTGATACAGAAACATATGTGTCTTTGGTATATAAATAGTTGAGAAAGAAAAGATGTAGAATTACTGGGGGTGGGTGGATATGTGTATTTGTAAATGCCTAGGTAAAGTCTGGAACGATATATACTATCTATTAACATGAATTATGTCTGGATAGTGGAACTGGGGAAAAGAGAGCGTTCTTGAAACTTATTTTGTGCATTCCTGTATTAGAATCCTTTTTTTTTTTTTTTCAGTGAGCATGGATTACTTTTATGAAAATAAAAACTAATAGACGTTTCTAAATAAAAAGAAAGCTTTGAGATAATGTCTTTTTAAACAATACTCAGTTGTGATGTGAGATTATAGCATTAGTTCCTATGTTATACAAAAGCTTTTTTTAAATGTATGTGATAATGGTATGTTTATTGAAAAAAATGTTCCAAGTATCTGGAAAACAACCTTTTTTGTTTTAAGTATATATATAGTTTTTATGCTTAGGTTCTGCTAGATTAAATTTTTAATGTTGGGCTACTACATTTTAAACTTGAAAATTCTGTATATAAAAGTTCTGACCGTAGTAAGACGTGAATGCCTCCCCTTTACCCCTGAAAAAAGATTTTTTAACATATTAATGGAGAAGCCACAAAAATTAAATGGCAGCACTTTCTTTCATCCCTAGGGCTGTGTGCAGGAAACATGAACTTATGCAGTATGATTTGGAGATGGCTGCTCAGGACTTAGCATCCAAGAAGCAGCAGTGTGAGGAGCTGGCAACCGGGGTGAGTGGTTTTCCATTTAGGTCTCTGGTACTATTATAGCAAACCTTAAGTGGAATGGGCTACAGGATGCCTGGAGCTTTTACAGGGAAATAATCTGTGGGCAACTTTATAATTCTTTTGTTTGTGATCTTGATATAAAAGGATGTAAGCCATTAAAACACGTATTATATAGTGTTGTAAGAAATTTTGCCAACATTGCTGTGTGTAATAAGAACCATCTCTTTTCTGATTAAGTCCAAGTGAAAAAACATTATTCTTTGGGATTGAAATAATGACCTTTGCCAGGTTTAATTTTACCTGGTATATTATAGAAATTTTAGTTAACTTTGAAAAACTTTGCCCTTTTAGAATCAGTGCCTCTCTCCTAACAGGGAGCTTTTTGTGTACTTTATTCTTGAATGCTTACAGTGAATACTTGTGAAGAAAATTCCTGATCGTATTGGACTTAGATCATTTTTATAATCAGCTTTCTACTGTCCAGCTATTTCATTGGAATAAAAAAGCTGTCATGGTGAGAGCACACAATCTGGAAGTAAAGAAGCAGTTACAATGCCACCATTTATGAGTCATTTCATAGTTAACAAGTACTTTACTTGTGAAAGTGCTTGTGGGCTACCCACATAGAGATATGTGGGAAAAGACCTCTGACCATGAAACAGGTGCACACTGTCTTGATTTATTTTTAAAATCCAGGGGAAATTCCCAGTCCATTTTCAGGGAGCTTGGTTCTCTACTCCTAAATGTGTTTCCCTCAGTAAACTCTAGAGAATGAGGAAATGGTAAAGCAGTGAAGCTTGAGGCTTGCATTTAGGCATCCTGTTTTACTAATAGATACCAAGTTTTAGTGTGAGTTACACAGATTTTAAATAGTTTCTTTAGTTTATTTTCACTGTTGCCTGTTGAATTTTATCTATTTTTTATATCACAGAGTAATTATAAAAAATATGATCACTAACATAAAGAAATAACTTGCCTAATACTTCACCTAGAAGTTTTCCATATGATGAAGAAGCTCAGTTAAAATTTTTCCCTTTTTGATTCTTCCATATTTTCCAGTGTTAGAAATCTTATTAGTAGCCCCCTGGTTGTAAGGCTTGTGGTGTTTTCTGTCTGAGCTAGGGAGGAAATGGCTATTTCGCCTTTTTAAAAAAAAAAATAATTGTGGTAAAATATCCAGAACATAAGATCTATTATCTTAACCATTTTTAATGGTAAAGTTCAATAGTAGTAAGTACATTTACATTGTTGTGTAACCAACCTGAATTGTTTTCATCTTGCAAAATTGAAACTCTGTACCTATTAAATATCAACTGTCAATTTCCCTCTCCACCCAGCCCCTGGCAGTCACCATTCTACTTTCTGTCTCTGTGAATTTCACTACTTTGGATACCTCATATAAGTAGACTCATATAGTATTTGTCTTTTTGTGACTGGCTTATTTCACTTACCACAATGTCCTCAGGGTTCATCCATGTTGTAGCATGTGTCAGAATTTCCTTCCTTTTTAAGGCTGAATAATATTTCAGTGTATGTGTGTTGTTTATCCATTCATCTGTTTCTATTTCATTTTAGACCGTGAGAACATTTTCTTTGAAGGGAATGACTACCAAGCTCTTTGGTCAAGAAACTCCAGAGCAGAGAGAAGCCAGAATAAAGGTGCTAGAAGAACAAATAAATGAAGGAGAACAACAACTTAAGTCTAAAAATCAGGAAGGCAGGTAAAAATGCTGAGGTGTTTTAACATGGCTAGACATGTAGACTCTGTGACAGATTGTTTATAACCATTCCCAGCTTCACCAGTGTCCCTGGATGTAGCCTGTTCTTCTAAAATGCAGTGATTGAGTATTCCTAAGAAATTTGAGTAATCAAAAATCATGTTGCATAGAAACAGTTGTTTTAGTGTCAGGGAAAGAGGAAGAAGAAAGTATCTAAGCTTCATAATATTATTTTCCTGTACTTTTCATGATTTCTGTCCTTTGCACATTCCCTCTGCCCTTTTCTGTCAGTTAAAAGCCTGATCATTCTCCAGTGCCAAGCTCTTGCATTACTTCTCTTGTGAAGCTTTCTCTTATCCTCACAGGCTGTCATAGCACTTGGTCATGCCACTATTGCATGGCAGTTTTGTATTGGGTGGTTGGTTGTACAGTGTGACTGTCCCTGGCTAAATTACAAACCCTTCAAAGTCAGTGACTATGTCTCTTTCATCTTTATGTCCCAACACCTTGCATAGGGCTTGGAATGTAATTATTCCATAAATATTTTTAGAAATTCAGTTCTCAAAGGTCTGCCATGACTGTTGGGCTCATTTTTCATATTGTTGTTTTCATCTGATAGTTGTTGAGTAGACCAAGGCAGACCAAGAGTGTATCACTGATTTGGAGGTGGTTTTGTTAATTTTTAGAACTGCTGGCATCAAGTAAGTCAAATTAAACTCTCATGAATAGAGTTAAAAAGACAGTGGTTAAGATTCCGCACTTCCACTGCAGGGTGCATGGGTTCAACCCCTGGTCAGGGAAGTTCCGCATGCCAGGCGGTGCAGCCAAAAAAAAAAAGACAAATTGCTCTCAGAATTTTTAAAACTCTAGTTGTCATTTAAAGTAAGCACATGATAAATGTGATACATAATCCATCTTGTTGAAAAGAATGTATGTTTTCCAGTGACCCCAGGAAGGCAACTTCATGTGGCATCTGTTAGGCTTATGAGCTGGTTCAGGCAGCCATTTACATCTGTTTTATGGGAATAATTTGAAGCTGGAATTCTTGTGGCAAAATAGAGATTATTAAAATGTAGATGAGTGTATGACTGTATGCTTTTTCTCCCACTGTAATTTTTAGGAAGAGAAAAAATAGAACAGTCTTATACACGCAATAGCTTTTTCCTCTATATAGATAAAAACCCAACTCAAATGAGAAATGGTTATTCAAATTTATAATATGTAGTTTACTTAATTTAAATAAGAATAATAATAATGACTATACCTTTTATTTCAGAGAATTTGTCAAAAATGCTTGGGCTGATATTGAACGCTTCAAAGAACAAAAGAACCATGATTTAAAGGAGGCCCTCATAAGCTATGCAGTCATGCAGATCAGTATGTGCAAAAAGGTAGGTTTTGGTTTCAGTGAAGGTACAAGTATATTCAGAAGTGCCTGCAAATTTCTTTAAAATCGGTTTCTTATTTGGACCAAAGTATTTATCATTTTCATTTTTAAAGTCCATTCTTCTCCTCTTCCAGAATGTTTCCCAGTTTCTCTACTTAATTTTGAAAGGGTCATAATCAAAATATCAATTACCGAGTCTCTACTCATCTAAAGTTCCAAATTTGTATGCCCCGTTTATAACTTGTATGTGAAAATATGTACTAACAACATTACTTTGGTTATATGTCCCAGGGTTACTGCCCTTGGACAGGGCAGTACAGTACCATTCCTAACAGTGATATATACTTCGACTGGAAAATGGTTTCAGCGTTATTTTGGGAAACTGGCTGCGATACGGTTTGTTAGAGTAAACCCTTCACGTAGTTGACATCTCAGTAGAATGCATGGACGTTGAAGCTTATTCTGGTTAAAATAAATGTTTTGGCAGTGATGGAGATCTTTCTAAAATGCTGTTATAAGAACAAAATACAAAATATTCCTTAACCTCTTCTTCATAACCCAGGATCTGCCTGTGCAACCACCAGTCAGTTCCAGCGCTTTACATTTCTCTAGCACTTTGCAATTTATTGAGCGATTTAACATGCTTTATCTCAGCATATCACATAGTAAGATGGATTCCCATATTAATGAAGACATTCTTAGAGGGAAAAAAAAATCACACTCATACAAACACTCTTATGATTTAGTTTATCCAAAGTTTGTATTTTCTGGCTCGGAACCGTCACTTTCTTAGCCCTTTTTACTTGTATGACCAGAAATAGCAGTAGACAACAAAGATGTTTTGAGACAGAAACAACAGACTCACACATTAGTCATTGGGCCAAATTTATACTTATGCCTCAATGAAATTGTAAGTTACTTCATGTTGTAGATCTTTGGGGTCACTTGAGAGAAGTTAAAACCATGACTGATCAATCTGCAAATGCTGATGGTTGAATATATTGTAGTTTGGGGTGTTTTTATCTCTGCTGCTGTCATCCCATCAGCTCCTTCTGCTGCTTCACGTTTACCATCTTTCTAATCTGCCTTTTTAACTCTTCGGTGGTCTGAAAGATCAGAAAACAAAGGTTTTTAGAGTTGGTTTTGTTTTGTTTTATTCCTATAAAAGATTCATTAATAGGTTCCTGTGATCTCCCATTTGCTTCTTTTCCAAGAATGCAGATTTTGTATAATGGCTCAAAGGACTTTCCCCCTGCCACTTTGCTTAGGGTGAGCTGGTTGAGGGTGCTAAAAAGTAATCTCTGGATAAACAAGATATTACTGTAGGTATGTGCGGACACACTGTTGGATATCTGGTGTATCCTCAGATAATAACTAGAGTAAACAAGAGTTTACTCACATGAGATTAATAAGTGTATGTTTACCTTATTTCTTAGGAACAGTGTTAACAGTGTTTCATGTTTTATTTTCTTGCCTAAGTGGAGTAGATTCTTATATTTGAAAATCTATAGTGCTATTTTCTTTAGAAACTTAAGTACGAGAAATCAAGATTAACATCAGCTTTTTTGGGTAAATGTGGGTATCTATATATTTCAAGTTATTTTATCTTTTTAAATTAAAAAAAATTATCATAAAAAGAACATATATGCTCATTGTAAAAATTTCAAATAAGCCAGAAGCATATTAAGTAAAAATTCTCCTCCTCCTTCCCCAAATCCCTTTTTGAAAACTCAACACTGTTACATCTTCATGTTTATCTTTTCAGACTCATTTGTACATATACAATCATTTAGAAAATATACACTTTCCTTTCCCACAAAAACAGGATTGCATTATATGTGCTAGTATGTAGCTTTTGTTTTTTCATCTGCTGTCTTATGGATGTCTTACTAGGACAGTGCACATGAGAGCTATCTTATCCATTCTACCAACGAATACTCCATTAGATACTACTTTATCCAGGCAATCTGGGACATTTTAAAAGATTTTTGTGGGTTTTTTTTTTCTTTTTGTATTCCATCAGGGAGGAAGAAAAGCTAAAAAGATGAATTTTTTTTCCTATTGTTTGAAGCCTCGATAAATATTGACAAACTTTAATGTTTAAATATTAAAGAAAATATTCTTTCTTCATAAATTAGCAGTTATTGGCAAATATGTATCTTGTTTATTGAAAACATACCTTTATTTCTACCACTTTCTAGATTTTACTGTTACATTTTTCCGAACATGCATTTTTTTCCCAGTTTCAAACACACATTTTTGTTTAAGCATGTTAGGTATATTATAGCATATTAGTTTTTTGCTAAATTGCCTGCTATAACCATTGAAAGGGAGTTGATAACTTAGTACTTAATTAGTACTTAATTATCAAAATATTGATTATTAGACTAATAAATTAATAATTCATTAATTTATATTTAATTGTTAGACTAATAAGTTTTTTCTTTTGTTTCAAATATTACAGAACTTGTTTGGTTTATAAATAGAAATGATATGAATATGTGATATGAGTAAGTGAGTTTTTCAAATAGAAGTTGTAGGAGTTCTTTCTGTTTTGAAGATAGGCTCATACAAATGATTCTATTACTTTTTTCAAAAGTATTTGACATTGACTTATATTAGCTATTGCCAGAAGAACTGTCCTATTTGGTGGACTTGTTAATTATTCCAAAAAGTAAAACTTAGCATACCAGTAAGCCAAATACTTGGGCTTTCAGAATCCTTCCAAAATCACATTTTTAAGTTTTTTTTTTTTTTTTTTGATTTGTTCGTTTTTAAAGGGAATTCAAGTTTGGACCAATGCTAAGGAATGCTTTAGCAAGATGTAATCCTGTGAAATGAGTTTCTCTTCAATCAAAGTGCCCCAAAACAGAAGCACAAGTAAATAGAAAAATTTAAGTTGCTACCAGTATACACAAAAATGTATAATAAGTTGAGTAAATTCAGCTTTCTTTAATTTGATTGTAGTGTTAATATAGCACAAAAGGGTGTATTTTAATGAAGATTAAATATTATAATTTGAGGTTTTGGGGACTGGTGCTGATTCTAAAAATGTTAATTAGATAAAATATACCAACAAATTGTCAGGCTTCTGAACCAATGACTGAATATCAAGAGGTTAGGTAATTTTTAGATGTTCGTTTTAGTGCCCACTGTTTCAGATCTGTTTATGTAGGGAGTTTTTTCCTAAGATTGAATTCTTATATTTATTTGGTAAGACCCACTAATCTGTTATAGGGGGTTAATTTTCCTTGCCTTATAGTTGAGCTGTTTGGTTTGACAAACGTCAGCAGAAACTTAGTGTGGAATCTAATAATTTCTCCCACATTCTTTAATGCCCCCAAACATTGCATACACTAGAAAATGCCTTCAATGTGTGTTCTACCAGAATTTTGATACTAGTCAAAAATTTTACACTGCCAACAAAGAAGACTCAACTTCTCAGATATATAGTAAAATACATTGTTGTGATCTAGGAATTGGTATATAGCAAGGTTTCATTGAGTATGTTACATACGAGCATTAAATTCTCAGATAATTCTTAACCTCAGTGATGAGCCTAAATTGACTCTGCTTGGCTCGCTACACATGGCATTTCAGGGTACAAAGTGTAGCATTTCATTGTATAAGATATATGTAGTGAACATATGTGTTAGTATCTTCATTATTAACATCCTTTTTTATTGCTTGGCTGTAATTTTTGTAAAGATAAATTATATTGCTTTTGTGTGTGTGTTTTTGTGGTATATGTTCAGAAGCCAAGCACCCTTGGTATTTTGCTAGCTTCGCAGAACCCTACATGTGTACTCATTATTACTAATTATGTAAAAAAAGATTTCCAGTACTGTTCAGCATTTGACTTTTTTACATGTTTAAAATGTTGCTGAAGTTTTGTGCTGTTTGCCAAACTTATACAATAAATAAATGAAGTACTGTGTTGATTTTCATATGATTTTTGTTATTTCAACAAAGTGGCCTGTACCTATTAGTATCTGATGCCCTATGGAAAAATAATATATGCCATATTATATTTTGAAGTGTTTAATTGTATAAATTTGTCTTATGCCAAAATGTTGGATTTTTTAAAAATAAGATGCTGAAATGTATGATTTTAAAAATTCTACCTTTTTTTTTTTTTCAAAAAAAGATAAAATTGTTAGAAGCAAAAGTCATCTTGATAGGTACACATTTCATTCCATTGAATTGTATCATCTCTTGGCTCATGAAATAAAGTAGCTTGGCCTTTAAAAATCAAAAGCCTTTTCTTCCAGCCTAACCTTAGACTAAATATAAAATGTATTAGATTTTTTTTCTACTAGCTAACTTAATTTGAAAAGGCCACTGATACCTATGTTTTAAAAGATGATCTTCTCTGAAATATACAAATATTCACTTGGTTGTATGTATATTTAAGTAGGAATTTCTTGATGGGTTGATTTTGAAAAAGTTTCATTTGATAGCACAATAATTCCTTAAAAAAGAACTCAATGAAATTTTATGATGGAAATCATTTTTGGTACTATCCATAATAAGAAGTATAAAGAAAATCTATATGCATTAACCCTTTTCTGTATTTAAAAACCAGAACTCAAAATGAATTATTTAAAGGGTGAGTTAGATCTCCAAAGATAAATATAAAAAGATAATATAAGCAATAACTAAAGAAAGAAGATTCATTACATAAATGTAAATACTTAGTAACAGAGGAAAATTTCATCTTGACAGTGTACTAGTGATGCAGTTAGTGTGGTCAGAGCATTAAAATTAACTGAAGTCATACCTTGCCTTCAGTTACATCCCAAAACTTGATGAATGAGTCACTGGTAATTACAGCATAGCATCCAGCAAAGGAACTGGGGGTTCTTAAAATTCAAGCATCTTTAGAATAAACACACACCCAGCTTGGAATGGAATGAAAAACCAAGAGTTATGTAAGAGGAATGCTAGGCTTTTTATAGCCTTATAATCATTTTTTAGATATATATGCATACTCTCCTCCAGGGTAGAATTTACTGATTCTCCTGAAAATGTTTCCCTAAAAAAAATTTAGGAGTTTCTTTCAAGGTTTAGTAACCCCGAAAAATAAAGTAACAAAAGGCCAAATCAGAAAAATTGTACTTGCTTCCTAAATTATATAGCTTTAAATATTTATGTATTTGAAAGGAAGGAAGGGACTAGGGGGGAAAGGAGCAAATTAAATTCAAAGTAAGGACTTCCCTGGTGGCGCAGTGGTTAAGAATCCACCTGCCAATGCAGGGGACACAGTTTCGATCCCTGGTCTGGGAAGATCCCACATGCCACGGAGCAGCTAAGCCCATGTGCCATAACTACTGAGCCTGCGCTCTAGAGCCCGCGAGCCACAACTACCGAGCTCACACGTCACAGCTACTGAAGCCCGAACGCCTAGAACCCATGCTTTGCAACGAGAAGCCACTGCAATGAGAAGCCCACACACCGCAACAAAGAGTAGCCCCTGCTCGCCACAGCTAGAGAGAGCCCACGCGCAGCAACGAAGACCCAGCACAGCCAAAATTAAATAAATAAATAAATATAAATAAATAAATTCAAAGTAAGTAGAAGAAAGAAATATTAAAGGTAAGAGCAAAAATCAGTGATACTGAAAACAGGTAAATCATAGAGTTAACACAGCCAAAAGTTAGTTCTTTGAGAAGAGTAATAAAGTTAAACCTCTAGCAAAACTCGGTGGAAAAAGAAAAAGCACAGATTATCCCTATCAGGAATGAAATTGGGCATGTTATTATAGATCTTACAGTCATTAAAAGGATAATAATGGACAAATTTTAACCAATAAATTAGATGAAGTCATCAAATTCCTTGAAAAATAATAGCTTACTAAAACTGATATGAGACAGAAAATGTAAATAGCCTTATATCAAAGAAATTTATTATCAGAAATTTTCCTGCAAAAGAACTTCAGGTCCACATGGCTTTATTGGTGAATTCTATCAAACATTTAAGGAAGAAAAGCTTTAATTCTACATAAATTTTCAGAAAATAGGGAAAAGGGAATACTTTTCCCAATTTTTTTGAAAAAAAGAACAAGTATTACTCTAATACCAAAACTGGCGAAAGACATTTCAAGGAAAGAAAGTGACATATCAATATATATCATGAACACAGATGCAAAAATCATTAAACTATTAGCTAATTGAATCCAGCAATATGTAAAGAGCATAATACCTTATGACCAAGTAGAGTTTATGGCAGAATGAAAGGTTAGTTTAAAATTAAAAGAGTCAATAACTATAATCACCATATTAACAGAATAAAGGAAATAACTTCATGATCAATTTCAATACATGTAGACAAAGTATTTGACAAGATTCAACACTGATTCATGATAAAACTCTCAGGAAACTAGGAATAGAAGGAAACAGTCTGATAAAGGGCATCTGTGGAAAACCTCCAGCTACCATCATACTTAATGTTGGGAAAGTTAAGTCCATCACTAGACAGTTGCCCTCTAGACAATATCTGTCCCCATTTCCCCCTCTCCTCCCACCAATGCTGAAATTCCTCTGGCTTTCTCCCTTCACCTATCTTCCTCCCCTATTCCCTGTGCTCATTTTTCTCAGAATATTTGTTGAACCTTGAAGAAGATGGATCCCTCATTCTTTTTCTTTTTTTGTTCATCCATTCCCCAGGTGAGGTACATATGGGTTGTTTCCAATCTTTTTACTATTACAAATAAAACTACTATGAAAATTTGTGTACAGGTTTTTGTGTGAACTTAAATTTTCATTTCTCTGGAATAAATACCTAAGATTATGATTGATGGGTCATATGGTAAGTGCATATTTAATTTTTGAAGAAACTGCCAAACTATTTTCCAGAGTGGCTATATCATTTTACATTCCCACCAACAATGTATGAGAGATCCAGTCTCTCCCCATCCTCACCAGCACTTGGTATTATCACTCTTCTTTATTTTAGCTATTTTAATAATGTAGTGGTATCTCATTGTGGTTCTCTCCCTTTTATTTATTTTTTTTTTGTTTTTGTTTTTTTTAAAAATTTATTTATTTATGTGTAAGTATAGTTGATTTACAATGTTGTATTAGTTTCTGGTGTACAGCAAAGTAATTCAGTTATATATATATATATACATATTCTTTTCTATTATGGTTTATTACAGGATATTGATTATAGTTCCCTGTGCTATACAGTAGGACCTTATTATCTGTTTTATATATAATTGTTTGTATCTGCTGATCCCAAACTCCTAATTTATCCCTCCCCCACCTCCTTTTCCCTTTGGTAACCCTAAGTTTGTTTTCTATGTCTGTGAGTCTGTTTCTGTTTCATAAATAAGTTCATAAGTTCATTTGTGTCATGTTTTAGGTTCTGCATATAAGTGATATCATATGGTATTTGTCTTTCTCTTTCTGACTGACTTCACTTAGTATGATAATCTGTAGGTCCATCCATGTTGCTGCAAATGGCAAAAATTTCATTCTTTTTTATGGGTGAATAGTATTCCATTGTATATATGTCACATCTTCTTTCTCCCTTTTAAAAAGAGGTTCTCACTCTTGCACTGTTGGTGGGAATGTAAATTGATACAGCCACTATGGAGAACAGTATGGAGGTTCCTTAAAAAACTAAAAATAGAACTACCATACGACCCAGCAATCCCACTACTGGGCATATACCCTGAGAAAACCATAATTCAAAAAGAGTCATGTACCAAAATGTTCATTGCAGCACTATTTACAATAGCCAGGACATGGAAGCAACCTAAGTGTCCATCATCGGATGAATGGATAAAGAAGATGTGGCACATATATACAATGGAATATTACTCAGCCAGAAAAAGAAATGAAATGGAGGTATTTGTAATGAGGTGGATGGAGTTAGAGTCTGTCATACAGAGTGAAGTAAGAAAGAGAAAAACAAATACAGTATGCTAACACATATATATGGAATCTAAGGAAAAAAAAAAAAAAGGTCATGAAGAACCTAGTGGCAAGACAGGAATAAAGACACAGACCTACTAGAGAATGGACTTGAGGATATGGGGAGGGGGTGGGGTGAGATGTGACAGGGTGAGAGAGTGTCATGGACATATATACACTACCAAATGTAAAATAGCTAGCTAGTGGGAAGCAGCCACATAGCACAGGGAGATCAGCTCGGTGCTTTGTGACCACCTAGAGGGGTGGGATGGGGAGGGTGGGAGGGAGGGAGATGCAAGAGGGAAGAGATATGGGAACATATTGTATGTGTATAACTGATTCACTTTGTTATAAAGCAGAAGCTAACACACCATTGTAAGGCAATTATACTTCAATAAAGATGTTTTAAAAAAAAAAAGAATTAGTCATTTTTATTTATTTTTGTTTTTGGTTGCGTTGAGTCTTCGTTTCTGTGCAAGGGCTTTCTCTAGTTGCGGCAAGCGGGGGCCACTCTTCATCGCGGTGCGCAGGCCTCTCGCTATCGCGGCCTCTCTTGTTGCGGAGCACAGGCTCCAGACGCGCAGGCTCAGTAGCTGTGGCTCACGGGCCCAGTTGCTCCGCTGCATGTGGGATCTTCCCAGACCAGGGCTCGAACCCGTGTCCCCTGCATTGGCAGGCAGATTCTCAACCACTGTGCCACCAGGGAAACCCCGGATCCCTCATTCTTAAAGCTCTAACAGGAAGTATGTTCACTTCCTGGGCACTCCACAAGTCCAAAAGGTTTGGGGAATCTGTTGATTCAGGAAATATTTATAAAATCATACCCAGATGAAGGTGGAACCAGTTGATTCAGTAGCAAAAGTCCAAATGAATAAAACATCTTTTCACACACCTGTGTGATAGAAGCACCATCAGCAGAAGACACTGAGAAATTTCTAAATACTCAGTTGTTAAGGCCTTGATTTCAGAGGATGATAGCTAACATGCATTAAATCCTTATTACTACTGTACCTGAAACTGAGGCACAGTGCAGTGATGTGCTTGCCCAAGGTCCCACAGCTTGTAACTACTAGAGCTGGAGTTTAAATGAACCCAAGTAACATGGCTCTAGAGCATGTACTTTTTGAGGCTTTTCCCTTTTGGAGGAGCAGAGACCTGGAGGAGACCCTCTGCGACAGACCCGTGAGGATGGGCGAGGGATAGAAAAGGTAACTTTATCATACTGAAGTTGTAAGACATTTGAAAGGAAAATGTCTTGGGTACTTCTGGGGATGGGAGCTAGAAGGGGAAACCTGAGAGAGGGGCAGGCTATGGTGAAATACTAGATTAGTTTTCCAATTTTAATGTGTTTGTGAATCACGTGGGGATCTAGTTAAAACACAGATTCTGATTTGATAGAGTGGAGCCTCAGAGTCTGCATTTCTAAATAGTTCCCAGATACTGTCAGTGCTACTGGTCACACTTCGAGTAGTGAGGTGTTAACGAAATACATATATTTATATAATGTGGAATATTACTAGCTATTAAGCCAGTGGCCTGGCCAAACATCTATTTCGGTACAGTTATTTAGAAAATAAACAAAAATTCAGCAGTTATACAAAAAAAAGGAAGGAAGGGAGGGAATTAGGTAATACCAATTTCTTAGTACAATTTCAAGTTTGCAAGTTTATAACAAAAGCAAATTTTATGTTAAGCTTTAATGATGAGTATATGGATAATAATTATGCAGAAATTAAGATGGAAATTCAGTAATATGGTAATAACAAATAGCATTAATGAGGCTTTCATCAAATATTGTAGAAGATTTCCTATTAAATAGTATAGTGATTTAGACTATACTTTGGGTTTATTTTTGTACCTTCTCAAAATTCCTCTAAAATGGCAGTAAGGAAAAAAATTTTTTTTTGAGTACCATTAAGGACAAAGGAAACAGAAGAGACACTGTGTACAAGAAATGTTCACAAAATTTTGGAAGATAAAAAGATGGAGGAGTATTAATTGACTAAGCAAAACGGTGGCAGCTCAAACTTATGTGCCTGTAGCTGGGGCTACTAATGAGAAAGCTAATTTACACAGCAGAATCCGAGAAAGACTCAGGAATTAGAGGAAACAGGTACACTGGTAAGAAGGAACAAGTGTGGAGTTGGGTGGGGGGAGGGGCTGGTGGGTCCTGACCCTTTCTCCATATGCTTAGGAGATCACCATTGCACATTACCATGAAATTTCAGATGAATAAAAGTCACCAGGAAAACATTTAATATACAAAAAATTGCCATCAGAACAGCATCAGGCTTCTCAATAGCAAAATTTCTTGGATGCCAGAAGAGAATAGAGTAATCCCTTCAGAATTCTGGAGAAAAATTATTTCCAACTTGACAGCCAAACTGTCAATCAAGCGTGAGGCAGAACAAAGACATTTTTGGATATGCAGTCTCAAAAAATTCTCTTCCCATACACTCTGTCTCAAGAAGCTATTGGAGGGGCGGAGTCAAGATGGCAGACTAGGAGGATGCGGAATTTGCCTCTCGGCACAACTGGGGCACCTACCAGGCACCGGCAGGGGACCACAGACACCTAAGGGTACAGGAGGAACCCCCAGCAACTGGGTAGGATGGGTGGGGTGGGGCGGAGTGAGGGGGAGGAGAAGTGGAGGCAGGACAGGACTGGCGCCCCTGAGGGGTGGCTGGGGGAGGGGAAGGGATCCCACGTCCAAAGGGGGAAATTGGGGGACCATTGGGAGGGCAGAGGATCAAAAGGGAGCATGGCCAGGTTTCCCCTGCCCACTTGGGCCTCCGGGAGCCTGCTGAGATCCTGGGCCTGATCCTCTGCCCACGGGTCCTGAGGGAGTGGGAGGGAGGGATGGGGAGCAAAAGTAAAGGCCAGACCTACGGACCAGCACCCCTGACAGGTGGCTGGGGGAGGGGAGGAGTTCCTACACCCAGCGGGACCCACCCACGGTTAGGGGTCCAGCGGGGATGGGGGAGACCCTGGGGGAGACAGTGGGGGAGGGGTGCAAAGGAATGGAAGGGAACGGGGCCAGTGCTTTCCCTGTTCCGTTAGGCACTGGGGAGCCTGTTGGGCTCCTGGGCCTAATCCTCTGCCCTTGGAGCCTCCCTCCTGCTGTGCAGAGCCCAAGCTCCTCCCCTACACCCGCACCCAGGGCCCTACCTCTACACTTGGAGACCCCCTCTGAGACCCCCTCCAACCATGCTGGGCCTAAACCCCTCCCACACACCCTCACGCAGGGCCCTACCTCCAAACTCCAGAACTCCACACTCCAGAGGCCCTCCTTTGGACGTACTGCCTATCCGCTTAGGCACAGGTCCTAAGCAGAGGCCCCGCCCCACACTTAAACGTTGCCCCGCCTAAGCCCCTGGTCCCAAGGCCTTTTCCGGCTGCTTACGTCCTGAGCCTAGGCCCCGCCACCCGCCTAGGTCCCACCCACCCTAAACCCCGCCCCTGCCAAAGTTCCCCCCCTCCAACCTAAACTCCACCCCCCATAGCCAAGGCTTTTCTTATTTTTTTTCTTTTTTCCTCTTTTAGACTGGGGTTGTTTTACCTTGTTGATTCATTGTTGTTGACTCATTTATATTTTTATTTTTTCTAATAAATCTTTTATTTTTCTAATTTTATTTTATTCTTTATTACTTTGTTATTTTTCTGCTCCTTTTGGCTTGTTCCCGCCCCCCCCCCCTTTTTTTTTTTCTGTTCTGGTTTTATTTTACCTTGTTGCAGTTGTTTCAATTATATTTTTATTTTTCCTAATATATTTTTTATCTTTCCAATTCTATTTTGTTTTTTATTCCTTGTTATTGTATTGCTCCTTTTTTCTTCTTTTTTTTTTTTTCTGCGCCACATGGTTTGTGGGGTCTTGGTTCCCAGACAAGAGGTCGGGCCTGAGCTTCTGTGGTGGGAGCTCTGAGTCCAAACTGCTGGACTAACAGAGAACCTCAGACCCCAGGGAATATTAATTGGAGTGAGGCCTCCCAGAGGTCCTCATCTCAGCACCAAGACCCAGCTCTGTCCAACTGTCTGCAAACTCCAGTGCTGGATGCCTCAGGCCAAACAACCAGTAAGACAGGAATACAGCCCCATCCATTAAAAAAAAAAAAAAATGCAGTGACAAAATACTATGTTACAGACGAAGCAGCAAGGTAAAAACCTACAAGACCAAATAAATGAAGACGAAATAGGCAACCTACCTGAAGAAGAATTCAGAGTAATGTTAGTAAAGATGATCCAAAATCTCGGAAACAGAATGGAGAAAATACAAGAAACATTTAATAAGGATCTAGAAGAACTAAAGAACAAACAAACTGTGATGAACAACACAATAACTGAAATTAAAAGTTCTCTAGAAGGACAAATGGCAATGAAAACACGATGATCCAAAACCTATGGGATGCAGCAAAAGCAGTTCTAAGAGGGAAGATTATAGCTATACAAGCCTACCTCAAGAAACAAGAAAAATCTCAAATAAACAATCTAACCTTACACCTAAAGGAACTAGAGAAAGAACAAACAAAACCCAAAGTTAGCAGAAGGAAAGAAATCATAAAGATCAGATCAGAAATAAATGAAATAGAAACAAAGAAAACAATAGCAAAGATCAATAAAACTAAAAGCTGGTTCTTTGAGAAGATAAACAAAATTGATAAACCATTAGCCAGACTCATCAAGAAAAAGAGGGAGAGGACTCAAATCAATAAAATTAGAAATGAAAAAGGAGAAGTTACAACAGACACCGCAGAAATACAAAGCATCCTAAGAGACTACTACAAGCAACTCTATGCCAATAAAATGGACAACCTGGAAGAAATGGACAAATTCTTAGAAAGGCATAATCTTCCAAGACTGAACCAGGAAGAAATAGAAAATATGAACAGACCAATCACAAGTAATGAAATTGAAACTGTGATTAAAAATCTTCCAACAAACAAAAGTCCAGGACCAGATGGCTTCACAGGTGAATTGTATCAAACATTTAGAGAAGAGCTAATACCCATCCTTCTCAAACTCTTCCAAAAAATTGCAAACTGCTGGACTAACAGAGAACCTCAGACCTGAGGAATGCTCCCAAACTCATTCTATGAGGCCACCATCACCCTGATACCAAAACCAGACAAAGATACTACAAAAAAAGAAAATGACAGACCAATATCACTGATGAATATAGATGCAAAAATCCTCAACAAAATACTAGCAAACAGAATCCAACAACACATTAAAAGGATCATACACCATGATCAAGTGGGACTTATCCCAGGGATGCAAGGATTCTTCAATATACGCAAATCAATCAATGTGATACACCATATTAACAAATTGAAGAATAAAAACCATATGATCATCTCAATAGATGCAGAAAAAGCTTTTGACAAAATTCAACACCCATTTATGATAAAAACTCTCCAGAAAGTGGGCATACAGGGAACCTACCTCAACATAATAAAGGCCATATATGATAAACCCACAGCAAACATCATTCTCAATGGTGAAAAACTGAAAGCACTTCCTCTAAGATCAGGAACAAGACAAGGATGTCCACTCTCACCACTATTATTCAACATAGTTTTGGAAGTCCTAGCCATGGCAATCAGAGAAGAAAAAGAAATAAAAGGAATACAAATTGGAAAAGAAGAAGTAAAACTGTCACTGTTTGCAGATGACATGATACTATACATAGAGAATCCTAAAACTGCCACCAGAAAACTACTAGAGCTAATCAATGAATTTGGTAAAGTTGCAGAATACAAAATTAATGCACAGAAATCTCTTGCATTCCTATACACTAATGAGGAAAAATCTGAAAGAGAAATTAAGGAAACACTCCCATTTACCACTGCAACAAAAAGAATAAAATACCTAGGAATAAACCTACCTAGGGAGACAAAAGACCTGTGTGCAGAAAACTATAAGATACTGATGAAAGAAATTAAAGATGATACCAATAGATGGAGAGATATACCATGTTCTTGGATTGGAAGAATCAATATTGTGAAAATGACTCTACTACGCAAAGCAATCTACAGATTCAATGCAATCCCTATCAAATTACCAATGGCATTTTTTACAGAACTAGAACAAAAAATCTTAAAATTTGTATGGAGACACAAAAGACCCCGAATAGCCAAAGCAGTCTTGAGGGAAAAAAACAGAGCTGGAGGAATCCAGCTCCCTGACTTCAGACTATACTACAAAGCTACAGTAATCAAGACAATATGGTACTAGCACAAAAATAGAAACACAGATCAATGGAACAAGATAGAAAGCCCAGAGATAAACCCACGCACCTATGGTCAACTAATCTATGACAAAGGAGGCAAGGATATACAATGGAGAAAAGACAGTCTCTTCAATAGTGGTGCTAGGAAAACTGGACAGCTACATGTAAAAGAATGAAATTAGAACACTCCCTAACACCATACACAAAAATAAACTCAAAATGGATGAAAGACCTAAATGTAAGGCCAGACACTCTAAAACTCTTAGAGGAAAACATAGGCAGAACACTCTTTGACATAAATCACAGCAAGATCCTTTTTGACCCAGCTCCTAGAGTAAGGGAAATAAAAACAAAAATAAACAAATGGGACCTAATGAATCTTAAAAGCTTTTGCACAGCAACGAAAACCATAAAGACGAAAAGACAACCCTCCAAATAGGAGAAAATATTTGCAAATGAATCAACTGACAAAGGATTAATCTCCAAAATATACAAGCAGCTCATGCAGCTCAATATCAGAAAAACAAACAACCCAGTCCAAAAATGGGCAGAAGACCTAAATAGACATTTCTCCAAAGAAGACATACAGATGGCCAACAAACGCATGAAAAGATGCTCAACATCACTAATCATTAGAGAAATGCAAATCAAAACCACAGTGAGGTATCAGCTCACACCGGTCAGTATGGCCATCATCAAAAAATCTACAAACAACAAATGCTGGAGAGGGTGTGGAGAAAAGGGAACCGTCCTGCACTGTTGGTGGGAATGTAGATTGATACAGCCACTATGGAGAACAGTATGGAGGTTCCTTAAAAAACTAAAAATAGGACTACCATATGACCCAGCAATCCCACTACTGGGCATATACCCTGAGAAAACCATAATTCAAAAAGATACATGTAGGACAATATTCATTGCAGCTCTATTTACAATAGCCAGGACATGGAAGCAACCTAAGTGTCCATCGATAGATGAATGGATAAAGAAGATGTGGCACATACATACAATGGAATATTACTCAGCCATAAAAAGGAACGAAATTGAGTTATTTGTAGTGAGGTGGATGGGCCTAGAATCTGTCATACAGAGTGAAGTAAGTCAGAAAGAGAAAAACAAATACCGTATGCTAACACATATATATGGAATTTTAAAAAGCGGTACTGATGAACTTAGTGGCAGGGCAGGAATAAAGATGCAGACGTAGAGAACAGACTTGAGGGCACAGGGCTGGGGGGGGAAGGGGAAGCTGGGATGAAGTGAGAGAGTAGCACTGACGTATCTATACTACCAAATGTAAAATGGATGGGTGGTGGGAAACTGCTGCATAGCACAGGGCAATCAGCTTGGTGCTTTGTGACCACCTAGAGGGGTGGCATAGGGAGGGTGGGAGGGAGGGAGGCGCAAGAGCGAGGGGATATGGGGATATATGTATATATATAGCTAATTCACTTTGTTATAAAGCAGAAACTAACACAACATTGTAAAGCATTTATAGTCCAATCAAGATGTGAAAAAAAAAAAAAAAAAAGAAGCTATTGAAGGATGTGGTTCACCAAAGCAGGAGCATTGATGAAAAATCAGGACAACATGGGATACCGAAAAAGAAGATCCAGCATAGAAGGGAGATGACAGGTACACCCAGGATAAGGTCAGAAGGAGTCCTGGGAAGGCACTGTCCAAAGGTGAGCTAGAGATGGGGAGCTCCAGGAGGCAGAACACCTGGGAAAAGTTGGAATTGTAGGCTTCTGTATAGATTTGACAAGTGTGGAATGTTGTATTTGGAGGCTATTGGAGTGGGATGTTTTAGCCATAGCTAGAAAGAAAACTAAGCAATAAAAATAAGTCTATTATAATATTCAGGAGAAAAATAAATGTTTTGTAAGAAGAGAATCATAATCAGAATATACTGCCTGGCTCTGAAGTTAAAATATTTACATGATTATAATAATGGAAATAGGACAATCAGCTTATCCAAACATGGTGTTAACAACTATAGCAGTTGTTTGGGAGGGGAGGTTAAGAGAGCCAGTACTCATCTAGTATGTCTTGATAAATCAAGACATAGTACCAGAAGCATTGTTAAGAAATAGGAAGATAAATGTCCAAAGAAATGGCAAAAAGAATTGAAGGGACTGAGGAATGGGGAATAGGTGGAAGTGAGGCAAGGGGCAGCTATTTTATATCATAAACCTTTTAACATTTTATTGTGGAAATTCTCAAACATATTCAAAAGTGTAGAGAAAAATACAATGAATCTCCATGTACCCCTCATCCAGCCCCAACAATTACTGACGTGGCCAATCACATTTCATCCATACTCTCACTCACTATCCCATCTTATTTTATTTTATATCATAAACCTTTAAGTACTATTTAGTTTTTTTAAATTTATTTTATTGAAGTATAGTTGATTTACAATGTTGTGTTAATTTGTACTGTACAGCAAAGTGATTCAGTTATATATACATTCTTTTTCATATTCTTTTCCATTATGGTTTATCACAGGAAATTGAATATAAGTATATACTATTTAATTTTTAATTAATAGTTAATTAAATACCTGCAGATGATAGGAATAATATTTGTGAAAAGATATCACTATACACCAAACTGCTTTGCAACCAAAAGAAAAATAACAGTAATCACTACCTCTGACAACATGGCCCAATAGGAACTTTATCAAAGTTGGTACATGTACTACAGATATACAATGGAATACTACTCAGCCATAAAACAGAACGAAATAATGCCATTTGCAGCAACATGGATGAAACTGGAGATTATCACACTAAGTGAAGTAAGTCAGAAAGAGAAAGACAAATACCATATGATATCACTTTTATGTGGAGTCTAAAATATGACACAAATGAATCTACCTACAAAACAGAAACAGACTCACAGACACACAGATCAGACTTGTGGTTGCCAAGGGGGAGGGGAGGATGGAGAAGGATGGACTGGGAGTTTGGGGTTGGTAGGTGCAAACTATTACATTTAGAATGGATAAACAAGGTCCTACTGTACAGCACAGGGAACTATATCCAGTCTCCTGGGATAAACCATAATGGGAAAGAATATTAAAAAAAAAGAATGTATGTGTATAACTGAGTCACTTTGCTGTACAGCAGAGATTGGCATAGCATAGTAAATCGACTATACACCAATTTTTAAAAAAAGTTGGTACATGTACTAGACAGCATAATACACTGGGAATGAATATGGACATGGGTAATGAAAGTGACAAAAGCACACATCTTCCCTCCAAATGTGGCTCCCAAAGGAATTTTAACTAAAATTAAAGTCAGAAGATTAAAACAAATAAGTATCAGGAATTAGGCTATCAGCAAAATATGGCTATAGCATGCTGAAATGAAAGGGCAGTGTCCACATCTGCCCCTCCCCACTTATTAATAGATAATGTCTTAAAGTGATGGTTTCCAGTAACCACAGTAAGGTACACTGCATGTTAGAAACACTGCTTGGGGTGCAAATGCTGCGCTCCTTTATGTGACAAGATGAAGAAAGGAGAAACAGTGTGAGGCAGTAGCTAATTGAGAATATGTGTAATAAAAATGTAAAAATAATTCCTTCTTCCTCCTAATATATAATAAGCAGAGAAAAAGGCAGAGAATACACAATAGGCACATAAAGGCAAAAAAAAAGCCAAATCCTGTTTCCCCATGCCCACCCAGGGAAGTAAAAGAGGTCAAATCAAAGACTGTATTAAAATCAAGGATCCCATAGTACTATAAATGTAAATGTTAAAGGACATATCAAAGTTTCTTGTAGATTGTGAAATTCATATTTGACATTTCAAGAGAATGTTAAAATGTTTTTTTAAATTAATATATGGAGATGGTTAAAAATTTTTTTAGAATGGTGCTAAAGGCCTATACATGAAAAGTTGTGTCGTTCTCTCTCATTTCCCATCCCTCAGTCTCCCTGTTCCTCTCCACAGAGGTAACCACTCTTGTTGTGTTCCTGTGTATCCTTCCAGAAATTGTCACATGCATGTGTATACACCCCTGCACACACACAAAGGGGAGCATACCATGCATACTTACTATAGCTCAAAGAGGGCTCCATGTCAATACATATACCTCTATCTCTTTTTGGCCATGTGGTATTCCATATAGACCATAATTTATTAGCCTCACATTGGTGGAAATGAGAGTGGGTTCCAGTCTCGGACCATTATAAATGATGCAATGAATATCCTCGTCTTTATGCTCATGTAAGAGTACGTCTGTAAGATAAATTTGGTGGGAATTTTTCAAAATAAAGTTTTATATCCTACATAAAATGGTGCATAGTGTATTTCCAATGATGTTGAGTGAACTTCATGTTCTAATTCCAGTTTGAGCATGTGCTTCATAAGAAAAAGTCTGCTCTTGATTATTTATGAGCGGGTTGCCCTGTGAGGATTTTCATATAGTGGCTCTGGCTGAGCCTCCTGCCGCAGCACTGGTCAAAAAGGGATTGAGAGTGGGAAGCAGAGTGTGTAACCCAGGGAGTGGCTGATGCAGGAATGGAGGTGTATTCTAGCACCTTCATGTCTAATTACATTCCCATGCTGGTTTTAAAATAATTTGGCAATGACCTACCATTTAGAACTACCTACATTTTACTCATCCCCACCCCACCCCCTACCCACAAGGTGAGCATAGCCATATTTTGCTTGTTCAAAGGTAAAAGCTATCAAAAGTACAGAAAGGTAGCCAGCAGCACATCGAGGCTACAAAATGACAGATTCTTGTCAGATATCTGAGGCCGGAAACTCAGGGCCATCCCCAGGCCAAGGGGCAGCATGGGAGCCCACTGAAAATTGGTGTGGGCCAGTGTGGATGTTAGGACCTTTTGGTGCCTGTCCTGGCTGCCCTGCCCTTTCTTTCCCTACTCCTGAGCTGCCAGTTTGGTGGGGGGCAGGGCGGAGAGAGGGAGAGAGAAAGAGTGATTTAAGAGTTTCTCCAAAGAACAGAATTATTGTGAGAACAAATTAATACTGTGCAATCAACCACCTGATGCTCAGAGAGGCCAAATGAAGGGTAGATTCCCTCTGGAGGCATCAAGCGCATAATGCTTCCCAGAGTTGCTAAATTTCAAGAGAATGGTTGAGAGGTGTGTTTTCTGGTTAAAAGTGGTGATAAGAGCCAAGGCATTCATTCCCTCGAAATCAATTCCTGATCTTTCCTACTGCCTACAATAAATGTGAGAAATGAATTTTCAGCGGTGAAATTTATGACTTGTTAATTAACATAATGGACTTTCGTTGATCTCATTAGTGGGAGTCAAAATTTGAAAGAAAAAAGAGTTAAAATTCTTGGGATTCTGATTCATGGAGTTTTGGGTGGGGCCTGGAAAAAAATCTGCATTTTCTAAAAATGTCCCAGGTGATTCCGATGAGCAACCAAGTTGAAAATACCTCATTCTAAGGATAGAGGCAAATGGAAATGGTAACCATTTACCATTTAGTTATAAACGACACACTCCATACCCTCCCTTGCCTTCCAGATGTGGTTGGTAAAAATGCAGCCCATAAAATTTGAAGCCCTTCCCAATATGGTCATGGATGTGGTGAAGAGTTCACTTCAGGACATGTGGAGCTTGGTATGCACGAGAACGTCCAGGTCGAGGTGACCAGGAGGGAGTTGGAGGTACAGGCATGAAGCTCTGGAGGAATCTTGGCTGAAGATGGGTTTGGGAGACATTAGGAGATAGATGGAATGAACAAAGTCACTGAGGAGAGCGGGCTGGATGAAAGGAGACCCAAGGATGAAACTCTATGTGCGGATATGGTCGTGGCCATTGTAACTAATCTTTCTTCCTTCTACTTACATTTTGGTAAAAACTCAACTCTATTTCTATGCTAACCTATATATCCCTTGCCTTTGTGTGTGCCTTTACTACATTCGCCCTGTCTGCTCCTGTCCAGGCTCTGAATGCCCAATTCTTTCAACCATCACTCAGTGCTTTCCAGACTCCACCCCACCTGAGCTGATATTACATGGGAGCCTCTTGTTTGAAGTATCCTTCTCAAAACTTAGGACCCAGAAATAAGTATGACCCTCCAGAGGTTGGCCCAGATTAAGCAGGATACAGGAAGGCTGCTCATTGCTGGTGTTGAGGCACCACACGTTCCCATCAGCAAGCTGAAGATCACCACTGTGAACCGGGGTATTGTCCCTGTTTCCCTTACACCCCCAAAGATGCTCAAGAACCAAACCTACATTTTATCACATAATTCTACTTTTCTTTTCTTTTTTTTTTGGTCATGCCACGCATCTTGCCGGATCTTAGTTCTCCGACCAGGGATCGAAACTGTGCCCCCTACAGTGGAAGCACGGAGTCTTAATCACTGGGCTGCCAGGGAATTCCTAATTCTACTTTTCTTGATTCACTATATATTCGTATATTTATGAAGAGAGAGATCACAAGTTTCTCTACATATATGTATCTCTGTAGGTATCTATAGATACACACATGCACACACATGTGAAGGACTGGCTTCTCTTAGGACTTATTAGCATCTCAAAAATGTTGGTCAGGCCTGATAGAAACACCAGTGTTCCCCCTGTGTTGATTCAGGCAGGTGGGGATGACTGAAGAACAGTGGACCTACTGCCCCAAGTCCTGGTGGCAGCCGGGAGACCGTGGGTAACCATTAGTCAAAAATCCATTTTAGGGGCTTCCCTGGTGGCGCAGTGGTTGAGAATCTGCCTGCCAATGCAGGGGACACGGGTTCGAGCCCTGGTGTGGGAAGATCCCACATGCCGCGGAGCAACTAAGCCCGTGCGCCACAACTACTGAGCCTGCGCGTTTGGAGCCTGTGCTCCGTAACAAGAGAGGCCGCGATAGTGAGAGGCCCGTGCACTGCGATGAAGAGTGGCCCCCGCTTGCCGCAACTAGAGAAAGCCCTCACACAGAAACGAAGACCCAACACAGCCAAAAATAAATAAATAAATTAATTAATTAAAAAAAAAATCCATTTCACCTACCTTCACTAGTCAAGGTTGTCTAGGAAAGGCTTGCATGTCCTCCACGCAGCACGTAGCCGAAACAATAACGTTTTTGCCCGACTTGCTTTCCGGGAACTTGGAGTCAGCTGCGTCTAGTCTGAGCTGAGCTGGTCCTGAGACTGGACAGGACTACCGACCTTTCAACTGGGCATGCGCGAGTGCCCACTCGATGACCTTTTGACGTCAGAGGGCCGGAAACTCCGCCCTCAGGTGGGGCTAAGCGCCTCCATTTTTCAACGTGTTGATGCCTGTGGCTTGGTTCCGCCTGCGCAGAACGTGGATTACCTCACCTTTTTCCAGTCACCTTTTTTTTCCTGTTGCCCACACCCCGGGCCGCCAGGTGTCTTTATTTCTATCCCATAAATGCCCCGAGCCCTTGTCCGTGGGAAGGCAGGTGTGAGGCGTGTTCTCCCTTCTGCTTGGCTGCCTTGTGAATAAGCGCTGTCGTTGCTGTAAACCTCAGCGTCTCAGCATTTTGGCTTGCTGCGTGGGGCGCAGAACGAATCTGGTACCTGGTTCGGTAACAGACCCTTGTGAGGTCTAACTCCCCGTCTGTGGCTCAGCGAGCCCCACTTCTGATTCCTTCCACCTCTCAGCACCCCTGGTAAGTCAATGGAAGGGACGATATCCTCTGATTAAGAATTTGCTCAACTGACCCTTGAAACAGACCTAGTTCTTTTAATGATAGGATCCCAGAATCTTCAGCAAGAAATGAGCTTAGAGATGATTTCCCCTATTTTTTAAAATGAGGAGACATGACCAGAGAGGGGAAGTGACTTGCTCACAGTCACACAGCAGATTCCCAACTTCCTTCCTGTATTCTCCCTTCGTATTTGTCTCCTGAGCTAAAAGGCCTGAGTGGCTTGCCCAAACCTCTCTTGGCTATCACATCTCACCACCTGCTGAGTAGCCAGGGACAGGGACTGAAAGGGGGATAAGGCGAGGTCCCACACCAGGTCAGGGGGGCACATGGAGTGTGGTTTGTGGGGAGGACACGGGAAAGCAGTTGGCTGAATTGAATGTTTGGGATCAACACTGGCTTTCCACCACGCAGGGGCTTTGGACAGTTACTGTTGCAAACACCTCTCGAGTTCCCTCCTAAACCTGAGCCTGTGTATGTGACACCTTGGTGGGGTGGGCAGGAGGCCAGTGATACCTGTGTTTAACAGGTGGCCTGAGCCCCAGAGGATAACGGGTGATCTGGGTCACATAGCTGGGTTGGACCAGGCCTGGAAGTCTTGGCTCCCACTTTGCTTGGCCCAGCCTGCAGGCCTCTAAGGCTCTTTAGGGGTCCCCGTAGGGGATGGACAGAGTTTCTTTGGTGGCTGGCGGAGCCGCGGAGTCCTGTGACCTTCCCACTCGTGGTGAGCTCACCAAGCCTGCCTGACACCTGAGCTCTGGACGGCTCCTTTTCGGGCCCAGCTCATGTTTCTCTCTGGGGGACATGCCCCGGCTTGGAGGTAACTGAAGACCCCCGTCTCTTGTTAGAGGCAGAAACTGAACCATAGCTTTTGGTGGGGCCTGGATATTCATGAGAGAGCCTCTGCCTGGAAGCAGGCTGACTAAGAGAGCTTGGTATTACAGACACCCAGGGATGCTCTCTGTAGTTCCCTGAGCTCACTTGCTTTTGTTTGCCTCAGGACCCTCGGACCTGCGACTTCTGCCTGAGGCAGGCTCAGCTCCCGGCCCCATCTTATTTATCTGGAGAACTGTCTTCACAAACTCATCTTAGCCATAACCTCCTGTGGGAGATCTTCTCTGAGTTCCAAAGAGCATCTGGCTCCTTATCCTCACCAGTCTTAGAATTTAGCATCAAGTACTGATATTTCTGGTTTCTCTGTGTGTGTGGTCAAGTCTGCATTTGAAAAGGACATGTTGTCTTCAGCTGTATGGTGCAGTGTACTATGCAGGTTCTTATTAAGCTTCTAAATTGTGGGGTGCAACCCTTTTTCCTTACTGATTTTTTTTTTGTCTGCTCGATCAACTACTCAAAGAGGTGTATTAAAATCTCCTACTTCAATGTTGAACTTGTCGATTTCTCCTGATAGTTTTGTCAATTTATGCTTTATACAATTTGAAGCTGTCTCATTAGGTGCATGAAGTCTTCTAATTTTTATCTTTATTTAATTGAAACTTTTTATCAGTATGTTATGATCCTCTAGTTCTAATTATATCCCCCACCCCAATTTATATGATGAGATTTTTCCCTTAAATTTTGAAGGACTACATATGGGTAAGCCACAATTTAATTAACTAGTCCTCTATTATTGGACATTTATTGTTTTTAATTTTTCACTGTAATGAGCATCTTTGTGTACAACTCTCTCTGGGTAGAGTCCTAGTAGTGGAATTAAGAGGTCAGGGTGTGTGAACATTTTAAAGGCTTGTCATATCTGTTGCTCCTTCATGGCTGTTGATCAAATTAGAGTTTTCAGTGTGGAGTCACCCAGTTGGTTGTGGTTGAGCTGTGTGTTCTTAAAATCTCTCAGTGTTTTTGGCCTGGTCTTCTTTTGTCAGCTAGGCATCCCCCACATTTGTGGACACTTGGTGGACAATAAATATAATTTATAACTTTATTCCTGTTACCTTTCGCCTGTTAGATTTGGCCCAACATGCCAACATCTCTCAGCCTCAGATTCAGCCACCAATGCAGGAGCTGTGCCTTCCATAGCTTCACTCGAGTCAGGATGGAAATGAGGAGAACAGAACCCCACGGGGATATCGAGTTCTTTCCCAATACGACTAATGAATAGTTTATTAAACATTTACTCTGCACTAGGCACTACACATACATTAACTCATCGGATCATCACAAAATTCCCCAAAAGCCGGTATTACGGTCTCCACTTTAAGATGTGGACATTGAAATTCAGAGAGGGGAACTCTGTCGAACTGGTCATCCTGCTCTGGGTGAGCGGAGCCAGGATTCCAGCCCTGGGCTGGGGTTCTGGTCTGCGACCCAAATGGCCAGCCCCGCGCTAGAGGAATCCACCACCAGGTGGCAGTAGAGCCAATGGGCCCAGGAAGGACCTCTTGCTGGAGATCCGAAATCAGCCACAAAACTGCATTTTCTTCCTATAAAGTAGCACTGACTCTTATTGACATGCCTAAAACTAGATTATTCAATAAAATAAACATTAACCCAACAGGCACATTCCTCGGGGTAAAACGATAATAAAGTAAACAGACCTTTGAACGTGGACCTTTCTAGCCTAGATTTCATCAGTATGATTCCTCAGGGGGAAATCTCTGCTCCTAACTCATCTCCCTGGCTTTCCGCCCACTCCTTTCTGCTTCTGCCCCCTGCATTCTCCACTCGTAGCAGTAATCTAGGCTTTGGGGCCATCCTCAGCTGGGAGAGCTTATCAGAATCTGGGGCAAGGGTATTAGAGAGGGGAACTTGGTGGCCCAAAAGCCCTCCTGGGGATTGGGATAGTCCCGGTTTTGGAGAGAATTCTCAACTCACCATCCAACCACCCACCCTTCCACCTATCCAGCTTGTGAGGGAAGATGTGCCTCTTTCTGATCTAAGAGTCCACGAAGCCCTCTCATTCCGTCAATCTCCCAGTCATGGTCTGAGATTTTTCTGTCTCCTTTAAAAAAAAAAGAAAAAGGCTTTTATACTTTCTTTTTAGAGTTCCTGAACAAGCACGAGGGCTTTGCTTGCTGCTTTCCCCCTCTTGCCCAGCAGCATCTCTTTCAAACCCCTCGAACAAGCATACATTTGTATTGTCTAACTGCGTCTGTCCTTCAACAGAAATAGAACAGCAAAAGGATTTTTTTTTTTTTTACATTCTGACACACGTGGGTTCTGCCTAGATGGTCCAGGGTTGAACTCCAAGCCCGCCTCAGCAGTGTCCCTTGCTGCAATCTGACTGCTCCCAGTACCCTGTCCTCGTGCTTGGGGGAGGGTCTCTCTGCTCCACAGGCAGAGTGAATTCCTGACTGTCACAGGAGTTAGGGACCTCTGGGTGGGACTGATGCTGGAGAAACAGCCAGGAGTGGAGCTCTAAGCTCCACCTTTTACAAGTTCTGTGATTTGGGGTAAGTTACTTGAGTTTGATGAGACTTGGTTTCCTTGGTGCAAGGTGGGCATAAGTATAGCCTGTCCTGTGCAGAAGTGTTGTATTCGGTACAATAATGCATGTCAAGTGCTTAGCACAGGGCCTGGCACACTGGGCTAAGTGTTCAGTACTGTTGGCTATTGTTCAGTTCAGTAAGGAATGGGGATAGCTCATGGAATCATGGAACATCACTGCTGATGGGCCCGTAGGGATCAGGCTATGCTATGGTCTGAGTGTTCATTTCCCCCCAGATTCATATGTTGAAATCCTGATGCCCAGCCTGATGGTATTAAGAAGCGAGGTCTTTGGTCCTGAGGGTGGACCCTTCAGGAACGAAATTAGTGCTCTTGTAAAAGAGAACCCACAGAGCTCTCTCGTCCCTTCTACCATGTGAGGGCCCGGAAGGAAGTCGGCACCTGGAAGAGGGCTCTTACCACAACCTGAGCCTGCTGACACCTGATCTTGGACTTCCAGCCTCCAGAACTGTGAGAAATTTCTGTTGCTTATCAGCTATCTAGTGTGTGGTATGATGTCACAGCAGCCTCAATGGACTAAGACAGGATAGTTCTCTCAAATAACAAGATGTCTTGCTTTACCAACTTGGATGAAAATAAGGAACTATTTTTTAAGGCCCAAATAAGCGATTCCAAGCTCCCAACATACAACTTATTCAGAATGTCTCCCATTATTTTTCAATTTTACCTCAGTAAAGCTTAAAAAAAGGTGTCCTCCCGATAGTGAGTCTAGAGACCCTGAGTGGTTCCGGGTTGTGGTCACTTCATGTCTGAGAAGATACAAGAGGCCAAAGGACCATTCTTCGTGCGGCCTGCCTCCCAGGCCACAGCTGTTTCTCAGGGCTCTCTCTGCAGGTTATGGTCAGCTGGGGCTGGCCTGGGCTCCCGTGGCGATGGTGTTTCAGAGATGGAGCTCTTTGAGCTTCTCCACCCAGCTTATGTCCAGCCTGGGCTAGTTCTCCCCACAGCTCTGGATCCTCCAGGGGCTCTTTGGGTCCCCCCGGAAGCTGGAGGCTGTCCCTCCCTGCAGCCGCCAGCAAAAATGAAATGGCAGCCCAGTGATGCTGTGAATCCCCTCTCCGCTCCACACCCACACGGCCAGCGTCAACTCAGCCCCACCCCCAGCGCTGCTTCCTGCCCTCCCGACATCTCCAAGCCGAGTTCCAAAACCCCCGGAGGAAGTCCTTCCTCTCCCAGGCCTAAGTTCACAACAGCCCTAGATTTCTCTTCTCAGCAGCACCTCCCATTTCCTTCAGCAGAAACTACCATCCTGTTGCTCCTGTATTTAGGTGCGAAAACTGCAGCCGGCTGGTCAGTACGCGGGGCCCACGTGTCCTGACGCCCAACGTAGGGCTCTTAGCCCAAACCCTAACGGGCCTAGGTTCGAGTGGAAAAATTGGGAGGAACAGATTGGGGTCAGGGGTCAGGAACAGGTCAGTTAAGTCAGGGCACTGAGGGGAGCTGCGGGGGCGGGTGAGTCTGCAACTGGTGGGGGTGGGAGTGATGAAGGGGCCAAGGCCCACTGGATGCTGATATTCATTTTTGGTAGAAAGGTCCCTCAAGAGCTGTGCAATTAGGTGCTTAATGAATCAGAAAGAGTTTTTTTGAGGATGAGAAGGAAATACCCAGTGCTGGCTTATGGGCTGTAGGGCTGTTGTAAAAACCAAAACCAAAACCATGAAGTCTGGGGGCTGTGAATTCCACTCATTTGCATGTGAGCTGCCATTAATTTGTAGATTGAATTTGGGACCCTAACAAGGAGCACATAAAATTAAATTAAGTAATTAGTGCTAATGTCTGCAACGGCTCTCAGGACAATTACTCAATGAGGGAGCGGTGAGAGCCTAAGACCTTTACATGCGTTCTTCTTTTCTTGGTCAGCTGTAAATGCGGAGCTGCAGAAAGCACAGAAACACACATGAGCACACCACCACCATCCCAGAAGCCCCCGCGTGGATGGATGGGGTCCACACGGAGTGGTCAGAAACCAGAGATCCCATCAGTCCTGACCCAGGTAGGGCCTGACTTCTCTGCACTGGCAAATTGTAGACCCTTTCCCCAGGATACTGTTCCTTATTGAGACCAGGAGCAGCTTGGGACGCCTGGCATCAAGGTGCTTGTGTGCAGGAGAGATGGGGGAATTCATCCAGCTTGGGGTACATGTACCTTGGGGTTGCAGAGTGGGGCATCCAGGCTGCTCAGAGCCCTTCATCCTAGACCCTTAGAAAAGAAATCTGGAAAAGGGAGCTGTTGCTCTAGGTGCTGGCTCCTCCTTCCACCTTAAGGCAGTGGATCTCCAAGTGTGGAGCCTGGACCAGCCGCATCAGCATCACCTGGAAACTTAGAAATCCAGATTCTCAGCCCCACCCCAGACCTGCTGAATCACAAACTCCACGCAGCTGGTGGGGTCAGCACCCTCCTGGTGGCTCTGATGCATCTTCACGTTTATGAAGTTCTGCCCTAGGGGATCCTTGGATGGTAGCAGCTTCATGGCTAAGAGTGTGGCCTGCGTTCCAATTCTGGCTTTGCAGTGGGTGGGCCTACGGTGAGGCTGGGGTCACCTTCGGGTAGATTGCAAGAGGGCCTGGCTCTCTGGTGCACCCTGGCTGTAGCCGCCTCCATTGCCTCCCCCTATTCCAAGCCCTGTCTTCCTGCTGGATAGGTGTGAGACCTTGGACCCTAAAGAACTGAGTTCTGGTTTTGTTGCTGTGAGGTGGGGCCCTAGGCATGTGCATTTTAAGAGCTCCCCAGTTATTCTGATGGTCAGCCAAACTTGGGGATTACTGGTTTAACATCTATGAACCTCAGTTTTCTAACCTGTAAAACAGGGTCATAGTATCTGCATCATGGGGTCATTGTGGGGATTAAATGAAATAGTGCAGGGAAAGCACTTAGCATCCGCCTAGCATGCAGCAAGCTCCCAACAATGGTTGTGAGGGAGGAGTTCCTGGGTCACCGTGTGGGGCGCTGAAAAGGCCTCAGGGCATCCCAGCAATTCTGTGATCCTCCCAGTTGCCTCAGCCTTTCTCCTGCCTGGATTTTATCCTGTCGGGGAGGGAAACTATGGTTAACCCCTCCCTTACCAGGAGTCTGGCCACTCTCCAGAAGAGGGGCTTCGGTTGTCCCAGAGAGTGACGATCTGCAGAGGCCTGGGGTGCCGCGGTGGCCTCTCTACTGTTGAGTTGAGACTTGAGTCAAAATGAAAGCAGAGACATTGTGGATTACCAACTAAGAGCAGATATGTGCTTACACTCTTGGGCTCATCAAGTTCTCCTAAAAACGGTGAGGCGGGCATTGTCATCTTCCACATTTCACAGATGAAGAAACCGAGGTGCAGAGATGTTCACCTGCTCCGAAGCCCAAGCTGGTTGCCTTACACGAGTGGTGTTCAAATTGTGCTCTGCAGACCCCAGGCCATTTATGTTGCTTTAGGAGGATAGGAGCAAGGAGGGGTCCCCTGGCCCTGCTTGGACGTCCCCCTCCCTCTTCAACTACAGCATAGCTTTTGACTCATTTGGACCTTCAAATAGGACTCTGCCAGGATTTCCTGGCTAAAAAAAATTTTTTTTAATCACTGTTCCATCCATCTGCTTGAAGACTCCCACCGTCAGTGTCTGCCCCAGCCAATCCTGGACCCAGTGCCACAGAATCTGAACATGAGGTTCTTTGAGCCCCAGCTTTAACTGAGGAATTAATATGAACGATAGCAGACATCTGTGTGAGCGTCAGACAGAATTCCCATACACTTTGACCTTATAAAGGAAATTTTAAAGTGGTTTCACAACTCTTGGACTCCTCAGGCAGATCAGGGATATGAAAATGGGTTAGAGTGTGTGGAGAGTGGGTGATTTGCAAAGAGATTTCCTTGGAGAGATCTGTTGCCATGCTGAATCCCCCATCCTGCCATCTACTTCACCTCAAACTTAGTGAGAAAGGCTTCCACGGGGCTACTTGGAGAACTTGCAAAGCATTTCAGTTACCTATTGCTGCAAAACAAACCACCCCCAAAAGTAGTGCCTTAAAACAATAATCACTGATTTGTTCACATTTTTACAATTTGGACCAGGCTCAGTGGGGACATTTGTCTGTGCTCCAAATGGCTCGGTCATCTGGTTGGCAAGTTGGTGCTAGTTGGAGGTCAGCTGGGATTGTTGGCTGAGGGGCTTGGTTCTCCACCATGTGGCTGCCTGGGCTTCCTCACAGCATGGATGCAGGTACCAAGAGGGAGGAAAGGGAAGGTGCTAGTCTTCTTAAAGGATGGGTCCAGAACTGGCTGAGTCACTTCCAGCTGTGCTATTTGTTAAGCAGTCACAGGCTAGTCCACACTTAAGGGGGCGGGGTAATAGATTCTACTTCTTGATAGCTTAGTGGACACGCACATAAAGGGAAGGGAGACATTGGTGGTGGCCACCTTTGAGACAGTGACCACAAGACCTCTAGAGTTGAGGGGTGAATAGGGGCCCAGGGTCTGATTCCTTTCTCTGGGGGATGACAGAGAGATGTGCTGACTCGGGGCTTTGAGGCAGAGCCAGGACCTGGCTGGTATCTTAGGATCATCTGGGACTTCATTAGAACTAAGGAGATTGTGAGTGCTTCCCATGGATCAGAAGTGGGCCAAGCAGAGGGGAGAGGCTGTGGGGCCCAAGCAGCAGGAAGCTGGAGCTAAAGGTGTCGTGAGTGACCATTTAGGATACAGATGAATCACGGGGGAAGGGAACCATAGGAGAAAGATCTAGGGGTGGGAGTCTTGGAGCAATCCACAAAAGCACCTGCAGTTGAAAGTCAGCTTGAATTCTCTACCAACCCAGAGAGTGCGAAGCTGTCTAGCCTAGTAGCGTGTGACCTTACCTCATCTGCTGCCCTCTCCCTCACCTGGTGATGATGGAAACAGCCGCTGTTGGGTGGGGAGGAGAGGGGATGGGGTTGGAGGAAGAAGCAGCCTTTCCTAGAGGCGGCAGCACCAACTACAAGCCTTGGCTGGGAGAGAGGAACAAGACTCCTTTAAATGAAGAGTGAAGACTGACTAATATATAACTACAGAACAAGAGTGACTTTCTGACCTAAAGTAACTGCGAGGCTCTCTCTTCCCTAAAACTGAGCACACGAAAAATCATGAGGCCTGCTGAATTTTCATCCTGTGGCAGAAGAAAAGTTTTACCCACTGAATAAAATTTAAAGGCTAGTGGGAGACAAGAGAAAGTTCAGTTGGTTACAAACCGTGCTTGTTCCTCATACAGGTACAATCAATGATTGTGGCCACAGCAAACCCTGGGCCTGGGTTGGAACTCTGCCACAGCCCTGTGGTCCAAAGGCCACAGTGTGGAGCAGGCAGAGCACTAGGTGTTGTGCAGGATGTTTGTTCCTGTGACCTTGCTTTGCAATGGGGAGAGGCTCACCAGAAATTTCTCCCAGATCCTGGGGAAGGTGGTTTTCATTTCCCTGCAGGGCCTCCGATCCATCAGATAGAGAAAGTTATCTCCAACCCTTCTGGACCTCTTGTCCTGGTCTGGAGGTGTCTTCCATCTCTGTCTGCCTCAGGCCTTGGGTCTGGAAATGACTACACCTCCCTCATAGATATGACCTTGGCACTCATGGGCCAAGATCTTCATATTGCCTGGATTCTTGGGCTGCTGTGTTGACAGCTCTGGTTGTGAGGTCAGGCAGATTGGGGGTAGCTGGTAGTAACAAAATGCTGGATACATTAATAGGATACTACCCAGAATTTCTAGGTCTGCTCATGAGACAGACTCTCTTGTTGGGGAGGGGGCTGGACCATGTGGCTCTCTTCAGCTATTCCTGCCTCCCATGCACTCTTTCCCCTTGATGCTCTGACCCAAGTGTGGATACATGGCCTACTCTCATGGTCTGGACCGCTGAGACAAGACTAGCCCATTCCAACAGGTTTGACCAAAAGCTTAGGCCATACACATGAGCAGTGGACACAGAGAGGCCCCTCTTTCTGACCCCAGACCTCCCAGTTCCACAGGGTGGACACCACCTTGGCCCCAAGGTCGGAACAATGAGGATCATAGAGAAAAGTGGATTCCCCACTCCCGCCTGCCTAGGGCTTCATTTTAAGTGAAGAAGCTCTTCTTCCCACAGGGGATTAGCCCTGGGAATGACATCATTTCAAGGAAGTCTGGATGCTGGGCTTCCCCCTCCCCATTCCAAGGGATTCCTGGATTGGGTTCAAATTATATTTTCAACACCATAACCCCAAGATTCATATAGTAAAGACTCATAAACACAGCAGTAAACCTCGGATCGAGATCTTGTTGAACCTTAAGTGGCCAATGAAATCTCCTAGGATTCTTCCAGTCATTAGTACTACTTGCCAAATGTTTATGCTTCATCTCCCAGCCACGTCTTTTGCTTTGAAGTTAGGTGTAGGCTTGTGAGGTGGTTTTAAAAAATCCACATGTTCTTTGATACTCCCCCCTTCAGGAGGTGGAGCTTAGCTTTGCCCATATAGCATGGGCTGGAGTTAATGACTCACTTAGAAGTCTCTGATTTCTGAGACTAGGTCCTTAAAGGTTTTGTGGCTTCTTCTTGGACTCTCTGTTGACTTGCTCATTCCAGGGGAAGCCAGCTGCCATGTCATGAAAACACTCAAGGAGTACTTTAGAGAGTTTCATGTGGCAAGGACCCGAGGCCTCCTGCCAACAACCAGTCCTAAGCTGCCAGACGTGTGAGTGAGCTGCCTTGCAAGCAGATCCTCCAGTCCCTGTCAAGCCTTCAAATGCCTGCAGCCTTGTGCGAGACCTGGGGCCACAACCACCCAACTAATCGGCTCACAGATTCCTGACCCTCAGAGTCTACCTGAGATCATAAATGTTCATTGTTTTTAGCTACTAAGTTTTGGGGTTATTTGTTATATGGCAACTGATAACTAATACACCTGTGATTTGCTTTGGCTTATGAAGAATGGACAGAAGTGTCACGTGTCATTTCTAGGAAGAAGCCCTTAAGAACAAGGTACACGCCACTGTGTTCTTCTTCCAGACAGGTTCCAGGTGATGACAGCTTCATCAGTCTGGCCCTGGAGTGAGGACCGTGTGTGGGTCAGGGTCCAGCAGGGAAAAGATGACATAGGCAAAAGGGGAATTGAGGAGAGTTTAATGAAGGGTCCGTCCACAAAGGCTTGGGCAGCCTTAGCAGAAACCAGCGAAGGATGGTGAAACATCTCAAGCCAGCATTACTACCCCCAAGCCTGAAGAGGCAGCGGAGGGAGGAGTTGCCAGAATTTGGTGAGAGCTGTAGCTGTAGGAGGGCTTCAAGCAGGACTGTGACTTTCTGTAGAGAAATGCAGCCATGCCAACCGACAAGGAGGCCTCTGGAGGAATGAATACCCGACCTTACCTCCTCTGGGTCTTCCCATTGGCCAACACATGTAGTCTCAAATATTGGTTTTGCCAGTATTTAAATGACTCTTTAAAAGTGATACCAAACAGTTCTATCTGTTAGCTCTTTAGGGATACAATTTGTAGCTTACTCATTTTGCTAGTTCATTGAGAGGACGTTTTTCTTAAAATAGCTGTACTGCTGAGGCCATTCTGAGGTTCTTCTATGGAAGAGGTGGCCAGCATCTGCTTTAGATACTTTTCCACAATGAAATATTTTCTTCCTTGTTTGATGGAGCTTTCCAGATGCCTACTGGCCTACCCCTGGCCTGCACTTTATGAGTCTTGCTCTTGGAGGTTGTGGCCTCCAATTTCCAGAGAATACATCTTTTTCTGAATGATCTTGGGCCCTCCATAAACACATATGATGGCCCAGCCCATTCCTAAATCCATCTAGAGGATTTGCACAACACCCCTCCCCGCAGGGCTGCTTTAGCTAACCCTAGGCTTTTAAGATCCAGGAGTCCTAGGCAGAGAAAGGGCCAACTGAATAGGAATGAGCTTATAGGAAAAAAGACTCAACGTGCAAAATTCTTAGAGTGTGCTTGCTCTCACAGAGTGGCAGTTTGGAGATTTCAAACCTCTCCTTAGAGCCTCATTATTCTAGTGAGATTAGCCCCGCCAAGTGTCCACCACCCAGGCATCTCCCCCCTAGGATTTCAGGTAGGTCACGATCATGAATGCTAGAGATTAAAAGATCCTTCTTGAGAAGTGTGTTGGCCCTTGCCTAATGTGGTCACTGGATGTTTGTACCTGTGTAAAATGGTGGCTGAGCAGTAAGTCCAATTCATTTATGTTCACCAGCTAATGTCACTTAAAAAAAACACACACACAAAACCTGTCAACAAGAGCTTATATAGACCCTCTTTTCTGTACTTTAGAAGAATACATGATGTTCTGTTCCAAGACATCTAATACTGGAAAGGAGCAGTTTACTAATCTAGACTCTGAAAGCACTGGCCCAACATCAAATTAAAATAATGGTGTATCTGTGGGAGTGGGGAGGTCCAAGGCAGCTGGCCAAGGGATACTCACATAGGACAAAAACAGCCTATCTTCCTGGAGCACCAATTTTGTTAGAAGTTTTAAAGGCAGGGGACACATTTTTACCTATAACACATTATGAAACAGACTGTAATCCGCATGGATTTTAAATATAAATTGCAAATCTTCAAACACATTTTAGCTTACAGCTGGCCTTTTTGGGCTACAACATCTTCTCACCCACCTCCAACTCGTATTCGCGTGAGGGTGCTTTCATAGCAAAGCTGAAAAAGCACGGGATCTGAAAGCGCCTTGCTGGTGGTAGAGCTCCCCAGATGAGAGAGGAAGACACAAATATGACCAGAAGCCAAAATACCCAGACCCCGCTCTCATCTGTTTGCATAGATACCTTCCCCAGGTTAGGAGAGGATATCTTGCTGTGTGCTTTTATGCAAGTTCATAGCCCTCCAGGCCAATGGGTTTAACAGGATTTCTTTATAAACTGTTCGAAGATAGTAAGGGGTCTGAGCACCCAGTCCCAATGCTTGGCGGAGGGTGGGTGTGGGCGTGTGTTTCCCCACAGGCAATTCTCCCCCACCAGCTGGGTGTCCTACGATTCAAATCAATTCTGACACTGTCCACCTGGAGATAGTGCCAGATCCCACAGGTTAAGGGCTCAGTCCCGCAAGACGTCCCCCGCCCCTCCCATGCCAGTCGCAAATCCAGTTTGTTATCTGTACTTCTGACCTACTGGCTATAGACTGGAGGTTCTAATAACCCCCACTCTGGGTTCAATCAATTTGCTAAAGGGGCTCACAGAACTCAGAGAAACATTTTACTTACTAGATCACCAGTTTATTATGAAAGGAACAGCCAGATGGAAGAGATGCCCAGGGCAAGGCATGGGAAAGGGCTCAGAGCTTCCTTGCCCTCTCTATCGCCCCCCATCTCCGTGTGTTCACCAACCCCAAAGCTCTCTGAGCCCTGTCCTTTGGGTTTTTGTGGAGGCTTCGTTACACAAGAATGATTGATTAAATTATTGGTCATCGGTGATTGAACTCAGTCTCCAGCCATCAGGGAGTAGGACTGAAACTTTCAACCTCTAATCATAAGGTTGGCTCCTCTGGTAACCAGCCCACCATCTTTAGGTGCTTTCCAAAATTCGCCTCATTAACATAAAGTCAGTTGTGGTTGAAAGGGACTTGTTACGAATAACAAGACACTCATTTCACCTTTATGGCTCTGAAGCAATTTCAGAAACTGAGGACAAGTGACCAAATACTACAACAAAAGATGCTCTCATGCCTCTTACAGCTCAGGAAATTCCAAGGGTTTGGGGAACTCTGTTCCAGTCTTCAGTGTCCCTCAATACCCATTATATGAAGATTCACATAAATTCCTGCTTGATTTTATTTAATTTATATATATATATATATATATATATATATATATATGTTTTTTTTTTTAATTATTAGTTTTATTAGCAGTCAAAAAGGAAAGATTGGAATCCCAGAAAAATGTCATTTTCCTCTGGCATAATTATAGCAAGGACTGACCAAGCCCTTCCCCCTGAACTGCCCAGAGGATGGTGGGTAGGGGCTTCAGACCCTCCCACACCTGCTTGATTTTAGATCCCAGAAAAAACTGCCTCCACAAAAGAATTACTCTGAATTCTTTGTCTTATTGGACAATGGAAATTATGTAACTTAATTGTGTTTCTTTCTGCTTCATTGCCAGACATCTTAGAACTGAATTTCTCAGGTCTTAAAACACGTCAGCATTGATGCCAGAAAATGCCTGCCTCTTCTGCCTCCTTCAGACGGACTTGGAGCTCTTTCATCCTTATATGTCAAATCTTGTTCTGTGTTGTAAACAGTCAGCCAGCTCAGGAAGCAGGCAGGGCACAGATTTTAATGTAAATATTTTTTTCAATCGGCATTTAAAGGGATGTGATCAATTTACAACCAAAATTCAGATACAAGACCAAAATTTATTAACACAGACAAAAAGATAAGCACTGAAGAGGAACAGCTGATGGATATTATTTTTGAAAAAGGAAAACCTATGCAAATTCATTTTGTTATAAATAATGCTGCAATGAATACCTATGTGCATGATTCTCTGATTAGTTCTCTAAAGTATATTTCTACAAGTGAAATTATTGCCCTTATGGTGTAACTATTTTCAAGGGCAAGTTAATTTTCTATGGGTATTAGGATATTTGGGGTCACAAGAGAGGCCGTACAGCGCAGTGGCTGAGACTGTGGACCCCAGAGTTCAAATTCTGGTTCCACTGGGTTCCGCCTGGGTTCAGATTCTGGTTCCACTACTGAGTAGAATTAAAAGCAGGCTGTTTACACTCCAGTTCATTTTATGAGATAATGGTAAACACAGTGGTCTACTCAGCAAAAAATAAAATAGAAAAGAAAGAGCAAGGACACATAAAAACTAGAAAGCATAAAACAAAATGAAAGAAGCAAACTCCTATAAAACTATTATGAAAATAAACGTAGATGAGTTAAACTTGCTTGAGTAAAAGACAGTGATTCTCAAATTGGGTCAAGTGTCAAATGAGAGATTGGCTGCTTCCTCAACTTCAGATAACTCTTTACTGTGAAATCTGGTCACCATGCCCAACTCATCCCTGTTACTCACTGCTCTTGTCATGTCATGTAGGTAGTCACTAAATCCAGCGTACTCTTTTCAGCCCTTGTCTTTCTTAACTTCTTGGAAATATTTGATGCTGCTAGCCACTCCCTTCCTCTTGACACAAGCTTTTTCCTCAGCTTCTATAAGGCTGCATTTTTTCCCCTGGTTTTCCTCCTATCTTGTTGGCTTTTCCTTCTAAGTGTCTTTTTCCTTTGCCTATCCCTTCAGTGTTGGCGCTGTTCTTCAGGGTCTGCCCTAGGTGCTTTTCTTTCTCTCTCTACATATTCTTTCTGTAAGATCTCCACCACTCCCAAAGCTTTGATTACAACCCATATGCTGATGGATCCCAAATCTAGAATTCCAGTCCAGGTCTCAGGAGGGATCCTGAGCTGCAAATCTGTATATCCAATTGCATTTTGGCTATTTCCATCTGGGGATTTTGTAGGAGCCTCAAACTCAACATTACCCAACCAAACTCATAATTTTTCTCATCTCTTTCTCCCGATACTTGTAAATGGCACCAATGGTTGCTAAAGTCAAAAACCTGGGATCCAGCTTTGACTCCCCTCTCTCTTACCACCCCTATCAAATGAATCAGCCTCTCCTAAATATTTTCCAGGTCCATTTGCTTCTTTTTTTTTTTTTTTTTTTAAACACTTGCTTTTTTTTTTTTTTTTAATTTATTTATTTATTTATTTATTTTTAGCTGTGTTGGGTCTTTCGTTTCTGTGCGAGGGCTTTCTCTAGTTGTGGCAAGTGGGGGCCACTCTTCATTGCGGTGCGCGGGCCTCTAACTATCGCGGCCTCTCTTGTTGCGGAGCACAGGCTCCAGATGCGCAGGCTCAGTAGTTGTGGCTCACGGGCCCAGTTGCTCCGCGGCATGTGGGATCTTCCCAGACCAGGGCTCGAACCCGTGTCCCCTGCATTGGCAGGCAGATTCTCAACCACTGCGCCACCAGGGAAGCCCCCATTTGCTTCTTTGAGTCCTCACTGCCAGCACCCTCTTCTGGCTCACCACCCTTTCTTGCCTGGGCTATTGAACAGCTTCCTAAATGGCCTCCCTACCTTGAGTCATGCTACACTTCAATCCAATGTCCATTGTGCTCCAGGGTGCTTCCTCTAGAGCAAAAAAACTGGCCACGGAACACCCATGCTTAACATCCTTCAGTGACAAGGCCCTTGGTGACCTGCCACTGAATTTCTTTTGTCTTGAGTGTGTCCTGCTCTTCTCACATTCAGGCCTTTGCTCATGCTGTTCTTTCTCCCTAAAATATTATTTGCAATTCTTTTCTTAGCTTATCTCCTCTCATTCATCAGGTCTCAGATTAAATGTCACTTTCTCAGGAAAATCTAAAGTAGGTTAGACTTCCCGGCCATGTGCTTCCTTATTACCATACAATTTCTCTACCATTTATCACAAAAGTGTTGAAATTTCTTACTTAATTGCCCTGTTTCCCTGTTGGGCTGCAAGGTCCATGAAGATGGGAACTGTGTCCATCTCTTTCACTACCATGCACCCCAGCATGTGTCCAGTAATATCATTAGATGCTCAGTACATAACTATTTATGGAGCAGATATACAAGAATGTGTATATCTTCACATTGCTCAGAATGGCAGAAAAACTTGGAAAACACCTAATTTTCTAACACAAGAGGGTAAGTTCTATGGAGTATGACTCTTCACATGTTGAATTACCCATGCAGTCCAGTTATTAGGAATATTATGGTAAAAAATATTTAATGACATATGGAAAGATGTTTCTCATATATTGTTAGGTGAAAACAGCAGTATTATATGTGTAGATGTAGAGTCTGATCATATTTTTGCCCTTGTGTTTATGATTTTTCCCTTAGAATTCCTTATCTCATGCATCTACCTTCCTATTTATTATGTTCTTTTTCTTTTCAGCTTGTTTTCATCCTGTGACTATCTGCTCATGTTTTATGAAAGACATCTCTTCTTCCATCTTATTGAGGATGCCAAATAATTTCACAGTATTTTCTTTCTGTGTCCTGTAGCAGTCTGCATTTTCAGGGATTTGCCCCTTCCCCTTGTCCTTTCCCTTATTTAGTAGTTTTTCATGGACACCATTTTTCTTCTCCTTTTACTTACTTGGATTGAATGAAACAATGCCGTCAGCTTGGCCCAACACTGTCTGCTTGGGAGATAATAGCATCCTTTTCTTAGATCAACAGCTTGAGAGGAGGTTGGTGTGAATGGTTCCCAGTCAAATTCTGAGTTCTAGGGGACTCTAGTATAGCTTTGCTCACTGAAGTGACATCTCCTTCAACACCTACCGCCTGGCTCTTTGATTCTGTGACCCTATATGGTACATAACAACTTCAATTCCTTTTCCACTAAAAGGAACCAGGGCTTCTAGGGGAAATGGCTGATTCTAGGTCTGGATGGGAAATATACAAGGTAAACCTGAACATCTTGCCACACCAGATAGGATTATACATCAAAAGGATTCAGGAACCTATGTGAAGGGGCTTCCATTGGCCAGTGGTGGATAATTTGAGCATCAGTGAGGATAACTGCAGTGGATTGAAACACTCAAATAATTAAATCCATGCGTTCACAATACCCTAGTTGGTCTCTGTGGGAGGATGCTAGACACCAACTCATTATTTTTAAAATTGATAAATAAGAAATTAAGCATTATTGTGCTTTTCCGTTTTTGGACTGTATCATGGAGAAACCAAATACAGATTGTGGGAAGTTTCTCTTTATAGAAGTATTACAGTTAATAAATGAAGAAGGATAGATAGAGTTAGAACCATTTTGCAGCCCCCAATGTGATAATGGATCTAGGCTTTGACCATCAACAGCCACCAGCATCACAAAAAAGAGGAGCAACCAGACATTAAGGGACTCCTGGTGGAAGAAAGCAGCAGCACCTATAAGGTAGTCGTGCCAAAAAAAAACTAACAAAACTAACAAACCTGATTAAGCCTCTAGATTCAACTCCTTTTTATAGGAAATTCAGAAGATAGAGGAGCATGCTAAGCATTTCAGCGCCACCAGCATGAGAATGCAATCATCAAAATCCAGATGGTGGGAAACTCTGCCTGCTCCCTTCCACAAACAATTTGCCAGCTATTAAAAAATCATGATATTTATCAAACAATTGGAAACTTGAGCACTGATTGGATTTCTTTGTAATAAGAAATTACATTAACTTCTTGGGGGTGATAATGATATTGTATTAATATGAAAAAAAGTATTTTTATAGATGAAATGGTATGATGTTTGGAGTCTGTTTCAAAATGTATGGGGATAGTGAATGGAATAGAAAAGAAACAAGATTGGCTGTGAGTTGGTAATTGCTGAACTGGGTGATGGGAACACAGAGGCTATTATATCATTAGACTATTTTCCTAATTTTGCACATCTGCTATTCTCTATAATAAAAAGTTTTTAAAATTGCAATTATCAAAAAAAAATTCAGTAAAGTAAACCCTTATACTTGACCCCCAGTAAACACTACCTCTGTCCTTATAGTATGTTAGAATCCTCCCAGCTCACTGGGACCTACAGTAGATCCCATTCCATCGCAATTACATTCTGTGTCAGCACCTATGGCTAAAATCAAGCCAAGTCAGAATTACCTTGAAAATCTTTTAAATTTCCCACAAAATAATAAATAAGGTATTGTCTAGATGCTTTGTAGAGTGATTCTTATGCACATGGGCATTTGGAAAAAACTGAGAGAAACTAAAGGAAGATTCAATAACTTGGAATACTTTCTTCATTTGTTTTCCTGGACACCACTTTTTCTTGATTCTCCTCCTACCTTACTAGCCACTTGCACTTTTCCCGTCATCCCCCTCTCCATGTTAGAGTGTCCCAGGGTTCAGTTCTTGGATCTTTCTTTTCTATCTACTCTAACTTCCTAGTGAATTCATCGACTCTTAGGGCTTTAAGTAGTGTCTATAAACTGATGACTCCAGATTTCCATCTCTAGCCCAGAATCAATCCTTGAACTCCAGACTCATTTATCCAATTGCCTACTTGATTTGTCCATCTGGGCGTCTAATAGGCATCTCAAATTAACATATTTGAAACAGAATTCTTTTTATTAATTATTTATTTTTATTTTATTATTGTTTTAATTGAAGTGTAGTTGATTTACAATATTGGTTTCAGGTGTACAACATAGTGACTCAATATTTTTATAGATTGTACTCCATTTAAAGTTGTTAAAAAATAATGGCTATATTTCCCTGTGCTGTGCAATATATCCTTGTAGCTTATTTATTTTATGCATCATAGTTTGTACCTCTTAATCCTCTAACCTCGTCTCACTGCTCTCCCCTTCCCTCTCCCCACTGGTATCCACTAGTTTGTTTTCTTTTTCTGTGAGTCTGTTTTATTATATTCATTTGTTTGTTTTATTTTTTAGAGTTCACATGTAAGTGATAACATACAGTATTTGTCTTTGTCTGATTTATTTTGATAAGCATAATACCCTCTAGGTCCATCCATGTTGCTGCAAATGGCATTATTTCATTCTTTTTTATGGCTGAGTAGTATTCCATTGTGTATGTATGTATGTATGTATGTATGTATATATATATATATATATATACCACATCTTCTTTATCCATTTGTCTCTTGATGGACACTTAGGTTGCTTCCGTGTCTTGGCAATTGTAAATAATGCTGCTATGAACATTGGGGTGCATGCATCTTTTCGAAATAGTGTATTTGTTTTTTTCAGATGTATACCCAGGAGTGGAATTGCTAGATCATATGGTAGTTCTATTTTTAGTCTTTTGCGGAACCTCGGTACTCTTTTCCGTAGTGGCTATGCCAATTTATGTTCCTACCAACAGTGTATAAGTGTTCCCTTTTCTCCATGTCCTCGCCAGTGTTAATTATTTGTGGTGTTTTTGATGATACCCATTCTGACCGAAGTGAGGTGATATCTCACTGTGGTTTTGATTTACATTTCTCTGATGATCAGTGATGTCGAGCATCTTTTCATGTACCTGTTGGCCGCCTATGTCATCTTTGGAAAAATGTCTATTCAGGTCTTCTGCTCGTTTTTTAATCGGGTTGTTTGGATTTTTGATATTGAGTTGTATGAGCTGTTTATATATTTTAGATATTAACCCCTTATCAGTCATGTCATTTGCAAGTATTTTCTCCCATTCAGCAAGTTGCCTTTTCACTTTGTCAATGGTTTCCTTTGGTATGCAGAAGCTTTTAAGTTGAATTAGGTCCCATTTGTTTATTTTTGCTTTTGTTTCCTTTGCCTTAGGAGACAGATCCAAAAAAAATATTGCTATAATTTATGTCAAAGAGTGTTCTGCCTATGTTTTCTCCTAGGAATTTAATGGTTTCTGGTCTTTAAAATTCATTTTGACTTTATTTTTGTATATGGTGTGAGAAAATGTTATAATTCGCTTTTTACGTGTAGCTGTCCAGTTTTCCCAGCACCACTTATTGAAAAGAGTGTCTTTTCTCCATTGTGTATTCTTGCCTCCTTTGTTGTAGATTAATTGACCACTGGTGTGTGAGTTTGTTTGTTTATTTATTTATTTATTTATTTATTGGCCAGGCTGCATGGCTTGTGGGATTTTAGTTCCCTGACCAGGGATTGAACCCGGGCCCTTGGCAGTGAAAGCACAGAGTCCTAACCACTGGACTGCCAGGAAATACCCCCTGGGCTCTCTATTATGTTCCATTGATCTATGTGTCTGTTTTTGTGCCAGTATATACTGGTTTGATTACTGTAGCTTTGTAGTATAATCTGAAGTTAGGGAGCATGATACCTCTAGCTTTGCTTTTCTTTCTGAAGATTGCTTTGGCTGTTCAGGGTCTTTTGTGGGTCTGTATAAATTTTAGGAATATTTGTTCTGGTCCTGTCAGAATTCTTGATTTCTGAACCTTCCCCATCTTACTCCTCCCACAGTGTTCCTCTTCCCTATCAATGGCACCAGTTGCTCAGGCCAAAAACTTTGAAGTTGTCCTTAATGCCTCTTTTTTTGCTCACATCCAAAATTCATTCTTTCATTAAATCCTATTTATTCTACCTTTAAAATAGATCCAGAATCCAGTCTCTTCTTACTACTTTTGCCTGGATGATTTCCATAGTTTTGCAACTGGTCTCCCAGCTTCCAACCTTGCCCCACAGACCATTTCTTTTTAAACCTAGCAACCAAGTGGTCTTACATCCAATCATGTTACTCCTCTTTTCCAAATCTGCCCACTGTATCCCACATCAGAGTAAAACCCAAAGTCTTAACATGACTTACAAATCCGTTCAAATTATTGTGCAGTGAGCTCCACTACTTTCCATGATTCAGCCAGCCCTCTGACCTTCCGTCTTGCTATTCTCTGCCTCACTGACTTTGCTTCAGTCCCACCGACTTTACTGCTGTTCCTTGAATATGCCAAGCACACTGCTGCCCGAAGACTTTTACCTTCTATCAGTTCTCTGCTCAAATGTCACATTATAACCTCTAATCACACATGCATACACAGCCCTCAGCACTCCCCCTCCCATTTAGCCCACCTTATCTTTTCTATAACACCTGTCTTCTGATATACTATACATTTCTTATTTATTTGTTATTTGTCTTCTCTACTAGAATGTAAACTCCCTAAGAAATGGAAATGTGTCTTATTCATTGCTGTATTCCCACTACCTAAAATTGCTCTTGGCACATAGAGAGAGCCCCCAAATATTAGATGAATGGATGAATCAGTGAAGGAAGGAACAAGAAGGATGTCTAGATGCAGATGGGTAGGCATGAAACGTTTAAGATACTCCTCAAATCAGCTGTGAGTGGGGAACGGGTGGGGAATTCGGAACGTTCCTGCTTGTCTCCGGGTTTACTCCATTCTGTTTTATTATTAAAACTCCTCAGAAGCTGCCAGGTTGTGATAAGCTCTGTGGAGAAGCCCATATCTCAAGGAACCAAGGAATCCTCAGTCCGACCACTAGTGAAGAGCTGAATCCCATCAACAGCCATGTGAGTGAGGGAGGACGTGAGTCTTGTTGAGCCTGAAGAGAGGGCCCAGAACTAGGGACCCAGCTAAGTCATGCTTGGACTCTGACCCACAGGAACTGTGAGAAAATAAAGTTTTAAGCCCCTAAGTTTTGGCGGTAATTTGTAACACAGCAATAGTTAACTAAGAAAGAATTTGGTTTAGTGACTAGACCAGAAATTCCTTGAAAGCAGTGACTATTGAGTGCTTGTCAGATGAGTATTTTTTAAATCCCTGGATGACTTAGAGTTTCTAATCTTTTTCTGTGTCTGCATGTATTTTGGGGGTGGGGAGAGTTCCATCAGGCGGCTGCTCACCAGGGGCTACTTTAAATGTAATGTCTGCCCCTCAGTCCTAATCCCTCCGTCTCATTTATGTGAACCTCCCAGCGTTTGTGATAATGTGGACAGAGTGAAGTTTCCTAAACAAGTGATCACTTTCCACCCTGTATAAGATGCATTTTTCAGAGAGAGGGATAAGCACAGAGGGGATAATTATTATCAGTAACAATGCCCCCTTGATTAGAAATTGGAACACTGCTCTTCTTAAAGCATTAAACTGTAGTTAACAATCACAGGTTATTGTTACAGATTGAGCTGCTTGAATATTTCCTTTTTCATTTAAGATGCACATCCTTAGAGGTGTGGTCCATAGGGAACAATCTTCCCAGTCTAAATAATACATCATAGAGTGGACTTTTCTAGAGCCACTGATGATGCTAGCTCCCAGGTCACCAGCATTTAATCCCTCATTTTGAATCTCAGCCAGAGAATGTGATAAATACAAGAGATCCAACACATGAACTATTGAGTGCAAGCACCTGATTTTTCCATGTGTGCATTTTGATACAGGCAGTGCTTATACTGAGACATAGTGAATTCTTTTCATCAGAAAGCTGACTGAGCCTCAAAGTAAAAATTCCTTATTGTACCAGTCAGAGGCTCAGGGAAAACTGTTAGGCTCTGCCAAGTCACGTGGTCGGTGGCCAGGCTCACGGGGAAACTCAAAAGCAATGGATGTGAACACTTCCCTTTATACCCAGGCTGCTTCTGGGGGTGGGAGGATGATGTGAGAGCCCAGGAGAAAGGTGGTTAGGTCAGAATCTCTTCATTTAATCCCACATTCCATATTCCAAGAAATGATTTATACTCTCTATGGGGTGTGTTCTAGGGCCCTGGGGATTGGGAGAATGCAGCTGCTTGGCTTTTTTCCCTCAAATTTGCATGCTTCTCCAGCAGATGATTGCTAACACTGGCAGGGCTGGACAAGCCTAGTTCTAATTTCTTGAGGCACAAAAAAAAAAAAAAAAAAAAAAAAAATTGAAAAAGATTTTCTAAGCTGCTTCTGAGGAGGAGGAAAAGGGCTTGGTGATGCATCACCCAGCTGGGCAGGGCAGGATGTTCTACGATTGGTAAAACTGGAATTATGCAAGGGTGTGAGGGGTCGGGCTTGAGACCTGGGGCACAAGGAGTGGATTTGAGAGGGGCCCTCCCTGAGGGTGGGGTTGTTAGTTAGTACGGCTAATATCAGGGAATCCCGGAGTTGGGGGAGGCAGCTCTGTGGAGGGGTGCTTCCTGATGCTCAGGCTGAAGGGGGTGGAGGTTGGGGAACTCTTGGCAATGAGAGCGTTTGGGCTGGTCATTTAGAAGTAGATCTAAGGCTTCATATAGGTTGAGCCGTCTTTGTCTGTTCCTCCCTAAGTTAACGTGTAAAGTTGTCCAGAAGGTCTTCTTCTGCTAGTATCTGAGCATTTCCGTGAAGCTCTAGGGAAATCAGAATCTGGAAATAAATATTTTACTCATTTATTTATTTATTTATATAAATTTATTAAAAATTTTTTTTTTATTTTTGGCTACTTTGGGTCTTCGTTGCTGCATGCGGGCTTTCTCTAGTTGCCGCGAGCAGGGGCTACTCTTCATTGCGGTGCACGGGCTTCTCATTGCGGTGGCTTCTCTTGCTGTGGAGCACGGGCTCTAGGCACGCGGGCTTCAGCAGCTGTGGCACGTGGGCTCAGTAGTTGTGGTGCATGGGCTTAGCTTCTCCGCAGCATATGAGATCTTCCTGGACCAGGGCTCGAACCCATGTCCCCTGCATTGGCAGGCGGATTCTTAACCACGGAAGTCCCTTTACTCATTTATTTTTACGTAATATTGATAGTCTCTGGCGTTCTTTCTGGGCCCTGATTGACATTTGATTCATGATCCATTTATACAACCATTGAATACATTTCTTGAGTGCCCCCTTCATGTCAGATGTTGTTCTAGGCTTTGAGGTGACAAGGGTGTAGAAGACCCATGGGATCTGTGCCTTCATAGAGTTTACTTTTGTGCGGGGATGACAGGGATCTAGCACCATCCAAAAGGATGAGTCTGCTGGCTCATCAACTTCTGTGGGCAGTGTTATTCCAATAGTCAGCACAGATGTGATTTCCCCCGTGGGTAGCTATTCTTGACTATAAACAGCTGTGAATCAGCATGTCAAAAGCCTCCTTAAAGCAATGCTCTCTTGTCTGAGACTGTGGAAGCTTCAGAGAAAGATGTTTTTGTTCAGGCCTGGGGAGGCTGTGTGTTAGCAAGGGGCACCCAAGAGAAACTCTCAAAACACCTGTAGGTGAGTGTAGCTTGAGCACCCTCCCCTGCCCCGCCCCGGAATTTTGTCATTAGAAATATAAAAACATCCCTCAACCTCCACTCCACTCTCACTCCACCATCATAGTTGGGTCTAGTGGACCTGAGGCACGAGGTCCTCCGAGAGTCAGGACAACAGATAAAAGGAATTCATCCATTGATTCCGGAATGGTGTTTTGCGATATGATAACACTGTTAAGTTTCTAGAACGTAAGCAAACTGGCTTGTTCCGAAATGATGTCTGAGAGGAACATGGTTTAAAATGGCAATTCTCAAACCTTCAAGAACAGAACTTCTCACCCCTAGCTGCACATTAGAATGACCCAAAGAATTTTAAAAAATGACCGATGCCTGACCCAATCCCAGCCCAGTTGGGAACCACTGCTGTAGTCTGCTCCAGACGGGAGGTGGGCTGACCTACCAGAGGACAAAGGTAAGTTAAACAGGCTGCTGGCAGAGGGACTTCCAAGCTCACCACTAAATTGGTCAATAGGTGTACATTTCAAAAGCCAGTTTCCAAAGTTCAAGTCACCTTTCTTGTGGCTAGAAACCTTTAAAATTGTAAAAGCAAATTTTTATTTCCAAAGCAGCTTTGAAGTTTGAAATTTAAAGCTAGCAAACTGTGCCATCCTGTAGAAGGGAATATTTTAAACTCCTGGAGAGCGTGTCAGAATTTCAAAAGCTAACAATAATAGGTGAAAGCTGACTGATGTCTAGTGTCAAACAGGCAGCAAGGTTTAACAGGATTATAGTAACCAAAAACCTCTGGACCCTCTCTCTGTGTTCTCCATTGAAATAGACAATTATGGAGTTGGAAGGCCAGCCCTCACCCAGCACACGAATCTTGTGTGGAACATCTCTGCTGGAAGGAACATTGCTGCTAGAACAATTTAGATAAAGAAACACTGTTTTCTAGAACAGTCTGCACCCCTTTAGTGTAGCTGAGTTAGTGTAAGAAAGGTACATCTTTGGGTTGGGCTGAAAGCAGCAAAGGTATCTCATCAGTCTCTATGACAGCCGTGTCCACTCCCCAAGACCTCTCTTCTCTAGCCCATGTCCTCAGTTTCTCTGACCATTCTGGGTGTAAGATGGCTTTCAGATCCCTCACCACTTGGTTGTTCTCTCAAGTTTGTCAATGTACTTTTAAACGATGACACCCAGGACTAAACACAGGGTGTGAAATACCAGGTGCATTAAGTTGCAAGATTCAGACACAAGACCACCACAGTCTAGCTTCTCTGTAATTACAAGAGGAGGACGGGCCCAGACCGGGTCAGCATGGGGACTCTCTGGCATAGTCTGAGATAGACCTGGGAGAGACACAAATCTTGGGTGACCATAACTGCGTGATCAGAGAAGGATGGACAAGATTTAGCACTGATTTGTAACCAAGGATTATACACAAATGCTACTTTGTGATTTTAGTACAATCACTCCTTTAATTTTCTTTAGTAAACATCTTGAAAATGTGTGGTCTTCTCTGTGTGGTGTCTTTGTAGTATGGGAAAAGGGAGGTCACAGATGGAAAAGAAGGAAAAGCAAGGTAGGACAGTGCTCCCTGTGCCCTGGGCAGGAAGAACGCTGTTGGCCGCTCTGGCATGTGGGCTGAGAAGTCAGAGGCTCTGATGTCAAACAAAAGTGATACGGGAGGACTCGTAGTCCCCCAGAGCTAGTGGAGTAATCTGGAAGGCAGGGGGGGATTGAGACCAATAGTGGGTACTGGTGTTAGTGCCCTGTCCCCTGCCAAGAACAGTGGGAAGCTCAGTGTTCAAGGAGAGCACGGAGGAGGCGAGGTGGTGCCTAAATATATTCACCAAAAGCCACTTTTCCTGGAGAAGGAAGAGGACAGTTATTTCACGTCCCTTGCACCCCTATTTCTGTCTCGTGCCAGAGAGTCTGGGCTTTAAAGAATGCTTCAAAGAATGTCTTGTCTTGGAGAGAGACAAGTTAAGGGAGATTTCCAAGGGTAGAAAACTAGAGGCAGCTTTGTCCTTCAGAAGGTAAGGGCTGCTTGGGGAGCTGGCAATCTGGAGGTGAGGATAAAAGCTAGCACACTGTTTCCTCATGTTGGAGCCAGAAAGAGGAATTGTAATTAGAAGTGAGGGAATCGTTCTGCTTGCTTATAATTTCTGCGATTGTAATAGTTGAACTTGGAGATTCTCCCTCTACAGTGAAGGTGTTCTGTGACTCACCAACAGAATGGGCTTGTTTCAGAAAAAACTCAGGGCAGGGTCTCAAGTGGTCATGTGGTTGGGACCGCCCTACAGCAGGAGGCTTCTGAACCTATGTTGACACCAGCGTAGGCAGCAGCCACTAGCTCTTTGTCATTTTGTTTAGTCCTCAACACATTACCACGTACAATAACTTCATGATGAAAGACTTTCTGATTTTGTGGGGACTTGATGGCTGATACGGCCACTTCTGATCTGATTTTCTCCTGTTAATTTCACCATCTTCCTAGAAGTAATCTCCTGAAATACAAAGTAGAGATGATGAACAATTAACTGTAAAAACTGAGGGTGAGGGAGAGAGGGGAGGGGCAGTTTCCTCATCTGAAATATCTGGATTCTTGAGTTCTGACATGGCTGGCCTGACATCTGAAACAATATGACATTATGGCATTTGGAAACAAATACATGCAAAGAACTTCCATGGAAGGATATTTTCCTCTTGGGGAAAAAGCAGCCTATTTTTGGTGGTATTTCTTTAAACTGGAAGGAGTCAACATTTAGCCTGAGTGGATCCTCACGAGCTCCTCTAACAGCGCAAACAAAAACCTGGGTAGATACTGCCTAATAGTATCCACAACATCTCAGAAATTCCAGGGGACGTATCCTTCTCATGTTTTAGAGAAGAAGGAAGCAGGTTTGGAAATGGAATCTGCTGAAACGAATGTCAGCCTGTAAGGAATTACGCTGCTTGAAGAGGAATTTAAATGTTCTGCCATATGCAACTATTCGGAGTCGTGAAGTGTGTTTGTTCATTCGCTTATTCACCCATTCATTTATTCACTGATTTAACAGATATTTATTGGGGGCCATCTCTGTATCCACAGTGTCTATTTGGCTTTCCAGGTGAGAAGGAGCTCTGTGTAGGTTTCTAACTCTGTAGGAGAGAGATAGTGCATAGTTACTAATGTCCCCCTGAGAGGCAGGCGACAGGACAGTAGTCAAGCACATGAGACATCACCCTTACGTTTTGTAAGCTCCCGGCAGCCTTCATATTTGGAAACACACAGTTATGGAGATGATCTCACCTACGTGGCTGGCGTCGGGGCCACATGAACCCAGGCTTGTTCAACTTCCCTACTCTCCACGTTGAAATGTACATCTTTACTCACTGTCTTCTCCTGCCCTCTTGTTTCAAACAAAGAAGTGTCCAAGGCTGATCTCTTCAGCATCTGGTCTCTCTCTTTCCTCTTGATTTTTTTCTGCTCTTCACAAACATACCTAGTTCCCTGCCTTTTGTACTGACCATCTTTCTATTCTGCTACTCCTCAAACTCCATCTCTTTTCTCTATTTCCAGTGACCACTAATCTTCTCACATGGTCCTTCTTCCTCTCTATTCACTCCACCCTCTCCCTGTGAACTCCCTACAGCCCACTAGGTGAAACTAGCTGCAAAGGTGACCAGTGACCTCTGTGGTAGAGAGTTGTGTCCAAATGTCTGTCATCTTTTTCTTCCTTTAGAAATAGAACCCATCAGTTTTAGCTGAGTACCAAACTTCCCAGCTAAAGACTGCATTTTCCAGGTTCCCTTGCAGCTAGGTGTTGCCATGTTCATAACTTCTGGACCATCCCCTTGAAAGGAAAGGGTACGTTTTCCATGAAACTTTTAACCTTTATGCTGCCTAGACTGTGGAGGGATGACAGGAACCGTACTTTTAGACCTGAGATAGAAACCTCATGCTCAAAATGAGAAACCTCATGCATGAGATAGAAACCTCATGCGCCAAGATAAGATGGTGGGCCGTATTAGCCTGGAACTGCTTATGCTGGACTGTTATATGAGGGGAAGTGTGCTTCGCATTGTTATTTTGGCCTTTATTACAGCAGCCAAGTATGTATCCTTCAAGAATAACCCACACCTTCATCAACACAAGCTTCAAAGTGCCAATTCCAACGTCTGTTTCTCAGGCCCCACCCTTCTTGCTCTCTCTGCAGCACTGGGCACTGTGGATGACCTGTCTTCCTGAAACTTCGTCCTCCTTGTGCTCCCCTGCTTTTGCACAGTCCTGCTTCCCTTCCCATCTCTCTGATTGTTCCTTCTTTGTCTACCTCTGTGGCTTTCCCTTCTCTATCCCTCCTTTCACCATGGTTTTCTCCACTGACTTTCTCCTCTATATTCAGTGGCCTCCTTTGGAAAGCTGATCCCAGCTGCTAATTTCAATCCTTTCCTCAGAATTTACCAGCACTGCCTTGGTCTGCCTCGTGGACAGGTGCAGATACTTAGCACACAGTGGTGTGGTGTGATGGTTAAGAGCACAGGCTCCGGAGCCAGACTGTTCTGTTTGAATTCCAGTTCTGCCACTTACTCATTGAGGGATCTTGGGCAAGTTACTTAACCTCTCTCTGCCATCGTTTCCTCAAGGATGAAAGGAAGATAATAAGAGTACTTATCTCAAAGGGTTATTGTGATGATTGAATGGGCTCAAAGTTGTGCAGCACCTAGAGCAGAGCCTGGCACCTGGACAGTGCCATGTAAATGTTAACTCTCGTTGTTGGCATCACACCTGAGGACACAGGTCCCAGGCCACAGGACCAAGCTGCGGTTGGCCCAGACGTTACCTCAGAGTCATAGTCACTCATGGTGCTTTGGTGGCTAGAAACATGATTGGATTTCTCCGCTTGCCTGGATTCCTGATCTCCTCCCTGCCCTGGTCTCTGGAAGTTACAAGATAGTTTTATTTCCCTTTGTGTCAATGACTTTTGACACCAATCTCCAGTCCTGGCCCTTCACTGGAGCTCCAATGAAGGGGCTTAAATTATCCACGGCCGTGGCACCTGGAGCCCATCCTTCATGTCACTGTCAAAGCTGCCTGCGTGGGTTCTGCTTGGCTGTTGGAATCATAGGCCTTGTACTGTGGGGCTGATTCATTGTGAGAATTCCCATACACTACCGAGCATTTTCACTGGGAAGTTTCTCTTTCCTTCTCTCGGGTAATTATGGTTGTCAGACTTATGTGGATTAGTAGGGAGACCTAATTCTAGAATCAGACTGATCCTAATAAAAATCCAAGCTACTCCACTAGCATTGGGGAAATTATTTAACTATTCAGAATTTCATAACACCCAGCCCACAAGTATGTTAAGTAAAATTGGACGCATTCAGGTAATGCACGTAGGGAACTTGGACATAGGAGGCAGTCAATACATTTTTTTCTCTTATTTTAAAAATAGCATTTATTCCATTTACTTATATTTATATTTATTTATAAATATTTATATTATCCTGTTAACCTTATACGAGAGGCTAAAGGGTTTGGCGTTGCTTGTGCCCTTCTCTGCAGGAGAAGCTCACTCTTAGTGGGTTTGCTAGCAGTGCACTGACTCAAAAAGTTTAATATTAAATGAATGAATTTATATCAGGCTGATTCCAGAAATGAGTTTAAGTGACCCTTTAATAAGGATTGGCCTGCTTCCTTCCCCAGCCATGCTGTGTTGAACAAGTGGGGTGGTCAGTTTTTTCATCTGACTATACACAGAGCCAGCCCAGAAGGAGCTTTCCTTTTTTTTTTTTTTAACAGGAATTGCTACTGAAAGGTACGCCATTGCCATCTGGCTCTGGTCTTTTATGCTTCTGAAGTCCCCTAACTGATGCAGTGGTGGAGAAAATAAGTAGTTGTCTATATACCCTGCCTCTTGGAGGGGGAGAAGAACAAGCATAGGGCTAAAAAGAAATCAAGTAGGTTCTTGGTTCCCTCCCCAAGGAAGACCTTGACTCCCTTAATAAAAATATGCTAGTGCCTCCAACACTGGCAGTGGAAGAAGACTCCAAATATTATGCGGGGTATACTTACAGTAAAAATTTATGTGTTGTTTACCTGAAATTCAAATTTAACTGGGGATCCTCTATTTTCTCTGGCAGCCATAACTAGGAGAGCAAGGAAAATTGGTGATGGTGATGGGTTCCATGTGAGAAGAAGGGAGGGCAGGACAATGTCCACTTGGTGAAACAAACAGAATTCTTGTGGACAGACGATTTTAGTATATGAAGCAGCATGCTGTGGCTGGGTTTGAGCCTAAGACACTGCGCCCTCAAGGGCTGGTGGGGCTTGTTTTTCTTTCCTTTCCTGCTTTAGAGAGCGTGCCTGAGGGAAGTCTCTATCACCCCACTGTCCTCAGAGAGGAAGATTCTTCACTCCAACCTAGAGCTGTTCGTTCTTTTTTTTTTTAACACCTTTATTGGCGTATAATTGCTTTACAGTGGTCTGTTAGTTGAGCTGTTTGTTCTTTTAAGAGCCTTCTGAGAACCAGAACATTGAGGGGAAAAAGAGATATGCAGTGAAATGCCTAAAGTATAACCTAATCTGGGCCAAATGTAGCCCACAGCATCCTAAAAATGAGACACGTGGGCACCTCCAGCCTCTAATTACACAGTGAGGATGACGCAGATTGGCTGCAGCTCCGGGTTGCTAGAGTGTACAAAACCAGACGTTTCTTTTCTTATGGGAAATGGGGAAGCAGTCACTTTGGTGATCGTGGGGTGGAGAGAAGGCATGCATTTAATTCTCATCAGTATAAACATGTTGTTTATTTCTACCCACCTAATATAGTTTATGTGAGATTTAAAGCATCCAAAATCATTTGTATGTTAAAACATGAAGTCAAAACAAAGGAACTCAACATTGCTAGTTATTAGGGAAAATGCAAATTAAAAACACAATAAGATACCACTACCTACTTTCGAGACTAACTAAAATTAAATTATAAAACAAAACAAAAACTGACAACATCACGTGCTAGCCAGGTTGTAGACCAGCAATGCAAAATGACACAGTCACTTTGGAAAACAGATTGACTGCTTCTTACAAAGTTAAACATACACTTACCACAGCACCCAGAAGCCTCACTCCTGGTATTAAACTTGTCAGTTACAAGGGAAATAAAAACGATGTCCACAGAAATACCTGTATGCTAATGTTCACGGCAACTGTGTTCATAATAACCAAAAAATTGGCAACAACAAAAAGTTCATCAATTGGTAAATGGATAAGCAAACTGTGGCACATCCAAACAATGAAATACTACTCAGCAGTATAAAGGACCAAGGCTACTGATGCGTGCAAAAACATAGATAAATTGCAAAAGCATTATGTAAGCAAAAGAAACCAGACTCAAAGGCTACATGCTCTACGATTCCATTTATATGATGTTTTAAAAGAGCCAAAAAACCCCGATAGGTACAGAAAGTGGATCAGTGGGGTGGAGAATTTGTACAAAGGGGTATGAGGGAACTTGGGGGTGATAAAGCTGTTCAATATCATGATTGTGTGGTGGTTACACAATTGTGTACATTTGTCAAAACTCATTGAACTGTATACTAAAAGAAGGATGATTTTACCCTATGTAAATTAACTCAATAAACCTGACTTTTAAAAAAAAACCTCTAAGGTATTATTTTTATTAGGATATCATTATCAACTATGTTTATGTGATCTAATATTAGAATATTTACTATGTGTCAGTCACTATGCCACACATTATATATTAGATGATTTTAGGTATATATATATAAGATGATTATACATACGTATGTATATTAGAATGATTATTAGCTGAGGAAACTAAGGCTCAGAGAGGTTAAGAAACTTGCTCAAGGTCACAGAGTGGGGTAAGTGGAAGAGCTCAGATTTGAATCCAGCTGTGTCTGATTCCAGAGCTTTCACATCTTGCTGCCCTAGTTCAAGGTGTAAGCATAATCAACTCATATATCTAGCCAGGGTTTCTCAACCTCAGCACAGCTGACATTTGGGGCTGGATATGTTTTTGTTTTGGGGGATTGTCCTGTGCATTGTAGAATGTTTAGCAGTGTCCCTGGCCTCTACCCACTAGATGCCAGTAGTGTCCACTCAGTTTTGACAACCAAAAATATCTCCAGATGTTGCCAATTGTAACCTGGGAGCAACCCCTCCACCCGCATTAAACACACTGAGATTTCAGGGAGACTGTCTCAAAGAAAGACCAATATGGAGTCACTGTGAATACTGAAGATCCAGAGAAGATATTTGGTGTATTTGGGTAGCTGGGGCCCTGACTTAATTGGAACATTTGGGTAGTGGGTGAATACTCATAAGTTAATTAATTCTACATAAAGTCAGGTGCAAAAATATATATGCACATGGACATAGAAACACAAGGATGAAACCATGAAGTTTCATGATAAATACTTATGTCAAAATGCATGTTTTTCCTCCTATAGTCACTGAGGGGAGCTTTATGCTTGTGCCAGAGGTGCTTCATTATCCAGGGTGGTGGTGGGGCTGCCCTTGGGAACTGCTTCTGCTTTGAAATCTCTACCCGTGGCAAGTCTTCATCTTCTGGAAACAACTAGCAGTTACCAAAAATGGTGAACAAGGTAGACAACCAAATTAGGTGATGATGTGTTTTTCTCAAAAAGCAGATGTGACCACGAAGTAATAAGATTGATCTTTCTCTGCAAAGCTTGTTCAATGATTGTTGTGTGTTTGGTGGTTTTGTTAAACAAATAATACAGTAATAATACTAGCTACCAGTCACCGAGAGCTTACTATGTGCTTCGTAGTATGCAATATTCATTTCATTGAATCATCATAAGAACTCTGTGATCTATCACCATATATAAAAATTAACTCAAAATGGATCAACAACTTAAATGTAAGAGCTAAAACTGGTAGAAAACATAGTTGCAAATCCTTGTGACCTTGGATTAGGCAATGTTTTTAAAAATATGACACCAAAAGCACATGCAATAAAAAAAATAATAAATTGGACTTCATCAAAATTAAAAGCTTTTGTGTTTCAAAGAACACTACCAAGAAAGTGAAAAGACTGTCGCAGAATGGGAGAAGATATTTGCAAACCACATATTGGATAAGGGATTAATATAAAGAACATATAAAGAACTCTTACAAACCAACAATAAAAAGATAAATAAACTGATTTTAAAATGGGCAATGTAAATATACATTTTTCCAAAGAAGATATACAAATGGCCAATAAGCATGTGAAAAGATGCTCAACATCATTAGCCATCAGGGACATGCAAATTAAAACTACAATGAGATACCACTTTACACCCAATAGGATGACTGTGATAAAGAAGACAGACAATACCAAGTGTTGGCAAAGATGTGGAGTAATTGGAACCCTCATACATCGTTGACGGGAATGTAAAATAGTGCAGCTGCTGTAGAAAAGTTTGGCAGTTCCTCAAAAAGTTGAACATAGAGTTACCATATGACTCAGCAATTCCACTCCTAGATAGGTACCCAAGAGAAATAAAACATATGCTCACAACAAAAACTTGTACAGGAATGTTTATAGCAACAGTATTCATAATAGCAAAAAAATGGAGACAATACAAATGTCTGTCAACTGATGAATGGATAAACAAATTGTGATACCCTCATCCAGTGGACTATTTTTCAGCCATAAAAAGAAATAAAGTACAGTTATTAATACATAGTATAACATGGATGAACCTTGAAAATATTGTATGATTCCATTTATAAGAAATGTCCAGAATAACCAAATGCATAGAGGCAGAAAGTAGATTAGTGGTTACCAAAGAATGGGAGGAAGAGGGAGTGGGGAGTGACTGCTTAGGGTTATGGGGCTTCATTATGGGATGATGAAATGTTCTGGATTAGATAGTGGTGATGGCTGCACAACTTTGTGAACATACTAAAAAACACTGAATTGTACAAAAGGGTGAATTTTGTGGTGAGTGAATTGTATCTCAATTTTTAAAAAAGAACTCTGTGAAGTGATTACTATTATTACCTCTCTTTTACGTAACAGAAAACTCATGTTCAGAGACAACAAGTTATTCTAGGTGGCTGAATAAAATGTGAAAATCCCCCTTTGCACCTCCAAACACTTAGCAGTTTGGTATATTTGCTTTTAGTCCTTTTTCATGCAGTCACGTGTGTGTGTGTGTGTGTGTGTGTGTGTGTGATATAAATCTAAATCACGTTATACCTATTGTCCTACACTTTGCTGGCTGTTTTATTCTGTGTTTTACTTTAGAGATCAGTCCATGCATATTCATGTAGAGAGAGACAGAGACAAAGACAGAATGAGAGAAAGGAGTTCCTTAGTATTTCATAGAATGAATGCATCGTAATTTATTTAATCATTTCTCCTATTGATGGATACTTCAGTCCATCCATTCTGTAAACAATGTGTTTATTCCCCAGTGTTCTATCCTTTCTGGTGTCTCCACTCTCCCTGGATTCTCTCTCCTCTACTCTCATGTTACCTGCTATCCAGTGGTACCTACTCAGTACTTTCATTAGACAAGAGGGTCCTGCCCTGGACTGTGTACTTTGGAGGTCCTTACATATGCAAATACATACAATGTAAATTAATTGAGGACTACCTGAGCACCTTTGTCATCCGGAATCCAGCAGTCAGCACAGGTACAATGTGACCCATATCTTTAAACATCTACTCTACTAACACTGTTCAGGTCTCAAGGAAACACTTCTCCACATCTCTTGCCCCATGTCCCTAAAACAAAAGGCAGCTGCCTCTAAATAAGTGCTGCTGCCATAGAGATGGATGCTGCTTCTGAGTTTGAAGAGGAATTGAGCAGGGTAAGTATTTAGACAACTAACTGGTCAAATCCTTCCTGTCAGACTGCGTGAAGTATAATAGATTATTGCACGACAAAGTGTCTCCCAGTAGTAGTAGAAAATGGATGCTGAGCCTCCATTTTCTTGCTTCTCTTCATGTTCTAAATCCTGATTCTCCTATTACTCACACTTGTTGCACAGAATGGCAGAGGAGCATTTAACAATATTAAACAATAATATTATATTAAATTATATATCCTATTATTTAATATAGCCTATTATTTTAAATTTGTATGTATGTAGGTCTAGGCATAACATCTGTGAAGCTATTAAGATAACCAATTCTTTACATCGGCAACCGGATGGACTGTGGTAAATTGTTTGCAAAGATAGCTGCCAGTAATGCCTCCCATCCCTGTCCACTCATGGCATTTCTCCCATCAAGAAGTGGAGTCCATGGGGCTTTCCCTGGTGGTGCAGTGGTTGAGAATCTGTCTGCCAATGCAGGGCACACGGGTTCGAGCCCTGGTCTGGGAAGATCCCACATGCCGCGGAGCAACTAGGCCCGTACGCCACAACTACTGAGCCTGCGCGTCTGGAGCCTGTGCTCCGCAACGAGAGAGGCCGCGATAGTGAGAGGCCCGCACGGCGCGATTAAGAGTGGCCCCCGCTTGCCGCAACTAGAGAAAGCCCTCGCACAGAAACGAAGACCCAACACAGCCATAAATAAATAAAAAATAAATAAATAAATAAAAATTAAAAAAAAAAATCACTTTGAGAATGAAAAGGGAACACAGCCTCAACCCCAGCGCTCCGTTCTCATGTTCTTGTGCATCTTGACCTTTCACCCGTGTCTCTCCCTGAATCCCTCCAAACCATAGTTATCTCACAGCTGATGAACTTTAGTGCAACCCAGGATCTCTTTTATCTCTTTTGCTGAGCCTTGCAAGTGGGCTTTTAATAAATGTTTACCCTGAACATTGGCATGTAGGAAGACGGTCATTTTGGGGGAAACTCCTTCATTGTGTTGATCTCCACAACTGTTTAGCAACAGGGTAGTTTTAAGATTCTCCGGTAAGGCTGGAATTCTGACATGCTTTTAAAATTTAAATTATAAAAATAGTAAAAACGAGAAAAAAATTCATCTCCACATTATATCGCACTATCTGGCAATAAGCTAATGTATGAAATCTTTGAAAGGTCGAGAATGATAAAATTTTCCATTTGCCATTCTATTTTAAGGAAACTCACAGTTTTAATACATATAACAGTAGTTAACTTGTCTTCATTCTGCTTAAACTTTGGGAAAGAAGAAGTAGAAACTTGATTTGCTGGTATTTGCTGAGTAGAAAATAGCAAGCGTCTTTACAATAGACCAATTTCATCAGCCTTATAAATAAAATTATTCAAGCAAAGATTATGCTTAGAAATAAATTCTCTGAATAATGTTACATATCTTTTTCTGCAGCTTAGTTGCTTATTTTTTTTTCTGGCTCTATCATATACCCTCTTTATTCCCCACGCTAAACATTCTCCAAGGTATTTTTCCACTTAAATCATTTTTCTGTACTTGAATAGTTTCTATCTTGTCCCTTCCCTCAATCCACTTGCAGGAACTGATTTTTTGCCCCTATTGAATTTTATTTTTAGGAAATTTGGTTCAGCACCATCTTTAAATGCTTTTTAATAGTAAGAATAACAACAACAATAATATCTATAACACATAGAACATTTAACTATGTGCCAGATATTATTCTAAATAATTTACATGTATTAACATTTAATATTCTTAACAACTCTAAGAGGAAGGTACTATTATTAGTCTCATTTCCTAGATGACTTGACAGCACAGAGAAGTTAAGTAACTAAGGTTGCAAAGCTAGTAAGTGGTAGAGATAGGATTCAAACCCAGGAGGATTTAGTTTAACCACAAGGCTAACCTCTAGGTCCTGATAAGGTTTTAGCCTCATAATGTTGCTTCATTTTATTTTTTCCTTTCCCACTGATATCATCCTGGCCCAAGACGTTATTTTCATCCATCACCGTGTTCTTGCACATCTTGACTTTCACTCATGATTTCCTGGGATCCCTCCAAACTATAGTTATCTCACAGCTAATGAACTTTAGTGCAACCCAGTACCTCCCTCAGGCTCCTGAGAGGTGGAGGGCTACTTGTCTCCCTAAACTCAAGAATTTATTGTGTAAACTCAATATCCAAAGTAGGAGTGAATAGGTCATTCATTAGCTTTAGCTTTATTTATTACATAGCTTAATTTAAGTATAATTAATACCAAGAACTGCACATATTATGTGTACAATTTGATGAGTTTGGACATATGCAAACCCCAGTGATACTATCACCACTGTTAAGGCAAGAGACATCCAAAACCTCTCAGACATTCCTTTTGTGTATGTTTCTCTCTCTCTCTCTCTGGTAAGAACACTTAACATGAGATTTGTCAGGAAAACAAATTTTGAAGTGCACGATACCGTATTGTCAACTACAGGCACTATGTTGTACAGCAGATATCTAGAACTTACCTATCTTTTTTTTTTTTAATTTTTTAAAATTTTATTTATTTATTTATTTATGGCTGCGTTGAGTCTTTGTTTCTGTGCGAGGGCTTTGTCCAGTTGCGGCAAGCGGGGGCCTCTCTTCATCGCGGTGCACGGGCCCCTCACTGTCGCGGCCTCTCTTGTTGCGGAGCACAGGCTCCGGACTCGCAGGCTCCGGACGCGCAGGCTCAGCAGTTGTGGCTCACGGGGCTAGTCGCTCCGTGGCATGTGGGATCTTCCCAGACCAGGGCTCGAACCCGTGTCCCCTGCATTGGCAGGCAGACTCTCAACCACTGCGCCACCAGGGAAGCCCACCTATCTTGCATAACTGAAACTTTATACCCATTGAATAGCAATACCCCATTTCCCCTGCCCCCCACCCCTCCAGCCTCTAGTAACCACTATTGTATTCTCTGCTTCTATGGGTTTGACTATTTTGGATACCTCATACAAGTAGAATCATGCAGTGTTTGTCTTTCTCTGTTGGGCTTATTTCACTTAGCATGATGTCCTCCAGGTTCATCCATGTTGTTACAAATGGCAGGATTTCCTTCCTTTTAAAGACTGAATAAGGACTTCTCTGGTGGCGCAGTGGTTAAGAATCCACCTGCCAATGCAGGGGACATGGGTTCGAGCCCTGGTCTGGGAAGATCCCACATGCCGTGAAGCAACTAAGTCTGTGCACCACAACTACCGAGCCTGCGCTCTAGAGCCTGCAAACCACAACTACTGAGCCCACGTGCCACAGCTACTGAAGCCTGCGCACCTAGAGCCTGTGCTCCACAACAAGAGAAGTCACCGCAACGAGAAGCCTGCGCACCTCAACAAATAGTAGCCCTGCTCTCTGCAACTAGAGAAAAGCCCATGTGCAGCAATGAAGACCCAATGCAGCCAAAAATAATAGTAATAAAAATAGAATAAGTTTATAAAAAAAATAAACGCTCAATAAGATTCCATTGTATGGTAAAGGAGATGTGGCACATATATACAATGGAATATTACTCAGCCATAAAAAGGAACAAAACTGAGTTATTTGTAATGAGGTGGATGGACCTAGAGTCTGTCATACAGAGTGAAGTAAGTCAAAAGAGAAAAGCAAATACCATGTGCTAATGCACATACATGGAAACTAAAATCTGGTACTGGTGAACCTAGTGGCAGGGCAGGAATAAAGTTGTAGACGTAGAGAATGGACTTGTGGACACGGGGGTGGGGGGAAGGGGAAGCTGGGATGAAGTGAGAAAGTAGCATTGACATATATACACTATCAAATGTAAAACGGATGGCTAGTGGGAAGCAGCCGCATAGCACAGGGAGATCAGCTCGGTGCTTTGAGACAACCTAGAGAGGTGGGATAGGGAGGGTGGGAGGGAGGCTCCAGAGGGAGGAGATATGGGATATATGTATACAGATAGCTGATTCACTTTGTTGTACAGCAGAAACTAAAACACAACATTGTAAAGCAATTATAATCCAATAAAGATGAAAAAAGAGAAAGATTCCATTGTATGTATATACCACATATTCTTTATCTGTTCATCTCTTGATGGATGCTTGAGTTGTTTCCACATTTTGGTCATTAGTTTTAGAATATATCAGTGATCTGGAAGTGCCCTTCAGATCTGAAGCAGAAACTGAGGGAGAGGTGTCCCACGAAAAGATGGCCCACAGGAACAGGAAAAGCCATGTTTCTCTGGGTGGAGTGGGAATGACAAGATAAGAGTGGATCAGGCTCCTGTGGACCTATCTCTGACAAGTCTATGAATTTAGAGCTTTGCAAAAAAGCCAAGTTTCTCCTTAAGGTAGAAGCAGCCTTGACAAATGGCTCATGTTTCAGGCAACCACATGGGTAGAGAACATAGTACTTCCACATCCTCCTGAGCCTGAGAAGTCCAGGAAGCTTGGAAGATGGTTAATACAGGAGGTTCTGAAGACCTGGTGAAGTCTTCAGGGACGAGAGATGGAAGTACATTCCTCTCCTAAAGAAGCCAGAGGGCCAAGACTGAAGAGAACCCATTCCAGAGCCAGAGGAGAGGAAAGAAGCCCTGGAAATCCCACGAGTTGGAGCAGTGGTGCCAGCCTTCCACAGGTTAGGCCTAATCAGATAAGATAGACTGGTGGCTGTAGGCTGAATCTGACCCACAGACATGTTTTGTTTAACATGCTTTCCTGTTTTAAAGTCATTTAAATGTTACTTGTCATCATTAATATTAGGGAGAGTTCACCCCAAAGTTCAGATTCCTGATTCCTCTTGATTTCCAGTTCTTCACATTCTCACTTGGAAATGAGTAGTGTCTACGCCCTTTAGACTGGCTTGAGCTGTCTGGCTCTTTACTGTCCCTTTCACTGTCAGTTATCTTTACATCTGACCTGCTTCACCTATTTATGTTACCTGCTTGGCTAGTTAGGCATTTAATTTTGCCACCTGTGCACTGCCTCCTGAGCAGCTTATGTGTACCACTTCCCAAAAGAAATTTCTACACCTGCTTAACAGATGTTTCCTGGAGCCGTCTCAAAAAGGGTGTCAAAAAAAGACATAAGCTATACGTACTTAATATTTCAAGAAACTTTATAACTTGAGTTGTAAAGTTATAGCTTGTAAAGCAAGAGTTGTGTTTCTCTGCAGTTATATGTAATGAAATCCTTCAACAAATGGGGCCTGTGAGCTTGTTTAAAAACACACATGGAAAGTAGCAGTTAGAGAGATAGCATGCATCCTATGTAGGAACCAGCTATGGGGAGAGAGAACCTCTTTTTAAAAGGGAGAGAACCACAATGAGATACCACTACATTATTAAAATAGCTAAAATAAAGAAGAGTGATAATACCAAGTGCTGGTGAGGATGGGGAGAGACTGGATCTCTCATACATTGTTGGCGGGAATGTAAAATGATATAGCCACTCTGGAAAATAGTTTGGCAGTTTCTTCAAAAATTAAATATGCACTTACCATATGACCCATCAATCATAATCTTAGGTATTTATTCCAGAGAAATGAAAATTTAAGTTCACACAAAAACCTGTACACAAATTTTCATAGTAGTTTTATTTGTAATAGTAAAAAGATTGGAAACAACCCATATGTACCTCACCTGGGGAATGGATGAACAAATCTTGGTACATCCATACAATGGAATACTACTCAGCAATCAAAAGGAATGAATGTGGGCTTCCCTGGTGGCGCAGTGGTTAAGAATCTGCCTGCCAATGCAGGGGACACGGGTTCGAGCCCTGGTCTGGGAAGATCCCACATGCCGCTGAGCAACTAGGCCCGCGAGCCACAACTACTGAGCCTGCGCGTCTGGAGCCTGTGCCCTGCAACAAGAGAGGCCGCGATAGTGAGAGGCCCGCGCACCGCGATGAAGAGTGGCCCCCACTTGCCACAACTAGAGAAAGCCCTCGCACGGAAACGAAGACCCAACACAGCCATAAATAAATTAAAAAAAAAAAAAAAGACTTACTGCCTGTTAAAAAAAATAAAATAAAATTGTTGATGATTAAAAAAAAAAAAGCAATGAATGTTTGATACCTGTCACAACAGGGATGGGACTCAAGGGCATTATGTTTAGGTAAAAACATCGAAAGTTTACATGCTCTATGATTCCATTTATATAACATTCTTGAAATGACAAAACTACAGAAATGAAAAACAGGTTAGTGCTTACTATGGGGCAAGGATAGAGTAGGGGGGTTAGAAGGGGAGGTAGATTTGTGAATACAAAAAGGTAGGTGGCATGAGGGAGTTTTTTTGTGATGATGGAACAGTTTCATATCCTGGTTGTAGTGGTTACACAAATGATACCTGGAATAAAATTTCGTGTGCACACACACACACAAATGTTTTTAAAAAAATGGTAAAAACTAAGTTCTGTAGTCTAGTTAATGATAATGTATCATTGTCAATTTCCTGGTTTTGATATCTTACTAAAACTTTATAAGATATTGCCATTGGGGGGAACCTGGGTGAAGGGTAAATGGGATACTGTACTATTTTTTGCAATTTCTTGTGAATCTTTATTTCAAAATAAAAATTAAAAAAAATAAAGGAAAGTAGGCTGAATGCCTAGGACTGGTGTTGGGGAGGTGAGCAAGAGGAGCATGAAGGAGGCAAACTGGGCCTGAGAAATATTTCCAGAAGTTTAACCTACCAGAGGCTTAAACTTGCTCCCAGTCATCACTTCTGCTGTCACTACCTCTTTAGTGCTCTTTATTCTGACCATGTTAAGACAGTTGTTCCTCTATTGTTTCTTAGTTATGGTGCTGAGCAGAGAACTAGATCTATTTCTGATGATAAACCAATCAATCTCAGCCCACTGGGTGTAATCTCCAGGACTTCAACCCTTTTCAGTTATTAGTTTTCCTATTACCTAATATTCAGAGTCTGCCTCTTTGCTGTCAGAGGTGTGTTTTTTTTTTTAACATCTGAATTTGATGCCATTGCAGATGCTAGAAGTTGCCAGAAGGCTGTCCTCCAGATAACTGTCCCTTGCTCTAGCTTGTATCGATGTTTTGTTGCAATTAGCATTCAGAATATGCACTGTCATCTTATTAAAATTTATATTTTTTAATGGAGAAAGCACATGGAGAGGTGATTGTGGAGCTGTAGTTTACCCTTGATCTTCTTGGTTGCCCGTGTCTAAATTAAGCTGAACCTCTGGGCTTCTGCTATTTCTAAACAGGCATCACAATTTACTAAGGTTAATGCCTGGGGGAACATTAACCTTGCAGACACTAATCTAATTCAGTGCCATCACAAGTGCATAATGCAGGAATTTGGAGTTTTGCCAAAAAGCACTATTCAAATGAAGATTCAGTTGGCAAGGGGTGGGAAGGTGGGTGTGGATAAGGGAAGGAGAACTCCAGAAATGGTTATATAGATATTTTAATGCCTTTTCTTTCCCTCGCCTCTCAGAGGTTATGTTTAAGTATTGCAGAGAGATGCTAAATAAATCTTCAGACTATTATGAAGAAATCTTAATGAAGGTGTTTCATCCCATGGTACGTTTCTGATGCTCATAATCACTCAACATTCACTGAGCATCTATGTTACATGGCTGACCTTGTGCTAGGGTGCGGACACAAAGATGAGTAATTGTAAGCCATCGCAGTATGCATAAGCACCTCAGGGCGCCCAATAAATGTTAGTTGAATGAAGGCACCATTAAGGAGGTCACGGTTTGGCTAAGGTCACTTAAAGGGCCTCCAAGTGTTGAGACATTAATTGTGCAATTCTAGTTCCACACAGACCATAACCATGTCTTTTGCCATACAGACCGAGAAGGTTTGGGCCCCAGGTGAAGTGAGGGGGAAATACCATGTAAGACCTTGCGCAACAGGGTCCAGGGCCGTATTTCTTGATCTTTCTCTGTGCTCACACCCTGCATATGGTTGCAGGCACTTAACCGGGTTTGCTAGTTTCAAGAGCGCTGTGTTGCCGCTTTCGGAAAAGGTAGCATTTGGGGTGCTGGTGGTCAACGACTGGAGGTCGCAGGGAAGAGGACTGGGGAAGAGAGGAGAAACGAAAAAGCCAAAAAATTCTGAAAGATAACCTTTCACTTAGGTCCCCGCCCCTTCCTTTGCCCCGAGCCTGAAATGCACCCGGCCACCGAGTCCTCCACTTCTCAGAGCGATAAGCACTGATTAAAGCTGAAGGCGGACCCCCGTCTCATAGACATTTCCTCAGTTCTGATCTTTTTCAAATTGCTTTCCTCCCAGGCCCAGCCCGAAGGGACCCCGCGGCTCAGGGCCAGCTTCCCCGGCCACACTGGGCTGGTGACACGCAGGCGCCGGAATCGAAGCCACGCTGGGTCTTCCCAGCCTGGTCCCCGGCCCAGGGAGGGCCGGCGCCGCCGAGCGCTTCCCCGTGTGCGGGGCTTCCCACAATGCACCGCGCCGGCAGTGGCGGCGACCGCGGCGGCGCTCTAGCCGCGGCATGTCTGCGTCTCTACTGCTCTGGGAGGAGGAAGAGAAGGAGGAAGAGGAGGAGGAGGAGGGGGAGGAAGAGGAGAAAGGCGCAGGGGTGGGAGCTGTTGCCGAAGCTGCCACAGCAAAAGTTCTCCCCCCTCCCCCCTTCCCCTCCTCTTAAGGCCCCTAGAAAGGTTGAAGCTGCCGCCGTCTGCAATCGGTGACCGCGCGACTCGGCACCCGCCCGCGGTAAAGCGCTCGGCCTGGCAGGCCCGGGCCCGGGGGAGGGAGGGGGAGGGGGCGGCGCGCGGGGGGAGCGCGCGGCGGTAACGGCCTGACCCGGGGGGAGCGGGCCGTGGCGAGGCCGAGGGTGGCCAGGGGACCGGCCGAGGCCGAGGGAAACGCAGGAGCTGGCTGGGGGACGGGAGGAAGCAGGGCGCGGATGGTGGGTTGGGGGGTTGAGAAAGGATAATGACGGGGGTGGCTGAAGCGAGAAGGCGGCCTCCGAGGCCTGAGGGGGGTGTCAGAGGTAGGGAAGGAGGTGGGATGGTTGCACAGGGTGGCCAGAGGGTGCTGGGTGTGGGTGTGAAAAGCTTAGGAAGACACCAGGTCTCTGATCACCGTGCCTGGTGCAGTGCTTTATGCACCGCAGGCCTCAGTCACTGTTGCTGCCTGAATGTGTTCTTTGGGAGAAGGGAAGGGCAGGGGTTGGAGAAAAGAGAATCCTTGCAGGAAACGTAGTGGGAGCGTGCACTAGGAGAGAGGCCGGAGGGAAAGATGCCGGGTAGGTGGAGGAATGCAGGGGGTGGCTGTGGAGGAGTCTTGAGGATTCTGGGGGGGTGTTCATTGTGCAGATACATTAGGTATTTCGTTGTGGAAAGAACTGAAGCGTTTCTAAGGAAAGAAAAGAAGGGATATAAGGAGTTTCCCTGAATAGAAAGGGTAGGTTTGAAGCAAGAGGGAGTGCTAAATACTGGAGAATATGAAGAGAATGCATGATAGAATAGACAGATGTAGCAGAATTAGTAAGTGTTGGCCCAAGGACTAAAGAGTTATTCCAGATGGGCCAGGATGGCCTAGTTCCAAACCTGTTTGGGCTCTTCTGTAGATGACATCCGGTAAGTGCGGGTACCGGCAGTGGTTGGGGTCACTGAGAATTAGACCTTAGTCTGTCGTTTGGTCTGAGACATTTTAGACCTGCACCAGTGAATATGAGAATCTCTGAAGCAGACCTTAAGAAAATGCCTGGCCTACAGGGATTCTCTAGGCCATGGAGTTTAGATTTTAGCAATTTTGAAATATTATCACTTACCAGAGGCTGGGTGAACTCTATGCTGGCAGATGCTGGAATGGAAATTACTTGACTTGGCGGTTTTCTTCTTCACTGCCCAGCTTATCTGGTCCAAGAGAACTGTTGCCATATTATGCAGCTTGGGTTGCAGTACACAGGGTTATAATTAATGGTGGGGAGAATTCATGCTTGGTGGCCCTTCTTTGGAGACTCGATTTGTAGCTCACGTTAGTCTAACTGACTGGATTGGTTCCATAACCCTGGGGCTGGTGGGAGATCTTTTGCCATTCACTGTTCCTGAATGGATACTCTCACTGAGGCATGGTGGTATTGAAGAAAGTGCATCAGCCTACAAAGTGTGGGCCTGCAGAATGGAGGATTAGGATATCTGTTTTGGTCTTAAGTTGCAAGGAGGTCAGGACTGGTTGTTTTGAGGTCTAGGAGAACCTGAAGAGACTGGATGATTCTAGAGCCAGGTTGGAGGGAGTACTAGCATTTCCCTATCAGGAAATGTACCCAGGCTGTTGGATTTGCTGAGCTCACACCGGACTGGATTTTGAAGAGGGAACTCTGGGCTAGAACCATACCCTTAAAATGTATCTGAAAATTAGTCACCTTTTGTATTATTAAGAAAGACTATATACACATTATGTTGTTATATGTTAATTAATTAAACTGAAGAGAGGGTAGTATGAAAAACCCTTTTATGGATATAGAGGGTGGAGGGATTAAACGCGAAGACAGAAATTTGGGGGAGGGATGGGAAAATTCAGTCATTCATTCTTTCAGCAAATAACTCTAAAGGAGAATAATTTAGCATTTGAGTAGATAAGGGCTTTTATTAAAATTTTTCTTATAGAAATAATCCAGGATTATTTTTAAAAGATCTGGAAAACTTTCCATGTCAGTACATTTGGAGTTATTTGTTCTTTTTAAGGGCTTCAATATATTACATAGTAGCATGTACCCATTTTTATTGTCATCATAGTATGAGAAAGTCTGTTTTCCTTCCCCTCTTTGGCACTGTATATTATCAGTTCTTTTAATTTTTGTAAGTTTAATGGATTTAAATAAAGTATATCATTATTTTTCTCTCCTTTAAATTATATGAAATTATACATGTACATAATTTAAAAAATTGTCCTGAGGGAGCTTATAATGAAAAGCAATAACCCCTGTCTCACCTGTCCATTGCAGTCCCACTTTCCAGAGACTACTTTTAATCATTACTTTTTATAGTTCTTATCATGCTTTTCTCTAGGTCTCCAAGTAATATGCATGTACTCTTATTTCTTGATTGATCAAAATGATGTTAAAAAAGGAGTCAAGAGACTTCTTACTATGAGTGGAAAGGATTTGTGTCACTGTCATTATACCTTTTCTCCTTTTCAAACTTTGATAGTTATTATTTTAGCTTTTTAATTGATATCTTTATATCTTTAATATTCTTAAAGAAAAACATTTAAAATTAGACTGGAAAAACTGGGTGAGATGATTAAGGGAAGTTTGATGGATGGACCTTTAGGAAAGACTAGGTTGTAGGAAATAGCATCTTTGCAGCATAAGTGTTGCTGGTTAGAGATGAGGAGGAGTTGCTTGGCAGTGATAGTTGTTCATCTTGGAAGTAGTTACCAGGTCAACTGTGCAGAATTCTTTGACAGTCTTCAGGAGAGTTTTAGTGTGGGGAATCTGGGAATGGATTAAAATGGTCCTTGATTGTTCTTTCCAGGCTTCTGTGGCAGTTCTTATGTTTAGGAAGGAAGGAATGGATTGGTGTGAATATGTGTTTCTTCTTTGTGGAGGAGAGAGGGAGGGATGGGGAAATTTGATAAGAGGGAGAGGAGGATGAGGGACAGGGTATGATGGAGATGGTGATAATTTTGTGGGAGGCTGAAGAAAAGGTAAAGAATTCTGAGGACATTTGGATATAGTTGACTGTGAAGGAGATTTTTACAGTGGTGAGACAGATTTGTGGCAGTCTTTAAGGAAATTAGCATATTTAAGTCACTAATAAGTTGGGAATACGGTGGAAAAGAGCATGCTGCTCATGTATTATGATAGATTCATAAAATACTGGTTTTTGAAATTTAGTATGAGGTACAACGTCCCTGAGTCAGGGTGACAGATATTGGGTGTATAGAAAGAAAGATGTTGCTCCTCTTTTCAGGAGTCTTGTTTAAGTAACCCCACCTCTTGAGAATCTTCCTTACTTTGAATAAGAATAGCACTCATATGTTGATTATATAGTGCTGAATCTTATACTAGTTTATGGGAATTATTTCTCTTTGTTTTGCAAATGGTAGCTAGATTGTAACCTGCTCTAGATCTGAGACTTTCTTTAATCTCTGGGGAAACTCACAACAGCTTGTTTCTGTCAATTAATTAATTAATTAATTAATTAATTAATTTATTTATTTATTTTTGGCTGTGTTGGGTCTTCGTTGCTGCGTGTGGGCTTTCTGTAGTTGTGGCGAGCGGGGGCTACTCTTCCTTGCGGTGCTCAGGCTCTCTCATTGTGATGGCTCCTCTCGTTGCAGAGCGTGGGCTCTAGGCTAATGGGCTTCAGTAGTTGTGGCACACGGGCTCAGTAGTTGTGGCGCATGGGCTTAGTTGCTCTGTGGCACGTGGGATCTTCCTGGACCAGGGATCGAACCCATGTCCCCTGCATTGGCAGGCGGATTCTTAACCACTGCACCACCAGGGAAGTCCCAGCTTGATTCTTTTTAAAATTTTTTTTAAAAATTAATTTATTTTATTTATTTATTTTTGGCTGCGTTGGGTCTTCGTTGCTGTGCGCGGGCTTTCTCTAGTTGTGGTGAGCGGGGGCTACTCTGTTGTTGCGGTGCGCGGGCTTCTCATTGTGGTGGCTTCTCTTGTTGCGGAGCACGGGGTCTAGGCACCACGGGCTTCAGTAGTTGTGGCACGTGGGCTCAGTAGTTGTGGCTCGCGGGCTCTAGAGCGCAGGCTCAGTAGTTGTGACGCACGGGCTTAGTTGCTCTGCGGCATGTGGGATCTTCCCGGCCCAGGGCTCGAACCTGTGTCCCCTGCATTGGCAGGCAGATTCTTAACCACTGCGCCACCAGGGAAGCCCCCCAGCTTGATTCTTAAGTGCTTAGTAAGTACTTGTTGAATGTTTGATAGAAAGTAGTGTTCACCGTTACTGATGGTGGTGGGACTGTGTGGAATTGCTGAGCACTATGGAGGTATTGCAGACAAAATTGTGTGTGTATGTATTTGAGAGAGTGAAGGACAAAGGGATATCTGACTGGGGAAGGCCTTTAGATATAAGGGAAGGCAGAATGGATTAAAATGGGACTGGAACAATCCTGCAGAAACACCTAATGGGTGGGACCAAAGGTTCTCTTCCAATCTGAGGCTAGTTTAATCTGAGTAAATCTGGTCTGGAGCTGGGGGCTGGTTTAATTTGGATTTTCTTACCTTAGGCCTAAATGACTGTTTAGAGATCTTTAGCTGTTTTAAGAATCTGTCTGATTTAATTCGTTTTTAGGATAATAAAAAAGTGTTAGGTGAAGTTTCTTCCCTCAAGGAATTTATGGTATTTTTATTCTTTTAGGGGGAGAAAGACATTTGTGAAGTAATTCTATAGCAGTGTAAGATTTCAGAAAATTGATATTTTCCTCTTTTTTCCCACAGTTCCCTGGCTCTCCCACAGTCTGCGTTTTCCCCACAATCCTCCATTCTTTCCTAAAATTCCCTGTCCCTTCCACTATTCTTTTTCCTTTCAGAATCTCCATCTCTCTTACAATTCCGCATGTATCCCCAAATTCCCTTTCTTGCCACTCTATCACAATTACCCCTTCTTTCACAAAATTACCCCTTCTTTTACAAAATTACCCATTCTTTCTCCAAATTCCCTATTATATTCCACAGTTCTTTCCCTCCCACAATTGTTTCTCTCCCACAATCCTCCATTCTCTCCCACAATCCTCAGTTCTTTCAGAAAATTGATTTTTTAAAACAAGTATCAAAAGTATACAGTACCTCCAGATGAGGATTTTTGTATTTTGGTAGTCACTTTCAGTACTAGTGTTCAAAACATTTTTAGAACACCTTTTCTGATTTATCGTCTAGCACATTATATACAGTTTACTTATATATTGAGTACCTATTGTGTGCTCTTGAGGGGAGGGAATCTATAAAGGTGAGTAAAACATGGTCCCTATTCTCTAGGAGTTCATAATCCCTCTAGGATGGCACAGTTACAAATAATACAAGGCATAATGTTATTCTGAATGGTCTCATTGGGGACAAATCTTTTTAGTTTGAAAGATTTGATTTTTAGAAATGTTGAAGATCTGTCAGTATCAAGTAGCGTGAATAAAGAATAGTTTTGGTTTAAATTTAGTTAGTCATAGAAATGGGGATGATTTTCTTGATTGACTTATTAACTAACTTTGGAAAGTACTCCCAAAGAGGAATTTGGAAATATTTTGAACAGTGGCAATAGCTTCACATGTAATTAGTTAGGTACTAGATGAATTTTGGTTAAATGCATCAGATGGTTGGATAGATGGAGTGAATAAATAAGTAAGTGGTAGCCTCCCAAGGTAACTGTTTTAAAGAGGACCACACTGATTTTAATACGTAAGTAAATTCTGGCTCTGTTTGTTAACAGTTCATTACTGTGAAAAAGGTAGTTTATGATTAAGTTCCCACATGAGTTTTACAGACAGTAAGTGCTGTAGGAGTTCAGAGAATGGAGAAATGAGCATTGGCTAAGGTTTGGGGAAAGGATTTAAGTGTACTGTACTTTAGCTGGATATTTGAAAGGATTTCTTAGGGATCTCAGGACAGGAACTAAATTGCTCCAAATTTCTCTTGCAGCCCTAGAATGAACCTAGAGTCTGGATCTATTTTTGTCTGAAGGCTTTCTGCCTGTTTCATTTTAGCTACTCCTACTGGTTGGTTCCTTTTCAAATTTACCTTTGCTGGGTAGATTTTGAGCCCCCTGAAACAACTGGTGGGGGGGGGTGCTCTATTTCCATCTATGTCTAGTATAACTTGTAGTTTTTCCTTTTTTGAGCCTGTACCCCACAAATGACTTGGTCTCTGTGAGTGAAGAGTATGAGTCAACTCGGCTCTGTTTCCTGCATGCTTTTCTCAAAGTTGCTTTCTGAATTACAGAATAGAATAGACAAGAGAATTGAGGACATGTGTCCAGTAGACACGTGCTTGTTGAATAAATGAATGAATGAGAAAGTATCTGAGGTAATTTATCTAAATTATCTATATGTTTTGTTTCAATTTATTTATTCATAACCTGCCTTTTTCTACAAAGGGTTTAATGGGGCTGACAAAAATATGTATACCATAGATGAATTGAAATAATTGAAGTCTAGTTGAAGAGAAAATGAAAGAAATATCTGTTTAAAGAATATAAGACCTATCATTATGGATGTTAGAGAACTAAGAATAAAGTGGAAGATAAGCATTGGAGAAGGAAAGGTGTTATTTGATGGAAAGTATGATTCTGAAAGAAGAAAAAGGTTATTGATATATGACAGGTTATGGTTAGAGGAAAGCAAGGGAAGATTGAAGGTAGAGGATTATTGGAAATGGCTAATTGTGGGAGGAAGATGGTAAGACTGTTTGAAGGATGAGAGTTTCAGAAGTTTGGAATGTAGTGGAAATTATTTATGATGTTGATTTATAACTGAGGTTTCAGAAAATAATGGGATGAGTTTTTTTAGTCAGCAGGTAATGCACATTTGTTATGTGCAAAAGCACTGTTAGATGCAATCAGGGATACATCCTTTGGGATTTAGATTCTAATAGAGGGGCTGGACTTAAGCACAAATAACTACACTGTGATCACAAATGTATTATGAGAAAAATAATGTTACTTAAGTTAAAAGGTGGGAAAAAACATTTGATTAGGGGAAAGCCTGGGACTGCATTTAGTAGCATGGAAGTGGCATTTTAGCTAGTCTTTGAAGGGATGGACAGGATTCTGACTGGCAGAAATTATTAGAAAGAGCATTCCAACCCAAGGGATTAGCAAAAGCAAAAGCATGGAGGTGAGCAGCCAAGGAGATGTGAGGAATAGTGAGTTGGTTTTAATTTTTTTTACTATGATCCACAGTAAGGAAAACATGTCGTATCTTCACCTAACATAGGCATGTATGAATGTTTGTGTATATGTATAAAACAAAAGGTTTCAATAACAATAACTGTCCTTACCATGTTGGATGCACTCTATGTTTTCTATTATTGTTTGGCTAAAAAGAAAAAAAGAAAAGATGGCTGTCACTCATTAAATTGATTTCATGATGAACTAAGTAATTGATCATAACCTGTAGTTTGGAACACAGAGTTCATGAATAGGGCATACTTTGATATAAGGTAGGAAGGCTCAGTTGGGGTTGGGTTGAAAATGGATGGCCTTGAAAGCTAAGCTAAGTAGTTTGTATTTGATGTAACATAGTGTTGTGCTTGGTAAGCAAACAAGCTGGGTTTTAGTTTTGTCCCTTCTACTATTTACCTCCACTATGATTATGGAGAGAATTACTTCCTTCCTGAACCTCAGTTTTCTCATCAGGAAATTGATAATCATTATACCTTCTGGCAAGGGTTGCTGTGAGGATTAAAATATGTTAGTCTAGGATTTAAAGCATGCATAGAGCTACTGAACTTTTTTTGAGTAGAGAATTGAACCAAGGACTGTATATTAGATACCTTAATCTGACAATAGCTATACCATACAGGATAGATTGCGGGCAGTGTGGTGGTAGAGTATGATTGCAGGTGAGAAGCCCAGTTAGGAGGCTACAGGAGAAACTAAGAAGGGCTTGAATTAGTTTGATAGGAGGATTAGAAATGAGGGAGTGGGATGTGACTGGACGGAGAGAGGAGGGGAAGATGACTAGAAAATTAGAGTTGGGGAAAGAGTCAAAAGGCAGCAGCTGAAATTGGGTTACATCTTTGGGTAGTTTGGTAGGGTACATTAGAATAGATAGTTACAGTTTCTTGCATGTAGTAGGTCCTCAGTTGTTTGCTGAATGATTAAATATGTAAGGTGAGGATTGCATAGTGAGTGAAGACAGCGATAGATAGGTTTGAGAAGGAGGGTTTAGATTGGAGGGTGCTGGGCTTCCCTGGTGGCGCAGTGGTTGAGAATCTGCCTGCCAATGCAGGGGACACGGGTTCGAGCCCTGGTCTGGGAAGATCCCACATGCCGCTGAGCAACTAGGCCCGCGAGCCACAACTACTGAGCCTGCGCGTCTGGAGCCTGTGCCCCGCAACAAGAGAGGCCGCGATAGTGAGAGGCCCGCGCACCACGATGAAGAGTGGCCCCTGCTTGCCACAACTAGAGAAAGCCCTCGCCCAGAAACGAAGACCCAACACAGCCAAAAATAAATAAATAAATAAATAAATTAAAAAAAAAAAAAAAAAGATTGGAGGGTGCTTTTGATGGTCTGCCAGGATTTATTAATTCAGGAAATATTTTTGTATACTTACTGTGTGCAAGGTTCTGTTGTAGGCAGGTAGGCAGTATGAAGGATACACATTTATATACGACATAAACATGTTCATATTCTTCAGGAGCTTATCCAGGGACAAAAATGTGTACACACCTGTCTATGACAGAAGTACTATGGCAGGTTAAACTTTGTGGACGAATTGGTAGGTAGCTTAGAGCTTAAAGGATAAATAGGATTATAGTAGGCATGATGATGAGGGTTGGCATTCCAAGAGGAAGGAGTGATATGAGTGACAGTGAGAAAAATTCTGGATATGCTGAGGGGTTGGTGGTCTACGTTAGCTGGAATTTAGAGTTCATGTTGATGAATGGAGGAGAAAATAAAGCTGTAAAGTAGACATCTAAAAATCCAGACCAAACTGGTTTTTAAAAATTTGTTGAGAAATAACATACAGAATGCTCTCCAAGGGGGGAAAGTGGAGGGGGTGGGGTGGTGGTGGGGGTGGGATGAATTGGGAGATTGGGATTGACATATATACACTAATATGTATAAAATAGATAACTAATAAGAACCTGCTGTATAAAAAAAACAAAGATTCAAAAAAAAAAAGAATGCTCAAATCTTAAGAGTACAGGTTAATTTTTTCTTTTAGGTTTACATTGATGTAATCACCACCCAGTTCAATACAAAGAACATTCCCAACATCCCGGAAGGTTTCCTCATGTGTCCCCTCCAAGGTGATGTCTCCTTCAACCAAAAGTAACTACTATTCTGACCTCTATCACACAGAGTAGTTTTGTACGTTTTTGAATTTCATATTAGTGGAATCATACTTCTGTGTCTGGTTTCCTGTGCTTACCATATGTCTGTGAAATTCATCCATGATATGTGCAGCAGTAGTTCATTCTTTTTCATTGCTCTGTGGGGTTCATTATGTGAATATACCACAATGTATTTATCCATTCCATGATTGTTGGAAAATTGAGTAGTTCCTACTTTTTGGAAATAATAAAGAGTTTTAACTTGACTCAGTATGTAGTGGAGAGCCACTGATGATTTCTGAGTGGGTTTAAGAATACTAATCTGGTGACCTGTTTTGTTTGTTTCTCTGTTTTTTGCAATGAGGAGAACCTAGTAACTAGAAGATTATGACAGAAGTGTGAAGTATTGAGAATCTAAGTTGGGATAGTGGTAGTGGGAATAAAAGGAAAGGGATTGATGTAAGAAATATTTCAAAGAAAGAATTGAAGGATTTGATGGCATATGGGCTTTTGGGAAACAGTGAAGAAAAAGAGAAAAAGAAAAGTTAAGGGAAACTCCAGGACATTTAGTTTGGGTGACTGTGAGAATGGTGGTGCCATTAAAAGAAATTATTGGATCCATTAGCAGAACCATTTTGGTGGGGAAGAATGGCTACTTTGGTTTTAAGACACATTGACCAGTATGTGAGGCACCAGTGGAAGTATCTAAGGAGAGTTATCTAGCTAGAGTTAAAAATTTTGGCTTCAGCTGAGGAAAGAGTTCCAGTGGAGATTTGGGAACGTGTACATAGAGTCGGTAATTGAAGCTACTAATTCTGGGTTTGGTAGGGCGCTGATGGCTGTAAAATTATCTGGATTAATGATTGAGGTGTTAATTGAAGCAGTAATTGAAGAATTTAGTTTAAAAGCAATAATTATGTATTCTAATTTCTCAGGAATAAATTAGATTGTAGCAGAAGGTGATGGTTTAAAAATTATTTTGGGGAGCTGTGGGGGAAGATACCCATATGAGGATAGAAAATGTAGAAACAGTGGTAAGGGATGAAACCCTGAGGGGGAGAGGATTGGAGATAGCTCCAGGACAGAACTTGGGAAAAATACCCACTCTTTGGGCTAAGAAGAGGACTAGAAGTCACTGGAGACAGAAGAAGCAACTACAGAGACCAGAGTAGAATCATGTGTTACAGTGATGTAAATCAAAGGAGGTAGTTCAAGTGTCATTGCCAAAGAGAGGATAAGAACTTGGGTGGTGGGTCATAGGATTTGGTCATGGAATTGTTTTTTGGTCTTCAAGAGAGCAATTTGGAGACCAGAGTGCATAGGGTTAAAGGGCTAAGTGGGTTGGGAGAATATGGAAGCATCGGCTATAGGAACTGTATTAAGTTTATTTTAGGAAGGAGGAACAACTCTTTTTCCAAAACTGAAGGCAAGAAGCAACAGATGGATGAAAAGATACAGCATTTTAGAGGCTATAAAGGGGATTTGATTACAGGTGGAGAAGTTGTGATCTGAGGGAATTTTATGGAAGAGATCGAGTATTTGATGAGATTAAGAACTTAAATGTGAAACTGATTTGGATTAGTCAATGAGATGGAGAGTTGTATTTAGAATAAGTCAGTTGTAGAAGATTTCATAGGTTTCTGGTGGCGCTTAACACCTAGTGTGTGGGTGTGGAAAAAACAGATGGTGAAGATTGTCTCTCTTTGGGGAGATGCATGGTGAATGTAAATGGGAGGTCATGATATTCCGGAGAGGGCAGTATTAAAATGGCTGATGGACAAATTTAAACTGTGTAGGGAGATAAGTGAAGCCAGAAGGAGGTGAAGAGCAGGTGTAGACCTAGAAAATAAAGTAGTTGTGGTTAAAAAAAAAAATAAAAGATCTCTGAAGTTACAATCCTAGTGGTACAGCACTTCCAATTGATGATCTGTTTTCAGTATATATGTGTGGGTGGCTGAAGTGCAGATGAAGGTTTTAGGAGTTGAGGAAGGTCAGCGTGCAGTTCTTCAGCACCTCAGTCACTGAGGATAATGACTGAATATGGGACAAAGTAGAATTGAAGTCTTTGGGGAAGGAAGGTGGGAAGGATTCTGGAACCTGGTAGATGTTGCAGATGGAATGGTTTAAGTGAGTAATGGGAACTGCAAAGAGATTTTTTTAGTGATAGAAGAGCAGCGGGAGTGGCCTTGTGGAACAAGAAGAAGCAGTTGGTGCTTTTATCAAGCTGAAGGAGTAGGAGAATGGATAGCTAAGTCCTGAGAAGCAGGTTGTTGAGGAAAAGCCAAGCTTGAGATAAGATGAGGAGGTATCCAGACAAGAGGTGATAGTGATTGAATTGTTGTGGCATGGTGATGGAGATAAAAAGATGGATTTGTTACATTCACCAGTTCTTTAAATTTTTTATAAATAAATTATACTTGCAAAATCATTTCCATTCATGTGTAGTATACCGAGATAAATTCAACTGAGAGATATTCGTGGATTAGAAATGAGACAATGAAAGAAAAAAAATGGTGAGGTGGAGGTGTACTAATATGAAAGGCAAAAGACATGGGGCAGTTTGTTGACAGTAGAACATGGATAAGCTGATAGGAGCTAGTAAATGGATAGAAATGAATGAGGAGGTTGGAGTTGCCCTGAATAGGAATAAGAGTAAGCCGAAGAGGACAGTGAGTAGCTTGTAACAGAGAAAATATGGAGAAAACATAATGCTACCTAGGAAACAATGCCAGGACCCTATTCCATCTCTGTGCATGTAAGGACAATCCTTGCTATCCTTGACGTTATTATAAAGGTGATAGTATATCATGCATAACTTTTTAAAAAAATAACATGAATGATAGAAACATTGAGATCTTTGATCTCTACTTGAGTGCCTCAAAACCACATCAAACTTTGTTTGCAAAAATTGTGTGGTGATAACTTGTATATGTAAAGAGGTTCAGGTAAAAAGTGGAAAGAATGGGGTGGATGGTAAAAGGAGGTGTCCTAAGGGATCTAAAATGGCTTCTGTAGTTTTTTTTCTTTTTTCTTTTGGCTATGACTTTTATCTCATATATTTCTTAGTGTTCTTAGGAGGGTGGCCTGCTCTGTTTTTTCATTTCATTTATTATCTATATAGGTATATGGTTCTAAATATGCTTTCTTATTTCTAGTTATTTATCGTTTATTGAACATTTCTAAAGGAGCTGTCATGCCAATTCCAAAACCAAAAGAGAGCTAAAACTGAAACATTGCTTCTTTTTTTGTTTTGTTTTATTTTATTCTTTTTAATTAATTAATTTAGTTTTGGCTGCGTTGGGTCTTCGTCGCTGCGTGCGGGCTTTCTCTAGTTGCAGCGAGCAGGGGCTACTCTTCATTGTGGTGCGCGGGCTTCTCTTTGCGGTGGCTTCTCTTGTTGCAGAGCACGGGCTCTAGGTGCGTGGGCTTCAGTAGTTGTGGCTCACAGGCTCTAGAGCGCAGGCTCAGTAGTTGTGGCGCACAGGCTTAGTTGCTCCATGGCATGTGGTATCTTACCAGACCAGGGCTCGAACTTGTGTCCCCTGCGTTGGCAGGCGGATTCTTAACCACTGTGCCACCAGGAAAGTCCCTGTTTTGTTTTAAGTCTTCAGCATTATCACCTCAGGGCTTGAAACCTTCATCATCTTCCATTGATGGTGTTTAAGACCTAGACCAGGCCTCTTATCCATTGGCTTTGTCTCTGCTATGGAACTTTTGCTTGTCCAGTTACATAGTAGCATTGATTTTTGTCAGACTTTGTCTTCTGGCAACTTTTCCCTTGTACTATGAAAGACTTGACTCTCAAATGCTCACCTAACTGCTTTTAGAGATTCTCCACTAGTGCCTCGCTGTGGTTCTAGCAACTGGCATTTTAAACCATTAAGGGAAAAATACTGTATGCTTCAAATCCTTAGTATTTGCATTATATTCTTCACATGATAAATGAACTCTTTCAGCCTCTGAGCAAAGAATACTTTCTGACCCTCCCTGTTCAGATCAGGGTTTTTGATATTCTTTCACGTTTCCGAGAGAGAGCTTATTTAGTGGCAGTGAGAAAAATACGACAAAGCACAAAATATATAGTATTGGTTTTCCGTCCTATTGCAGCTTTGCTTCAGAATTAGTTCCAAAATCTAGCCCTGGGTCATTCATCTTTTTTTTTTTTTTTCTCTTCCTTTATTTCTACATTTAGTCAATCACCAAATTTAATAATGAAGGATATGGAGACCACCCAGAGCTTTGAAGGCCTGAGACAGCCCAGGGATGTTGCTTTATTCAATTCACAACTTAGCTATAATCTGCCAATAGTCTAGAATTGTTTCTAGGACCTGCCTTAGACATAGCTAGGCCTGGGCGAGTGGGGGATATTCTGAATATTTGAGTGGATTGTGTGGGTTAGACTAATGATGGATATCTTAAGGAAGGTGTGAGGAATGATTATTGTAGAAGTGGAGACAGTATGTTTTAAAATGATACGTTAATTTAACATAGATAAATGACTACACAAGACGGGATGGATGCTTGAAAATCTTGGTTGGTGTGAAGGAGTTTTCCTTGTAAATTTGAGAGGAGCCAATATATAAGGGATTAGAATGAAATACACACTTGATGTTTTGCAGGGTCCCCTATATACTTGTCAACACATACATATACACCTGCATGTGTAGATACATATAATGGTAGAGATAATGTGTTAATCTGATTAGGTTCTGTAATTAGAGTCTTTGGGGAAATGTATGGTAGTCTTGTTAAGAGTGATTCAAATGAATTGGTAGAGAATATTTGGAAAGATCATTAAGTTATTGGGGTATGTTTAGGAAATAGATTTTTCAGTGACTTTGGTGGCCTCTCTGGAATAGGTTCACAAAATTTGAGGGCAATTTGGAGCAAATGTGTGTGTTAAGTTGGAGAGTGTTAGCTTTGAGGGAATGCAGGAACAAACAAAAAATGCAGTATTTGAGAAAGTTATTTATGAATTGATTTGGTAGATGCTGATAAAATGATAGAAGTTACTTGTGGAGAGGTTTTGTATAAAGTGGGAGGTGTAATGGAAGGGATTTACGAGAAATCTTGTTACTATTAGAAAAGTAAATTTCAAAAGGGTAAAATTGGAAAGACGGTTTAGGGAAGATTATTCTTTTGGGAAAATGTGTCTCATAGGTTGAAAACAGGAAGGCAAGAGAAAACTAAAATGAGTAAACTAAGGTGTAGAAAAGTAAGAGGAAGAGGAAGGATTAAAGAAGAGGTTACTGAAAGAGATTTCTTATTGTAAGGAGTGTTGTGTTGGATACTACTTTTGATAGTGGTTCGGTAAGGAACGGGACTTAAATATCCCACGGTACGTAGGGAGGAATTTTACCAAGGATAATTAAGTGTAATAGTTTTATTTCTTGAGAAACCCGGCAAGTAGGGAGCCCTCCGGTTGGGAGCCCAGGCCCTCCCGGGCGGGATTTTGCCGGCGCTCGGCTCGGCGGCGGGCGGAGCTGCGCGGGTGGTGGGCCCAGAGCCGCCGCAGCTGCCCGCGAACGCGGCCGAGCAGAGCCGAGCCGGGCGGGGCCGGTCCGGTGGGCCGCGGGCCGCGGGGATCCGTGCACCCACGGGCCCTCGGGGGGCGCTCCAGCAAGTGAGCAGGCCCCGCGCGGCGCGATGGGGGCCGGGAGGAGGGGCTTCCCTGAGCGCCGGAGCAAACCTCCGCACGCGGCTCGCACGGCTTCCTTTTGTTGTGTGTACGTGTGTGAGTGTGCGCGCGCGTGCGTGAGTGCGCCTGTGTGCAGGGAGGCGGCGGAGGAGCGCCGAGAAGCTGGGGTTTTTCCTGCCGGGGTGGCTGGCGCGCCCGGGCCACGGCGGGCGGTGGGGCCTTCCAGACACCCGTCTTCCGGGTCGGGGCCCGCGGCGCGGTCGGGGCCCCTTCCCCCAGCGAGATGGCAAACTTTGTGAGTGGCTTCTCGGCGCCTAACAAGTGTCTGCCTGACAGCAGGAGCCGACGAACGTTAATTGACACCCTCCTTTCCGTCCTAACCCTGTTTTTTTCAAATCTTATATTGGACTGTATTGTGTTTACAGTTTTATGGTGTGCGAAAAGGTCAGACGGGTAACTTAGGTCTACTAGACAGTTTTTTTACTTGGTATCAAGAGCAGAAAATGTACGCTTGTATCCGTATATTGGCGCTACTAAAACCTGCGTGTTTAGTGGTAAGAACAGCCCTAAGGCCTTTCCAGAATTAGTCTGTAAGGGCAAACTTTGGCTCTCCAGACTTTGTGAAGCACTGATTACAGTGCCAGGAAAGAGCTACTTGTGTAGCAGACTAAAAACTAGATAGTTAGGAAATGCAAAAGTTAAAGCCCTTCCCAAGAGCTTGAATTAAAAACAGCTTTTTTTGTTATACATAATTATGATTTGTGTAGTTTGCATATAGAGTTTTACACAATTGGGCATGGCGTGATTAAAAACAGAGCGTTTCTTATTAATTTCATGAAGGGCAGTTGGTAAAGGCACCACACAGTTTTGAAATTTCAAGTATGTTAAATGTTGCTATAAATAAAATCCTATTCAGATTTTTAGATTTAAGAAATCTAAAAATACGTTTGCAGTTGTCCTTTGGGTGCAGAAGGAAGTCCTGGGTTTCTCAGTGCTTGTTTCTGGGCAGATTTTCAGTATTGTCAGCGTGAAATGGGTGTAGAACCTTAACCTGAGTGAATAATTTGCTTGAGATTACCAGTCTGTTTGCAGCTGGGAATAGACTCCGGGTCTCTTATTCCCAGTCTGGTGACCTATCCAAGAATAGACTAAGGATACTGGGTATTTGTCTGTTTGGTGGAAGATATGGCTGAGTTGATTTTATAGTGAGTGTTAAAAGAGTCAGAAAGTGAATGTGTGAACGTTGTAGCATTTAGATGTATATAGTTTCTCCACACTGAATGTCTTCGGCCTTTCTTTAAATACATAAAGGACTTGAGGATATTCCTCAGTGTTACTTTTCATGGCATTTTGTAGCACATTTACATTTGATTAAAACAGATGCTTATTGTATTTAACTGTGGGGGGATGTGTTTTTCATGTGGGTATTTTCAGTGTTTGAAGAATACACTGAAATACAAGTTAGTGGGTAACTTGAGAATGTTTAGCCTCCTCACAAAAGCTAGGGAGAAGAGGAATTATGTTAATTTCATTAATTTCTGATTAAAAAACCTTTGGCCCTCTTTATTGAAGATGGTTACAGAGGTACAGATGGAATACCTGTGAATTTTCTCCTCTGCTTTATATACTGCTGTTTTCATTATTATCACGACTTTAGCTACAATTTGTTTTGTTCATTCCTAGCCTTTCTTATGCCTTTCCTCCTATGTCACAAAAACATTTTCTCTTCTTTGTCCTTCCCATCTCCAAAGAACTCTGGAAATTTTTAATCTAATACAGTGATTCTCCACGAGAGGTGGTTTTGGCAATGTCTGGAGACGTATTTGGTTGTCACGCTGGGGGGATTCTATTGGTATCTAGTGTGTAGATGCTAAACATCCTACAATGCGCGTGGTAACCCCCACAACAAAGAATCATCCAGTGCAAAGAGTCAGTAGTGTTGATGTTGAGAAGCCCCGATTGAATTGTTGAGAATAATATTCTACCTATGAAAGTTATTTGTAATGTAATTGGCATCTCTATATCACATCGGTTATAAATCTTTTCTCAGAGTTGTTGTTAGAATGATCATGGGTAAAAGGTCATGAAGTATATTTTAGAGCATCAGTACATAGGATTTTGGAGCTGGAAGATTAACAAGTATAACTCTTTCCTGGCGGTCCAGTGGTTAGGACTCCGTGCTTTCACTGCCAGGGGAGCGGGTTCGATCCCTGGTGGTGTGGCCAAAAACAAAAACAACAACAACAACGAAACACAAGTATAACTCTTTCAGTATGTAGATAAGGAAACAGAGTTTCAGAGAGATTGTGACTTACCCCGAAGTCCTACAGATAACGTGGAGTTCAGGTTTCGTTATTTCTATTATAATTTAATTTTAATTTACTTATTTAATTAAAATTAATTTTAATTATTACTGAGGGAAATGGTATTTTATCATTTTTGCTTGATAAATTTAAATAAGCTAAAATTTTAAAAATTGCATCATGGGAATCTCAGTATCCACTAAATTATTGTTACTTTTTTCAGATTCGCACATTGTTGAATTCTTCAGCATGGTTTTGTAACCATTATAACCTTTTCAGCATCTGCTTTTTTAAAAAAAAGTTTGAAAAATTAAAAAAGACCACATACAATTTAAAAACAAAACAATTGGAAGTTAATTATGATACCATAGGCAACATGCAAATGCAAACCCAACTGGAATTGTTAAAATGTCTTAGGGTGTCTTGAACTTAGACATCTGTTCTGTTTTGTGAGGATCACTATAATGGTCAGTTATTGTGCTGATTGTAAATCTATTCTAGCAGGATCCTTTCGGTTAATTTTAGAAAAAGATATTGGAACTTTCAGGTGAAATGTAATTGGATGAAATATAAATTGGGTATTTAGATTTAAATTGGGTATTTCAAATTAAGTGCTGTATTGTCAGAAAGAAGTATCAGTGGAGTTCTTTTTAAGTTTAAAATTTTTTTCTGTGGTGCTGCTTTTTAAAAATGAGAAAAACAAGTAGGAGAAAAGACTATGAGCAAAGATTTCTTCAAAAATTGTTTTATATAAGAAATTTATTTTATAGAAAAAATTTAAAATGCATATTAGCAAAAAGAAGAGTAAAATCACTAACTGGAAGAAGCTGCTGTTAATATTTTGATATACAGCATCTTATATTTTTGTTAACCTTTTAATATGAAAAATTTAAAAAGATGAAAAATACAATAGTATTAGGAACCTCTATGTACCAGTGACCTAGCCTCAACAGTTAGCAATTAACAGACAGTCTTGTTTCATCTGCATCTCTGCCCTCTATTTCCCATCTCACATAATTAAAAAAAAAAAGCTTTATTTTGAAATAATTATAGACTCAAAGGAAGTTGCAAAAATAGTAGAGTCCTGTGTATACTTTACCCAGCTTCCCCCCAATGGTGACATCTTCTAAAGCTCGAATAAGACATCAAAATTAGGAAATTGACATTAGTACACTACTGTTATCTGAATTGCCAAACTTAATCAGTTCTCACCATTTTTCAATCCTAATTCATTTGTGTGTTTATAGTCCTGTGTGATTTTCTCCTATATATAAATTCATGTAACTACCACAACAGCGAAGATACAGAACTATTCCATCACCGCAAAGAAAAGCCCTCTTGCTACCGTTTATATTTGCACCCTACCCCAAAATCCCTCCCTGTCCCCTGGTGACATATTTTCCATCTCTATAGTTTTGTCTTTTCAAGAATGGTTTATAATGGTATATTAATACATACTTTATGTAACCATTCAGCTGTTGAAGGACTTTTGGTATATTCAGTATTTTGCTATTAATAATAAAGTGGTTATGAACATTCATGTTCAGGATTTTATGTATAGTTCTCTGAGATAAATGCCCAAGAGTGAGCTTCCTGGGTTGAATGGGAGGCCATGTTTAGTTTTATAAGAAACTTCCAAACTGTTTTTCAGTGTGGTGTATCATATTACATTCCCATCAGCAATGTAAGAGATTTTCTGCATCCTTGCCAGCATTTGTTATTATTGCTATTTATTTTAGCCGTTTTGATAGGTGTATAGTGATATCTTACTGTAGTTTTAATTTGCATTCTCTAATGGCTAATGATATTAAACGTCTTTGTGTGTACTTATTTGTTGTCTGTACATGTCTTTTGCTCATTTTTTAATCAGAATGTTTTTTTTTTAACTTTTGAGATTTGAGAGTTCTTCATATATTTTAAATACAAGACCTTTGTCAGATACATGGTTTGCAGACATTTTCTCTCAGCCTGTAGCTAGGATAAGCTACATCTTCTTAAGAAGGTCTTTCACAGGGCACATTTTTAAAACATATTTTATTGAAGTATAGTTGATTTAAGTGTTGTGTTAATTTCCGCTGTATAGCAGAGTGACTCAATTATACATACATATATATATATGTATATATATATACACACATATACATATACACATATATACACACATATACTTTTTCATATTCTTTTCCATTATGGTTTGTCACAGGTTATTGAATATAGTTCCCTGTGCTAGACAGTAGGACCTTGTTGTTTATCCATCCTATATATACTGGTTTGCATCTGCTAATCACAAACTCCCAGTCCATCCCTTCCCCACTTTTCACTCCCCCTTGGCACAAGTCTGTTTTTTATGTCTGTGGGTCTGTTTCTGTTTAGTAGATATGTTCATTTGTGTTGTATTCAGTATTTTAGATTCCACATATAAGTGATATCATATGATATTTGTCTTTCTCTTTTTGACTTACTTCACTTAGTATGATAATCTCTGGGTCCATCCATGTTGCTGTAAATGGCATTATTTCATTCTTTTTTATGGCTGAGTAGTATTCCATTGTGTATATATACCACATCTTCTTTATCCATTCATCTATCGATGGACATTTAGGTTGCTTCCATGTCTTGGCTATTGTAAATAGTGCTGCTATGAACATAGGGGTGCATGTAATCTTTTCAAATTATAGTTTTTTAATTTATTTATTTTAATTATTTATTTTTGGCTGCATTGGGTCTTTGTTGCTGTGTGTGGGCTTTCTCTAGTTGCAGTGAGCAGGGGCTACTCTTCGTTGTGGTGTGCAGGCTTCTCATTGCGGTGGCTTCTCTTGTTTCAGAGCATGGGCTCTAGGCGTCTGGGCTTCAGGAGTTGTGGCTCGCGGGCTCTGGAGCGTAGGCTCAGTAGTTGTGGCACACAGGCTTAGTTGCTCTGCGGCATGTGGGATCTTCCCGGACCAGGGCTCGAACCCATGTCCCCTGCATTGGCAGGTGGATTCTTAACCACTGCACCACCAGGGAAGCCCCAGATTATAGTTCTGTCTGGGTATATGCCCAGGAGTGGGATTGCTGGATCATATAGCAACTATTTTTAATTTTTTGAGGAAACTTCATACTGTTTTCTATAATGGCTGCACCAATTTACATTCCCACCAACAGTGTAAGAGGGTTCCCTTTTCTCCACACCCTCTCCAGCATTTATTATTTGTAGAGTTTTTAATGATGGCCATTCTGACTAGCGTAAGGTGGTACCTCATTGTAGTTTTGATTTGCTTTTCTCTAATCATTAGTGATGATGAGCATCTTTTCATAGGGCACATGTTTTTTATTTTGATGAAGTTTGGCTTATTTTCTTTTATGGAACATGCGTTTGGTGCCAAGCCCAAGAACCCTTTTCTTTAGGTCTTGAAGGGTCTCTTCTTTTTTATTCTAAAAACTCTGTAGTTTTATGTTTACATTCATCATCCATTTTGAAATAATTTTGTATGTGGTTGTGAGGTTTAGGTCTAGACTCTTTTCTTGGCATATGGATGTCCAATTGTTCCAGCACTGTTTGTTGAAAAGGCTATCTTTCCTCCATTGAATTATTTTTGCCCCTTTGTCAATTAAGAATTCATTTCATAGACTAGTTCATTTATTCTATAACCAGTTCATGGTTATAGAATTATTTAGATTATTGGTTTCATTTTGGTTTAGTTTTAGTAATGTGATTTTGATAAATTGGTCCATTTCTTCTAAATGTCCAATTTGAAAGTGTAAAATTTGTTGTAGTATTCCCTTATTATCTTTTTAAGTGCTGTACGATCTTAGTGATATCCCTATTTCAATCTTGATATTGGTGATTTGTGTCTTCTCTCTTTTTATTTTTATTTGTCATGTTAGAGGCTTTTAAAATTTTTGCTTCATTGATTTTCTCTATTTTCCTATTTTTAATTTCATTGATTTCTGCTCTTCATTGTTTCTGTTCTACTGCTTGCTTTGGGTTTATATTTTGCTTTTTTTTTTTTCTTAAAGTTTCCTGTGGTAACTCATTAGGTTATTGATTTGAGATCTTTCCTCTTTTCTTTTTTTAAAGATTTTTGTTTATTTTCTTCGTTTTTTTTTGGCTGCATCGGGTCTTAGTTGTGGCACACGGGGTCTTTGTTGAGGTGTGTGGGATCTTTCATTGCGGCGCGGGTTCTCTCAAGTTGTGGCGTGTGGGTTTTCTCTCTCTAGTTGTGGTGCACAGGCTCCAGGGCACGTGCACCCTGTAGTTGTGACGTGCAGGCTCCAGGGCGCGTGGGCTCTGTAGTTTGTGGCACACGGGCTCAGTAGTTGTGGTGAGCAGGTTTTAGTTGCCGTGTGGCATATAGGATCTTAGTTCCCCAACCAGAGATCAAACCCACGTCCCCTGAATTGGAAGGCAGGTTCTTTACCACTGGACCACCAGGGAAGTCCCTCCTCTTTTCTAATGTAAGCATTTAGTGCTATAAATTTCCTTCTAACTACTGGTTTAGCTGCATCCCACATATTTTGACATGCTGTGTTTTTATTTTCATTCATTTTTATGTATATATTTAAATTTTTTCTTTGAGATTTCCTCTTTGACCCATGGACTTTTAAAAAGTGTTCTTTATTGTTTTGTGTTCAGAAGTTTTCCTGTTGTCTTTGTTACTGATTTCTAGTTTGAGTCCATTATTGTCAGATAATGTACCTCTTGTATTATTTCAGTTGTTTTAGATTTGTTGAGGCTTGTTTTATGGCCCAGGATATGATCTGTCTTCATGAATGTTCCATGGGTGCTTGAAAAGAAATATGTATTCTGCTGTCGTTGGGTGGAGTATTCTATGTATATCAAGCTGACCTTATTGGTTGGTTGTGTTATTAATATAGCTTCTCTGCTGGAAAAAAAAGAGTTTTCATAGCTTTTCCATTCTTTTACTTTCAATGTATGTTACTGAATTTCTTGTTAGCAGCATATAGTGGGGCATTTCAAAAATCTACTCCGCCAGTCTTTCTTGATTCGTCTGTTTAGACCATCTGCATTTAAGGTAATTATCGATAAATATTAGCACTTAAATCGCCATTTTATTATTTGTTTTTTGTTTTATTTTCTCTGGTTTTCATTTTTTTGTTTCTCTTCTCTTGCCTTCCTGCAGATTACTAGAACATTTTTTAGGATTCTTTCATAATTTGTAAAAGATTTATTTATAATGTTTTTGAGTCTGTCTTGGTATAGTTTTCATAGTGGTTGTTGTAGTTGTTACCTAATGTATATATGACTTATAACAGTCTCCTGGTATCAGTGTTTTACTACTTCAACTGAAGTGTGAAAACTTTACTTCTCTTTTACCTTTTTACTTACTTGACTTTTAAATATAATTGTTTTAAGTATCAGTAGTAGTATAATTTTTGTGTCTGTCAGTAAGCATGATCTAGAAAACTAATGATGGAAAAGATATCCTGTTGTGTATACTTGTATTTCTATTCTTTTTCTTTCTTTTTTTAAAAATTTGTTTATGTTTAACATTATTTATTTATTTATTTTTGGCTGCATTGAGCTTCATTGCTGTGCGCGGGCTTTCTCTAGTTGCGGCGAGCGGGGCTACTCTTTTTTGCAGTGGCGGGCTTCTCTCTGTGCTGCGGAGCACAGGCTCTAGGCACACAGGCTCAGTAGTTGTGGTGCATGGGCTTAGTTGCTCTGTGGCATGTGGGATCTTCCTGGACCAGGGCTTGAACCTGTGTCCCCTGCATTAGCGTGCAGACTCTCAACCACTGCACCACTAGGGAAGCCCCTCTATTCTTTTTCTTGTTTGGAAAATTTTCTTCAGCCGGTCTTTATGGGTAGGGTTGCTAGTGACATGGTCTTTTAGTTTTTCTTCTTTTGAGAATGCTTTAAAAAATTTCTCCTTTGTTCCTTTCTGTGGTCTGAATGAATTCTCCTGAAATGTAAATGTTGAAATCCTAATACCCAATATGATGGTATTGGGAGTTGCGTCCTTTGGGAGGTTGTTAGGTCATGGGGGAGAGCTCTCATGAATGCGATTAGTGCTGTCACAAAAGAGGGAGCTCTTTTGCCCCTTTTCTGCCATGTAAGAATACAGACAGAAGTCTGCAGTCTGGAAGAGGCCCTTCACCTGACCATGTTGGCATCCTGATCTTGGACTTCCAGCCCCCAGAACTGTGAGAAGTAAATTTCTATTGTTTATAAGCCATCCATTTTGTGGTGTTTTGTTATGGCAGCCTGAATAGATTAAGACATTCCTGAAGAGTAGCTTCAACTGGGTATAGAATTCTTGGTTGGCAGTTCTTTTTTTATTTTTCTAGCATTCAAAAAATATTCTGCCACTTTTTTTGGCCTCTTTGATTGAGATGAGAAATCTGGTGTCATTTCAGTTCTTCCGTTATAGGTAATATGTTATTTTTGTCTGGCTGCCTTCAAAGTTTTTTCTTTGTTTTTAATTTTTGAACATTTAATTATGATGTGTCCTGGTGTAAATTTCTTTGGGTTTATCCTGTTTTGGGTTTGCTCACTTTTTTGGATCTGTAAGTTTGTATTTGTCACATATGAGAAGGTTTTTGCCGTCTTTTCTTTAAATACTGTTTCAGCCCCTCTCTGTTTCTCCTGTTTCTGGGACTCCAGTGATAAGAATGTTGGATCTTTTGTTATTGGCCCACAGGTTGCTAAGACTCTATTAGTTTTTTTTTTTCAGTCTTTTTTCTATCTGTTTTTCAGATTGGGTTAATTCTGTTTTTCTGTCTCAAATTCAGTGATTCTCTTCCCTGTTATCTCCATGGTTGTATTGAGCCTATCTAGCAAGTTTTAAAGTTTCATGTTATAGTACTTTTTAGTTCTGTAATTTTTAGTTCTGTAATTTTCTTTTGCTTCTTTTTTATAACTTCTGTTTCTTTGCTGAGATTTTCCATTCTTTTCACGTGTTTCAGGAGAACTTATAATTAATTGCTGAGACATTTTATTATGGTGCTTTAAAATTCTTTTCAAATAATTCCAACATCTGACTCATCTCTGTATTGGCCTTGGTTGATTATCCTTTCTCACTCATGTTGGGATTTTCTTGTGTCATTTTCTGTGTTATATATTATGTTAGGAGGCTCTGGTCCCTATTTACAGTTTTTATTTTAGCATGCGGTCACCCTGTTTAGGTTTAGTGTACAGGTCTTGGCCCACTTTTATGACTTTGGTTCTAATGGCAGTTTAATTTTCAGAGCCTTTGTGGTTGGCTTGGTTTATCTGATGCTGTTGGGGCTCCCACTGGTCCTTGCTGATGCTGCCTGAGAGAATAGAAGACATTACCTCCTATCAGGCTTTTGGGTGTCTCTAGATGGGAGAGGATTGTGGTGGGATCCTCCTCCTGGTACCCACCTCAAACCCCCAATTCTTCACTGTCCCCATGTCTCTGGGTGAGAGGGAGAGTCTTGGCGCAAACTGAGATGCTTGAACTGGCTGGGTCCCTGAGTTCTGCCCACTTGCCTCAGTATTTCTAGGTGGAAAACAGGAGTTTCAGGTCATGTGGGGATGGAAGAGTTGCTTCCCCTTTCTGGTCTTTGTTGTTGACTGGGCTTCCAGTTGATATCCCTTGCTTGATATTGTAGAGGGACTCCTGTTTAGTTTGGGGGAGGAGTGTGGCTGTCTGGTCTACCTTCTGTTGCTGAATTGGTGGTCAGGAAATGCCAGTCTGGGTTGCCTTCTTCTGTTGGGTCTGGGGACATAAAACACTCTGCTGCTTTTCTGTTTCTGTAGTCTTGGAGTCCCAAACTGGTTAGCTGCCTGCTTACCAGTTTTCATAGTTTTCTTTCATTTGTCTCTGGTGTTATTCCCCTGGTTTAACATGGTGTTTAGTGAGGAGGGGCAGGGAAAAAGAGAGCTATGCCATCTTACCTAGACTGGAAGTTCAGATTCCTTAATTTTTGTGAACCTGCATCATCTCCACCCAGCGAGTTATTTCAGCTTTGAAAATAATGGTTTATGGCCATGTGCTTTGTGAACTTCTAAGCACAATGTTGCTTCAATTATAAACCACAGTACTGGACCCCTAGGAAGGTTTTGGAAGGTCAGTCATAACCAGTTCAAGAGGGTGCCAGGGAATAGATGCATGCAATTTACTAGGCATCTATCACATAAACTGAATTTTGTAGTAAATTAAAATGAAATTGTGAATTCTGGTATTTTCTTCAAAGATGTGTTTATGGATTATTTGTATTTAAGGTATTTAATAATTCCAGTAATATATAATAGTATTTTAATATTAGTAAATATTTTTTAAAACAAATTTGGAAAATCTTGTATTATGCAGCCAGTTTAATCTGTTTCTAATTCATAGGTTGAAAAGGAAAGATAAAATGTCCTGCTTTTTACATTCCCTAGTTTTCTAATTGAGAGTAAATTGGACCCAAATAAGAAAATGTCTATTCTACATTAGTAGAAGCTAGTGCTTCTAAATGATGAGTTAACTTGTTAAATCAACTACTACTGTTTATTTGGCTGCCCCGTGCGGCATGCAGGATCTTAGTTCCCTGACCAGGGATCGAACTGTGCCCCCCTGCAGTGGAAGCACAGAGTCTTAACCACTGGACTGCCAGGGAAGTCCCAACTACTACTATTTTTAAAAAATCTCACATGTTACATGAATTGTTCAAACTAATATAGTTACTGCAGTTACAGAGAAATCACTGGGCTTCTTTGCAGCCACTTCTTGAGGTACTCTCAGATTGACTCTGATGGCAAATCTTAGATTTCTAATCAGATTAAAAATCATTTCTTTTATGTGTGGACACACCTCTACATTGTGTCTAGTGCCTTATGTAATTCTGGGCATGTGTTTTAGAGGAGATAAGAGTGACTGACTCTAGTATTGAATAAGGTAAAATTGTCAGAAAATGAGCTTTTTAATGGACCATTTACATGTTTTTAAATGAGAGTATTTAATTATATTTCATATTAGAAGTAATAATTCCGGTTCCCTCTTGTTATTTTTGGTTTTTAATAATATTTTAACATGTTCTTATTCATGAAGAATTGACACTTAAAAATAAAATTTAAATAGTTAAACTTTAATTTTCAAATGGGTATTCCTATAATCTTTTCTAGGGTTTCCTTAGTTATTATTACAGTAGGATAATTTTTGTGTTATGAAAATCAGATGAATTTAATTTTTTGTTTATTTACATGGTAACTATTACTGTAGATAGCATTTTAATTTCAAAGTTTATGTTCATTGATCTTATCCTTACTTCAAAGATGTTTATTTATTTTTGACTCTCAGAATATTGTTAAGAGTAACATTAAATATATCAATATTTTAACTCGGGAATGACCTTTCCTGTTGTGCTATGTTAAAGTAGACATTTATTTGGAGGCAGAGGATCTGGTTGAAGTCTTTGCCATGACAGGTGTTGTGTAACCATGGGTACTTAACCTCTTGAACCTCAGTTTCATCATCTATAGAATGGAGGCAAACAATAATACCTGCCTAGGTAATTGTGTGTGTAGGGGGTGTCCCGTGAAATATGACACTTGAAAGCACTTTTTAAACTGTGAAGTACTTTAATCAGAGCATGCTTGTAACGTTTTTGAGGAGATCATTTGAAAACTGACCTGAGTGATCTTGATCATCATAGTGCAAAATATTTTATGATTATTTACAAAATTGGTATGTATTCAAGTAAAAATTCATGTAAAAATAAAGCAGCTTTTCCTTGAGTTTAGTGGTTTACTATTCTTAAAAACTAATTTCTATTGGTGAATTTGGGGAAGGATTACATAGTTGCTTGATAGTTTATCATCCCCTCTGTGATAAGGTTAGCTTTTGGAAGGTGTCTTTCCTCAACAGGTGACTTGGATTTAAAGGTTAGGTTTGTCTCTTTAGTGGTTTATAGTCTAAGGATTTTCTAAAAATGCTTATACTGTTGTGTTTTCTAACGTGGGTAGAGAGTTGGTTTCTTATTTGACAAATGTTTACTGGTTAGGTGATTTAAAAAGGTCAAGGGCAGGTGAACGTTTTCAGTTGGTGCCTTTATTTTACTCACTTTGGCCAACTTTTTTTTTTTTTTTAAATGGTGAAGGTTTTTTTTTTATTTTTAAAATTTATTTTATCTATTTATTTATCTTTGGCTGCGTTGGGTCTTCGCTGCTGCACGCGGGCTTTCTCTAGTTATGGTGAGTGGGGGCCACTCTTCAGTGCGGCCCACAGGCCCCCGATTGTGGTGTCCTCCCTTGCCACAGAGCATGGGCTGTAGGTGTGCAGGCTTCAGTAGTTGTGGCATGTGGGCCCAGCAGCCGTGGCTCGCGGCTCCAGAGCGCAGGCTCAGCAGCTGTGGTGCACAGGCTCAGTCGCTCTGCGGCATGTGGGATCCCCCCGGACCAGAGATCGAACCCGTGTCCCCTGCACCGGCAGGCAGACTCCCAACCACTGTGCCACCAGGGAAGCCCACGGCCAACTGTTTTTTAAGAATTTATTTGATTACCCCTTTGTAGGACTTTCTTTCTTAATCAAGTGGGTTAACTACATTGATTGTGAAATTTATAAGATTTTGGCTTAATTTTTGGTGAAGGTAGAAATGGAAAATTGTTCTAGAAAGACCTGGTTAGGGCAGTTTCTGGGGTGGGTGGTTTGAATTTTTGGAGCTTTCATTCCTCCTTAGGATGGATCTGGTCATGAATAGTACACTCTGAGTTCTAACAACTTTAATTGTCAAAGCAGGTAGTGTAAATTAAAAGAACACATATGTCTACTTTGTTACTGTGTAGAAATTCTAACCATATTCATAGAAATCTCTTGCCTGGAACAAACTTTTTTCCTTTACCTTTTTTTTTTTTAAAAAAACATTGTTCAGAAAGCATTATTAAATCACAAAAGTAAAACTAATGTAAAAGTAGAATTTAACTAATTACTTTCAAATATGATCTAGTTAAAAGATGCTAAAGGACTTGAAGCATTTTTCCTCTCGGATTCTTAAAGCCATGGTGGTAGTGATGAGGAGGAAGAGGTGATAGCACAGTAGATTGTGGAGTGCCTGCTAACCATTATAAAGACTTTGGTTCTGTCACTTACTAATTTTATAACCTTTGGTGAGTTACTTAACCCTTCAGTTTTTTCTTCTGTGAAATGTGAATAATATTAGCACCAACCTCATAGGTTTGTTTTTTGTATTAAGTTAGTTAATATCTGCAAAGACCTAGGAACACTACTGAGCAAAGTCCAAAGCATATGGTATTCATTTTATTCTTAAATGTGGAGCCAACATTAAAAGGTCACTTCTTCCTTTTCTTTTGGAAAGGTAACAGAGGGAGAATTAATTGATCCCTGCTTTGATTTTCCTATGATAAATTGCTTAAACTTCAGTTATAGCGCTTAACACATTATATTATCATCACTAACATTATTTCTTGTTATGTTTACCATCCTTGCTAGATTATGAACTCCTTTGGGCAGAGACCATGATATTTTATGCATGTCTTAGGAATCTTAGATAGTGTTGCATATACATATCAGTTGATCAAAAATGTTGATTCAGTTAATGACCAAAATGTTGGCCTGAATAATGAATCAGACCACCTGCTGGTAAATACATTGAAATCCTGCCAGTCTGTCAGAACTAAATAATGGACGGGTAGTAGCTAACGGTCCCTGAAAAATATATCATTTATTTTCTTCCTTAATCTGTATTTTGTCTTAATTTGATTATACCTGCACAAGTGATTATTATTATTTTTTTAAAAATAAATTTATTTATTTTATTTATTTATTTTTGGCTGGTTGGGTCTTCGTTGCTGTGTGTGGGCTTTCTCTAGTTGCGGTGAGCGGGCTTCTCATTGCGGTTGCTTCTCATTGCAGAGCATGGGCTTCAGTAGTTGTGGCTCGCGGGCTCTAGAGCGCAGGCTTAGTGGTTGTGGCGCATGGGCTTAGTTTCTCCGCGGCATGTGGGATCTTCCCAGACCAGGGCTCGAACCTGTGTCCCCTGCATTGGCAGGCGGATTCTTAACCACTGTGCCACCAGGGAAGCCCCTGCACAAGTGATTATAATCAGGGAATAATTAGCCAGCAAAATCTTAAAATAGAGGAATTGCTAAGCAGGAATATTCAGTCACTTCTAAAGTAGGGGAAGTGGGGCAGGGAAAGAGGAAGATCTTAGCTGATCATTGGGTGGTTGCCCAAGTAACTTTATATCTTTCTTTTTGTACTTACAGGGTCGTAGTTTCCAGCCTGGTAGATTCTTTTCTTTTCCCCATTTTTGGTGGAGAGGGGTGGTAGAGGAGAAGGAGGGATAGAGACTTGGAAGGATAAGTGAAATTGGTAGATGATGCTAAATGAATTAGGTTTCCAGAGACAGAGACTATGTGGCAGGTGAGTTAGGGGGAATTCTGGGTTTCCATGGTAGAGGAAAGGTTGTGATGGGAAAGACATTACAAAATTTCTGTTTATAGATTCGGACTTTCAGGTTATATTATTTTGTACATTTGAGGGATGTGTGTATGTGGGAGTGAGGCATGCTGCTTTTTCCTTCTTGCTTCACTGTTTTATTTTTGTTTCCTCCCTCTTTTAACATACCTAGTTATAGTCTTTGATGTGTGACAGCGTTAATTTAGAGCTTTCAATAAAAAGTGATGCAAGGTGAGTAGGCTTTCTGTGAAAATGTTTTCAACAGAATATTAACATCTCAAAAACGTTTGTCCAGCTGTATATGTTACCATTATTATGTGATGACATAAGTAATAATGTTTTGATTGTGGACTAGATAAATCCAGTCAACTTTAAAAGACTCATAATGTAATACCAAAGTCGCTAATGTCTAAAGACATTTTTATTTCCCATATATAGACTTTACCATGTCGTTTCTGTTCAACTTTATTCCTATGAACTGTGTTGGAAATTCTAAAAGTTGAATACAGTAAAGAACGTAGAATGGTGATAGCAGTGTAGTGCAGATACAGTTTTATTTTACTTTACCTGTTCTTAATAGTGTCTACCACAATAATATAGTTTTATGGCTTTTATTATCTTTTTGATACTAACACTATAGAAAATATATATTTAAAAGTAGTTTTAAGTAACTGAGAGGAATGGCATATATGCTCTTTTGAATGCTTGGGAACAAAACTTTGAGGCAGGCAATTAAGAGCTTAGTAGAAATAAATTATTTTAAATAGATTTTTTGTTCGTAACTAGTTTAGCAACAAAGCTACTGACTGGCTAAGGACTAGAAAATGCTGAATTATCAGAAATGCTGTAATGTTTGTAATCCCTTGATAAAATTGTGTAAACACAGGTTAGAATTAATATACTTGGTTATTTTCTGAAGATTTAGAGTTTCTTTAATTGTCCTGCTTTTATATTTATAGCTTATTTATTTGCAGGGTATTTATTGAGTCCTAAAAATGTGTTTAGGCTATTATATAAAATGCTTTTTTATTTCTGAATAAAAGTTATATTTGGCCTATTCTTTGTTTCTAATAAAATTTCAGCTTTCAGTCCTCATTATCTCCATTTCATATACCAGGAAAACATATCCCAGTTGCAGGAAGAAAATTATATATGTCCAATATCAATGCAATACCAACATGGAGTGTTAATTTTCTGTATTAGTCTCTGTTGAATAGACATTAAAAAAATATTTATGGACCATTTTAACATTATTAAATATCTTTGCCTTGAAAATTTTAAATACTTAACATTTTTGTATTTTCAAAAACTATATTCTTAAAATAATTAGACTTTGAGCTCAGGGAAATGTTACTCTGGGATTTTAACAGGAACTAGTACTATTTGAGTAATTGAGAACATCAACATATGATTTTAGTGAAATACATTTTGTGCCTTCCTTCCTATTTTAAGTTGTTTATGATAATTCTAGTTTATTACCCTGATTTTAAAGAAATCCTAATCCTCAGCTAGAAGTTAAATTTGGAAAAGTCCAGTTAGTGTCTGGGTCATTTCTTTTCTTCATGATATCATTCAGCACTGATGGGTCATTACAGTTGAACTAAGTGTTCTAAGTGAAGAAATTTTATTTAATCCAAGAGTATCTACCGTGGAAAGAATTTTGTCAGATTTAGCACATTTTGATATACCTATTTTACCTGACTTTAAGAATATGTCTAATCCTGATTTTTGGGGGGGCATAACCTGTATTTTTGTACTTTTATAGGATAGAGGGAGGAATCAACAGCTTGGAAATTCGGCCAAGTGATCTGGCGGGATGGGCATTTGCCTGACCTATTTTGTAGAGGTAATCCAGCGCTGTTTTACTCAACCTCTAATTTTTACCTGTGATAGATGCCCATATACTTGAACATGAACATACCTATCACAGCTGTTGGGTAGTACTCTGCATTTACTGGACATTCCCTTTTTCTTTTATACTTGCTTATATATAGCGTGAATATTACATATACATAGCATGATATCACTATATACAGATATGAACATCTATACATTGGAAAGAATTAATGTTATTAGTTCTGTATGAAGACCGTTATCTTTTCTCACTTAACAAGATTACTTGCATTTCTCTTTTTTAGGCCCAGGTTCCCTTATTTTAGGAAGAACCATGATCCTCTCCTGTCTTGTTGGGCTATGTTGGTACATATATTAGACCTGTGCTTTTATCTTTCAAACAAAGTGAAAGAAAATTAAATATTTCACAGTTTTCAGGGTATTTACACATTTGTCAATGGCACATATTCTCATGTCATTATTAATGATCATAAAAATTCAAAGATTCTCATAAATTTTATTTGTTTTGAGAACTCTTTTAAAGCGAAGGTGTGAAATTATTAGCAGTTTTAGTGGCCATATTTTAAGATTTTGTTAAACACTTCTCACTTCTTACCCAGGTTTATTATAAGAGGAATATACACTTATGCAGTAGAGAATCTTATAATGTAAAAAATTTTTAAAAGTCTTTTCTTATTCCCATTTACTGTTAACATTTGTGCGTGTGTGTGTGTGTGTCATTACAGACATTTTCCATTATATATGCAGAAATTTATATGTATACCTATATTTACATAATTTTTATAAAAATGAGATCACACCATACATGTTGTTTATTAGCAGCATGTCTTTTTTGTTGTTAGCTTCTGTATCTTTGCATATCATTCCTTCTTATTTCATTCTGTGTAGTATTCCTATATTTGGATGTACCGTAATTATTTTAACTAGACTCCTATTTATGGATATTTAGGTTAAGTTTTTTTGCAGTAATAAATGGGAATATAGTGAATATTCTTGGATACATCTTTGCACATATTATTTAAAAATATATTTGTAGTATAAATTCCTAAAGGAAAAATTGTTGGGTCAAGAAGTGTGTACATTTAATAATTTGGTGGCTGAATTGCCCAACTAAAAAGATTACCCCAACATCAGTAGTCTGGGAAAATGGGAATCTGTTTATCTCTTTGATAATACTAGCTACTGTCAAACTTTTAGTATTTGTCAGTTTTTTGTTGTTTAGTATTGCTTTTCAAAATTTCATTGTGAGTTTCAGCATTTTTTTCCCCATTATTATTGGCTATATATATATTTTCAGTTATCTGTTTGGTCATGCATTAGGCAGATGGTTTTTACTCAGGTTTTGCTTATCTTTTGATTTTGTTTTCGCCTTGTTGAAGTTTTAATTTTGTATGATTGAATTTAGTGATCTTTTTCTTCAGGGCTGGGGTGGGGGTGGGGTTTCCTGTGTAAGGTTTAAAAGGTCTCCCCCACTGATTGTAGGACTCGTTTTTCCCTCCACATTATAACATCTCTGAATGACGTGAATTGTTGGCTTGTCATGGTTTGGCATTGTTTTTTTCTAAGTGACAAAATTAGTTGTGTTTCTTATGATTGGTAGTTTTAGCTTGGTAGTTTTAGATTCAGTGAACTTGAAAAGTTATATGGGTTTTCTGTTACTTTTTATGGTTTAAATTGTTTAAAATCTTGATTTATATTGAATATATTTGGTATAAGCAATAAATGTAGAAATCAGCTTTACTTTTTTCCAGATGGCTTACCATTTGTCCTCATTCCCATTATTGAATGATGCATTTCTTTTCTACATATTTGAAATGCCACATTTATCATATACTGAATTTCCATGTTTTTTTTTTTTGGATGGGGGGGGGTCTGTTCCTGAAATCAGTTCAGTTCATCTGCCTGCTTGTTTTTTGTACTGAGAATTCAGTAAAGGAACTGCTTATGAAATCAATTATACATAAATGATTTTTTAATACAAACAGTAAAATTAGGGCTAATAAAGGAAGAAGAGGTATACATTCACAGTAACAACTAAAAAGATAAAATACCTGGGAGAAATCTACTTGAAAAAAATTTTAAAACTCTACTGAGGGATAAGACAGAAAATTTGAATCAATTCAGATTTTTTTTTTAAACATTTTTTATTTCTTTAATGTTGTATCTATTTTATTTATTTATTTTTGGCTGCATTGGCTCTTTGTTGCTGCGCACAGGCATTCTCTAGTTGCGGCGAGTGGGGGCTACTCTTCTTTGTGGTGCGCGGGCTTCTCATCGTGGTGGCTTCTCTTGTTGTGGAACACGGGCTCTAGGTGCACGGGCTTCAGTAGTTGTGGCTCGCGGGCCCTAGAGTGCAAGCTCAGTAGTTGTGGCACACAGGCTTAGTTGCTCCGTGGCACATGGGATCTTCCGGACCAGGGCTCGAACCCGTGTCCCTTGCATTGGCAGGTGGATTCTTAACCACTGTGCCACTAGGGAAGCCCTCAGCTCAAATTTTTAATAGGAAGATGTGATATAAAGCTGTCATTTCACTATAGAAATATAATTGATTTTTCTTTATTGATCTAATATCTTGTGCCCTTGCTGAACTTGTTTATCAGTTCTCAGTGGCGGTGGCCTTGCTGAACTTGTTTATTCGTTCTTATAGCTCTTTTGTGGATTCATTGGGAAATTTCTATATACAAGATCGCATCGCTAGAGAATAAAGACAGTTTTATTTCGTCTTTTCTAATCTAGATGCCATTACTTGATTGATTGATTGCTTGGTTGGTTGGTTGGTTGATTGATTGATTTTGCCTGCTCTGTGTTACTAGCTAGAACCTTTAGTACAATGTTGAATAGAAGTGGTGAAAATGGACATCCTGATTTTCAGGAGGAAAGCATTCAGTGTTTAACCAGTAAGCATGATGTTAGTTTTTTGTTTTTGTTTTTTTTTGTAGATACCTTTTATCAGTTTGAGGAAGTTCTCTTCTAGTCTTAGTTTGTTGAGATTTTTTTTATCATGAGTAAGTGTTGAATTTTGTCAAATTCTTCTTTGTTTATTGAGATAACCATGTGGTTTTTGTCCTTTAGTCTCTTAACATGGTGTATTACATTAATTGATTTTCAGATGTTAAACCACCATTGCCTTCATGGGGTAAATATTACTTGGTCTTGGTGTATATATAGGCCTTTTTTTATCTGTTGCTAGATTCAGTTTACTAATATTTTGTAAGGATATTGTATCTATGTTTATGAGAGACATTGGAGTGTAGTTTTCATGTGATGTCTTTATATCAAAGAAACTCTGGCTTTATAGATTGAGTTGCAAAATGTACACTCTTCCTCTGTTTTGTGAAGGAGTTTGTGAAGGATTGGTGTTTCCCCCTTAAAATATTTGATGGAATTCATCAGTGAGGCCATTTCTTTGTGGGCAGATTTTAAATACTAACTCAGTTTGTTATATTCAGATTTTTCTGTTTCCTCTTTCATTAGTTCATGTGTCAGTAATATATGTCTTTTTAGGAATTTCATAAAAGTTGTTTAATTTGTTGGCATATATCTGTTTATAATATTCCTTCCCGTATAATTCTTTTAATTTTTGTGAGGTCAGGGGTAATATCCCTTCTTTCATTCCTAATTTTGGTAATTTGTGTTTTTTCTCTTTGTTGTTGGTCAGTCTTCCTAAAAGTTTGTAAATTTTTTGGATCTTTTTTTAAAAAACAAGTTATTCTCTATCTTCCTGTTTTGTATTTTATTTACTTCTGCTCTAAATTTTCAATATATTTTTCAGCTTGCTTTAGGGTTTAGTTGGCTCTTTTTCTTTTAAAAAAATATTTTAATTAATTAATTGATTAATTAATTATTTATGGCTGCATCGGGTCTTAGTTGCAGCATGTGGGATCTTCGTTGAGGCGTGCGGGATCTTTCCTTGTGGTCTGTGGACTTCTTTCTAGTTGTGGCGTGCAGGTTTTTTCTCTTCTCTAGTTGTGGCGCGCAGGCTCCAGGACACGTGAGCTCTGTAGTTGTGGCGTGTGGGCTCCAGAGTGCGTGGGCTCTGTAGTTTGCTGCACGCGGGCTTTCCAGTTGAGGTGCACGAGCTCAGTAGTTGTTGCACACGGGCTTAGCTGCCCTGCAGCATGTTCTACCCTGCAACCTAGTTCCCCTGACGAGGGATCAAACCCACGTCCCCTACATTGGAAGGTGGATTATTTACCACTGGACCACCAGGGAAGTCCCCTAGTTTACTCCTTTTCTGATTTATTAAAGTGGAGGCTCATGTCATTGATTTGAGGCTCCTCTTTTTTTCAGTATACTTAAAGTTATATAATTCCTTCTAAGTACTGCTTGAGCTGCATCCCATTGATTTTGATGTGTTTGTTTTTGTTTTCATTCAGTTAAAAATATTCTCTAACATCTCTTTTAATTTCTTTTTTGACCCATATGTTATTCAGAATTGTGAAGTTTAATTTTCAAACACTTGAGAATTTTCCGGTTTCTAACTTAGTTGATATCTACTTTAATTCTGTTATGGTTGGAGAACATACTTTGTGTGACTTCATTCCTTTTACATTTATGAGGCTTGTTTAGTGGCCTAGCATTTGGTCTGTCCTGGAGAGTGTGTACCTGACAACAATATGTATTCTGTTGTTTGCTGGAGTTTTCTATATGCCAACTCTAGGTATAGTTGGTTGAGAGTGTGGTTCAGGTTTTCTATATGTTTGTTAATTTGCTGTATAGTTATTCTGTCAATTGCTTAGAGTGGGGTATTGAAATCTCCAATGCTAATTGTTGAATTTTCTATTTTTCTTTTCAATAATGTTAGTTATTATTTTATTTTTTTAGGGCTCTTCATTATTTTAGGGTTTATAATTATTATAATATTTTCCTAATTTATTGACTGTCATTTTGAAATATCTTTCTTCATTTCCAGTAATATTTGTCTTAAAATCTATTTTGTCTAATACTAATATAACCATGCCATCTCTCTTATGGTTACTCTTTCCATAGTATATATATCCTTGTTCCGAATCTTTTTACTTTCAGTCTTGAATTTAAAGTGTGTCTCTTGTTGACAGCACATAGTTGAATCTTGTTTTTGTCCAATCTGACAGTCTCTGCCTTTCCATTGGGCTGTCTAGACATTCATATTTAATTATGGTCATGGTTGGATTTACATTTGCCATTTGTTTTATAATATGTCTCTTATGGTTTTTGTTTCTCTGTGCTTCCTTTGCTGCCTTCTTTTGTGTTAAATGTTTTTTAGTGTGCCATATTAATTACTCTATTGATGTCTTTTCTAAATATAATTTAAGATACTTTCTTTGTGATTGCTATGGTGTTTACATTATACATTTTAACAGTTTGCTTAATATTAACACTAAGTCAGTATCAGTAAAATATAGGAACTTTGCTCCAGTATAGCTCCATTTTCTCCTTCCTCTATTGTGCCACAACTGTTATATATGTATATTACATCCATATATATGCTATAAACCCAGCAATACAGTGTTATAACCATTGCTTTATAGATTCTTATGTTTTTTAAAGATGTTAAGAGAAGAAATGGGAAAAATGTATTTTATAGAGTTTTTTAGTTTAACCCACCTATTTACCATTTCTGGTGCTCTTTTCTTCCTGTGTATTTAAGTCTGGTGTCATTTCCTTTCAACTTGACGGACTTCCTTTAGTATTTCTTGTATGGCAGGTCTGCAAAAAATTCTCTCAGTCTTTGTTCATCTGAGACTTTGTTTATTATGCCTTCATTTTTGAACGGTAGTTTTGCTGCCTTCTTGATTGACAGGTGTTTTCTTTCAGCACTTTGAGAATGTGATCCCACTGTCTTCTGGCCTCTGTTGTTTCTGATTGAAAGTCAGTTGTTAATCGTATTGTGGTTCCCTGCACATGCTGATTAATTTTTCTCTTTATGCTTGCATGATTTTTCTCCTTGTGTTTGTTTTTAACAGTTTGGCTATGATGTGTCTAGGTGTGTCTCTTTGTAATTATTCTCCATGAGATTCATTGAACTTCTAAGACCCATAGATTTGCTTTCTTCTAAAAAATCAAATTTCGAAAATTTTCTGGTGGTGGTTTATTAAAAAAAATTTTTTTTCCCTGCCCTTTCTCTCCTCTGGAACTCCAGAAATGTTGATAAGTTGTTCTCTGAGGCTCTGTTTAGTTTTCTTCAATTTTTTTTCCTCACTGTTCTTCAGATTGGATAGTTTCTACTGATATATCTTCAAGGTCATCTATTTTCTTCTACCATCTTGAATCCTGTAGTAAATTTTTTGTTTTAGTTATTATACTTTTCAACTTCAGAATTTCCATGTGGTTCTTTTACATAAATTCTGTACCCTTATTGAGAATTTCTCATCTGTTGATTGTTTTCATAATCAAAAAAAAGTTAAAGGTGGGTTCTTTTTTAACATGTCTATAATAAATGTTTTGAAATCTTTGCTTAAACCAACATCTGGGGATGCTCAGAAACTGTTTGTCGTGATTGCTATTTTTCATTAACGTGGGTCACATTTTTCTTTTCTTTCTTTCTTTTTTTTGGTACACCTTATAATTTGTTGTTGAAAACTGGGCATTTTAGATAACATATTGGAGTAATTTCAGATTGTGGCTCCCCCCTCCCTGCCTGCCCAGGTTATTGTTACTGTTGACATTTTGCTATTTATTTATATATGACACAGTCCTAGTGAAAAAAAAATGTTTTTTTTGAGCAAGAGTTCATCTGCAAAAGTAGACATGTGTGAATATGCAGGAAAATTCTGAAATGAAAGGATACTGAGGGGTAAATAGTTCCATCAGAATTTAAACTTTTAAAAAATATGGATACAGTGTTGAAATGTTTTAAAAAGTGAATGTATTATACTTTCTGAAGTACAAAGATAGACTTATTACTGGTATTTTTTAGGTGAGAAAGACTATTCTTATTACCTTTGCACTACTGTAAAAACTGATATAAAATCATAAGATGTGTCATATCATCTGGTCTCCAAGCTTTCTGTGGAGGAGTAAATACAAATTATTCTTAATAGGTAGGAATGTAATATTCTTAAAAACCTCTATGGTCGGAAACTCCATAAACTCTTTAGTCTGTTACTATGTTCAGAAATATTCACTGACAGGAAATTTTCTTCTTTTGTATAGCTTATGTTTTTCATTTTAATTTTTTTGGGTATGGAACACAGTCTCCCTATGATTATTCCCATTTTTGTCAGCTTTTCTAGTCAAAGATGACCTTGGTGATCATATTTCTGTAGGTATTTAGTATGATTTTACAACTGTAATCCTTTCTATTGTGAATACATGTATATTCTGTACAGAACTAGTTCTGTTTGTTATTTTTAAGGCCTAGAGTTGTGTTTGCTTCTCTCTTCACTTCATAGCCTTTGCAAAGCAGATAAAAATAATGTTATTAAGTGAGTTTTTAATCACTGATTTCTCTTTTGTAAACGTGTAGGTCTGTAACCTTCTGAATTTCCTTCAATATCCCATGTCTCTGAAGTTGTACACTCCAGATCTAGGCAAATTATTCTTTACAAGGCCAGGGTTATTTCACAGTTACTACTTATCACTATTGTATTTTCCCAGTTTCAGATTTAAAAAGAAGTCATTGCACTGGTTATTCAGGCATAGCTTACTATTTACAAAGAGTGATCACTTCATTATGCATTCCAGTTTGTCCATGTTATATTTGTACAGTATTTTTGTCTCCGTAAGTAATGTGTTTTGTTTGTTGTGTTTTATTTTTATTTTTTTTTTGTAGGAATTGGATGGCATAAGTGTTTGAATGGTATTGAGGGTCTCTGAAGCCTATGAAAGGTAGAAACTCAACCATGATTTCTTTTTCAACTCTACAGCATTCCCTTCCTTGAAGTCTTCATTTTTACGTTAGTCTCAGGTAACTTAAATACTTATTTTTCATAATCACGAATAAGTAAAATTTTCAAATATGAAACCTTTTTTTGGCTGCTAGAATTTCATGTTAAGTTTGTATAATAGTTTCTTTATGTTGTAGTATTTATTTATATCTGGAAGAAACTTGGGATTTAATATTTTTCTTGAGAAAACAGTGTTAAGAGAAAATTGATGAGTAATGATATAGCTTTGGGTTTTAAGTTTAGCCCAGGAAAATATGTGTAGCTTATTATGTAATCTTAGGTGAAATTTAAGTGGGAAGGTGTTTCCTTCTTTAACCCTTTTCCTCAGCAGGGTTTATTGCATTTTTCACTCACCTGTCATAAACACATAACATACCCAAATTAAATTTTCCAGGATTTCCAGGGGAACTATTTTCATATGTGGGGAAATTAGACCTATTAATCAAATTTAATGGTGTTTGGCATATAATTTTTTAAATGTGAAAAAGCATATGTTACTGTACCTTTGTACATATTGTATGTTTGCCTATGCTAATATAAGGAAGCAGTCATGTAGGTAATTTTAATAATCATTTATATTAAGTATATTAGTTAAAATTTAGACTTGTCTATTGTGACAGGTGCTTAAAAAGGTAGAAATACATTTATATTTATTTGAAAAGTCCATATAAACAATATCAGGATTGTTTGGATGCTCCAGAGTCATCATAACCTAGGCTTCTTTGTCTTGCTTTGCTATTCTTAACATGTGGCTTCTATCTTGTGGTCCAGGAGGGTTACCATCATGTCTGCCAATAGAAAGAGGGAAAAGGGAAGAACATTTTCTTTTCCTTTTAGGAGAGTTGTGTATATCATTTCTACTCATGTCCCATCGGCTTTAACTGTTGCATGACCACAACCAACTGCATGGGAGGCTGGAAAATGAGTCTTACCTAGGTCATTGTGTGTCTCACTTAATATTTTATTATTGGGCAAGAAGGAGAGAACAGAATCTGGGGGGACAGCTAGTTGTCTGTCACATTAGGGTTTGTCAGATTTACTTTCCATTTATCTGGTTGGACTAACATTAAAATATAAGTTTTATTGTCTTAAGACATATTAACTCTTGGCCTGTGACAATGCTTTGGAAATTGTTCTTATTTGAGTTCTGAGACAATTTTAGTTTTGTGAATAGTCATCATGGTTCTTTGATTAAATACTGCTGTCTTGATGTCATAAGGTAGAATAAGGTCTTAAAAGTGACTTTTGAGATAATTCCTCATTTTGTTTCACTGTCATTAGGTTGAAATGGTTTGTTTAACGTTTTAGAGTCTTAAGGCAAGGATGAGGGGCTTGGGTGAGAGGATCTTTTTAGCTACACATAAAGCTAAATGATTGTAACTGGTTCCTTCTAACTCTAAAAAATCTATTATTCTAAATGTTTAGATCTCATCAGAACAACTTATTCCCAAAGATTATATACTTTATATTTTTGTAGATGAAAAATATTTCATTGTAATTACATTATATGGTTCTTGGCCTGTTGTAAATACTGTATTTTGAAACAAGTATCAAATATTGTATGTTTCTATTAGAGAATTTATTAAAGGGTTGGAAATTAGTTGTCAGTTTTCCATCATATTTTATGTCAATATCAACATATATTAACCTAGGTACCTTGTTTTTTGAGACTTGAGATAACAGTTTCGGTAAATTTTGTATACTTGTATCGAGTATTTATATTAGGCCTATTGATTTAACTTTATTAATAAATGGTTATAAGACATTTTCGGTGTTTTTGGCATTGAAGGCAACAAACGCATTTTTAGTTTTATTGTACTTCACAAATAGGGTTTGTACTGTTAAGTGAGAGTATTTATCCAATGTTTAAAAATTAAAATTTTGATTTAAATAGTTAACACTTTTCTGTTTTGGAATGAGTCTTGGTTATTATATAGTACATATTAAAAATAGCTTAGTGCATAGGGAAGTTTAAGAAGTATTTTTAATGTTTCTTTTATTATACAAAACTGTAGAAATTTTATAGCTTCCTAATAGAGTATTTTTAATATGAATATTTGAATTATTGGTATTGGCATAAAATGAGATGGATGAAACAACTAGATCTAGCAGACTGTAGGGTTCTGTTTTGCTTGGACCTTTTCCCTTTCCCTCTCCTTTTTAAGATAAAATATAGCTGTTTCTCAACAAACAGTTGCCATAAATTTGATGTCTTACCATTTCTAAATACCACTAATTTCTTGTTACATTGTTTTAGAAGACTGGTGATGAGTATTTGGAATGGAGAATATGCTTAGATTCTGCTTTATTTGAGCAGGGCATTGGGCATATAGAGATGCCTGTTAACTTTGGCTTAAATATTTATAAATTATTTTTCTGTGGTTAAAAGACGATCACAGGTTTTTATTTAGTTGTCATATTGTATAAAGTGATTTATCTTAGTCTGTAAATTCTCTTATTAAACATCTTTTATTGTTGCTAGCACTAATAAAAAAGGCCATTTTGTCTAGTTGCCATTATTGTAAATGATGCTCCTATTAGGATGTTTTGAATAGTAACAATTTAAAAGTCAAAGGGCATAGTTTACAAAATATGCTTTATAGATGCAAAATGGTAGTTATACAAAGGTGTATCTGAAGGGGTTTCTTAATGAAGAATATCCCTAGGTAAGAGCTAGATTTTGTTTCTAAATTAGAGATGAAGCAGTTTTTGCTTAGATCAAAACTATACTTTTGAAGGATGAGAGGGAATAGAAAACTTCTGAGGAATGACAAATGGCAAATTGTTAAATCCGTTTTGATCATGGGTTTCTTTGTAGTACCAATTTGATCTTGAGGCTGATTGATATTTGTATTTCTAATGCTGATATTTGTAAGGTGTAATTTCTCACTGACTACATAGGTTAGAAATATTAATATCCAAATTAATGTAACTGGCATCCTCCAGACAGCAAGGAGTTTGTTGAAAATACTTTGAATCAGAAGTAATTTGTGAAATCTAGCTTTTTTTTTTTTTTTTTTTAATCTGTTTCAGGTTCCTTTGAGTACTTCTCTTTTGCCTATGAGTGAAGTTTCTTTATAGGTTGAATGGGTTCTGGTACAAGGCAGGGTATTATTGATTTGGGAGAAGATTTTGAGTTGGAAATTACTATTTTTATAGAAAAGAATGATGTTTAGGTTCCTAAGCTTGCCAACTATAATCTGTTTTGACTCATTTAGTTGAAGTTTTACATTATTCAATAAATGTTGATGGAAAATAATATTACAGCCAAACTCAATAAATAAAACAGAAAAGCAGTCTCTTTAAGTGAGATATTTTCTTTCACACCTGAATGCAGATTTAATTAAAGGTGATAAAGTGGCAGATCAATAGTCACGTACATTCTGAAGGGGAACGTAGGTGCTTTCAAGAATATTAGAGGATTATGGCACAAGCCTTCAAATCTGTTTTCACTTTAAAACTTACAGTCCTCTTTTCTTTGATACAGGTATATCTTTAGCATAGCTCCTACATTTATCAGCCATATTTAGGATTATTTTTTTGATTTCCAAGTGAAAATGGGAAAGTAAAGGAAAAAGAAAGAGAGATTTTCCTAAAGTAACTTGGTAAAGGTTTGAAGAAAGAATGGAAGGATTAAGGGGGTATATGTGAACCCATGAAAAAAGAACGAGGAGAAATTTACTGAGCTGTGAATAATAGGTAGAAGTGGAAAATAGGAATTGTGGAAGGTGTCTATGCATGCTGAAGGAGAAAAGGGATTCTGTGTCACACAGGATTCTCCCATGGTAGCCATGAGATGGGAGTAGCCAACTAAGGATTGCTTTACCAAGCCAAGCAGTGGTGACAGGGTGGCTTCAGAGTGGGTGGGTGAGAAGAGAATGAGTTCAACGAGTTCTTAGTGTCCAGGGCCTTTTCAAGACGGAGGTGGTACGGTATGGTAAAAAGTGCATTAAACCAGGTAAGTCTGTTTTCAAATCCCAGTTTACATGCTAGCTTTGTGACTTTGGGTAAACTCCAGTTTCTTCGTCTGTTAAATGGGGATCTACTATTACTGTCTTGAGTGTTACTGTAAATATTAAGTGAAGTAACATATCAGTGTGCCCAGCATAGTGTCTTACATCTGGTAGATCCTCAACACATGTTAGTTGTCTTTCTTCTCCAGGTTATGATAATCTCTGAATCTTATAATATAGACTCAACACTATTCATAAATTTGGAAAGACATTTTCCTCATTAATTGCATAGAATTCCCATAAAAAACTCAGTAAGCATTTTTAAGTTGAATTCCCATAATTTATAGAATTTTTAAGTTGAATTCCCATTTTAATTTATAGAATTCCCATAAAAAACGCAGTAAGCATTGTATAGTTGATCAAAAATGAGTAGTAATGCCCAATTTGTTCATATATTATGCTTCTGTTAACTTTGTCCTCTGAAAACAAGCCCAGACAGTCCCCTCAGCTGAGAAAATACTTGTCTCAAATGCCCATGTATTTAACTCCTTATTAAAAGCCCTGACTCAAAGCTTATTTACTCTATTTCAGCTTATACAAATCTATAAAGCATAGTTTCTAATTGCTTGCACGCAGTTGATTAGAAGCATTAAATTAGAAGGTCCAACAAGAAGAGTCAACCGTCTTTTCTGGAAGGCAGGAGAAAGTGATGGCTGATAATTTATATTCTCTTTAAGTACTGCATTGCCATTAGGCTTAAATGACTAGGGATTTCTTAATCGGCTGCAATTTGGATTACTTTTACACAGCTGAACCAAACATTTTTCAGTACAAAAGGATGGTGGGAGTGTGTGTGGGAGAGGGAGAATTGAATGGAGCAGAAAGCTGAATTGTGGTCCCCTCAATATCCCTTTTACTATACCTTCTAGCTTCTCTGGCAGAGGGATGGAGATGAGGGAAGAACAAAACTTGGAAGGGGGAAAAGAACTCAGCGTTTGAAGTAATCTGCTAAAGGGGGATTTCAGAGAAATTGGCCTGAAGTGGGCCCCTTCCTTCCCTCCCTCTCTTACTAAGTTCTAGTTTTTAGCAATCTCTGTTCTGGGTAACTCCAGAAGGAGTGCCGTCTTACCTTTAGCTCAGTTAGTTCTAGAACATCACTGTCCGTCCTGTCTTGGATCATAACAGCTCTGCGATTTTATATTCTTTGTCAGCTGCCCAAGCTTCCTTCAGTTGCAGAATAATGGGTCATTACAAGGAGCTCAGGGTGGCTTATTGCTTATTACTCCACCTAGTCCTTCCTTTTCCCCATTTGACAGAGGCTCCTGGGAATGCAGATTAGTTGTTTATTTCTTTTTTTCTTCCAGAGCAGCCTTTCATGTAAGTGACATGACTTAAGCATTCTTTCTTTTTTTCTCTCTCCTGTGTAATATTCCTAACTCCTGAATTTCCATTAATTGTATAGATATTTGGGTCAAAAAACAGTTGGCTTTTTGAAGGTTTAGCAGGAAGAGACATTTAAATATTCACATGTTAGTGCAGATTGATAACATCAGTTTCCTTTCTTTACACTCAGCTGATCCTCCCTGAAAATATTGAAATTAGCGAAGGGAAGTAGCCTGTGTTAACTTTTGAGCATGGGACCTTTTGCTGTATTTGGGTTTTTGAATGTGCAGAGAAGCACATAAGAGCTTTGACATAGATCATGTAGGAGCTACAGGGGGGAAAGTTAAAGATAGTAAGTGCATATAAGAGAGCTTCAAGGACAATAAAAAACATACTTTTCTTTATCATTTTTCTTAGGGTAGCTTTGTCCTTTTCCCATTTACCATGGGCTTAGTGAAATTAACTTTTTTTGTTTGAGAGCCTTGTTTATTTCCTGTCCAGCTTACTCTGCCCAGAAGCTGGTTGAGGTGTGTGATACAAGTGGGGCTCACTTATTTGTCTATGTATCTTCTTCTTGATTTTTTTTTTTCCACTTAATATATCTTGGAAAACTTTTTACCCAGCACATATAACTACCTCATTCACTTTAGTGGCTGTGTGTATTCCAGTGTATGGTTGAATCATAATTAATTTAACAAGTCTTCTATTAGTGGATGCTTAGGTTGTTTCCAATCTTTTTCCATTAAAAGGTCGCAGCAGACATCCTTGTACATACATCTTTGGTTAATTTTTATGACTAAGCACATACATAGGATTGTATATACTCCTGGCAGTGAGGTTGCTGGCTCAGTGGTACATGCAGTTTTCATTCTGGCAGATTTTCCAAAACTAACTTTAAAACCTTGTCAAAGCAGTGTTCATTGATATTGAAATCTGTGTTGAAATCTTAGTAGTTTCTGGTATTTAAGGGAAATTGTCTCAAGAACAGTTTTTAGGCTAGCCAGTAATTTGAAATATATGGCTTCATTTGGGGTCATAGGAATAAGAAACCATATGTAACAAAGGCAGAGCGATTCCTTTTTCCGTATATATGGCCTGTTTTCGAGAAAATTTTCGAGGAGGTCAAGTTTGCCTTCGTTAACAGTATTTCCACTTCCCGTTTTATTTACTACCTGTATATTGAGGTGTGGTATCTTCCTGTTCCAAATCCCTCATTCTGGCACTTTTTTGCAAACCTGCCTTTTTTCCCCCAGATATTCTCTCTCTCCAAAGTCCTTTGACTTCCTCAATACTTACTGTTTCAGCCTGATGTTAGGGATAAGGTTAGTTTTAAAAAATTATGTTTTTATGTTTATTTTAATAGGCATATTACATATTAACACAGTATTATAGGTATAGTTTTAAATAGTATACATGTATTAGGATATGATAAATTTAAAAAAATTGATGAGGTGCATGACAAAAAACATTGGAGATGAGGACCACTACTTTAGGGAAATATAGACCTTGCATTGGGTTAGTAAGTCAGTTTCAACTTTAGCTAATTTTTTTAAAAAAGTTCTGTCCTGGGTCAGTTTGTCTAATATCTTTTATTAATGTCTTCTTTTAATAACTACTTCTTTTACTTCTCCCGTATTCTTTAAAAGCTCCCAAGGGTGTGGTTTGTTTTTTTTTATAATAATGTATGTGGCAATTGCAGATGTCACAGCAATAAAGGGTGGCTTTGTGTATATATACGTCCCTCTTAAGTTGGGGGCTTTCCAAATCCTTTAGGAAAACAATAAACAGATTAGAAGAATATAATTGATTTGGTAAGGATTTCTAAAGAAATAAGCAAATTTTAACCCTAAGAGACTTAAATTTCACTTAGTTGGGGGATAGTTTATTCTCTAGAAATGTGATAAATAGAATATTTGAAGAGGACAGTTATTTGGTGATATGTTTTAAATGTTTGTCCTTTAGACTACTTAAAGATTTTGGAAAGAGAAATTAGGTTCTTGTTCCTTTGTCCAGTATGTATTCTGGACTTAACATTACTACCTGGTACCAGGGAAGACAAGGTTAGCAAGTATGAATTATATTTTTATTTACTTTGCTGTTTATATGAGCTGTTTTTTGAGCTGTGCATTTAAGTAAAGTTTTCTCCCTAGATGATAACCTTAGTAAATGAAAGAGGATTTAAATTTCAGTAGTGTATTTGAATTTAACTGATCATTTATTGTACCTCTGAAAGCTATGATCAAAGTAGTAACCATTACTACCTGATTGATTTGGGAAAGAGTTGACTAAACTGAAACATAGTTAATGCATTTACTAATTGTGGGCCCATCATGTTGGGCGAGTGTGTGTGTTTATTTTGCACAATCTGATAAAAAACAAACAGTACCAATGTTCTGACATCCTTTGAGATGAAGTTTCTTTGGATTTCATGATTATTGTTACGCTAGTTCCTCAAGTAACACAGTGGAGTGCGAATTTACAGCACTGAAAGTTAGAAGATTTAACGTTGCCTGTTTTTTCTGTAATAATGGAAAAAATAAGATAATGTAATAAGATAATGTAATTATTTAATAGTGTCTAGTTCTTATCATGACCTCTTAAATTTATTTAATCATGTGCAATTATTTAAGAATATATTAGTAATGAAAATACTACTTTTTCCATTTTAACAAATTTAAAAGCATTTGAAAGAAATAAAATTTTATTATAGGAAGTTTTCAAATTAGAGATAAATGTAAATATGAAAAAAACCTGATAATTTCACCACCCAGTGGTAATATTAATATTGTTAGCATTTTCAGTAAATCTGTGTACAAACACATATTTATACACACATTTCCCTTAATATATCAGGCTTTTCCCCCAAATTTTCAAATATTTTTCAAGAATATTTTTTGACTGTATGGATATTTTTTGAATTCCAACAGACTTTAACTTTTTACTGAAGTATAAATTCAGTAAATTTGAATTTATTTATTCTGGCAGAAATGTATGCATATCACGGATATATACATCTTAAAATTTTACAACGTGAGCACACCTGTGCAATCAGCATTCAACTCAGGAAAAACATTGTCAGTTTCCAGACACCCCCCTTTTCCTACCTCCTATCAACGGCCTCTTCACCCAAGGATAGCCATTTTTCTGATTCTGTTTTTAAGAAAAACATTGAGATATAATTTATATACAATAAAATTCACCCATCCTAAGTGTACAGTTCAATGATTTTTAGTAAATTTACTGAAGTCTAGTTTTAAAACATATGTATGAATATAATTTAACCAGTTTCCTTTGTTGAATACGCAGTGTAATTCCAGTTTTTCACTATTGAAGTACTGCTGTAGTGATTTTCCATGCATATCTTTATATGTATTTCTCATTTCATCAGGATAGGTTCCTAAAAGTAAAATCACCAGTTCAAAGAATATGTGCATTTTTATGGCTTTTGATATATGGTACCAAATTACCTTTGAAAATAGTTGAACTAATATACTCCCACTGTCAGTAGATGAGTGTCTTTTTTTTTTTTTTCTCCTGCCACCTCAACCTCAGATGTATTTTTTAAGAGTTATTATCAGTTTGGTGGATAAAATATGGTTTTAATGTTCATTTCTTTAATTACTACTGTAAGTGAATATTATTTTATATATTTAGTGACTATTTCTAATTTTTCTTTATGATTTGCCTGATACTGTTCTCTCAGTTTATTTCTTAATGTTATTTCTTTTTATTTTTAAGACATTTTAGTATATTAAAGGATGTGGATCCTTCTGGTGTTACAAATACTTTCCCCCAATTTGCTTTATGTTATGCTCATTTTTCATAATGAAATAGATTAGGATTTTGTGTCTTAATGTCAGAAATAAAAATTTGTGTTTTACTCTACCAGCCTTTGGAAATTTATCATGGTAATTTTTAAATTGGAGGCAATATTGAATTATATGAATAAAACATTTTTATTATAGTGTGAACCTTTCATAATTTGAAATTTAAAAAATTCAAGTAGACATATAAAACTAATTTATTATGCTTTGTTGCCAAACTTGGTCTTTCTAGGCAGTTATACTTAAGCATGAACATTGACGACAAACTGGAAGGATTATTTCTTAAATGTGGCGGCATAGACGAAATGCAGTCTTCCAGGGCAATGGTTGTAATGGGTGGAGTGTCTGGCCAGTCTACTGTGTCTGGAGAGCTGCAGGAGTCAGTTCTTCAAGATCGGAGTATGCCTCACCAGGAGATCCTTGCTGCAGATGAAGTGTTACAAGAAAGTGAAATGAGACAACAGGATATGATATCACATGATGAACTCATGGTCCATGAGGAGACAGTGAAAAATGATGAAGAGCAGATGGAGACACATGAAAGACTTCCTCAAGGACTACAGTATGCACTTAATGTCCCTGTAAGTAATTCCTTTATAAGATATTAAACTTACAGTTAGAAACATAATTAATTTGGTATTAAGTGATACAAGTCATTGAAGAAATTTCAGAAAGTGTTTAAAGGCTGAATATAAATAGTTCAAATGGGCATTATTAAATAGATATACTAAATATTGGTAAAAATCATAGTTGAAAAGGCAAAATTAAGTTTTGGTATTACATACATTTCAGAAACTTATCTTTTCTGGATAACATTTATTTATTTATTTATCAGGATTACTGTGTATTGAATTTGTGTGTGTGTGTATTAAATTTTAAGTGCTTAATTTAAAAAGATACTTTGTTTCAACTTCTGGATTTCTCCTTAAAGAGTAGAAAGATTGAATCTGGAGCACAGCTGGAAAAAGATTGTACACTTGAGAGTTTTTCCTTCAAATTCTGTAACTCTTGGCAGTTCCTGCCATCTTTATTTTTTTCATTATCTTTAAAAAGGATATCAGCTCTTTAGTCTGTTTACCCTGGATGTCATAGGTCATCACCTAAGGTACTCTTTTGTAGGCACCCATAACTTCTTTTTTTTTCAATTCAAATGAACATTTATTGGGCCCACATTAAATGGGACATGGTGAAGAGATTACGAGATGCCCCTTTTCTGTCTGTGTACAATTTCTGCCACTCTTTCCTCAAGTGGGTACATCCTATGTCTCACAGTCTTTGCAATTATTCAAGCTCCTATAATGGAATGGTAGGCTTGTTCAGAGGCTCAGAATCTTTTTAGAAAGTTGTGGTTAGCAGAGTGATGGTCACAGCTAATGGAGAATTGCTTCATTTTCTAACAAAAAACAAAAACAGCTGGACTCATTGCGTCCCATGAAGATGCTGGGCTCATCTGGTGCTTCAGTCACGGGCTCTTTGGAATAACCAGCAGTGACATCTTCATAATCTTTACTCCATGAGTTTTCTGTGTGAAGTGACTCATAATCAACTCTGGCCTTAGTGACTCCTTCCTCACAGCTGAGGGTGTTTAATTCCACATTAGTAGGTAATGCGAAAAGCCTGTGTGTTCTCCAAATACAAGTCAATGGTTGTTTCTGTATCTTGGTCACTGGTCAAGTGTAGTAGGACAGTGGTTGACTGACTGTAGGTCAGTGATGAATTCTGGGAGTAGTGTGGGGTAAGTCACAGCCAGGGCAAACCAGGCAGAGAGGAGCAGGGCCTTCCTGAGCATGGTGCTGATGCAGGCAGGGAGTGTGGGAGGCTCACGAAGGTAAGGAGGCTGAGTGTTTTTTTTTGCCTTCTTGTATCTTTATTTTTACCTGATGACCAGCAAAACTACAACTGTAATGTAATCCTCTTCTATTGTTTATGTGATATTAAACCTGGATCCTTTCAGTACTTCTGATATACTGTGCTTTTTCTTTTGCTTTAGGACCTTTGTATATCCTACTTGTAATATTCCCCTCAGTCATAGCCCCTCCCTGTTTTTTAACCTAGTTAAAACTTCATCATCATCAGCTTGCCACTTCTGTCTGTTCTAGGTGTAGTTCCTGCAACAGGGACTTGTTCACTGTCTGTCTCTCTGATAGATTGTAGGCTCTATCTATGTATGAGAGCATGAATTTTGTCTTATTTTCTATTATGTCCCAGGTGTTGGCACATGGTGTGAATGAATGGATAACTACTTACAGCTGTGTTCTAATACATGTGCTCACCAACTTTTACCTAGTCCATTGCAATAGCCTTTTCCTTTTTCAGCCTGTTGATGGTGATGGATTACATTAATTAATTTTTTTTTTTGAGAATTTCTTTATTTATTTTTGGCTGCATTGGGTCTCCGTTTGTGTGTAAGGGCTTTCTCTAGTTGCAGCAAGCGGGAGCCACTCTTCATCGCGGTGCGCGGGCCTATGTTGGGAGCATAGGCTCCAGACGCGCAGGCTCCAGTAGTTGTGGCTCACAGGCCTAGTTGCTCCGCGGCATGTGGGATCCTCCCAGACCAGGGCTCGAACCCGTGTCCCCTGCATTGGCAGGCAGATTCTCAACCACTGTGCCACCAGGGAAGCCCCTAATTAATTTTTAAAGGTTGAATCAGCCTTGCATACCTGGAAGAAATTCCACTTTGTTGTGGCGTATAATTCTTTTTACACGTTGTTTGATTCAGATTACTAATAGCTGTTGAGGATTTTTGCATCTATGTTCATGAGATAGATTGGTCTAGTTTTCTTTTCGTGCAATATCTTTGTCTGGTTTGGATATTAGAGTAATCCTGGCCTCATAGAATGAGTTAGGAGTATTCCCTCTGCTTTGGTCTTCTGGGAGAGATTGTAGAGAACGGGTATAATTTCTTCCTTGAATGTTTGGTGGAATTCACCAGTGAATCCGTAGGGCCTGGTACTTTCTTTTTTGGAAGGTTATTAATTACTGATTCAATTTCTTTAATAGCTATAGACCTATTCAGATTGTCTGTTTCTTCTTGTGTGAGTTTTGACAGATTGTGTCTTCCGAGGAATTGGTTCAATTCATCTAGGTTATCAAATTTGCGGGCATAGAGTTGTTCATAGTATTCCTTTATTATCCTTTGAATGTCTATGGGGTCTGTAGTGATGTCCCCACTTTGATTTCTGATATCAGTAATTTATACCTTTTTTTCTTAGCCTGGCTATAGGCTTGCTGCCTTTTTTTTAAAAAAAGTATCTTAACAGTTTTTAAGCATATGGTATTACATACAGTATCAGCATACAGTTAACTATACTCACATTGTTGTACAGTAGATCTCTAGATCTACTGTACAACTGTTTCATCTTGCAAAGCTGAATCTCTATACCCACTGAACACCAATTCCCCATTTTTACCTCTCCCCAGTAAAGACTTACTAATTTTATAGAGAACTAGCTTTTGATTTTTTCTGTTGATTTCCAGTTTTCAGTTTCATTGATTTCTGCTCTGATTTTTATGATTTCTTCTGTTATTTTGGATTTAATTTGCCGTCTGCCCCTCCCGTTTTCAGTGGTGGAAGTTTAGGTGATTGATTTAGATCTTTTCTGATATATAGAAATGGCATTCTAATATAGCATTCAGTGATATAAATTTCTCTCTAAGCACTGCTTTCAGTGTCCCTCACATTTTGATAAGTTGTATTTTTATTTTCATTTAGTTCATTTTATCTTTTAATTTCTTCTGAGACTTCTTCTTTGATTCATGTGTTATTTGGAAGTATGTTGTTTAATATCCAAGCATTTGGGGATTTTCCAACTATTTTTCTGTTACTGATATCTAGTTTAGTTCTGTTGTGGTCTGAGAGTGTTTGTTATATGATTATCTGTTCTTTTACATTTGGGAAGTTGTGTTTTATGGCCCTGAATGTCATCTGTCTTGGTGAATGCTCCATGTGAGATTGAGAAGAATTAGCGTTTTGCTGTTGTTGGGTAAAGTTGTATATTGATTGCAATAGCTTTTTTTTTTAATAAATTGATTTATTTATTATTTATTTTTGGCTGCATTGGGTCTTCATTGCTGCACATGGGCTTTCTCTAGTTGCGGTGAGCAGGGGCTACTCTTCATTGTGGTGTGCGAGCTTCTCATCGCGGTGGCTTCTCTTGTTGCGGAACACAGGCTCTAGGCACTCGGGCTCAGTAGTTGTGGCTCGCGGGCTCTAGGGTGCAGGCTCAGTAGTTGTGGCGCACGGGCTTAGTTGCTCCGTGGCATGTGGGATCTTTCCAGACCAGGGCTCAAACCCGTGTCCCCTGCATTCGCAGGCAGATTGTTAACCACTGCAGCACCAGAGAAGTCCCGCAATAGCTTTCTTATTGGACTGATTGTAGCCTGAGCCTTATCCAGTCTGTATTTCAGATGGTTCCTATAGTGATCTTTCTAAAACGATATTTATACTTATCACTCCCCTACCAAAACTTTTTCAGAGGTTTCTTATTGCTAAACAGCTGAAATGTATTCTTTTGCTTGGGCTGAAAGGGTGATCAGGTCCCTTCTTATCTTATCCAGCTCCTGTGTACAGTGCTTCAAGCCCCTCTCCCCGCTTCATACTTTTAAGTACATTGAAATTACATTAGTTGCCCAGGTCCAATATGATTTTTTCTATTACTTCTGTACATGTTGTATATACCTGTAATATTCTTTGTTTGGCAGTCTACCGTTTTTCACTTCTCAAAGCTTTCTTTTGTGTAATTTTCATTATAGTAACTAACTTATTTTTCATTTCTTGGCCTGCAGGACCATGAGGTCTCTTTTCTGGAACCTGTATTTTAACTTTGTGTTCTCAATAACTGGGCTATGGTAGGCAGTCAGATACTTTTTGAGTGAAAGAAATTTTTTTTAATTGAGAAAAAGTTTAAATTGAAATGCTGTGAGATCCTTAGTTTATAGTTTAGAGTTTTTACAACTGCATAAACTTGTATAACCCACAAGGCATCAAGGTACAGAATATTTTCATCATCCTAGAAAGTTTGTGTTTCTTCCTGGTCAGTCCACTCCACAACAGTTGTTGTGGGTTTTTTCCCCCCCATCATAGATTAGTGTTGTCCTTTGAGAACTTTATGTGAATGGAATCATATGTAACTCTTGTGTCCAGCTTCTTTTTTTTTTTTTCCCCTATAGAATATCAATTTTATTTGAAAAAATTCTACTATAGAACTAAATAGGGACTTCCCTGGTGGCACAGTGGTTAAGAATCCGCCTGCCAGTGCAGGGGACACAGGTTTGAGCCCTGGTCCCACATGCTGCGGAGCAACTAAGCCTGTGTGCCACAACTACTGAGCCTGCGCTCTAGAGCCCGCGAGCCACAACTACTGAGCCCTAGTGCCACAACTGCTGAAGCTCGTACTCCTAGAACCCGTGCTCCACAACAAGAGAAGCCACTGCAATGAAAAGCCCTTGCACCACAACGAAGAGCAGCCCCCAGTTGCCGCAACTAGAAAAAGCCTGTGTGCAGCAACGAAGAAAATAAATAAATAAAATTTTAAAAAAAGAACTAAATAGCTGTAACTAAATAGCAGTATTTTTCACATAGTTTTTACTTACTAATTGAAGAGCAACTGAAACAATGTAAAATAATAATTGCTTTTCCTGTGGATAAGTATATTAAAAAGTAACATTCATCTTTACAAAGTGTGCATTCCTATTGTGTTATAGTATAATCTCACAAGTTAGAGATTGATTAAGGGTTTCATTTCGCAGGTGTTGGTACTGAACACCTCAAAGCAGTAGTCTATTGTAATGTATTTTAAATTAATTTTCAGTTGCATTAGAAAGAGAATGATGGCTTGGTTATTTAGTTGTCACACTAATGAAGTAGGTATTTTAAAATTTCTTCTCCAGCTTCTTTTGCTCAGCGTAGTGTTTTTGCAGTTTTTCATGTTGGTTGGGTGTATAAGTAGTTCATCCCTTTTCATTGTTGATTAACATTCTGTTGTTTTATTATCCTAAAATTTTGTTTATTTATTTCCTTCTTTATGGTTATTTATTATCTCTAGTTTTCAACCTTTATGGATAAAGCTGCTATGAACATTGTTGTGCAAGTCTTTTTTCTTTTCTTTTGGGTACATTTTTATAGAAGTTAAACTATTTCTCTTCTGTTTTCATTTTGTTTGATCTAGTGTCTGTCTTTCCATTAGTATTACTCTTTTATTTTAAATTAATTTTTATTGGAGTATAGTTGCTTTACAATGTTGTGTTAGCTTCTACTGCACAGCAAAATGAATCAGCCATACATATACATATATCCCCTCCCTTTTGGATTTCCCTCCTGCATCAGTATTACTCTTGATCGCTGTATTTTTTTTAATATAAATTTATTTATTTATTTGTTTGTTTATGGCTGCGTTGGGTCTTCGTTGCTGTGTGTTCAAAAAATTTTCAGTGTGTAATTGTTTATGACTGGTATATAGAAATGCAGTTGATTCTTTTTATATTGACCATGTATTCTGTGATCTTGTTATATGCACCTATTAGTTCTAGTAAGATTCCTTAGGTTTATTCACAGTCCCTATTATCCATAAATTTTACATCTTCCTTTCCAAGCTAACTTCTTTTTTCTTCCTTATTGTATTGACTAGGCCTCCAGTACCGTGTTGAATAGAAGTGGTAAAAGTAGACATCTTTGCTTTTTTCCTGATCTTTACGGGACTGCATTCAGCTTTTCACCATTAAGAATTGTTTTAGCTAGATTTTTCTTAGGTGATCTTTATTTATTAGGTGGAAGAAGTTTTCTTTTTAGTTTGTTGAGATTTTTTTAAACTATGAATAGATGTATAACTTCATCGATATTTTTTCTGCATCTGTTAGATGATTATATGATTCCCCCCCTTTTTTTAAAATATATTTATTTATTTTTGGCTGCGTTGGGTCTTCGTTGCTGCACGCGGGCTTTCTCTAGTTGCGCCAAGCGGGGGCTACTCTTCGTTGCAGTGTGTGGGCTTCTCCTTGCGGTGGCTTCTCTTGTTGTGGAGCATGGGCTCTAGAGCGCAGGCTCAGTAGTTGTGGCGCATGGGCTTAGTTCCTCCGCGGCATGTGGGATCTTCCCGGACCAGGGCTTGAACCCTTGTCACCTGCACTGGCAGGCGGATTCCTAACCACTGTGCCACCAGGGAAGTCCCTCCTCCCTTTTCTTAATATAGTGAATTTATTGATTGATTTTCAAATGTTAAATCAACCCTGCATTCCTGGGATAAACCACACTTGGTCATGATGTGTCATCTTTTTTATAAGTTGCTGGATTCAGTTTACTAATTTTTTTAAAAGAATTTTTATGTGTATGTTTATGAGGGATACTAGTTTTCTTGCAATCTTTGTTTTAGGTATACTGGCCACATTTAAAATGGGGTAGGAAATAGTTCCTTCTCTATTTTCTGAAAGAGTTTGTGTAAGATTGGTATTATTTCTATCATACATATTTAGTAGACTTCACCAATAAAGCTAATCTTTGGCTGAGTTTTCTTTATGGGAAAGTTTTTACTTTCAAATATAACTTTTAAAACATGTAAGGCTACTCAGATTTTAAATTTTATTCTTGATTTAGTTTTGATAAATTATATTTTTCAAAGGATTTGTTCATTCTTTTATTTTTTAATTGAACAAAAATATGCATAATATTTTCTTAATTCTTTTACTGTCTAAAGGATTTGTAATAATTTCTTTTTTCACATTCCTGATAGTGCTAATTGTCTTTTTCTTGATTAATCTGGGTAGAGGTTTACTGGTCTCTTCAAAGATTAAGGTTTGGTTTTATTGAACTCACTATCGTTCATTTGAACTTTCTTTCATCTTTACTCTCATTTATTTCTTTCCTTCTGCTTACTTTTTAATTTGCTCTTCTTTTTATTTTTAATTTGCTCTTCTTTTCGTAGCTTCTTAAAGTAGAAGTTTAGATGACTGTTTTAGACCTTTCTTTGTATACATGTAGGTGTGTGTAACTACCATGACTCTCAGGATACAGAACATCATACCAAAGATCTTCCTGGTGCTACCCCTCTGTAGTCACACCTCTTCTTGTTACCCCCACCATTCCTAACCCCTGGCTATCCTACCCTAATCTGTCTTCCATCTCTAAAACTTTGTCATATTGAGAATATTATATCAGTGTAATCATATAGTATGTGACCTTTTGAGATTGACTTTTTTCACTTAATGCCCTTGAGAGCCATCTGAGTTGTTGTATATATCAATTCTTTGTTCTTTTTTATTATATAGTAGTATTCCATGGTATGGTTGTACCACAGTTTAAACATTCACTTATCGAGAGACATTTTAATTGTTTCCATGTTTTGGCTATTACAAATAAAGCTGCTGTGAACGTTCATGTGTAGGTTTTTGTGTGAACATAGGTGTACATATCTCCAGGATGAATACCCTATCATACCCCTGCCACTGGATATAATCACTCCTAACATTTTGGTGTATGTTCCTCAGTGCTTCTTTGATATGCCTAACATGCATAGGGTCATGTTGCTTTTTATCTATTCTTTTCATTTACCAGCATGGTTTGAACTTTTCTCAACTCCTTACTCTTCTAATACTTCTTAAATACCTGCTTGATATTCCAAATTTTGGATTATCCATAATTGAGTCCTGTTACTCCTAATAGATGCTGATAAATTTGAGTCCCTTGTGCGAATGAATCAATGAAAAGTTGTCTCATACTGTATACCAAATGGCAGAATTTAGGATTTGTGTAACATTGCTTTATAGTAGTACATAACAGACACGAGACATTATATCCCTTACTTATTACTTATGCATTCCTGCTGATAAGGCATAGTGGTGAAGGGCAGGTCTTGGGATCATGAATATACATTTTTGAGTTAAATAGAGGGCATTGATGTAGAAGAGTATGATCCAGGTCTCCCAGAAGGTGAAAACTTAAGCTACATGGCCTTTCATCCTTTCTAGATTGTGTACTAAAAGCCTTTTAAAAATAGATATTGAACACATAAGTGTTTTTTTTCCTTTTATTTGCTCATTCACTTGGAAGTCACAAAGAACTTTATTTCATATTAACTTTTTTTTGTTAATGCAAAACAAAAAGTTGAGTTTTGTGTTTTCTTAAACTGTTAATAACAGTTTAGGTTCTGTAGCCTATGTAAACACCCTATTGTTTTGTGACAGTTGAAGTAGAAGTTTTTCATTTGTGGAAACTACTGGTTTTCAGGATTTATCTTGACCTTACTACTCTAAATCAATCACCCAGCTTCAACTCTGTGGCCCTACATTTTCAACAGCAGTCTGCAGTCTGCAGGCCAACCTTGTTTTTAAAATAATTTATTTTATTTATTTATTTTTGGCTGCGTCAGGTCTTTGTTGCTGTGCGCGGGCTTTCTCTAGTTTTGGCGAGTGGGGGCTACTCTGTTGCGGTGTGCGGGCTTCTCATTGCGGTGGCTTCTCTTGTTGTGGAGCACGGGCTCTAGGCGGAGGGGCTTCAGTAGTTGTGGCATTTGGGCGCAGTCGTTGTGGCTCGTGGGCTCTACGGTGCAGGCTCAGTAGTTGTGGCGCATGGGCTTAGTTGCTCCGCGGCATGTGGGATCTTGCTGGACCAGGGCTCAAACCCGTGTCCCCTGCATTGGCAGGTGGATTCTTAACCACGGCGCCACCAGGAAGTCCTGCAGAACTTTTGAATGTCCGTAGTTTGCTCATTAGAACTTTGTTTTCAAAGATGTTAGAAATTTGAATTAAAATGAGCTAAAACTAATATTTCAGTTCCTCAATTGCATTAGCCACATTTCAAGTGCTCAGTAGCCACATGTGGTTAATGGCGTCTGTATTAGCGTAGATAAAGAATATTTCCATCATTGCTGGAAGCTTTATTGGATAGCACTGTGTTAGAAAGCTTCTCAACTCAAAAACTAAATTTATTTCAGAAATTTGAAAAAAAGTATTTGGCTTATCCTTTTAATTCTTATACCCATAGAAGAGGGATTGGGAACTTTATGGTCTGTATTTTTGCAGTTTGATGTCAAGTATGTTGAAGAGTAAAGGACATGTTTGTATTGACAAAATGGAGCAAACTGTCATTCGTAACGATATATGCCACATTTGTTTTCTAGAAGGCTATTGGATTGTACTTGAACGAAAGGATTTTATAAATTAGGAGCTATAAAAAATCATGTTCTAGTCATTTGATGATATAATAAAGTGTAAAGTATTTCAGGTATTTACAGCTCCTGAAGAAATATACTTCAGTGCTCGTGTAGCTTTTTTATTTTAGTCATGAATTTCTGTGCTGTAAAACAGCATGAATAAAATTGTAGACCTCCTTTTATGCATTTAGTATTTATGATTATTTTGTTTAATGGTCTAGGAAACTCAAGACTTATTTAGCCCTTGCTTTAAGACCTCTCTTTCGTTTTTAGTTTTAAAATTGCCTTAAATCCTGTCATTAGTTTAAGGAGAATTGTATAGATATTTCCCCAAATACCTGTTGCTCCAGTCAGTAAAACTCCAATATGCTCTTGCTAGGAATTTGAGTATATGTCCTGTAATGAGTGACTTTTCCTCTCCTATTTAACAACAACAAAAATAATCATTTTATCCATGTCAGTGATTTTAAGATACTTAACTATTTTTGCCACATATTTTATACTGTTTTAGTTGCAGAATTGTATAACATTTATTGGTAACAAATGATCTTTCACAATCATCCTAGAAGGTGGCAAGTCTGTGTGGCTCTATTTATTTGCTTAAATAGTCATTGGTAGGATATGTTTCTTCCTCTCTTTTTGGCTAACTCCCAACTTGTTATCCCTATGACATTGTATACTTTTTCAACAAAGTTATTTATTAGTTGTAGCCAGTTCTTATTACCATTGTATTTCTTTTAAAGTTCATTTGGGGGATTCAGAAGTAATTTTATGTTCTTTGCAGCTTGGGTCCTTGTCTTTTGAGGCGATTGCATTGGCTTTTATTGGGTCTGTATACTTAAAGAGGTACTCCCCCTGCCCGCATTCAAATGCTTTTTACTTCAGCATACTCTTCCGCTATCATTTTCAGAAACACATTTATTAATTGAGCTCATTTTAAAGAAAATAGATGGTAATTTATATCAGCTCTCTAGGGTTTTTTTTTTTTTAAACAAGATTTTACTTGCTTGTATGGCTCTTAGATAGTGTCCTATTTGATAGGAATCAATATTTTAGCAGAAAACATGGAGTGAGTAATCTTGCTTTATAGTTTTTCCTGGTGAGAGTCATATTATTGCTTATTGTTACTGATTTCAACTCACCTGGCAAGTCGATGAATCAAGGTATCTCCACCAGTAGGTTGTTTTAGAGAGCTAACCCAGAATGGTCTACTTTTCAGTATCCTCCAGTGCTCGTAAATTTGTTGGACTCAATTTATCTTTTTCTTTTCCCCTTAGGTGGACATAAATTGTTAATAGAATATTTCTTTTTAGATTCTTTAATAACATAGCCAGTCTCCTAACACTTTTCATATAGTTCTGTCTGATCTTTGATGTCTAATTGCTTGGTTTGGAATTGTGAGATAGTGGTACTGAATGAGAGTTACACTCTTTCTTATATAAAGTAGTGCCCCAATTGGAAATCATTATAGACAAGGCTGTGATAGGGTCAGTCTAGCTAGATCAGTCTCAGAGATGTCTACTTGGGGTTTTTTCATAATTGTATGATGAAGTTTATTATAAAAGGACTACATAGTCCTTGTAAAAATTAAAATAGTATAGAAGAGAACAAAGAAAAAAGTAAAAGTTCCTTGTTTCCTGCTCTGATTCCAAAGAGATAACCACTAATACTGATATCCTGGAAATTTTAAATTTATAACAAACATACAGAATATATGTCTGTATTTATTTCTATATAATGTGTTTTGTAAATATATATCTTAGGAAAATATACATTTTGTTTTATACAAATTAGATAACGTTATTTTTATATACTTTTGAAATTTGCATTATTCATTTAATAACATTTTGTAGAAATTTCCATGTTATTGCATATAAAGCTTGCTTATTTATTTTAATGAATGATTAAATGATGTGCCTTATTTTATTTAACCGCTCCCCTATTGATGGATATTTATGTTATTACTAGATTTGTTTGAATGAAATAATGATGAAAGGATCATGCTTATATACATAGATATCTATATATACCAGCATGTTTCTTGTATCTATCTATATGTCTACATATTTGTAAAGCTCTTTCTCTAGGTATATGTATTTTTATACAGCATTCATACAGAAAAGTGCACAAATTGTAAGTCACGAATTTCCTCAGAAATGAACATACATGTGTAACCGATACTCACATTAAGACATAGAACATTATCAGTATCCCAGAGGCCCTCCCCTTCTTGTATCCCGTTTAGTCACAACCCTCCTCTAATTCCTAAAGATAACCCCTACCCAAACACTTTTATCATGGTCAGTTAGCTTTACCTGACTTTGAATTCAGTATAAATAGAATCATGTACTATCTACTCTGATGTCTGATTTCTTTGTTTTACATTTTTTATGAGATATGTCCATGTTATTGCATAGGTAGTTGTTTATTCTAATTTCTGTATAATTGTCAGTTGTGTGAATGTATCAGAATTTATTCATTCTAGTATATCTAATATAATAGCCGTCTTGTTTCAAGATGTTGGCTGTTCTGAAAAGTGCTCCTGCAAATAGTCTTCTTTTTTTTTTTGGCCGTGCCAAGTGGCTTGCAGGATCTTAATTCCCCGACCAGGGATTGAACCCCAGGCCCTGGTGGTGAAAGCTCCGAGTCCTAACCACTGGACTGCCAGGGAATTCCCTGCTGTGAATATTCATGGATGTGTCTTTTGGTGCATGTGCACACTCATTTCTGTTGGTTTTATGCTTAGGATTGAGTTTGCTGGGTATGGATATGTTCAGCTATAGGAATTTCTGTCAGAAGTTTTTCTCAGTGGTTTTGCCAGTTTATACTAATTGCTCTGTATCCTTGGTATCTGTTAGGTTGCATTTCACTGATAACTAATGAAATTGAGTGCCTTTCATATTTACTGACAATTTGGTTGGATATTATTTTTTTGTAAGGTACATGTTCATCTTTTGCCCATTTTTCTATTAGGTTGTTTCCTTCTCTTACAGATTTGTAATAGTTCTTTATATATTTGTTGAATATATATATCAGTTAACTTTTCCACTCTTCCACTCTGATTTGCCTTTTTACTCTTTTGATGAACAGAAGTCAGTGTTAATGAAGTTCAATTTATGTCTTTTCCTTTTGGTGTTTTGTGTGTCCTATTTAAGAATTCTTTGCCTGCCCCAAGGTGATGACGATATTTTCCTTTGTTAACTTATAGAAACTTTGATTTTCCTTTTCCATTTAGATTAACAATCCGTTTGGAATTGATTTTTGCTGATGATGTGAGATAGGGATCAAGATTTACTTGATGGCTTTTTCTTTTTCTTTTTTTTTTTTTTTTCCAACTCACCCATAGAAATTTTTTCAGTTTCACTTTGCTGGCTTAATGTTTCAATTCTTAGAATAACTTAATACATTAAGATTACAATGAATAGATTTTTCTTTGATTAATACTAGGGATTTGTACTAAGACTGGACTTAATGTCTTTTTAGGATTATAAAGTAACACGTTTGTTGAGAAAATGTAAAAATTTAAAAACTATAAAGAAGATAATAAAAATTGCTGTAATCTTACTACTCTAGGATAATCACTAACATTTTGTTGTTAGTATTTCAGTGTTTCCTTTTTTTGTTTGTCTTTCTGCATATGTTGTGTTTATGTAAAATGTGCTGCATATGTATTTGTGTTTGTGTAAAATTGTAAAAATATATTTATCAACATATTTATCATTTAACCTTAAACCATGAGCATCTCACTATGTCAATATTATTCAAAAGTAAGATTTCTAATTACTGTATGTCATATAGCTGTATTGTAATTTATCTCACTCTTTCTTTACTGGGTATTAGACTGTTCATACTTTATTTATGATCGTAAATAATATTGTGAAGTTACATGTAGGCATTGTTGTCATGTGAGATTATTTCTTTAGTATAGATTTTCTTAAGACTCTTGATTATATACTGGCCAATTTATAGTCCACAAATGTTGATCAATTTATTCTCCCTCTAGTAGTGTATGAGATTCCCAATTTAATGTCTTTTTAAATGATCTGGAGTAGGAAATGTGAAATATAATTTCCAGATTTGTATGTGATATTGAGAAAAAAAAACAACTGGACTTGGTCTTGGGTTGGGAGTGGAGAAGAAAATTAAAAGATGTCTTTAGATGGGAGACTGGGATATAATACAGCATATTGAAAGGCACAGGGAAGAAAAGAAAGGCAGGGAGTTTGGAAGGAGGTTCTGATGTGAAAAAAGGTTTTATTTTTAGCAGTATTGAGTTTTAGATAATAGGATGTCTAAGTGGAGATGCTCTGTATAAATTGGTAATCTTCTGTGTATCTAAGCAATTACGCATCTGCAATTGTGTAATAATAATTAATAACCATAGATATTTATTTAGAACTTGAAGGTTTTCAGGGTGCTTTTTATGTAATCTCATTTGATTGTCTGATGTGTATAAGCTGGATATTATTACTACCACTAATAAACAGATGAGGAAATGATTATGATAATCAGTAACATCAAAAAATCAACTATATATTGCTATGTACTATAGTTGATACTTTACATATATAATCTCTTTTAACTCTACAGAAATTCTGTGAAGAATATTCCCTCCATTTATAGGTGAAGAAAGTTCCAAATGATTAAATTTTAGTTGTTTAGCCTCACGCTGCTAGTATTACTCTTTGGGATTAGATTGTATTTCTTTTAACTCCCAACCTTTGCTTTTTTAAATTTTTCCATACTACTTACGGAAGCCAAGTTTACCCAATAATAATTGGAAGAGAAGGGATTGAAACTCAAGTCTTACGCTTCAATAAATATTGTTGACATTTTTCCACTTTGGTTTTTTAAAAATTATTTCCTTTCTCTTGAACCACTAGAAGTTCTTTCCACATTCTGGCAGCAACCTAACTATAGTTTATATAAGGGAAAATGAAATATGTTTGTGTAAAAATCATTTTAAATAAGTTTGATTAATTTAGATTTTTAAGAAGCAGTTATATTGGGTTGGCCAAAAGGTTCATTCGGTTTTTTTCCGTAAGATGGCTCTAGTAGCACTAAGTTGTCTTTAACTTCATTCGAAACAATTTTGTTTGATGGTATTGTGACAGCTGTCATATCAGTATGCATTTTAAAAAATATATCAAAATAGGTGAATTTTTGTGTAGCCATTTTAATATTGAAGATGGAAGAAAAAAAGCAACATTTTCGGTGTATTATGCTTTATTATTTCAAGAAAGGTAAAAACCCAACTGAAGTGCAAATGGAGAAGGTGCTGTGACTGATTGAACGTGTCAAAAGTGGTTTGCGAAGTTTCCTGGAGATTTCTCCCTGGACGATGCTTCTCAGTCGGGTAGACCAGTTGAAGTTGATAGTGATCACATCAAGACATTAATTGAAAACAATCAGTGTTATACCACGAGAGAGATAGCCGACATACTCAATATATCCAAATTAAGCTTTGAAAATCATTTGCACCAGCTTGGCTATGTTAATCGCTTTGATATTTGGGTTCCACATAAGTTAAGTGAAAAAAACCTTCTTGACTGTATTTCCGCATGCGATTCTCTACTTTTTTTTGGAAGCATTTTTAAAAAATTAACTAATTTATTTTTGGCTGTGTTGGGTCTTTGTTGCTGCGGGTGGGCTTTCTCTAGTTGTGGTGAGCGGGGGCTACTCTTTGTTGTGGTACGCGGGCTTCTCATTGCAGTGTCTTCTCTTGTTGCAGAACACAGGCTCTAGGCGTGCAGGCTTCAGTAGTAGTGGCACGTGGGCTCAGTAGTTGTGGCTCTCGGGTTCTAGAGCACAGGCTCAGTAGTTGTCACGGGCCTAGTTGCTCCAAGGTGTGTGGAATCTTCCTCCAGGGATTGAACTCATGTCCCCTGCATTGGCAGGCGGATTCTTTTTTTTTTTTTTTTAACATCTTTATTGGAGTATAATTGCTTTACAGTGGTGTGTTAGTTTCTGCTTTATAACAAAGTGAATCAGCTGTACATATGGCAGGCGGATTCTTAACCACTGCGCCACCAGGGAAGTCCCACGATTCTCTACTTAAACGTAATGAAAACGTTCCGTTTTAAAAACAAATTGTGATGAGCGATGAAAAGTGGGTACTGTACAATAATGTGGAATGGAAGAGATTGTGGGGCAAGCGAAATGAACCACCACCAACCACACCAAAGGCCGGTCTTCATCCAAAGAAGGTGAGGTTGTGTATATGATGGGATTGGAAGGGAGTCCTCTATTATGAGCTCCTTCCGGAAAACCAAGCGATTCGTTCCAACAAGTACTGCTCCCAGGTAGACCAACTGAAAGCAGCACTCATCGAAAAGCGTCCAGAATTAGTCAACAGAAAACGCATTATCTTCCATCAGGTTAATGCAAGACTGCATGTTTCTTTGATGACCAGGCAAAAACTGTTAACAGCTTGGCTGGGAAGTTCTGATTCATCCGCCACATTCACCAGACATTGCACCTTCAGATTTTCATTTATTTCGGTCTTTACAAAGTTCTCTTAATGAGGGCTTCCCGGGTGGCGCAGTGGTTGAGAGTCTGCCTGCCAATGCAGGGGACACGGGTTCGAGCCCTGGTCTGGGAAGATCCCACATGCTGCAGAGCAACTGGGCCCTTGAGCCACAATTACTGAGCCTGTGCGTCTGGAGCCTGTGCTCCGCAACAAGAGAGACCGCGATAGTGAGAGGCCCGCGCACCGCGATGAAGAGTGGACCCCGCTTGCCACAACTAGAGAAAGCCCTCGCACAGAAACGAAGACCCAACACAGACATAAATAAATAAATAAATAAAAATTCTCTTAATGGAAAAAATTTCAATTCCTTGGAAGACTGTAAAAGGCACCTGGAACAGTTCTTTGCTCAAAAAGATAAAAAGTTTTGGGAACATGGAATTATGAAGTTGCCTGAAAAATGGCAGAAGGTAGTGGAATAAAACAGTGAATACGTTGTTCAATAAAGTCCTTGGTGAAAATGAAAAATGTGTCTTTTATTTTCACTTAAAAACTGAAGGAACTTTTCGGCCAACCCAATAGTAATGGAAGTAACACCAGATTAAGAGATACAAAATAGTGGTTTAAGCCCTAGGGTTGAAATCCAATAGCTTGGGTAAGACACTTAGCTCTGTGAAGTTTTTTTTTTTTTTTTTTTTAAACATCTTTATTGAAGTATAATTGCTTCACAATGGTGTGTTAGTTTCTGCTTTATAACAAAGTGAATCAGCTACACATATACACACGTTCCCATATCTCCTCCCTCCTGCATCTCCCTCCCTCCCACCCTCCCCATCCCACCCCCCCAGGCGGTCACAAAGCACTGAGCTGATCTCCCTGTGCTATGCGGCTGCTTCCCGCTAGCTATCTATTTTACATTTGGTAGTGTGTATATGTCCATGACACTCTCTCACCCTGTCACATCTCACCCCTCCCCCTCCCCATATCCTCAAGTCCATTCTTTAGTAGGTCTGTGTCTGTGAAGTTTTAATTTGTTTATTGGTAACATGAGGATAAAAAATAATTCACAGATTACAGTAAGTAGGATCTCTGTTGCTGGATTTGGAAGACTTGGGTGTAAATTTTTGTTTCCCTTAGACAAGTAACCTTTCTTAGCCTTAGTTTTCTTATTTGTAAAACGGGATGAAAATGCTAACCTCACAGTCTTACTGTAGGATTAAATGCAATAGATTATACAGGATAGAAACCACGAGCACCCCGCTCCATCCCTGCATGCCCAACCATTGTATCCTTAGTACCTAGGACAGTGCCTGGCACATAGTAAATGTCAGATAAATCTTAGTTACTATGCTGAGGAGGAATCACAAATTTGTAGAACACCATATAAATGCTGGGTTTTTTTAAAATTGAAGAGTACAATTTACAATGTTGTGTTAGTTTCTGGTTTTACAATGTTTACAATGTTGTGTTACAATGTTTTGTTACAATGTTGTGTTAGTTTACAATGTTTACAATGTTGTGTTTACAATGTTGTGTTACAATGTTGTGTTACAATGATTTACAATGTTGTGTTAGTTTCTGGTTTAAAACAAAGTGATTCAGTTATACATATATATATACGTGTGTGTGTGTGTATAGATATGTACATATTCTTTCTCACATTCTTTTCTATATTCTTTTCCCTGTGCTATACAGTAGGATCTTGTTGTTTATTTTATATATAGTAGTTTGTATCTGCCAATCCAAAAGTCCTGATTTATCCCTCCTCCGCTCCCTTTCCCCTTTGGTAACCTTAAGTTTGTTTTCTATGTCTCTGAGTCTGTTTTGTAAATAAGTTCATTTGTGTCATATTTTAGATTCCACATATAAGTGATATCATATGATATTTGTCTTTCTCTTTCTGACTTACTTCACTTAGTATGATATTCTCTAGGTCCATCCATGTTGCTGCAAATGGCATTATTTTATTCTTTTTTTATGGCTGAGTAGTATTCCATTGTGTATATGTACCACATCTGCTTCATCCATTCATCTGTCGATGGACATTTAGGTTGCTTCCATGTCTTGGCCATTGTACATAGTGCTGTTATGAACATTGGGGTGCGTATATTTTTTCGAATTATAGTTTTCTTCGGATATACGCCCAGGAGTGGGATTGCAGGATCATGTGGCAACTCTATTTTTAGTTTAGAAAAATTATAGAATAGTTTTTTAAAACTTATTATGAAATAATTTTAGATTTATGACAAAGTTGCAGAAGTAGTACCAAGTTCACATAAACTCATCACCCAGCTTCCTCTAATATCAAAGCTTATGCAACCATAGTGCAGTTTTCAAAACCAGGAACTTAATGTTGGTAAAATACTATTAAATAAACTACGACCTTAGTTGAATTTTATCTGTTTTTCCCCTAATATCCCTTTTCTGTTCCAGGATTCAGTTCAGGATTCCACATTGTATTTAGTTGTATCTTCTTGAGTCTCCATCATTCCATGACAGTTGTTCAGTCTTTCCTTATCTTTTATGACCTTGATAGTTGATGAGTATTGGTTAGTTATTTGTAGAATGTCTCTTAATTTGCGTCTGCCTGATGTTTTCTTTCTTTTTTTTTCTCTTTTTAAATATTTATTTATTTATTTGGCTGTGCTGGGTCTTAGTTGCAGCATGCGGGATCTTCCGTTGTGGCATGTGAACTCTTAGTTGTGGCTTGCAGGTCTAGTTCCCTGACCTGGAATCGAGCCCGGGCCCCCTGCATTGGGAGTGTGGAGTCTTAGGCACTGGACCACCAGGGAAGTCCCTGCCTGATGTTTTCTTATGATTAGATTGAAGCTTTCATTTTTCGACATATTCCACAGAAATGTTGTGCTCTTCTCAGTGTATCATATCAGGGAGTATAAAATGTGGAGATATGTCTTATTACAGGTGATATTACACTCTCAGTACTTTGTTAATGTCATATCTGCCAGTTTTCCCCTTAAAGTCACTTTTTTCTTCTTTGTAATTGGCAAATATCTTGTAGGAAATAGTTTGAATCTGCTTAAATACCCTATTTCTACAGAAGTTTTTTCCTACCTATTTAAGCATCCATTGGTGGATCCTGCCAGTTGTAGTTATTAATGTAGTGTTTGCCTAAATGTGAATTTGTATTTTCCTCATTCCTTCTATATTTATGTTAATTGTAGCTGTCCCTTCTCTCCATTTAAAAAATTATTTCCATTTATATCAGAATGGATATTGCCTTATTCTTTGAGTTATAATCTGGTACTGTCATTTATTTTTTTTCTCAAGTTGTTTCAGCTTTGCCTATTAGGAGCTGTTTCAGACAGACCTTTGTGTCCTTTTGACATGTACTCTAGTTTCTGGCACCACAAGATGTTCCAAGGTCATCGTATAGTTTTCCTTGCCCAGCTTTGAAATCAGTTGCTTCTCCAAGGAGCTCCATTTCCTTTTGTTTGGATAATGGTATTTAGAAACTAAGTTTTGGATGCTAGGTGTGTTGGATTTCATTGCTTCTTAGTGATCTCAGCCAACAGAGCTAGGCAGTACGTGTGTGTCTACTAACTCACACATGCACACACGTCTATACTAATTTCTTTATGTTGGTTGGGCCCAGACACCTGTATTGAAAGAAACTGAATGGAGAAAAGGGAGGGAATGCAAAATATAGTTAAGATGTATCTAGCTCAGTGGTTCTCAAAATTTCTGGTCTTGGGGACCCCTTTATTCTTAAAAATATTGAGGACTCTTAACAGCTCTTGCTTCTGTTGGTTATATATATCGATATTTACCATTTTAGAAATTAAAACTGAGAAATTTAAAATTTTATTTATTAATTTATCAGTAACAAATCCCGTTACATGTTAACATATAGCATATTTTTAATGAAATATAACCCTGTTTATAAATAAAAAATTTTGTGAGAATTTGTTTTACAATTTTACAGATCTGTTTACTGTCTGGCTTATCTCATATTTGCTAATACATTTAGTCTCTGGTGACATTACATGTTAGCTAGCTTCTAGGAAATGCCACTATATACTCATAAGAGGAGAGTGAAAAAAAAATAGGTATTATAATGAAAGTATTTTTGACCTCATGGAGCACCCCACTGGAAAAGGTGTCAGGGATCTTCAGAAGTCCCTGGACCAAACTTTGAGAGCCACTGATAGAGGTGTACTAAAACTCTTACAAAATAAAGGTACATATATAGTAGAAGGATGGATGCAGAAGAACTTGTGTGAGGAACAGCAAAGAACTTAAACCATGATGCTATAGAAGTTAAAAGAATAGAATTTCTGGGTAGGATGGGGGTGGTCAGCACTGTTTCAGGTAAGATAACTTGATTTGATCACTTCTTCCACTTCATCTTATATAGTTATCTAAATTGTAAGATGCTGATATAGCAACCAAAATGCAAATTTATAATGAGAAATATTATAGAGAAGTACACTAGAATGTTTGTTGTGAACTGTGGGTCCCTGAACCTTTTCAAAAGCAAAAGATAGTTATGGACTTTGTCAAACCCTGACAAACGTAGCTCCTTTCAGAAGTTTGCATGCAGTCGGGTCAGGCAGAAAGGGAGGGTTATGGTTCATGATTCACATAAAGGCCTGTCCATCAATGTGCTGCTTTTCTTCCCGGCCCTATTGTGTGGCTTGGCGAGCTTGGAATTAGAAATCTTCCTGTTGACTGGTTATATCTAACTGTTCTTTCCAAAACCATCCTGGAAATAAACACACACACGCATACACACAGAGATGTATTCTTGGTGTTAAATTTCTCTTTTTCTGGACTCCATGAATATTTCTAAATATTGCTACATTATTTAGGCAGTGTATTTGCAGTACAGTTAATTGTTTTATATCGTTCTTTTTACATTTAAACACTTGTAGTACTTGTGGTCACTTTGATTCAATTTGTTTCCTAGGCAGTATTTTGGAACAATTTCCTTCTAGCCATAGTTACACATTCTTCTTATATGACTACATACTGTTTTTACTCTCAGAATAACCGTTTCTCTAAGTTTGGTGGCAGTTATTTTGCCTATATGCTTACTACAGATTATTCTTTTGAAAAGTTTGGCCATAAGAGGAAGGAAGTTGCTGGAAATATTTTGCCCCACAAGAATTTATAGGGTAAATTTAAGCGTGCATTTCAGCAGAGAAGTAGTTGGTGAAGTAAGGGAGATTATTTTAGAGAGGCAGTGAAGCTGCAGAGCCTTAGAGATGGGTGGTAGTGGAATCAGTAGCACAGAGTATAGAGGAAAGCACAAGATGCTTTCTTTTTTCTTAAACAGGGGTGGGAAGATGAATGAGAATACCTAAAAGAGAAATTGAAAATTGAAAGGAACATATGGCTCCAGAAATGGGGAGATGGTAAGAACAGATACTTCTGCCAAGTGACCTAGGTCTTTTCTGTAAAGTATATCGTGTAGAATCTTGAAAGCTGAGCTGGGGAGAGTATAATTGATATTATGGGCAACAAGGAGCTATTGTAGATTACCTCATTGGGGAAATGGCAAGAAAACAGTTTTATATTAATTTATTTGTGAAGGAATACATTGGTAGATGATAATGCCCTAAAGGATCAAGGTTGATAAGGTTAATTGGAATGAAATGCATATGGACGTAGGATATTGAGAATGAAGCGAAAGAAGAGTCCAAAATGATTGTAAGGGGTCACCTTGTTTGCGAGTTAGGGGTAGACCAAAATTTGCAAATGATATGAAATGTTCATCACATTATATGTCTGGCAACATTATTTAAGTATGTTTAAATTTGTTACATTGCTTAATAACAGTATTGAGTGTGGAAGAAAGTTGTTGGGAAGAGTAGCATGTTTGGAAGAAAAAAATTAAAGGGGGATAGATATAGTTGCAGTTATTTCAGATCTCATGAATTTCTCCATTTGGTTCCTGCCCTTATTCCCTGTATCATTCATTTAGATTGAGCCGAATATGTGCCATTTTATTAGTTTATTAGTGTTACTAGTTTTTTTTTTTTAAGGCATCAAAACTTCCCAACTGCATTTCAAGACCTTTGGAAAGGAGACCTTGTCATAGAATGTGTTCTCAGTATCTAGTATTTTGCTCTGTACATATTAGAATCTCAGTAAATTTAAAGCTTCCATTGTATTACTTTAGACTGACTGAATGTAGCATGTAGCAGGTACTTAATAGCTGTTGAATGAATATGTGAGTGAAAGCTGTTATGAGAAATACAAAAGAAGACTATCTTATTTTCAGATACCAAGATAAGATACAGGCACATGAGATAGTAAAATATAAAAGACATGAAATAAGTCCTGAAAAAGAAGGAGTCATTCTGGATGCTGGGCGTGATTTACTAGTGATTAGAATCAAGGGAAAGATTTTTTCAATATAGAGAGGCCTCTTTATGTTTAAAGTTGGGAGAATAAAGAGAGAGTGATAAAAAATGAGGAATACCTCAGTATCATTAAGAGATATATATTAGAACTAGCAAGAATGAACCAGCTTGGGCAGTGGCAAGGGGTGAGGAAGCATGGGCTCTGCCTCTTGATAGGATGTTGGGGAAGAAGTAAGATGAATATACAAGGTAGATAGGACATGGGAGTCATGCCTGATGGCTTCCCCAGTCTCAAAGTGGAGATCCAGAGGGAGCTTTGATCAGCAGGGGTCTTACAGCTTCAGGTGGAGAAGCGTCTGGGTTTAGTCAAATCTTATGAGAGAAGTATGAGTAGGGTGATTGACAGTATTGATGCTATTTCTGGTTTGGTAGTGAGAAAAGCATTGAAATTCAGGCTCTCAAATGTAGGCAGGAGGTTGTACATGGGACTAGGTGAAATGGTAAAGATTAAGCTATGGGGAAGAAACCAGAGGTTTTTCTTGGTTTTGTTTTTTAATCTGACATACTTCCTAGCCTATTGATTTTCTTGATGTTCCAATGAATGTGTTTCAAAAATCCAGCAAACCTGTCTTTTCAACTATCACACATCTGCAGATGCCTGCTTTGATTAATTATACTTTGGTTTATTTTAGGTGAAAAGTAACACTGAGTACTTGATTTTCTTTTAAAGATAGTTCTCAAGGAAATAGTAGGGAACTTATAGATGAGTTGTTGTCTCTTTTATCATGCTTAAGCAGTTTACATGTTCTTATAGATTATTGTAGTCTTTCTTGGGCCAAAGAAGATTCATTTTCCCAGACTTTTTGCACCTCATTCTTTCTAGTTGCCTTGTCATTTTCATACCCATCTCTTTATGTTTATGGATTTACCAACATCCTTTCTAAGCACCTTAGGCTGGACCATATACTTTAGTGTGTGGTTGTGTTATATGTAGAGATTACTTTATTCCATTTATGAGTGATAAGCCTGTTGGACTATTCTAAAAATGTAACTTGCTATGTGCCTATTGGTATTCACAATGCTTTGATTCATTGATACCTCTAGGATTTGGTCTGTGCTTTCATAATGTTAAAAGTGTACCTTATATTTGTCAATGCTAGTACCAATATGATCACTTTCCATATATGTGAAAATAGGTAAAAGGTTCAGATATATAAATTAATGTTTTTCACTGTTTGCACATAAAGGTTCTTTGTTTGTGAATAGCTGCTTATTGAAGAACTTATTTGTGAATCTGTCTTACACTCTGCTCGACACTTTTGCTGAAAAAAAGTTCGTCTCTTATTTTTTTTTAATTAATTAGTTAATTTATGGCTGCATTGGGTCTTCGTTGCTGTGCGCAGGCTCCCTCTAGTTGTGGCGAGCAAGGGCTACTTTTTGTTGCAGTGCACGGGCTTCTCATTGTGGTGGCTTCTCTTGTTGCGGAGCACGGGCTTTAGGCGCACGGGCTTCAGTAGTTGTGACACATGGGTTCAGTAGCTGTGGCTCGCTGGCTCTGAGCGCAGGCTCAGCAGTTGTGGCACACAGGCTTAGTTGCTCCGTGGCGTGTGGGATCTTCCCGGACCAGGGCTCAAACCCGTGTCCCCTGCGCTGGCAGGCGGGTTCTTAACCACTGTGCCACCAAGGAAGTCCCCGTCTCCTTCTTACTGCTGCATGCTATATTTTCATGGTTTCTTTGTAATTTATAAGTTGACAAATGTTGGACCTACTTTTTGCTGCAACATAAGACAGAGCAGTTCAGCAGCTGCTTAGTCTGTTGTCATTTCTCCTTGTCTCATACCCAGCTTCAATAGTTGTATTTCAGTAAACATCACTTCAAAGATGGTAACATGTGTGTATTCCAAAGCCTTGTTGGAGGTGACCTTACCATTCTATTTTATGTTTCAAATAATTACACCAAAAGAAGCCATAAGAATGGTCATTAGTACGATTCTCTAACCTGATAGAAAGAATTATTAGCTAAATAATCATTTACAGTCATGTTTTTATGCCTAGGTTCTCCTTGATTTGCAATTCTCACGCCCCCCACATTTCAGGAATTTTTGAAAACTTCCAGTTCTTTATTTGGTTAGTTTGAAATTCCTGGCTTATGTTGTATTTCTCTCATGAACCCCTCTGCACAGCTCTGTCTTCCAGCTTTACACTATGAGTATGTAAGATGTTTATAACCTTTTGCACCCCCTTTTTAAGTGTATTTTTTGAAAATTTAGCCATTAGCACATTGTGTTTCCTGGACTATTATCAAGATTTTTTTGAAAGCTTATAAACAACAGAAATTTATTTCTCACTGTTCTGGAGGCTGGAAGTCTGTGATCAGGGTGCAAGTATGTTTGGGTGAGGGTCCCCTTCCAGGGTGCAGACTTCTCGTTGTGTCCTCACATGGTCGAAGAGTCAGGGATTTTTAATGTATTTCAGAGCTTGTTGAGTTGAAAGTTTCTTAGTTTTAAGATACTTGCGTTTTCAGTTCAAGGATAGGTTGAAAATGTAGCACAGCAGGATGACTGTGCACCATCAATTCTGATGAGAATTTGATGCTACCAGTAGTGATCATAGAACCTCCATATATTTTTTAAATTTAAAAATTTTTTTAATTTTTGGTTGTGTCAGGTCTTAGTTGCTGCTCATGGGCTCCTTAGTTGCGACATGTGTGCTCCTTAGTTGTGGCATGCGAACTCTTAGTTGCGACATGCATGTGGGATCTAGTTCCCTGACCAGGGATTGAACCCACGTCCTTTGCATTGGGAGACGAATTCTTAACCACTGTGCCACCAGGGAAGTCCCCATATTATTTTTTAGGACACGCAACTCTTCACATCTGTGAGAACTGAGATCTAAAGATGAGATAACATTGTTGACATCTTAACATTTCTTGTTATCATGTAGCTAGAATTGTGTCTCGTACATAGCAGGGGCCTAAAACCATGTGCAGTTCTATAAACACACATTTGGTGATGGTTTGTTGTAGAGGCCAGGAAAATACTGGCTAAGATATTGCCAAAAACATTGAACTTAAAGATAATTAGATTTCATTGTTAGTTTATCATTCCTTTTTTGATGAGATTACCTTTTAGAATTTTGTGTTGTTTTTGTGATGTTTTGTAAATTGAGAGAAACCCATCATGGAAGTCTGAATACCCCTTTTATCCCCCAGTATTTTATTGATTTTGGAATTTAACCTTTTTTTGTGCCTTTAACTTTAACATCAGTTTCCTTAAATGTGGGAGTGGAATTGTGTCCTCACTTCTCCTTTATTCTGCTAGGTCTTATTATCTTTTCCCAGGACATTTTAGTCTTTTTCTTTCCAGATAAATTTTTGTAAAATCCTAGTTTATTCCCTCAATTTATATACTGTTGATTCTTATATATCAATTACATATTAATGAATTCTTCAACACACCCTTTACTTGCACACACAAATAATCATTTTGGGAGCACCTGTAGGTAGGTTTAGCAGAGGATTAAGCATGCAATGGCTTTTTGTCACAATAGACTTCTTGTTTATTTCTAAAATTGGCTTTTTTTTTTTTAACAGATAAGTGTAAAGCAGGAAATTACTTTTACTGATGTATCTGAGCAACTGATGAGAGACAAAAAACAAATCAGAGAGCCAGTAGACTTACAGAAAAAGAAGAAACGGAAACAACGTTCTCCTGCAAAAGTAAGAGAATATTTTAAGGTGGTGGTTCCTAACATATTACTCCCATACAATTGCTTAATCTTATTGGCAGGAATCTGGCTGGACCGTAGGCAACATAAAAGTCTCATGTGGCTTAGTAAAGTTGGAATGTTGCATCAGCTTCACCACGAGAAAGGAAGGGATGCTTGCCTGAATGGAGGTGGGGGGCCACTGCTTTAAATTCTTCCACTTCCCTTTCACCGTGTTTTTTTTTGAAAACAAACTTTTCTTACCCCATGTCTCTCTTTTCTTTAAAGACTAACAGATGGTATGCAGTTCCCTTGCTTCTCATTCATATTAGTTTTACTTATTTTAATATATGGTTTCAGGACAATTCAGTATTGATTACTCATTAGGAAAAGGTTGTGTGATAACTGTGCTAGAATAGAATGTAAGCTGCACGAGGGCAGGGACTAATTTTATTCACAGCTATATCCCAAGAGCCTGGAATAGTAGGCCTAAGGGACTCTCAATAAATACTGTGGGTGAATGAATGGATTAATAAATAAACAAGTGACCCATAAATACTATTAGGAATTGCCTGCCTTGTTTCCTTTTTAGTACAGTAGTAGTTGACTATATGTAGCATTTTGGTATTCTGGGGAAGCCTCTGAACTCTGTATAGTATAATTTATTTCTTTATAGTTATTTTTCATCTTTTGTTTTCTTCCCTTGTATAGTGAAGAAGGCTTTTTAAAAAAGATTTTATAACATGACCTTTTTATTTTGAGGGCTGCTTGTTTTTGTATTTGTGATTTAAATCATAATCATCATCATTATTTGTATATTTTGTATACTTTGGGTGTGCTGAACCCAGTTTGTACTGGCTTGCCAGAGCTGATTGCTGAGTTTTCAGGAATTTTGCAAGCTGGTGCTAAAACCATTGGTAACTTGAAATTAGGCATGGTGAGAATATTTACACCATGGAAGTCAGCAACGCAGCCCACTGACTCCTTAAACTGTTGTTAAACATTTACCAACATACCACTGCTTTTGGGATATATAAGCGTGGCTACTGTTTGAAAAATATAGAGACTAAAATAACCCATAGTTACATTTCCCAGAGATGAATACCTTAATTTTCTGCCATATTCCCTTTCTGTTTTCAAATTTGTGTAGATTGTCTGAAGTTCCTGGTTTGTAACTTAAAGAGTATGTAAGCTATTTTTAAAGTTATTAAAGATTTTATTACCTGCATAATGAATGTATTATTTTTTGATATATCACATTATATTCAGTGATTGCTCTGTTGTTGGAAAGTTGTTTTCTCTTTACCTTCATTTTAAATCATGCTGCTCTTGAAATATTTGTGTGTGGATCTTCGTGTACTACTAAATCAAAGGGCGTGAACTTTTAAAAAGGTTTCTTTAAAAATAAATGAGTACATAAGCAAGCAAGCAAGCAAAATAAGTAAAGTTTCCTGATAATGTTACTCCTTCCAGAAATGTTGTATCAGTTACATTGCTACCAGCAGTAGACCTAAGGTGTGTCTGTCCATACTCTCACCAGCCTTGAGTATGAAACTTTGTTTTTTTTGTAGCTTAAGATGGGTGTCTCATTATAGTTTAAATTTTAATTTCTTTGGTTATGGGTCATACTAAAACTTGTGTTTTTTTCCCCATAATTATTGACATTTTATATTTCATGTTTTGTGCAAACCCTTTATCCCCCCTTCCTTTCTTCCCTTTCTTTTCTTGGGGTTAATGTTTTTCTCAGTGATATATGATACTTTTAAAATTTTACATTAATGAATACATCAAGTTCTTTGAGGAAAAAATTAATTTCTAAAATTGAGATAGCGATTATGTTACTTTGGGTTCATTGCTGATCTATGGGGAATCTATTTCAAGTCTTTAAAGATAACATAATATATGTATCAAGTCTTTAAAAATAACATAATATATGTAAGTTGTACATTTTCCTTGATGTTTTATTGCCATGTTTTTGAGTATAATTCTGAAATTCTGACTAAAACTCAGATTATTATCTTCTAAGTAGGGTGTTATTTGGAATCTTTATATGTTCTAGGTAGTACAGATCAGATTTTTACAGAGTTTAAGCCATTTTTGCTTATCTAATTTGAGATAAACTCATTTATAATGTATTATCAAAATATTTCTAAGGACATTATTTAAATATTTATATATATATATCTATGTAGTTGCTAGATGAAAGATTTGGCCTATTCTGAGTATACTGTATATAAGAAAATGTTTTGGGCAGTCTTTTTAGAGCGTTCTTAGGAGGCTGAAATGAGTGGAAATAATATATGGCAGACATGGATGTGAGAATAACAAAAACAGTTATTTTTAGATTGTCCTGACCTGTTACATGTAATAGGACAGAGAATGGTTGTGGTCTGTTTTTAACACTGGTCTTGCAGTGTCCAGATGAGTGGTTTTGTGTCTGGAGTCTCAGAACTTTGAACATGTGTTTAAACATTCACGCTTTTGATTTTTCGTTAAAGTAACTCTCCCCTTTCTGTATGAAGAGAAAGAAAACCTTATCTCATGTTTATAAATCAGTGTGTTGCTTGTTTTAAATTCCTTAAAAACAGCTTTAAGTTTCTCAAATAATTGTAATGTGTTACGCTTAGAGGACTCCACTCTCTGCCAACACTTTTCCCAAATCTTGGATTTTGCCGTTACTAATATTTGAGTATATGTTACCATTGTGTCATGTTAGATTGGGGATCCGTACAGGAAGTATCACTGAAGTTATCTTATGGACTTTTAGTAAAAATATTAGAGCTTACACATCCATGTAGACCTGGCTCCCTTCCAACTAAGCTTTGTGGTGAGAAATACTGTAATGTTATGTCATTTTTAGCTGCCATGAATTTTAAGAAGTAGTTGCTTCCTGAGCCTTTATCATATGGCAAAGCTTAGTCATCTTAAGGTAGATTTGATACTTGAAAATTGCCAAAATACGTTTGGCAGCATGTCTGAAGAAGAGGGTAATCAAGCTAGGGAATGTTATCTTGATCAAGTTATTTGATACTGTCATGGAATAAGTTGTTTTATGAAAGCAAATTTTCTATATAATAAAAACTTGTCCCTTTTAAATGTTTAAATTTAATTTTATTTTAACCACTTTGTTGGAAATCTTTAATATGTTGTTTTCTTTTAAAACATAGTGCATTTGAACATAATTCAGCTTTTAATGCTCTGGGGTTGATGTTGTAAACATTAACAAAAAAATCATACATGTCATAGTGAAGCCCTCTGGGAAGACCGAGATGTTAGGGCTTTTTTCCCCTCATCCTGAAAACTCCTGACTGCTAGACTTTAAGAGTTTTTTGACTGCTTATAATTGCTTCACTGTCTCATTCCTTAATGATATACTATTCATTTTTACATTGCTATACCTATGTGGCCACTTAACGTCACCTTCCATTGCCCCTTTGACTCTCTTTTTGTTGTGGATTAGGACTACAGAGAACTAAAGTTATTAGAAATGTATGAAAAGTTTTAGTAGACTTAATTCAGTCTCAGTGCATTCGTGTTGGTGGTTCTCATGGCTCTGCATTAGATCACCCAGAGGACTTTTCCAGTTATAAATACGCAGGCCCCATCCCCGGAGATTCTAATTCAGGGGATTTCCATTTATACTAGAAGAGTCCAGGGTGATTGTGATTTACGTGTTGTTTTTTTTTTTTTTTTAAAGATCACCTAGTCTTTTTTTGTTGAATTTATTGTCCTGACTTTAATGTCATGTCCCTGCAGTACTTGGCAAGGTCAATTTTCACCCTATTTTTATTGTTCTTTGCAAAACCTCACATAAAATAGTCTACCCTTCCACCATATTTAACACTATTGTAAGAAATGAAATTGCTTTCCTACTATTCTGGTTCATTCTCTTTTAACATTCTTTACATACTAAAAAGGTTGCTCTCAGCTTTTCTTGTTTTCCAAACTTGATAATAATAACAACTATTTTTATAGTGCTCTTACACACACTAGTATGTGCCAGGCGCTGTTCTAAACACTTGATATCATTAACTCATTTAATCCTCACAACAACTCTGAGTACTGTTTTTTGTTTTTTTTTTAAATTTTATTTATTTTTTTATACAGCAGGTCCTTATTAGTCATCAGTTTTATACACATCAGTGTATACATGTCAATCCCAATCGCCCAATTCAGCACGCCACCCCCCCCCCCCACCCCCCTGCCGCTTTCCCCCTTTGGTGTCCATACGTTTGTTCTCTACTTCTGTGTCTCTATTTCTGCTCTGCAAACCGGTTCATCTGTACCATTTTTCTAGGTTCCACGTATACGCATTAATATACGATATTTGTTTTTCTCTTTCTGACTTACTTCACTCTGTACGACAGTCTCGATCCATCCACATCTCTACAAATGACCCAATTTCGTTCCTTTTTATGGCTGAGTAATATTCCATTGTATATATATACCACATCTTCTTTATCCATTCGTCTGTTGATGGGCATTTAGGTTGCTTCCATGACCTGGCTATTGTAAATAGTGCTGCAGTGAACATTGAGGTGCATGTGTCTTTTTGAATTATGGTTTTCTCAGGGTATATGCCCAGTAGTGGGATTGCTGGGTCATATGGTAGTTCTATCTTTAGTTTTTTAAGGACCCTCCATACTGTTCTCCATAGTGGCTGTATCAATTTACATTCCCACCAACAGTGCAAGAGGGTTCCCTTTTCTCCACACCCTCTCCAGCATATGATGTTTGTAGATTTTCTGATGATGCCCATTCTAACTGGTGTGAAGTGATACCTCATTGTAGTTTTGATTTGCATTTCTCTAATAATTAGTGATGTTGAGCAGCTTTTCATGTGCTTCTTGGCCATCGGTATGTCTTCTTTGGAGAAATGTCTATTTAGGTCTTCTGCCCATTTTTGGATTGGGTTGTTTTTTTAATATTGAGCTGCATGAGCTGTTTATATATTTTGGAGATTAATCCTTTGTCCGTTGATTCATTTGCAAATATTTTCTCCCATTCTGAGGGTTGTCTTTTCGTCTTGTTTGTAGTTTCCTTTGCTTTGCAAAAGCTTTTAAGTTTCATTAGGTCCCATTTGTTTATTTTTGTTTTTATTTCCATTACTCTAGGAGGTGGATCAAAAAAGATCTTGCTGTGATTTATGTCAAAGAGTGTTCTTCCTATGTTTTCCTCTAAGTTTTATAGTGCCTGGTCTTACATTTAGGTCTCTAATCCATTTTGAGTTTGTTTTTGTGTATGGTGTTAGGGAGTGTTCTAATTTCATTCTTTTACATGTAGCTGTCCAGTTTTCCCAGCACCACTTTTTTTTTTTTTTTTTTTTTTTTGGGGCTGCACTGGGGCTTGAGAATCTCAAGTCTTAATAGTAAAAGTTTCTGGATAAATGAGGTATTACCACCCGACTTAGCGATTATGTGAATTAGGTGATAATGTTTTCCACCACAGAAACGTTTTATGAGGATTGTTGAGCTAACATTGATGAACTCTAAGAATCCTTTTCAGTAAAATATAACAATATTATCTTAATCCAGTATTATATATACTTTATAGGTCTTTTCAGACTCTTCAGTAATAGAATGAGATAGAGCAGAGTGCTTTTTGATTACCTTATTCTGAAATGTATCTCCTTTTTCATTCTCTCAGCAAATAATTTGAGTGCCTGTTATGTGCCAGGATCTCTTATCAGGTACTGAAGAAAGGAACTGGGTTTTTTGTTATAACACTGTAGGTGGTCTGAGTAGAAATTGATTTTTCAGAGTTATGCTGAACTCAGGAAGGAAGAGCCTATTCCACAAATCAAATAGATTATGAATTATATAGAGAATCCATTCCCAGCAATTTATTATACACCACCGGTTCCCAGAAAAGATTAGTGATTTTAGAATCAAAAAGATTCTAAATTGAGTGATTTAAAATGAGGAAAATTTAATTGAAAGAAGGAGAGAAATAGATACACTAGCTATTTGTCAAGCTTTCTCCTACATGTTAGTTTGATTGTGGGAGGAGTAGCTTTACGGTAAATAACTGATTGTAAGACTGGGGATGGAAATACGGAGTAGTACTTAAGAGAAAAACGAAGAAGAAAATTAGTTTTAAAAAAAAGTATTAGTATTTTATTTATCTAATTTCTCCAGGGAATTATGTATTCTGGGTAAATAATTTTTCCACAAAACCAAACCCTAATTTTAAAAAATATTTGGATGCAAATCTTTCTTTTAAAAAATTCACATACTTCTTTGCCTGATATTTAGGAAATATGAGAGAAATAACCTTTTCTAAGGCTCAGGGTCATTCTCCTGAACATCAGTTATTGATATCATGTTATATATACCATGCTTATAGTATAGTGAATTTCATGTTCTAGCACTGGCAAAAGCTTGCCATTTAGAAATGAAATTTGTTAATAAGTAAAATCAAATGCTGAGAGACAGTAAAAATCATGGAGAATGAAAGAAAGTGACAATGTGAGGGTGGGATATTAACGATAAGTAGGATGGATGGTCAAGATGTTTAGGTGGTTATTGCTATGGGCTACTTTGTGATTTTGTTGTACGTGTTTGGGCTTGCACTGTTCTTCCATTTCTGGTTGGATTTGGAGAGTAAAGGGAATTTTAGATCTCACTCCCCACCCTCAGTTGCAGTAAAGCAGCTCATAATAGGTGAGAATTTTAAACTGTCTCCTCCAAGTTGTTTTTGGGGTTTTGGTGGTTTAGAAATTGATTTAGATTGATTTAAGAATGTATGATAAAACTTATCATTAGTTTAAAACATGCTTTAACAATTTCAGTAGTACATAGTATACATAGAATGGGGAAAATCACATCTGCCTTTTAAGAAAATAAAACTTTCTCACTGAGGGGTGTCAGGTTTCAGTTATTTGGTGGCAGTGACCCTTGAGGAGTCAAAAATCTCTGAATTGAATAGGCAGAGGTTAGTGCTTCGTTGGATGAAAATTGGTATATTATTTAACATAGGCATTGCTATGTATATAGATAGCTAGCTGGGAACAGATTTGTCTCAGAACAAAAAATGTATCTGCTAATGGACCGTGAGGTTAAGAAAGCAGATTAATTGAGGAGTTCCATTTGGTATTGAAATACTCTACTGAAAAATTCTGTTTTAAACTTATGAAACAGTTAAGAAAAAAAATCAAGTATGCTGAGTATTGTTTAGACTATTACTAATTTCTTTACTCTTGATGAAGCCCGGTTGCTTGATCTTTATAATGTACCATATTTCTCCAAAAGCAGCAGTGACAGGAGTCAAGACAAATCATGTGGAGATATTATAGCAGGCACCTTAGGGTTTAAACTTGGAAATTTCAAATTCTTCAGTTGTAATGGTGTTCATATGTTGAGGGGAAAAAGAAAAGCAAAAATATTTTATGGTACTAGTAGCAAGTAAGCCTGCTAATCTCAGGCAAATCCACTTACCTGGTAGATCACATTTTACTAAAAGATCTGGAAAGGATGTGAACAGGAAAAGAAGCCAAGTCTATACCAAGGAAGATAATTTTACCTGTGTTAATGAGCCATTTCTGTTCCACCAAGGAACTTTGTTCTTTACATACCCATTTCACTATGGTACTACTTAGTGAATTTGCAAAAAGTTTTACAAAGAATAGAGTGGTAAGCTGGGAGGATGTTCAGGATGGGCAGTGGGCAGCCATATCAACAGACATTTATAGAGTTTCGCTATGATACCGTTTGGATACTGGGGTTATAGTGGTGAACAAAACAGACAAAATCTGTCGGTTATATTTAAAACATTATAAATTGGAAGAGCCACTGGTGTTCTTCTGAGGCAAGATAATTTTCTTTTATATCGATACAAAGATGTGTGTTACCCCGGCCTAAGAAAAGAAAAAAATTAATATAAAGTTAAATACAAAATGTCCAACAATTTGATTTTTGTGTCATTGAATTTACAGATATGCTAGATTTTTCAGTCTGCTTATTCACAAGTCAGTGTTTGCTGTTTCATCCATAAAATCCACCCTGAATTAAGGCTTGAGTCCACAGTGAAAGGCAGCATTACCTCCAGTGCCAGAAAACAATGACCTAGAACTCCTTAACTCTTCATAAAAGGGCTTTGTACAGTCAAGGATTACATCCGTTTCACTTTAAGTAACTTGGGCCGGATTCGTTCCTTACAAAGCCTTTCCTTGCAGTTGCTATGCCACAGAAAGCTATTGAGTTGCTATGTTTTTGGCACTTGGATCTTCTTATTTGTTATCAACATAAGCGAAAAAATACCTGATGCTATCTTGTTTTTATTCTGTTTCATATAAAATGTTTAACATCTTTTTGTTATTTTATGTTAGAAATATTTTGAATCATGTTTTAAAAGATTTTGTGGTTTTTTTGTTCATTTGTTTTACACATTGTTAACTTGAATATTATTTTGTGACTTGGAGGGGTTGAAAACATTTTAGACTGACTGACCAGAGATGAAACTTTCTGTTCTCACTGACTCTTCAGGAAGCTGTGACACCCACTTGCATTCTCCTGCCAAATGTTTCCCTCTGTGACTTTGGTACATAGACTTTGAAGCATTGTTGACCACATTGGCAGTTTGCCCAGAACCCACATGCCCTGTATAATTTGCATAATAAATACCATCGATTTACATACAGTATAGGCTGAATTGTCTTCCTGAATTTAAAGTAAAAAAAATTTTTTTTTTAATTAAAGCCCTTTTTACTTACTTACTCCCTCTTTCTAGGTTTTGGGAAGGGTGTCATAGCTGTGTATTTACAGGCCCTAATCAGTTTCCACAGGACTTTGTATTTTTTAAGATGTTTGCTAGATTTCTCTACCCTGTGTGGTACACAGTTTCTTGGCTCCCACTCTGTATGCCCCCACCTCCAATACTGTTTCCCTCTCACTTGCCATATTCCTCCTGATCTTACCTCCTAATTTTCTCTGCTTCTTATCTTCACATCATATTTTGTCATCTTTCTTCTCTCCTCAATAATGAAAAAAGGGATTATTTGTTATTTTCACTCTGCCACGTGTCTGGTGAGAGAGGCAGTTTAAATGTTGCATGTTGGACAAATGGTTGATAAACTGGAATACATGAAGCCCAAAGGTGAGCTTCTCTCTGGCACTGTCCAGACCTGGCCCAAGATATTCTCGACCACAGGAAGCACAGGCAGATGAGGTTGATGTCTTTGTCACCTGCCTTCCTTCCCCATACCCACTCTCGTTTATTAAAGAGTATGCTTAACAATAGTTTAGTAGTCCTAGAATAACCTTAGAGGTCCTAAACTGAACCAGACTCAAAATTCAGTTCTAGGATGACTTAAAAACTTAGTTTTCTTTTTTTCTTCTTTAAGAAAAAAGAAAAAGGAAAACGTAATAGGTAAGCGTTTGTATGGTTCAGAAAAATGTTTTAAGTATGTACAGTGTAAAACCTTCCTCCTGCCATATCTCCTATATGCCAAGTTCCCCAGCCATGACAACCAAGGTTATATACATTTTATGTATATGCTTCTCAAATAGTTTTCATGCATATGCAAACAAATACATATTGCTATATGTACTATCTTGTATACAAAATTAGCAAAATTATATACTAGATTCTGGACCTTGCTTTTTTTCTTACTTAAGAATAAATCCTCGAGCTCTTTCTATGTAAGTATATAGAGAGCTTTCTCGTTTTATTTTACAGCCACATGATATTAAATTGTATTCATTTTCCATGATTTATTTAACCAGTGCTATTTGATTGATATTTACGCCATGTCTAAAACAAGACTTTTGCCCTGCATATGTGATATTTTGAAATTGAAAATAAAGCTATACTCACCCTAGCAGAGAACACTTAGGGACTCTACTAGACATCAGGTTTGGAGAGGAGGGGGCAGAGTGCTGAGATCTTACCTAACCAGCTTCCAAGGTTTTATTAGTGATTTTTACCCATACTGAGTCACATTGTACTTTCTTAAAATGAATGGTAACATTATTCTGATAGCCCTCTCAAGATTATTTAGGAAAAAATATTTCATAATTTCTGGTGACCATTGTCTGCATTAAAAGGCATTATCTGTTTTATAAATTAGTATTACGTTTTAAAAATTTCTTTCTTTTGTTTCGCCTTTTTTTTTTTTTTTTAAACCAGATCCTTACAATAAATGAGGATGGATCACTTGGTTTGAAAAGCCCTAAATCTCACGTTTGTGAGCACTGCAATGCTGCCTTTAGAACGAACTATCACTTACAGAGACATGTCTTCATTCATACAGGTATTTCTTGAATTAAAGTGGGCTTATGGCCATTAAAATTATTATCTTTGCTATTTTCATCTTCTTGTAAATGTCATTCATTTCTAAGACTTTAGGTAACCTGGCATTTCAAATCAGAGAATTCATAGACCAGGATGTAAGAAGGAAAGCAGGAAAAACTTTAAATGACAAAACAATTAGCATGGATGTGCAAAATTGGTCTTAATTGGATATTTATCTGGCTTAATGTGTTCTTTTTAGCTAGAGAAACAGTTAAAGAATGAACTATTAAAAGCCTGTCAACATTTATTTTTCTATGTAAGATGTCCAGATGGAGTTTGAAATATGAATTTGGGAATCAAATATAAAAAATAAGAACATGAAGTTGTGGAGATCAGAACTAAAGACTGATCACAGATCTTTGGGGAAAGATTACTAGACATGTACGTTGTTGAGTTAAGGGGTGGGGAGGGAGACAGAGTAATAAGGTAGATTTGATGAACTGATAAAATACAGTGTCCCAGAAGCCAAAAGAGGAGAGAATTCCAAGGAGGGTAGGATCAACCACAGCACAACCTTCTGAGACGATAGAGAGAGACAGAGAGCTGAGAACAAACCATTAGAATAAATAGCAGGGAGATCATGAGTAGCTTTTCAGAAAGCAGAGCATAAGGGTTAAAGGACAAGTGGGTGGTGAAGAATTTGAGACATAGGGTAGACTACTGAAAGGAAAGGCTCCAACAGAGAGGGAACGTTTGAAGAGACAGGATTATTTTTTTTTAAAGGGGATGTTTAGAAAGTTCTGAAGGTTCTGGAGAAAATAAGTGAAAGGGCATAAAGTGGTGGTTAGCCAGGGAGAACAAGGTGGGTGGATCTTCCTCCAGATAAAAAGAAGAGATGTTTAAGACACACTTGGTAACCTGTAGAGTCCTTTCTAGCCTTGTGATTTTTAAATTCTATTTTAAATTGCTTTATTTATTTACTTCTTTTTCCCTTGAAAGATATAAATGAGATTTAATCTCATTTTTGTGAGGTTGTGAGAATGTGAATTTTTAAATCTTGGGGAGGAAATTGAGAGGAAATAAAATTCTGTTAATGAATAGTATAAAAACTTTGTGTGGATAATTTGGAATTTCCAGAATTTGGGCTTCTAAGATTTCTCTTTCCTCAGAAATAGTAACTATAAACTGTGTTTTATCCAGTAACTAATTTGTGGATGTGAAATTATTTTAAGGTGAAAAACCATTTCAATGTAGTCAATGTGACATGCGTTTCATACAGAAGTACCTGCTACAGAGACATGAGAAGATTCATACTGGTGAGTGTTGCCTCCCTTACTAGGGTCATTAAAATTACCATTTCAAATATAGGGAAGAATTTTTAATAAGGAGCAACAACTGGTTGCAACTTTTGTCAGTTTTGTTTCTTAAGAGTATTTATCACAGCTTATCTTTTTTCTTCCTTCAGTAAATCAATGTTAACTGTTAAGACTTGGCTTAACGTCTGAGCCTAATAAATTACTTTGAAATAGAGTTTCATAATAGCTTAAAATATGTTTAAAGTGACAAATGGAAAGAAGTTTTTGTGAAATAGCTGTTTCCTTAGATGTTTAACAAGTTTAGAGTAGGTAAAATTATCATTTGCAGTAATTAGCCAGGGGGATGAAGCAAAGTGCCTGAGTCCTAAAATAGCGATACCACTTTTTCCCCCTTACAGTTTCATGTATATAGCTTACTATATCAAGAGAGTTATAATCTTATAAATTGTAAACTTCCAGTTTTTCAGTCAAGTTGTTAAGGATTTAGAAACAAATATTTTGGAAGATCACTATAAAGGAACCCATACCTTTAAAAGTTGAGCCTCATTTTAGAGCAAACGTTTATTTGCATTTATTCTTTTTTTTTTGACGAACGTAAAACCGAGTTTTATATGTAACCTTGATCTAGTAAACTGTCGACTTTTGACATCTCTTAAGCACGATGAAAAGTGTTTCTTTAGAATGTATTTCCAGTATTTTGCCTTTTTGTGATGGAATAAAAGAGTTGGTAAATTTGTATAACTTTGGTTCTTACATTTAAATAGAATTGAAAATGATGGTGATAATATATGAATATTGAAAATATTAAGGTTCTTCATATATCTCTATATTAAGTAGTCAAGCAAGTACCTGCCCAGTGTTGTTATTTAGATGTGTTCTCATGGTGCCTGCAGTACCTGTGAAAGGGGATCCTTGGACAGTTTGTCATATAGAAGAAGCAAGCTTTTCTGCCTAATAACTTTCCTTAGCTTTATTGGCCCCTAACAAACATGCACATGGCTAGTGTCCTAAATAAAACTTCAGCTGTGCAGCACATCTGTATGCTTTGATGTTCTACTTTTCAAAGATCATTATGCACACCACCCATTTCAGTTTCTTAAGTAAACATTTTCCACCATTTCTAGATGGGAGAATACGAGGCACTTGGGAGGAAGAACAACGGTATTGATTTTTTTAAGTCCTGTTATACTTTTTTTTTTTTTTTTTAATATTCTATTTTTTTTTTTTTGGCTGTGTTGGGTCTTAGCTGTGGCATGCGGGATCTTCGCTGAGGCATGTGACCTCTTCCTTTTGGCACACAGGCTTCTTTCTAGTTGTGGCATGAGCGCTTAGTTGCCCCGTGGCACGTGGGATCTTAGTTCCCTGATCAGGGATCGAACCCGCGTCCCCTGCATTGGAAGGTGGATTCTTTACCACTGGACCACCAGGGAAGTCCCAACTTTACTGATTTTTTTGTGACTTATAGGTAAATTTAAAGTTTATACAATAATAAAAACCCATTCAGATAATGATAAATGAAAATGGTTAAATGTTTTGTATTTTTGTTTGTTTGTTTTGTTTTGTATGTTTTTAATACCTATTAGATTTTGATGATTTAATCACTCATTCAACAGAAATTTACTGAGCTGGCAGTATTTTTCATGTACCAGAAGTAGATAATAAAAGGAAGTTTCCTTGGAGTTTACCTTTTTAAAAAAAATTTTTATTGGAGTATAGTTGATTTACAATGTTGTGTTAGTTTCAGGTGTACAACAAAGTGAATCAGTTATACATATACATATATCCACTCTTTTTTTAGATTCTTTTCCCATATAGGCCATTACAAAGTACTGAGTAGAGTTCCCTGTGCTATACAGTAGGTTTTTATTAGTTATCTATTTTATATATAGTAGTGTGTTTATGTCAATCCCAGTCTCCCAATTTATCCACTGCCCCCGCCCCCCACCAAATCCCCTGGTAACCATAAGTTTCTTTTCTACATCTGTGACTCTACTTCTGTTTTGTAAATAAGTTCATTTGTACCCCTCTTTTTAGATTGCACACATAAGCAATATCATATGATATTTGTCTTTATGTGTCTGACTTACTTCACTCAGTATGACAGGCTCTGGGTCCATCCATGTTGGTGCAAATGGCATTATTTTGTTCTTTTTTATGGCTGAGTAATATTCCATTGTATGTATGTACCACATCTTCTTTATCCATTCCTCTGTTGATGGACATTTAGGTTTCTTCCATGACCTGGCTATTGTAAATAGTGCTGCAGTGAACATTGGGGTGCATGTATCTTTTCGAACTATGATTTTTCTCTGGGTATACACCTAGTAGTGGGATTGCTGGGTCTTATGGTAGTTCTATTTTCAGTTTTTTAAGGAACCTCCATACTGTTCTCCGTAGTGGCTACACCAATTTACATTCCCACCAACAGTGTAAGAGGGTTCCCTTTTCTCCACACCCTCGCCAGCATTTATTGTTTGTAGATTTTTGATGACGACCATTCTGACTGGTGTGAGGTGGTACCTCATTGTAGTTTTGATTTGCATTTCTCTAATAATTAGTGATGTTGGAATTTACATTTTAATGGGAGAGATACACATATAAACAAGCCGAGTGTAGTAAGTGTTGTAGAGTTTTATACAAAATGCTCTTGTACCCTGAAGAAGAGCCAGATGTGCAGTCTTTTGAAGACTACATAGTGCAGGCAACAGAGAAAAACTGTAGGAGGCTCAGTTGAGGGGTGGGGGGAGACAGAGAGAGAAAGAATGTGTGTCTGAGTCTGAAAAAAGATTTTCAGAACAATACTTAACTTATTGTGCTCTGCTGTTTTCTATTCAGTTCTAGTAGTAAATTCTTTTTTACAGTGCTGGTCACAATTTTGTAATATCAGTTTGGAAAAATAATTGTGCTACGCCATGGGGTATCTGGGATTTCAACAGGTTATATTGGGTAGTTAATGTTTATTGAGAATTTACTAAAACCGGATACAGTGCTAAATGTTTTGTTAAATGTCTCATTTAGTTCTCATTAATCTTGAAAAGGAGGCGCTATTACTATCCCCAGTTTTTAGATGAAGAAGCAGTAGGACGCACACAGAAGTTAAGAAACTTACCGAAATTTGTATAACCTAGTATATGGTGGAGCCAAGATTCCAGCTCAAGTCTCTGCGACTCCAGACCACACAATGTGAAATCGCTAACTATGAAGACTGGGACTAGAAGCAGAACAATATCGTTTGCCTTTTTGAGTTTTTCTTGCTCTACCAATAAGCCAGTTATGGCTTAGCCTTCCTTGTGGGTTTAGTAACATCTAAAAGGGATGGAAGCAAAGGCTGGAGTTCTCATGTTATGGAGAAGATAGGGAATTGAGAGGAATCAGGGCAAACCAGTCACTAGGGTTCCTTAACAGAGAAGTTTCTTTTGAAGAGAAATGTAGTTTTGCTTCATTGTCCCCAGCCCCTCACCTCCCAGATGGAACTGATACAAAGGAAATAGATTTTCCTTCTTTACTTCATTGTTCTTGATTCTTTTTATAGACTCTTTCTGAAGATAGTAAGATATTTTTGTCTTATCAAGTTGCTTACAAGCTGTACTGAGCTGGGGATATATATTTAGAACCACGTATACATTCTCCATCATTTATTATTTTGTCCTTTTGTCTTTCTTTCATGTTTTAAATGGCTTTTATTTTTGGAGGGGAATAGTGCCCTAAAGTTTGCCCATGTCAAGGCTTTCTCTCTCTGTAGGCTCTTCGTTTAGAAGAATGCATTGAAATAGTTATGGCAGTAAAAATGTTTTGCATATGTTGTTTATCCATTTTTCTTTTCTTTTTTTTTTTAGGCAAAACAATATATTTTTTTAATGTTTATTTTTAATTTATTTATTTTTCTTATTAGTCATCCATTTTATACACATCAGTATATACATGTCACTCCCAAACTCCCAATTCATCATACCACCACCCCCACGCCCCTGCCGCTTTCCCCCCTTAGTGTCCATATGTTTTTTTCTCTACCTCTGTGTCTCAATTTCTGCTTGGCAAACCAGTTCATCTGTACCATTTTTCTAAGTTCCACATATATGCATTAATATACGATATTTGTTTTTCTCTTTCTGACTTACTTCACTCTGTATGACAGTTTCGATCCATCCACGTCTCTACAAATGACCCAATTTCGTTCCTTTTTATGGCTGAGTAATATTCCATTGTATATATGTACCAAATCTTCTTTATCCATTCGTCTGTCGATGGGGCATTTAGGTTGCTTCCATGACCTGGCTATTGTAAATAGTGCTGCAGTGAACATTGAAGTGCATGTGTCTTTTTGAATTATGGTTTTCTCAGGGTATATGCCCAGTAGTGGGATTGCTGGGTCATATGGTAATTCTATTTTTGGTTCTTTAAGGAACCTCCATACTGTTCTCCATAGTGGCTGTATCAATTTACATTCCCACCAACGGTGCAAGAGGGTTCCCTTTTCTCCACACCCTCTCCAGCATTTGTTGTTTGTAGATTTTCTGATGATGCCCATTCTAACTGGTGTGAGGTGATACCTCAGTGTACTTTTGATTTGCATTTCTCTAATAATTAGTGCTGTTGAGCAGCTTTTCATGTGCTTCTTGGCCATCTGTTTGTCTTCTTTGGAGAAATGTCTATTTAGGTCTTCTGCCCATTTTTGGATTGGGTTGTTTGTTTTTTTAATATTGAGCTGCATGAGCTGTTTATATATTTTGGAGATTAATCCTTTGTCCGATGGTTCATTTGCAAATATTTTCTCCCATTTTGAGGGTTGTCTTTACAGCTTATTTATGGTTTCCTTTGCTTTGCAAAAGCTTTTAAGTTTCATTAGGTCCCATTTGTTTATTTTTTATTTTATTTCCATTACTCTAGGAGATAGATCAAAAAAAATCTTGCTGTGATTTATGTCAAAGAGTGTTCTTCCTATGTTTTCCTCTAAGAGTTTAATAGTGCCCGGTCTTACATTTAGGTCTCTAATCCATTTTGAGTTAATTTTTGTGTATGGTGTTAAGGAGTGTTCTAATTTCATTCTTTTACGTGTAGCTGTCCAGTTTTCCCAGCACCACTTATTGAAGAGACTGTCTTTTCTCCATTGTATATCCTTGCCTCCTTTGTCATAGATTAGTTGACCATAGGTGCGTGGGTTTATCTCTGGGCTTTCTATCTTGTTCCATTGATCTATATTTTTGTCTTTGTGCCGGTACCATATTGTCTTCATTACTATAGCTTTGTAGTATAGTCTGAAGTCAGGGAGTCTGATTCCTCCAGCTCCGTTTTTTTCCCTCAAGATTGCTTTGGCTATTCGGGGTCTTTTGTGTCTCCATACAAATTTTAAGACTTTTTGTTCTAGTTCTGTGAAAAATGCCATTGGTAATTTGATAGGGATTGCATTGAATCTGTAGATTGCTTTGGGTAGTAGAGTCATTTTCACAATATTGATTCTTCCAATCCAAGAACATGGTATATCTGTCCATCTGTTTGTGTCATCTTTAATTTCTTTCATCAGTGTCTTATAGTTTTCTGCATACAGGTCTTTTGTCTCCCTAGGTAGGTATATTCCTAGGTATTTTATTCTTTTTGTTGCAGTGGTAAATGGGAGTGTTTCCTTAATTTCTCTTTCAGATTTTTCATCATTAGTGTATAGGAATGCAAGAGATTTCTGTGCATTAATTTTGTATCCTGCAGCTTTACCAAATTCATTGGTTAGCTCTAGTAGTTTTCTGGTGGCATCTTTAGGATTCTCTGTGTATAGTATCATGTCATCTGCAAACAGTGACAGTTTGACTTCTTCTTTTCCAATTTGTATTCCTTTTATTTCTTTTTCTTCTCTGATTGCCATGGCTAAGACTTCCAAAACTATGTTGAATAATAGTGGTGAGAGTGGATATCCTTGTCATGTTCCTGATCTTAGAGGAAATGCTTTCAGTTTTTCACCATTGAGAATGATGTTTGCTGTGCATTTGTCATATATGGCCTTTATTATGTTGAGGTAGGTTCCCTCCATGCCCACTTTCTGGAGAGTTTTTATCATAAATGGGTGTTGAATTTTGTCAGAAGCTTTTTCTGCATCTATTGAGATGATCATATGGTTTTTATTCTTCAATTTGTTAATATGATGTATCACATTGATTGATTTGCGTATATTGAAGAATCCTTGCATCCCTGGGGTAAATCCCACTTGATCATGGTGTATGATCCTTTTAATGTGTTGTTGGACTCTGTTTGCTAGTATTTTGTTGAGAATCTTTGCATCTATATTCATCAGTGATATTGGTCTGTCATTTTCTTTCTTTGTAGTATCTTTGTCTGGCTTTGGTATCAGGGTGATGGTGGCCTCATAGAGTGAGTTTGGGAGTGTTCCTTCCTCTGCAATTTTTTGGAAGAGTTTGAGAAGGATGGGTGTTAGCTCTTCTCTAAATGTTTGATAGAATTCACCTGTGAAGCCATCTGGTCCTGGACTTTTGTTTGTTGGAAGATTTTTAATCACAATTTCATTACTTGTGATTGGTCTGTTCATATTTTCTATTTCTTCCTGGTTCAGTCTAGGAAGGTTATACCTTTCTAAGAATTTCTCCATTTTTTCCAGGTTGTCCATTTTATTGGCATAGAGTTGCTTGTAGTAGTCTCTTAGGATGCTTTGTATTTCTGCAGTGTCTGTTGTAACTTCTCCTTTTTCATTTCTAATTTTATTGATTTGAGTCCTCTCTTTTTCTTGATGAGTCTGGCTAAAGGTTTATCAATTTGTTTATCTTCTCAAAGAACCAGCTTTTAGTTTTATTGATCTTTGCTATTGTTTTCTTTGTTTCTGTTTCATTTATTTCTGCTCTGATCTTTATGATTTCTTTCCTTCTGCTAACTTTGGGTTTTGTTTGTTCTTCTTACTCTAGTTCCTTTAAGTGTAACGTTAGATTGTTTATTTGAGATGTTTCTTGTTTCTTGAGGTAGGCTTGTATTGCTATAAACTTCCCTCTTAGAACTGCTTTTGCTGCATCCCATAGGTTTTGGATCGTCGTGTTTTCATTGTCATTTGTCTCTAGGTATTTTTTGATTTCCTCTTTGATTTCTTCAGTGATCTCTTGGTTATTTAGTATTGTTTAGCCTCCATGTGTTTGTGTATTTTACGTTGTTTTCCCTGTAATTGATTTCTAATTTCATAGCGTTTTGGTCAGAAAAGATACTTGATACGATTTCAATTTTCTTAAATGTACTGCGGCTTGATTTGTGACCCAAGATGTGATCTATCCTGGAGAATGTTCTGTGCACACTTCCGAAGAAAGTGTAATCTGCTCTTTTTGGATGGAATGTCCTATAAATATCAATTAAATCTATCTGGTCTATTGTGTCATTTAAAGCTTGTGTTTCCTTATTAATTTTCTGTTTGGAGGATCTTTCCATTGGTGTAAGTGAGGTGTTAAAGTCCCCCACTATGATTGTGTTGCTGTCGATTTCCTCTTTTAGCGCTGTTAGCGGTTGCCTTATGTATTGAGGTGCTCCTGTGTTGGGTGCATATATATTTATAATTGTTATATCTTCTTCTTGGATTGATCCATTGATCTATACGTAGTGTCCTTCATTTTCTCTTGAAACATTCTTTATTTTAAAGTCTATATTTTATCTCATATGAGTATTGCTACTCCAGCTTTCTTTGGATTTCCATTTGCATGGAGTATCTTTTTCCCTCCCCTCACTTTCAGTCTGTATGTGTCCCTAGGTCTGAAGTGGGTCCGTTGTAGACAGTATATTGTATCCATTCAGCAAGCCTGTGTCTTTTGGTTGGAGCATTTAATCCATTCACGTTTAAGGTAATTATCGATATGTATGTTCCTATGACCATTTTCTTAATTGTTTTGGGTTTGTTTCTGTAGGTCCTTTTCTTCTCTTGTGTTTCCCACTTAGAGAAGTTCCTTTAGCATTTGTTGTAGAGCTGGTTTGGTGGTGCTGAATTCTCTTAGCTTTTGCTTGTCTGTAAAGCTTTTGATTTCTCCATCAAATCTAAATGAGATCCTTGCCGGGTAGAGTAATCTTGGTTGTAGGTTCTTCCCTTTCATCACTTTAAGTATATCATGCCACTCCCTTCTGGCTTGCAGAGTTTCTGCTGAGAAATCAGCTGTTAACCTTATGGGAGTTCCCTTGTATGTTATTTGTTGTTTTTCCCTTGCTGCTTTCAATAATTTTTCTTTGTCTTTAATTTTTGCCACTTTGATTACTATGTCTCGGCGTGTTTCTCCTTGGGTTTATCCTGTATGGGACTCTCTGCGCTTCCTGGACTTGGGTGGCTATTTCCTTTCCCATGTTAGGGAAGTTTTCGACTATAATCTCTTCAAATATTTTCTCTGGTCCTTTCTCTCTCTCTTCTCCTTCTGGGACCCCTATAATGCGAATGTTGTTGCATTTAATGTTGTCCCAGAGGTCTCTTAGGCTGTCTTCATTTCTTTTCATTCTTTTTTCTTTAGTCTGTTCCGCAGCAGTGAATTCCACCATTCTGTCTTCCAGGTCACTTATCCATTCTTCTGCCTCAGTTATTCTGCTATTGATTCCTTTTAGTGTATTTTTCATTTCAGTTATTGTATTTTTCATCTCTGTTTGTTTGTTCTAGATCTTTGTTAAACATTTCTTGCATCTTCTCGATCTTTGCCTCCATTCTTTTTCCGAGGTCCTGGATCATCTTCACTATCATTATTCTGAATTCTTTTTCTGGACGATTGCCTATCTCCATTTCATTTAGTTGTTTTTCTGGGGTTTTATGTTGTTCCTTCCTCTGGTACATAGCCCTCTGCCTTTTCATCTTGTCTATCTTTCTGTGAATGTGGTTTTTGAACCCTATCCGTTTTTAAATTGTCAAGAAAGTAATAAGTCACCTATCAACTGAACCTCAAAGGTTGTTTGGTGAGAAGAACTACCAGTTTTTACAGGCTCTGTTTTCCTTGTAGCCTCCCTCATCCTTTTGGGTCTCATTATACTGTCACCTTCAGTCTCCCAGCCCCCAAACCTGTTGTCTTTTCCATTTGCAACATGGTTAAAAATCATTACCTGCTTGGCTGCTCTTGTTACCAGTAAAGAAATCTTATGTGGCTTTTAAAAACCAGGAACCTAGCTTGATTTGGTTTTCAAATCAATAAATTTTAAACTCAGCCTGGACAGGTTATTACTTAATTGCTTGGGCTAGCCTATGAAATACCATTTTAGGGGAGAGTACCAAGGCTGATCCCTGAACTTCTGGTTAAAGCTTTGTTCCTTTAGCCTAAGGCACTGAAACTGTCAAAATGCAGATATCCTTGGGACTGCTGTTTTGGGCAATTATGGGAGATTTATATCTTTTGTGAATGTATTATAGATCCTTTACTGAGAGTATGTTTTGGGGATATGGGAGAGAAGGTGAGGACTTGAAGCCAGGCTTGCAGATAATCCTAATTGATCATTTTGGTTACAGTCAGAATTACTGGTAAGGTATACAGCTAAGGTTAAACATTTGTCACTGGCAGATTTACTATGTGATCAGGTACCTTTATCTAAGGTGCCTTTTCTTAGCATTTTTTAATGCATGTGTAAAATAAATGTTAGAATGACATATCTCCAGTTGCATGTTCTTTTCTAGTCATTTTGTCACCACTTTAAGGAAATGGCATCTTATTGCCATGGGTAGGGTGTGTTGGTTTGAGGAGTAAAGTACTTAAGTACAGTTTTCAGTATTTTAATTTTATATTAATTTTATGAATTCCTTTAAATAGTAAGCCACAGAATACTTATTCTAATATTCTGACTGTTACAGCAAATTATGGCTTTTTTTTTTTATAGTTGTAGCACTTTTCATAATCTATTTTTATTTCATTAGTAAAAATGTTACAAAATTATTTCCATATATAGGTAAGTTTTTATAAAATGATTTTCTTCCCCAAAATAAAAGGGATTTTGAAAATAAACCAAATCATTCAGAATTATACATATTCATTAGGTTTCTTTTCCCACAAAGTTCTTTTTTAAGGCTTTAGTTCTTGAATATACACAATTCTGTAGATACAAATGTAGCAAGAAACACTGGAAAATCTGTCTTCTAAGTTAGCATTCTTCATGCCTGAAAACACGCACTGATCTTCTTTTCCTCTTGACTATGACTTTTATTCACAACCATGTTAAATAGCTGAATAACAGCATTATTATTTTCTTTTTAAACCAGTTGGGCTAGTGAGGTGGAGTCAGAGAGAATGTTGATTCACCCCTGACTAGGTTTGTTCCGCACTTTGTATTTCCTTCAGTATGGTTCAGTTATTGACAAAAATTAGTTTACCTCTCATTATTTTGAAGCCCTAACTTAGAGTTTATTAACCATAATGGAGAAGTCTTATTAAAAGAAAATGTTACAGACCTAGTTAAACTCTCTTTGTGGAGATGAAGGAACTGTTGGGCTACTGCAGTATGAGCTCCTGGCATTCTGATTGCTGAAGCCAGACAGCACTGGCGTGGGCAGAGCTTGCCAAGAAAGATTAAGCAGGGAAGTACAGATTGCTGTGACTGACATTCTCTGGTTTAACAAAGCTTCCAGAAGCCAGATTTTTTTTTTTTTTTTTGCAAAACTGTTAATAATTCACAATAAAAGATATGATAACATAAAACACATACAAAAAATTTGACTATTTAACAAAATATCCCAGAAAAGATATAAAAGAAATCATACACATACATACATACATACCTATATATAAAACTATACTGTAACTTTTTTTTTTTTTTTAATTTATTTATTTATTTATTTATTTATCCTTGGCTGCGTCGGGTCTCCGTTTCTGCGCGAGGGCTTTCTCCGGCTGCGGCAAGCTGGGGCCACTCTTCATCGCGGTGCGCGGGCCTCTCACTGTCGCGGCCTCTCTTGTTGCGGGGCACAGGCTCCAGACGCGCAGGCTCAGCAGTTGTGGCCCACGGGCCTAGTCGCTCCGCGAGCATGTGGGATCCTCCCAGACCAGGGCTCGAACCCTCGTCCCCTGCACTGGCAGGCAGATCCCCAACCACTGCGCCACCAGGGAAGCCCCAAAACTATACTGTAACTTTTAAAAAACATTTTGTTTCGGGGGATAAGAGAAGTCATCCAGAAAAGTAACTCCATTTAAGCATTATACTTTAGAACTGAAATATAAAGAATCAGAGTCTTTAAAATGAAAATTGCATAGTTTTCAATTAATTGTAGGTATTTTGTGTGTGTGAGTATCCCTCCCCCTCAAATCCATATACAGTGTTGTTAGTTTATAGCGTCTATAGTTAAAAGAAGAATGTTTACCATTTGTTTTGACAAGTTTCTAGTTTAACAAATTGGGAATCTCTTGAAGTGGTCTCATTCTTATTTAGGTATAATTATTGAATGGATCAACATGTGAATCACGCGACTCACAGTTTGACAAACTATACAAGTAGTACAGACAACCTGTGCTTTAGGGGTTCAGATAAAATAGACCAGTGAGGAGTCAGATTGGTGGTCCTGTGAGTTAGATTTAGTTCATGTGTTACATGGGAGTCAAGTGTCATCACAGGAACTATAGAGCAGAAGCATGATGGAAGCCAGGACCAGGAAAAAAATCTGGGGTGTACTGAAGTTGGGAATCTTTGGGGAAGGATAGGTAGACAGATACACATATAGTTCAGAAACACACAGAGCAGCAAGTTAAAGATCAGGCAGACAAGAAGCCATTAGGATCATTGCAGGTGCTGGATAACAGGAGAAGCAGTATGTCAGATTTGCTAGTTTAAAAGCACCAGGAGGAAGAAGGTTCTGCAGGATAGTTAAAAAGCTAGAAATTCCTAAAGGTCATCATTATCATAAACCTAATAATACTGTCAGATAGATTTATTGAGTACCTATTCTCTGCCAAGCACTGTATTAAACACAGTACATAAATTATCTCACTTTATCATCACAGCAGTTCTGTGAAGAGGGTACTATAACTCCTTTTTTTAAACAGATAAGGAAACTGAGGGTCAAAATGATTAAGTAATCTGCCCCAATGTACACAGATGGTTAATGACGTAATTTAGGTGTTCAAAGTTCATGCCCTTAACCACTATGCTATTGAAAAGAGTAGATCAGGCACCAGGAACATTTTTAGTTGACAAAAAATTTGGTTTTAAACATGGAGGTTTTTATTTTGTTCAGGTAAGAGCAGAGCCACTCCTGGACCTAGACTTACGGCTTGCAGGCAGTTGGTATGTCTGAATGAGATGAAGTCTGTGGATGGAGGAGTAAGAGGAAATTCCACCTGATGTGGAATGAACAAAGGCAAGATGAACAACATGTAAATGACCATTCTGAGTAGAGCAGAAAGGGGCGGGTAGAGTGAGAATGAGGAGATAAGAGTAGAAAGCTTGATTTTAGAATTATATTGTCAAACCTTGATGCCAAATGAGGGGGTGTCAAATTTATCTTGTAAGCATTATTAAAAAACTGCATTTTAACTGCCATGTTGCAGGAATATTATTGTTTTGTGAAGAAAACTAGAAATTTGGCAAATGTGTTACTTTTTGGTTAACTATGTATAATTAATAAGAAAAATTTTAGTTTATACACATAATTGCACATTTATTAATCAAGTTTACTTTCAGGTATCAAAAAATCTTTTAGACAAATAAAACAACATTGTTAAGCTTCATGGAATATATTATTACTTCATTTTCACCAAGTTTATCAGAAATAGGCAAAACTTGGAAACCACTGAATATTACAGTGAAACAAAGAAGATTAAGTTTTCTGGACTTTAGAGCCTCTTCTTTGAGCAGTATAGGATGAACTAATTTTCAGAAAAAGAGCTGAAAAGGGACTCCCAAAATTTAATTTCACACATAGAACTTTCTGATTTTTTAAATGTTACTTCTGACAGCAGTTTCTCATTTTTGATGTTTTGGTTTTTCTTTTTTTAACCGTTTTCAGTTACTTTAGAAAATATGGTTAGTCTAGAATGATGTAAGTTTCTCTACTCTTTCCCTTGTTAGTTTGCCTTCCCTTAATGTGGCTTTTTCCCTGCTTCCTCCCCACCCCCCAAATTATTTTACATGCTGCAGAAGATGAAGCTTTAAGACAGTTGAGTCTAGATCTGATGTTTTGTTTTACAAATCCTTTGGCACCATATTCTTTTGGAAAAATGCTCAGTTACTTCCTTGAAGTCATTCCTTGAAGTCATACACCTTCAGGATTCTCCAATATTGAAGCTGGCTTTTTGACAACAACTACTACTTATTATTCCAGAGCCCAGTTGAGTGAATGACCAACATTCTTGCCTTTCAGATCTTGAATTCATTGAGTTTCAGATGTCTGGATTGGCTGACAACACATTTTAAAAATTTGTTGATAAAGTTTTTCATTTCACTGACTGACTTTGAATGACACTTTAGGCTCAGAATTCATATATTTTATTTGGGCCTTTGGTGGAAGAGTGGCTGACAAAATGTACTGTCTGATTTGGACTCAGGAATGGTGAAGAAATTGGATTTAAAATATTTAGGGCAACCTAAATTTACTTTTCAAGGTCATTCATTTTAATTTTTCTGGATACTTTTAAGATCTTTAGATGTTGTTATCTCTGAAGAGTTTCTGTTTTAAAAAAAATGCCTAAAGTGTCATCATGATTTTCAACCCCAATTTGAATTTGTTGAAAGCATCTTGACATTCTTTGAAAGCAGCCACAATAATAATAACAGCTTCTGCATATTTTGTAATTTGTTTTGCTCTTCTGTAGATCTTTTGGAGAGAGTCTAACTTCTTGATACTGTTGCGAAGCAAATGGAGGTCATAGGATTGATATCCTAAGGCAGTACTAGGTACTTACCTATCCAGCTTTATCTCCCAGGGCTGCTTTTATGCTGTTTGCATTATTAGTCATTGATGCAAGTACTTCTTGCTCTTTATTTCCTGTAGAAGTCTGAGTTGTCTCCTCTTCATAGCTATGTTAAAAAGCTGATAGACAAATTAAGTTTATTGTTCAACCCCCCTCCCCCCATATATTTTCACCCCTCTGTAAATTCTTTACAGGGCTTAATTTGTTCTTCTTTACCTACATTTCATTATCTATTTTGACTTTGCCTTTCTAAGGGTGTTTAAAGAATTACTGCTTTCAGTGTTCATTTTTAATTATTCCAGAAGATATATTCAGTCAACTCTTAATTTCCTTAGGGAATTGACCAGATTGACAAATGCAGTTGTGAAAAAATAAAATGATTACCAACACAAAAAGAGCAACATATTTATTGCTGTTGTTTGAATAACATAGTGTTCTGTGTTGTGCTTAATAATAAACACTCTTCATCCTTAAATATCAATCGGATATGTTCTTGCCTACTTCATCGAGCTTTTAGTTCTTTATACTTGTATAGAGGGGAGGGACATGGAGTCTGATCAGCTGAAACTCTAGCGTCTTGAGAAGGTCTAACTTTATTCCTATAGAAAAATATCCCTGTTATTAAGGTACTTTATTTTTTTATATGAGAATTGGGGGCAATGGACAGCAGACTCATGGGAACCTGGAACTGAAAGATCATTTTAAAATGTTAGGATTCAGTGACAAATGCAAGGGTTTTCCCTTATGCGGAAGCCGTGGACATAAATACGAGGTACTGGCCAGGAGACATTTGAGGGGCTGTGATTAAGGGGATGAGATGCTAAGCAAGGGTGGAGAAGAGAATGATTGTTACAGTGAGTGGTAGAGACTACCTTACCAAAAAGTATTGCTTGATGCTCTGCTTAATCACTGAGACTTCTAGATTATTATTTAGTAGAATTTGCTCAGTGACTGACTAATATTACCTAGGCTTTTTATGATATTAAGAAAAAGGTTGCGGCCAAGAAATAGATAACTATAACAGACTCTTTTAGCAGAATAATAGCATTTTGGGTCATTTCTTCCCTTGTGTGTGGTATTTTCTATTTCTAAGCTATTGCATTTGCATTGTTTTTATGTCTTGGATGAAAGTTCTTGAATAGTAAATATGTCCCTGAATATTGTGTATAAACTTAAAGTTTGCATTAAATCGTTAACTGTACTGAATTGAGTTGAAGCTACTGCTCTGTAACAGTCCCGATTTATTTGCTTAGCAGTGTTTGGGTTTTAGAGTAATTAATTAGCTATTAAATTTTTTTTCACTGCAGGAAATTAACTTCTGAAACAAATCCCAATCTTACTTTTTCTCCTTCATTGAAAGAATTGCTTTTATAATGAGATGATGAGGGTCTGAACTTACGGACAAGACATTGAGACTAGAAATCGAATGAAATGGCTATGAAAGACATTTCAAAGGAAGAATAAATATAGATGAAATTTAGTAACAATTTAAATGGAAGGAACTAAAGGAGCAAAACTAATACAGGGTAGTGATTTTAAGCTTTTATTGTGGAACCCTGGTTTTCAAGTGAAATCCTACATGAAGCAACATCAGTAGTCATTTAAAAAACAAGACAGATGATTTCAGGTGGTTTCCTTGGCTCTTGATAAGTTGACAGATGTTACCAATACTACTTAGTTGTTATTTATTCAAGGAGACAATGCCAAATTTGAAGTGACTGAAGGATTAGCCTCTGTGGAACAACTATAGGCAATATGTTCAAAATGGAATTACATACACTTTAAATGGTTGAATTGTATGGTATGTGAATTAGATCTCAATAAAGCTTTTTTTTTTAAAATGAATACATGAGAAAACATTATTTCAATGTAAATGTGACGTGGACTACACTAAGATGTGTTGCAGCTGATGGTGGCAGAAATACGTGTGGAGCAGAAAAAAGTTTAGTTGGCCTAATTTACAAAGCTTGAGAAAATGTAAAGCATTTAAAGCTTATGGCTGTTCATTGTATGACGTGAGCAGAATTTTGTGGAAGACATTTGAATATATTATGTGTCATTGAACCAAGTAGGATCAACAGCAAACTTCATTTGCTCTGGCGGACTTAACCATGAATTTCTTTCTTATATAGAAACTGAATATCCTGACTTATTTTACTATACAGCAGTTTAATATCTTAAAATTGGTAAAGTTTTATTGGGAGTTTTTGAGTGTAGAACCAAGGTTAAAGTTTTTTTGAATGAGAACAACCACTTTCAACCACTGTTATTTGAATACTGAAGAATGGCTTTGGAAAATTAGCTTTTGCTGAAGACTTGAAAATGTTTCTTAATAAATTCATCCTAATATTACAAGGGGAAAACGGTACTTACAGTGACACTTCTACTATGGCAAAGTCGTTTTGACAGCTGTTAGTGTTGAATCACAAAATGCTGCTTTATACACTTTCCATTGTTGTTTACAAGTTTCAAGAAGCACAATCTCTATTCCCACACAAATATGGGGCAGATCATTTTCCAAGTTCAGACCACACTTTGATCAGTTTTTGGACCTTGATGCAAGTGCAAAGGAAATGTCCATATTTCAAAATTCATTAAATTGTTAACTTCACCTAATCTTCATTCGGAAGTAATTAATCCGTAATGTGATGGCGTGTTAAAAGGCACATATCAAGAAAAGAATCTAATAGAATTCCATAAATCCCTTCCAACTGATGAATAGTTCTTAAAATTATATTTTCATGGATATCAGTACCTATCTTTGTAACAAAACAGTTTCAAAGGTAGAATACTTGTAAAATCTCATTGCAGATTAGCATTAGCAGATAAACATTTGCAATTGACTTTGATGACAGGGAACACTAACTTTGAATCCCAATTCAGCAAAATGCTACCACCTCCTTTAAAAAATAATTCCAGTCTTCTCATTAGTACATCTGTATGGTGAAAAATTGTATTCTATTATCATCATCATTATCGTCAGTATTATTATCATTATATTTTGAATTTCACCAATAAAATATTGGGTTGGCCAAAAAGTTGGTTTGAGCTTTTCCATGACATTTTGTGGAAAAATCCGAACAAACTTTTTGGCCAATCCAGTATATGGAAGTTTTTTTCTCTCGTTGTACTAGTATGTATACAATATCCTTGATTGTACCTCTCTGCCCTTTTAGAACAAGTTTGCCGATCTCTGTAAAAGTTTATTCCTTGAACGTCCTACTCAGACTTCTGCTTTGTTGGTGATCTTGTCATTCATTCTTCCTCACTTTTGGACAAGTGGTTACTAAACTTTAGTCTCCTCATGATTTCAGTTTTTCTTTTTGCAAGCATACTTCCTGCTCATGCCTTCTAGTACTTAGGTTTCAACAATCTTTTGTCTCCACTAGCGCCTTCAGTCCAGTGTTTCTACCTCCTTTTCACTATCCCTGTTTTCCTCATATCTTCATTACTTTTCTTATCCAGTGTAAATTCTGTCGTCATTTATTGTAATCACTCCCTTGCTTACACTCAGACCTCTTGCGCTCTCTTGTATATAGTATTCACTTGGCTTAAGTTACGACTTTGGGAAATTTATTAGTTTTTAAATTATTATTTTTATAGAGTTCAATAGGTTGATCTTTTATTTGTTCTTCCCGTTTTAATAATTGACATGCAGTACTGTGTAAGTTTAAGGTGTACAGCTTAATGATTTGACTTACATACATCATGAAATGATTATGACAATGTTTAGTGAACATCTGTCATCTCATATAGACACAAAATAAAAGGAAAAGAAAAAAATTATTTTTTCCTTGTGATAAGAACTTTTAGGATTTACTCTCTTAGCAACTTTCATATATAACATACAGCAGTGTTAATTATATAAATCGTGTTGTATATTATATCCCTAGTACTTATAACTGAAGCTTCTACCTTTTCACCACCTTCATCACCATACAAAGATACTACATTATTATTGTGTATTTTCCCTGCATAATACATTTCATCCCTATGACTCATCTAATTTTGTAACTGGAGGTTTGTACCTGTTAATTTCCATCACATTTTTAACCCATCCCCCACCCCCCTACCCTGGCGGCCACCTCTTTGTTCTCTGTGTCTGTGACTGTTTCTGTTGGTTATGTTTGTTCATTTGTTTTGTTTTGTAGATTCCACATATAAGTGAAATCATAAGGTATTTGTCTTTCTCTGATGTATTTCACTCTGGCAGGATTTCTTCTTTTTAATGGCTAAGTAATATTCCAGTGTATCTATATACCACATCTTCTTTATTTAGTAATCTATGGTTGGGCACTTAGGTTGCTTGTCTATCTTGGCTATTGTGATTAATGCTGCAGTGAACATAAGGATGCATATATCTTTTCAAAATATTAGTGTTTTTGTTTCCTTTGGAAAGATAGCCAGAAGTGGAATTGCTGGGTCATATGGTAGTTCTGTTTTTAATTTTTTGAGGAACGTTCATACTGTTTTCCATAGTGGCTGCACCAATTTACATTCCTACCAGCAGTGCACAAAAGTTCACTTTTCGTCACATCCTCACCAACACTTACTGTTTCTTGTCCTTTTGATAATAGCCATTCTGACAGGTGTGAGGTGATATCTCATTATTATGGTTTTGATTTGCGTCTCCCTGATGATTAGTGATGTTGAGTATCTTTTCATGTGCCTATTGACCATCTGTGTCTTCCTCAGAAAAAATGTCTATCAGGACTTCTGCCCATTTTTTAATCTGTTTTTTCTGTGGTTTTTTGTTTGTTTGTTTGTTTATTTTGGGGGGGGTGTTGAGTTGTGTGAGTTCTTTGTATATTTTGGATATTAACCTCTTATCAGATAAATCTTTTGCAAATATCTTCTCCCATTCAGTAGGCAGCCTTTTCATTTAGTTGATAGTTTCCTTTGCTGTACAAAAGCTTTTTAATTTGGTGAAGTCCCATGTGGGAAATTTAACTCTTTCCATCTCTAGAATAAAACAGAAAGCTGTGCTTGAATTAGGAGCACTTTAAATTTTGAGTGGGCCCTTAATGCGTACTGGAATTTATTTCCTTAGTCTGTTCATTCTACCACTCATCTAGATGGGGTCCGTATTTCAGCCAGTGGACTAGTTCCACCTGCTGCCTGTTAATTTTATTGGAACATAGCCATACCCATTCCTTTATGTAATGGCTGTGGCTGTTTTCTCTCTATAATAGCCGAGTCCAATAATTGTGACAGAGGTTGTATGATCCTCAAAGTCTAAAATATTTACTGTCCGATCTTTTACAGCTTTATGCTTGCCAACCTTTTTCCCAAACAGGTATTTCTTACTTTCTCCTTTCTATGAATCTCCAACATTTCCTCCTTCCCTCTCACTTTCAGCTGATTACTTGCTTCCTGTTTCACTGAGAAAATCAAAATAATCAAAGAGAAGTTTATCCTAGTATCATATGTGTTCATCTGTGAGTTGGAAGGTTTTGATCTTTTGGAGGAAGATGGGTTAATAGTGATTTGTTTTATTTTGCAAAGTAGCTGAGGATTTTCCAACATTTTGTATAGATAGGCGTATGGATAGTTTAAATTTTCATTATTTTTTTCATCTTAAGGGAAATACATTTTGTTGACTTTCGACTTTCTTTCATTATTTTAAATTAGGTCATAAGTTACATACAATAAGCTTTACCAATTTTAGTGTATATACTTTTAGTGTATACATACACTATGTCTGTAAAAGTATAAACATACACATTTGTGTAACCCACCACCACAATCAAGATATAGAACAGTCTGTCACTCCCCCAAAATTTCTCTGTTTTTTTAGGTCAGCCTCTCCCCTACCCCCACCCTGTGGCAAAAACTGATATATTTTTCTGATATATAGTTTTGCCTCTTCCAGCATATCATATAAATTGAATCATACGTTATGTAGCCATTTGAGTCTGGCTTCTTCCACTTATCCTAGTGCATTTGAGAGTCATTCCTGTTGTTGATGCACGAGTAATTAATTTTTTTAAGTTGTTGATCAGTATTCTGTCGTATGGATATATCACAGTTGGTGCATCCATCCCCCAGTTGAGATGTATTTGGGTTGTTACCAGTTTTTGGTGATAATGAATAAAGCTTCCATAAACATTTGTTATAAAAATTTGTATACAGCTTTTTTTTGTGAATATGTTTTCATGTTGCTTGGGAAACTACCTAGGAATGGAATTGCTGGGCCATATGGTAAGTGAATGTTTTATTTTATAAGAAACCACCAAACTGTTTTCCAAAGTGATTGTACCATTTTACATTCCCATAATGACTTTTCGAGAGTTCCAGTTGATCTACATCATCAACTGTACTTACTATTGTCAGATTTCTTTATGTTAGCCATTCTAATAGCTGTGTACTAGCATCTAATTATGGTTTTAATTTGCATTTCCCTAAGGACCAAACATGTTGAGCATCTTTTCATGTGCTTATTTGCTGTCTGCAGGTATATATACAAAATTTGATGGGAGGGGTCTAAAGTGTCTCTCCAATTCTTTTGCCCATTTAAAAAAATTAGATAATTTTCTGATTGTTGAGTTTTGAGTATTCTTTATATGTGTGTGTATGTGTGTGTGTGTGTATATATATATCAGATATGTGATTTACAATTTTTTTTCTCCCATGGACTTGTTTTTTTCACACTGATAGAAAACCATTGTTTTCTTAATAGACCTCTTGGTATTTTCCAAGATAACATTGCATTTAATTTTATTTTTATATACAATATTAACTTCATATTTCTAACTGTATTGCAAAATAAAGAGTAAAATGGTAATGAAATACTTACATTAATGTATTTTCTAAAATATGCAGAAATCCAAAAACAAAAATTTGCCAACAATATTATGCTTTATTTTTCTTCCTTATATTGAGCATAAGTTTTATTATGTATTTCAAAGAACAGTATGAATATTTTTTATATTCATTAGGTAATAAAGTATTCTCACATAACATCTCTTATGTAAAAACTGGTTAAACTGTTTATTTCACATAAATCAGTGTTAGTACCAAACGGAAGCACTAAAAGAATTTAACTTACATCATATGGAAAATAAATTATCTTTGGAAAATATTTTTAGTATCTGACTTACTTTAATTATATAGAATGTAATTTATCAGATTTGTGCTTTGCTTGCAACAACTAAAGTGCTGTTACCACATTATATGTTAAATTAATGGTGCATTCTCAGTAAGCAAAGACCCTTATTTGTATTGAATAATCTAAAAGTACATAATGAAATTCATAGAGACCTGATAATATTGGAGAGAATAGGTATGTAAAAATGTAGAACTACTGTTGTAAAAGTGTATAGTTGTTGGTACTAAGTATTAAATTTTAAAGCACTAAGGCAGTTTGCTTGTCACTGACCATTTTTGAGAGTAGACAGGAAATGGGGAAGAGAACATAAACATAGTCTAATTTTGAAAAGCCGGTGTCCTGGGTTTGCTGTAAAATAACCCAGACTGAAGCAAGGTGGCTTAATCCATTTGGGGATTTAGGTTATCAACCCTCACACTATTTGCTCAGAAAGAGGGTGAACCCTCTTTAAAAGAAGATAACATCATCCAGAGCCTGTAAAATTTTTTATATACAGTGTTTTGCATTCAGTCAAGAATTTACAGTGCATACCAAGTGATAGGATGGAATTACGAAAGGCAAGAGAAAAAAAAGATAATAAAAACAATCTCTCAGGTTATCTAGATATTAGAGTTACCAGAGAAGGGCTTTACAATTTAAACTGTGACTCATATGTTTAAAAAAATAATAGGGACTTCCCTGGTGGCACAGTGGTTAAGAATCCGCCTGCCAATTCAGGGGACACAGGTTCAAGCCCTGGTCTGGAAAGATCCCACATGCCTCGGAGCAACTAAGCTCGTGCGCCACAACTACTGAAGCCCACGCGCCTACAGCCCGTGCTCCGCAACAAGAGAAACCACTGCAGTGAGAAGCCCTGTGACCTCAACAAAGAGTAGTCCCCGCTCGCCGCAACTAGAGAAAGCCTGTGCGTAGCAACGAAGACCCAATGCAGCCAAAAATAATAAATAAATAAATTAAATAAATTTATAAAATAATAATAATAATAATAGAAAAGACACAGGAAATAGAAGAAAAGATGGAGAATTTTACCAAAGAATTGTAAGCTACAAACAAGAGGCAAATGAAAATTCTAAAACTGAAAAATACAGTAATTGATATAGAGAACATAGCACATGGGTTTAATGGAATAATAGAGGCAGTAAAAGAGATGGTTAGTGAAATGGAAGACATCAATATAAAAGATCATGGAGATAACCTTTCTTAACTGGGGTATAGAAACTGTTAGTCATAATAGAAAAAATTAATACATTGGGTTACATTAACATTAAGACCCTTTTTCCCTTAAAGACACCATTAAGAAAGTGAAAAGTAAGCCTGATAAATATGTACAGGATTCCTACTAATCTATTAAGAAAAACACAGGCTAGTAGAAAAGCGTACAAAATGTTGAACAGACACTTAACACACACCAAAAAAGGATACCAAGGTGATCAGGAAACATATGAAAGGGTACTCAGTTTCATTAGCCACCAGGAAAATTACTTAAGATTGCAATCTGATACCACTTGTACACACTTCAGAATGGCTAAAATGAAAAATGCAGGTGGTACAAAGTACACTAGGCCCTCTGTATCTGCAGTTCTGCACCCATGGATTCAGCCAGTCACAGATCAGAAATGCTCCATGATCTTCAGTTGATTGAATTCTGGCATCTGTGGATTTTGGTGTCCAAAATCCAGGGATTCCTGGATCCAAGGGTCTCCTTGGTTACTGGATACTAAGGGATGACTGTACTTGCTAGGATGTGGAGCAATTGGAACTCGTATATTATGCTGGTGGGTACGTAAGTTGGCATATCCACTTTAGTAAACTATCTACTAAGGCTGCACATACACAAACTCTGTGATCTGTCATTTTCACTCCTAGTTTAATGCTTATGTAGTATACATATATTCACCAAAAGACATGTGCCAGAATGTTAAAGCAGCATTGTTATGAATAGACCAAACTTTCCGTCGAGAGTTGAATGAATAAATTGTAGTACATTCATATGATGGAATACTAGACAGCATTATAAAAGCATAACATTGAATGAAAGAAGCCAGACACAGAAGAATACATACTGTATGACTCTATGTGAAGTTCATAAACAAGGCAAAATGAATTATTTGTTAGAAATCAACGTAGCCATTACCAATGGAAAAGGGGTAGAAGTGCTTCTGCAGTGCTCGTAACTCATAAGAGTAATGTTCTATTTCTTGGTTGGGATGCTCATTACACAGGTCTGTTCACTTTGAGAAAACTCATCAGACTATATTTATGTTTGGTATAGTTTTGTGTAGGTATATTACATTTCAAGAAATTTGCTTTCAAAATATGGTGAGAGTACTTTCTGTGTACTTTTTTATGTGCTTTAAAATTTCCATAATAAGCAGTTAAGGCAGAACTAATCTCTGGTGTTGGGAGCATTTGTTTGCTTTTCTGTATGGCTGTTATATTCCAGTAAAAAGTTTACCTGATAATAAGAAAGGAAGAAAGAAAGAATTAGTTGAAATAAAATTTGCCAAGTGATGATAATTATTAAAACTGAGTGATGGGTACCTGAGGACTCTACCTTCTTCTCTACTTTTGTGTATGTTTGAAGATATACATAATAATAATAAAGATAAACTATAGGGACAGACATCGGATAATTGTTTGCCTGGAGAATGCGGAAGGGAGTGATAGAGGGGCAGGAGGAAGGGATTATAGAGTAACAGGAAACTGTGGTGTAGTAGTCCAGGTCAGGGGATGATAGTATCTTGAACTTGGGTGATGACAGTGGAAAGTGGAAAGAAGTGGGCCGATTTGACAGGTATTTAGTGGGTAGAATCAGTAGGTCAGTAACATGTTAACCAGTTGAATATGGAGACGGGTATATAGAAAAGCTGTGCAGGCCTCTGGCTTGCAAAACTAGATGCCATTCATACAAAGAGGGAATCTGGATAAGGACTAAGCTGTGGGTTGAAGATCACAAGTTTAGTGTGGGATGTGAAGTATTAGAGATCCCTAAGTGTCATGGAAGTAGTTATGTTCAGTAGGCAGTTTGGATGTGTGGTCTGGGGCTCAGATTAGAGAGTAATTAAAGCTGTGGAAATAGGTGTTTCCCTTTATGCCAAAGAAAAGAATATAGAAGGAGAAAAGCAGGGAGCTTAGGAGGAAGCCATGAAGAACTAAAATATTTCATGGTTGGAGGGAGGAGAGTGAGCTGGAAAGAGTATTGAGAAGGAGCAGTCAGAGAGGTTGAAAGAGTATGAATGTCATAGAAGTCAAGGGAAAAGTGAATTCAAGGAAAAAGAAAGGGATCACCTAAGCTGAATGCTGTTGAGAGGTCTAAGATAACTGAAAACATTTGGTTGTATTTGGTAACCTGAAGGTGATTTACAAGAACCGTTTTGATGAAGTAAATGCAGAAGCCAGGTTAGAATGGTTGAAAAGGAAGAAGAGGATTAGTTGAAACTACCAAAAATGAGATTGATGTATCAAGTCATAGTGAGCTAGTTTATGCATAAAGCTTATGTCCTTATCAGTTTCTTCTATATAACTTGCCCTAATAATTACTCACATTTTAAGTAAGAATTCTTACCCGTAAACAACTCAGTGTGTGCAGTGTCAGAGTTACCAGGGAGAAACATTGCAGTGGGGGAAAAGTGTGGTCTCATTGATAACCGTTAGAATTGAAACTCCAGGCTCCTTGGGTATTGGAAAATTATCATTAGTGGAACACCTTGAAATTGTTTCTTCTTCACCATGTTATTGCTTTCCTAAATTGTAAACAGTATTTACAAAATCCTTGGTATTTTTCATGTAAGCCTTTCCTGTTCATCTTAAAATCACTCAAGTGCTGTATAGATTGTCTTCCTTTTCCAGTAGAGGGGCTCTGGTCCTTAAGGGGAAAAACAATAACGGGATTTTCTCCTAAAGAAATTTCACTTAAGTGTTTTTATGTTTCTTAAGGAAATATATATCAACTTTTATTTTCATTTCCATTCAAGAGACATACCAAAGTACCAAAGTTGGGAACAAGATACAGAGCACGTTATCACCGTTACTTTTAACATAATATTTGAGAATAGTAGCCAGCAAAAGTAGGAAAACTATTATAGGTTAAAAATAACTGTATTATTGTAAACTTGGAAAACCCGTGAGAGTCAACTGAAAATGGCTAAAAACCAGCAAATTCATTAAAATTGCAGAAAACCATATACTTTGTATGTGTACACACACAGAGTAGAAGATTTAATGGAAGTAAACACCCTTTTTATAATATCAGCAACAAGAAATGTGGAAAATTCCATATTAGGAAATTATGAAAACACTACTGAGGACACAAAACAAAACAACCCCACCCCCCCTTTTTTCAGTGAGAAGAGTTAACATCATAAAGCACATAAAGTGTATCAATTTTCCATAAGTTAACATAAACATTTCAGGCAACTCTCCCTTCCCCCCACCACAGATATTAGACAAGCTAATTCAGAAATGATTTGGAAAGTAGACAAACCAGAGAAAAACAAAAGAAGAACAGTGAGGGGGATTAGTCCTACCAAATGATGAAGTATATTATAAAGTCTTAATAACTAAAACTTGTTGGTTCTGGCTTATGAATAGTCCCATAGAACAGAATAGAAGGTCTAGAAATAGACCCATGGAACTTATTAGTGTATGATTGTGATAAAAAATGTGATCAAGAAAAGATGAACCTTGCAGTAAATGATGTTGGAAAAACTGGATAGCCATCTGGAAAGACAGAGTTTTATCCATCACATTCTACCTCAGGATGAACTCCAAATGTATGTGATTTAATGTAAAAGATGAAACTACATACGTGTCATTAAAAATATGGACAGATTGGAACAGGAATGTTCTTTCTAAATAACACTCAAAATTTAATATCCATAAAATAAATGATTGATAAATTCATCTATGTAAAAATTAAAACCCCTAGTAGCCAAACAACTCCACCCCCACTATTTAAAAAAAACAAAACTGGAACTCATACAGACAAATGACCAGTCTCTTTAATAAAGCTCTTATAAATCATCAAGAAAAAGATCAGCAACCTGGTTAAAAAAAAAAAAAAGGTGAAAGATAGGTGCAGACAGTTCTTAGAAAATGACATGTAAGATGGTCAACATCATACTGAAATATTGTTTTTTCACATATTAGATTTGTAGTCATCAGGAAGTTTAACAACATAGTAGTATATGGCGAGGTTATAGGGAAACAGTCACTCATACATGGCTGGCGGGGTACATATTAATATCTCCTGTGGAGACCAATTTTGGCAGTGTATTTCAAAATCACAAATATATTTATTATTTGACCGGGAATTCTGTTTTTGAGAATTTATCCTACAGATGTACCTGCAAATTTTGTATTGACAGGGTATCTATTACAGCACTATTTATAACAGGAAATGTTTGGAAATAATAGGGGATTGGTTAAATAAATTGTATGTCTATCCATCAGTGAACGTTATCAGCTGTCAGAACAAATGAGCTAGCTCTTTTTCTACTGATAAGATCTCCAAATTACTGAATTAAAAAAAAAGATGCAGAACACAATAAAATACGCTATCTTCATGTAAGAAAGAGGGAAAAATTACAAAAAGAATATGTACTTATTTTTGCTTATGCTTGTGTCAAGAAACTCTGGAAAGAAACAGACCCAAACAAATGAATGTAGTTACCTATGGAGGGGCAAAGATAAGAGGAAGACTTTTTCCTGTACACTTCTCTATGTTGTTTTGATTTTTGGGGGGGAATCATTTAAGTATGTGATCTAATCCATAAACAAACAAGGATCCTTAAATGGCAAAACTTAAAAAGTTTTATTCTGGAATGGCTAGTTAAAAAGGGAGAGAGAGAAGAAGGGGAAAAAATGGGAGAGGGAGAACAAGATGCAAAGAAAGATGGTAGAGTAAAAAAGGGAAATAAATTCTAAAGCAGAACAAAAGACAAAGGATTAGAAATAAGGATAACAAAAGTGGGTAATCAAAAAATAAATGACTACGGAAGATGAATTTGTGTTTACATTCATTTCTGGCTGGCTTAGCCGTCATAATTGTTCTATTTAGGGGGCCGTGAAAGTGTTTTGTTTTAAGCAACAAAGGAACATTTTTACAAATTGCTTTTAAGGCATTAATGTTTGTTAAAGTAAATTTCTTAATGTTGCTTCTGGTTAAATAAGCTTTTAATTCTTGATCTTCTAATATGTAGCAAATAATTTAAGCACGATTTTTCTCCATTTAATTAATTAATTTATTATTTTTTATTTATTTATTTTAAATATCAGTCTCCTTTTTATTTATATTTATTTTTGTCTGTGTTGGGTTTTCGTTTCTGTGCGAGGGCTTTCTCCAGTTGCGGCGAGCGGGGGCCACTCTTCATCGCGGTGCGCGGGCCTCTCACTGTCGCGGCCTCTCCCATTGAGGAGCACAGGCTCCAGACGTGCAGGCTCAGTCGTTGTGGCTCACGGGCTTAGTTGCTCCGCGGCATGTGGGATCTTCCCAGAGCAGGGCTCGAACCCGTGTCCCCTGCATCGGCAGGCAGATTCTTAACCACTGCGCCACCAGGGAAGCCCCATTTAATTTATTTTAAATTTAATTGCTAGCTCCTTGTGGGAAGAAATCATTTCTCATTCACTTTGCACGGTGTCAGTTGTGTTATCATGCAGTATTAAAGTTGCAACTTTATCGAGATATAATTGACAATATCAAAAAATCCACCCCTTTAAAGTGTACAATTCAATAGTTTTTATGGTATATTCACAGAGTTGCACAGCTGTCACCACAGTCTAATTTTTAGAATAACTTTCACCATTCTAAAATCCCATACCCCTTCCTCCCAACACTAGGCAATCTTTACTCTCCTTTCTGTCTCTATGGATTTCCCTGTTCTGGACATTTCTTATGAATGGAATCATACAGTAGGTGGTCTTTTTTGTCTAGTTCCTTTCACTTAGCATAATGTTTTAAAGGTTCATTCATGTTGTAGCATGTACTTCTATTACTTTTTATAGCTAAATAATATTCCATTTATGAATATACCATATTTCATTCATTAGTTCAGGGACATTTGGGTTGTTTTTACTTTTTGGCTATTATGAATAATGCTGTTAGGCAGATTTGTTTTTGTGTGGAAATAATGTTTTCAGTACTCTTGGGTATATGCTTTGGAGTGGAATTGCCAAGTCATATGGTAACTCTTATGTTTAGCATTTTAAGGATCTGCAAAATTGTTTTCTGAAGCAGCTGTACCACTTTACAGTCCTACCATCCAAGTATGAGGGTTCCAGTTTCTCTGCATCCATGCTAACCCTTGTTACTGTCCTTTCTGTTTTAACTGTCCTATTGGGTGTGAAGTGGTATCTCGTGATACTGATTTGCATTTCCCTAATGAGTAGTGATGTTGAGCATCTTTTCATGTACTTATTGGCTATTTGTATATATTCTTTGGAGAAATGTTCATTCAGATCCATTACCTGTTATTAAATTAGTTTATTTGTCTTTTTATTGTTGAGTTGCAGGAGTTTTTTTTAACATACTGGATATACATCCCTTATCAGACATATGATCTGCAAATATTTTTTCCCATTCCATGGATTGCCTTTTCACCTTTTTTTTTAAAAAAAACGTAACTTGAAGTTTATCATTTAATCATTTTCAAGCATACAATGTAGTGTAGTGAAGTACATTTATAACATTGTGTAACAAAATTGTACACAAACAAAAACCTGTAGCCATTAAGCAGTAACTCCCCTTTCCTTCCTCTGCCAGTCCCTGGTAACCTTTATTCTACTTTCTGTCCCTGTGAATTTGCCTACTCTAGGTATTTCATATAAATGGAATCACGAAGTATTTGTCCTTTTTGTGCTTGGTTTCTTTCACTTAGCATAATTTATTCAGGGTTCATCCATGTTGTATCATGTATCAGAATTTCATTCCTTTTTATGGCTGAAAAATATTCCATTGTCTGTATATATCACATGTTGTTTATCCAGTCAACACTTGGGTTGCTTCCATATTTTGGTTGTTGTGAATAATGCTGCTGTGAGCATTGGTATACAAGTCTCTGAGTGAATCCCTGTTTTCAGTTCTTTAGGGTATATACCTAGGAGTAGAACAGTTGGCTTGTATGGTAATTCTAAGTTTAACATTTTGAGGAATTGCCCAACTATTTCCCACAGCAGCTACTACAGCATTTTGTCTTTTTACTTTCTTGATAGTGTCCTTTGAAGCACAAAAGTTTTTAATTTTGATGAAGTATATTTTATTTATTTTTTGTTTGCTTGTGCTTTTGGTGTTGTATCTAAGAAATCATTGCCTAATCCAAAGTCAAGATGTATTCCTATATTTTCTTCCAAGAGTTTTATGGTTTTAGTTCCCACATTTAGGCCTATGATCCATTTTGAGTTAATTTTTGTATACAGTGTGAGGTTGGGGTCCAACCCCATTCTTTTGCATATGGGTATCGAATTGTCCCAGTGTCATTGTTGAAAAGACTGTTTTTTCCCCACTGAAGTCAGTCGACTGTAAATGTAAAGGTTTGTTTCTAGACTCTCAATTCTATTACTCGATATGTATGTCTATCCTTATGCCATTACCACACTATCTTACTACTGTAGCTTGATTGTAAGTTTTGAAGTTGGGAAGTCTGAGTCTTCCTACTTAGTTCTTCTTTTTCAAGATTGCTTTAGCTGTTATGGATCCCTTGCATTTCCATATGAATTTTAGGATCAGGTTGTCAGCTTCTGCTTTGACCAATGTGGAGTATATTATCATTTTTAACATTAAAGTCTTCCAGTTCATGAATATCATGTAGAATTAATTGAATTCTAAAAAGTTCACTAATTTTCTCTTTTATCCTCTCTAACTTTTGAAGAATGACTTTAACTTCTGATCTTAATGAGCTCTATCATATACAGTCTTTATTTCAAAATATGCACCTATTCTTAAACTTCTTTATAAAATAATACTTGTACTCTCCTTCCCTTTTCATCCTAGTTCTTCTGGGATCTTGTTATTTTGATTATTCACCATAATATTCCATTTTAGTTCAGTTTCCAACCCTTACCAATTCTTAGTCTCGAATGGATTGCCTCCTATTACTTCTCACCTCCTTTTTCTCATTTCTTTCACTTTCAAACTTCCGAAATAAGTGGTCTTCTCTTCCAGCTTTTGTTGCTTCATTAGTTATCCACTTACTAACCCCTTGGACAAGTATCTTAAATTTTCTGGACTTTCTTTTTTGTAAAAATAAGTAAATTGGTCGAGATAAGTTGTGTTAGGTCTCCATTCTAGCCTTTGAACCCTGGAGTCCTTACTCAGATTCCCTGTGTACAGAAGGGGAGCTGTTCTGTCCTGAATTTTGGGTGGCAACCTTAGAGCCATTTGCCACACCAGGATGATCCTTTGGGGGCCTCTGTGGAGCCCCCAAGAGCACAGTTTGAAGCCATTTCAAAGTCCCTTCGGCCCTAAAATTTGATAACTCCATAGCAGTTACAGAAGTTGCAGTTCTTGAAAGTTTCAAATAATTTATCTGTTGCCAAATTAAATTGTCTTTTTAGGTACCAGTTCTCCAGTATATTTTATAGTATCTAAACCCTTAGTTGCTCGGTTATTCCTCACTAAATTTTCTTTCCTTGGCTTTAATCTCATACACACAATCCCTTAAAGGGCTACTCAGCTTAGATTCTAACACAAGAAGCTTTCCCAAATCATACCAGCTCATAATAACATTTTTTCCAATTATAATCCACTGTAATAATCCTTTATGCCATTCATGTGGCCCTTAAAAGTTGCCCAAAGTATTTTGAGCTACATAAAGATAATTTAGGTCCAGATTCTGACCTAAAGAAATGTAATTTAGTTAAAAGAATAGAGTTGTACAAAATAATTATTGGAATGAAAGTAATGAGTGCCATTGGAGAGGTACAGCTGAAATTCTGTGGAAAGTTAAAGAAGATAAAGATGCCTTTCCTCTAGGGGAATAGGGCAAAGTATCCCAGAGGAGATGGGTTGGGCCTTGAGGGGAGTGTAGTACCAGAACACACAGAGGTGGAGTGAGGGAGCTGCGTGAATCAAGGCAGAAGTAGGAAAGCATGAGATGGTAGGTTCTTTGATTTGGCTGGAGGAAAATGTTAAGAAGATAACTAGTGGGTTATAAAGTTATAAAGGTAAACCAGAGCTGGATATAGTTCTGTTAGTTGTTTCTTTCTTGTTTTCCCAATTATGTCATAAACTCTTTGAGGACAAGTAACATGTCTTATACTTTTATGGGTAGAGGAGAAGTATTCAGTAAAGTTTTTTTGACTGTATGAAAGGTAGAAACAGTGGTTTCCCAAACAAGCATTATTTAAGATAACTTCTTGTCACACCCTTCTATTTACTTAGGCTGTGGCTTTATCAGTAAAAGCTATTTTAGATCTTAGTAATGGTTCATTAAAGCTGAGAAGTCCTTATGTGATTTAAAAAAAAAAAAAACTGGGGGTGTTGTGGGGGTCGTGTGCCCAGTTAACAGCCCTCAATTTAATTCGCTCCCGAAAGGACATGAGAAACGCTGGTTTGAGTTGAGGAAAAGAGAATCAGTATAAACAAACCTTACTTTTAAAACTTAGTCTCTTAATTTAAGCTCTTCTTATGTTTTATTTTATTTATTTTTAAATGGGTATCTTTAGGAGGCCCCATTCTTCTTTTTTAAATTAATTAATTTATTTATATATATTTTTTTATGGCTGTGTTGGGTCTTCGTTTCTGTGCGAGGGCTTTCTCTAGCTGCAGCAAGCGGGGGCCACTCTTCATCGCGGTGCGCGGGCCTCTCACTATCGCGGCCTCTCTTGTTGCGGAGCACAGGCTCCAGACGCGCAGGCTCAGTAGTTGTGGCTGACGGGCCCAGTTGCTCCGCAGCATGTGGGATCTTCCCAGACCAGGGCTCGAACCCGTGTCCGCTGCATTGGCAGGCAGATTCTCAACCACTGCGCCACCAGGGAAGCCCTCTTCTTATGTTTTAATAAATTAGATTTAAAAAATATTTTCCTAGGATTCAGATTTCATTTAACCACACATATCTTTGAAAAGACATGAAGAATTAAAAAGGTATACCCAAGAATTGTGTTGGACTATGTATGGGTAACATTTTGTTTTTTCAAAAAATTTTCTGGAATACTTTTTGTATGATTGAAAAAAGGATTAGAAACATCAGCCACTCTACTGAAACCCTGTTCATATTACTGTTAAGGTCCTGGTAATAGTACCAGTCTGTATGGAAGGAGTATATTATGTACACATACAGTAAAAGGGAAATTGAGTATGCCTGCTTTCAGCCTTTTCTTTCCAATGGCGTGTACCAATCTCTTTCATTTTTACAAAGCAAGATATTCTTGACAAATTAAACTGGAAGATATGTTTAGTATAAGGGAGACTTTTGTCATTTAAAAAGAACAAAGTATGGCAACGTTCAAAAGCCATTTATTTAGAGGTTCTTGTGGTAAAGTAATTCATTATTTTACAGTATTTGTTTTGTTTTAAACTTCCTGTATCATGTGCTAGGTGAAAAACCATTTCGCTGTGATGAATGTGGTATGAGATTCATTCAAAAATATCATATGGAAAGGCATAAGAGAACTCATAGTGGAGAAAAACCCTACCAGTGTGAATACTGTTTACAGGTAAGATGTGGTTTGAATTTTTTTAAAAAATCACTTTACTGTGGTATGAGTGACATTGAAACTCTTCTATCTGAAATTAAATTATAAAACAGTTCTAATAAGTTAAATTAGAAAATGTTACTACTAAAACTATTTGAAGAACTTCCTAACTGCTGTTGATTCAATTTGTAATATACAGTTGGCTCAGCAAATTAGTTTGGAGTTGCTCATATTATTATACTTATATCTATCTTTATATTAATTCCGTTTTTTTCTTTTCTTTTCTTGGTTGACCAAAATACAAACTAAAACAAAAAAACTCACTTCCGAACTTTGAATTCGACAGTATTTTTCCAGAACAGATCGTGTACTGAAACATAAACGTATGTGCCATGAAAATCATGACAAAAAACTAAACAGATGTGCCATCAAAGGTGGCCTTCTGACATCCGAGGAAGATTCTGGCTTTTCTACATCACCAAAAGATAACTCACTGCCAAAAAAGAAAAGGCAGAAAACTGAGAAAAAATCATCTGGGATGGACAAAGAGAGTTCTTTGGACAAATCTGACCTGAAGAAAGACAAAAATGATTACTTGCCTCTTTACTCTTCAAGTACTAAAGTAAAAGATGAGTATATGGTAGCAGAGTATGCTGTTGAAATGCCGCATTCTTCAGTTGGGGGATCGCATTTAGAAGATGCATCAGGAGAAATACATCCACCTAAGTTGGTTCTCAAAAAAATTAATAGTAAGAGAAGTCTGAAACAGCCGTTGGAGCAAAATCAAACAATTTCGCCTTTATCCACATATGAAGAGAGCAAAGTTTCGAAGTATGCTTTTGAACTTGTGGACAAACAAGCTTTACTGGACTCAGAAGGCAATGCTGACATTGACCAGGTTGACAATTTGCAAGAGGGGCCTAGTAAACCTGTGCACAGTAGCACTAATTATGATGATGCCATGCAGTTTTTGAAGAAGAAGCGATATCTTCAGGCAGCAAGTAACAACAGTAGGGAGTATGCGCTGAATGTGGGTACCATAGCTTCTCAGCCTTCTGTAACACAGGCAGCTGTGGCAAGTGTCATTGATGAGAGTACCACAGCATCCATATTAGATTCACAGGCACTGAATGTGGAGATAAAGAGTAATCATGACAAAAATGTTATTCCAGATGAGGTACTGCAGACTCTGTTGGATCATTATTCTCATAAAGCGAATGGACAACATGAGATATCATTCAGTGTTGCGGACACTGAGGTGACTTCTAGCATATCAATAAATTCTTCCGAAGTACCTGAGGTTACCCAGTCGGAGAATGTTGGATCAAGCTCCCAAGCATCCTCATCAGATAAAGCCAACATGTTGCAGGAATACTCAAAGTTTCTGCAGCAGGCTTTGGACAGAACTAGCCAAAATGATGCCTATTTGAATAGCCCGAGCCTTAACTTTGTGACCGATAACCAGACCCTTCCAAATCAGCCAGCATTCTCTTCCATAGACAAGCAAGTCTATGCAGCCATGCCCATCAATAGCTTTCGATCAGGAATGAATTCTCCACTAAGAACAACTCCAGATAAGTCCCACTTTGGACTAATAGTTGGTGATTCACAGCACTCATTTCCCTTTTCAGGTGATGAGACAAACCATGCTTCTGCCACATCAACACAGGACTTTTTGGATCAAGTGACTTCTCAGAAGAAAGCTGAGGCTCAGCCTGTCCACCAAGCTTACCAAATGAGCTCTTTTGAACAACCCTTCCGTGCTCCATATCATGGATCCAGAGCTGGAATAGCTACTCAGTTTAGCACTGCCAATGGACAGGTGAACCTTCGGGGACCAGGGACAAGTGCTGAATTTCCAGAATTTCCCTTGGTGAATGTAAATGATAATAGAGCTGGGATGACATCCTCACCTGATGCCACAACTGGCCAGACTTTTGGCTAAAAAAAATGTGTAAATAATACTGGCACTTTAGAACAGATTAATCAAGAGTGGGGTTACTCTGTGAAAAATGGAGTGCTGTACAGATTTAAGAGCAATGCGTTAAAACAAGTTAAGCTGATATGAATAGCAAGATAATCCAATAACTGCATTTTGTTTGGTTAGTCAGCGTTCTTTGAACTGCCTTACATGTTGTCACCTTTATAGAAGCAATGCATTACTTGTTTTAGATCAGAAACTTGCTATTCCACCTACACCAAGTTTAAAAGGAAAAAAAAGACTTTCGCACAATTGTTTCCTAACTGATAATATTGTACATTTTTAGGAGATTAGTAATTGTGTGAAATTTACTCATACTGTTTCTAAGTTTTTCAGCATAGTCATGGCACTTCAGCAGGGAATCTGAATATACTTTATAGACAGAGTGAACTTAAAAGTTTAAATGTCAAGAGATTATGGCTTAAAAAAATTAGTGTGTCCTATAGGGGGAAAAAAGGAAACCACCTTTTAAAAAGAATGATATGCCATATACCCTTGATTTTCATTTTGCATTATATTGACATTTTTTTTTTTGAGAAAAAAGTAATAAAAATCTGATAGTCTAAGACTCCACTATTTAAAAGCCTAATTACTTTAAAAATATGCATACTTTCAAAACTTTTACCAAAATACATAACTGGTGAAGCATTCACTTCTCTATGGAAGTATGCATATTGGTGTCAGTTTCTTTGTACAGTTGTACCTAGATATTTTTTATGATTTTTCATGTGCAAGTATCAAGGTTTTGAAGTTTTAGTAAAAAGATATTCTGTAGATTACATTCCCAAGAACATAATGCTTATACAAAATGTATATTCCACATTTTAAAGCTTAATTGTATTTTACTTTACATATACACTTCAGTTAACATAGAGCACTTAGAATCTATTTGGTATTTTTGATTTCTCAAAGTAAAAAAAAAAATTTAGATTTTTAGGTTTGATATGGTTGTGTCATAATCATCTCATAATTGAAAAATTTAATTTTTGGCAATAAAAGGAAATTGGATATCTTTGGAACTGTAAAACCTGGTTTAATCCTTCTCTTTCTAGAATCTTGATAGATTGGATAATTAAACAGTATCCAGAGAAGCTAAAGAAATGGGCATTTTAATTGCTTATTTTATCTTGAGTTACTTTTTAATGAACACTGCTCATTACAATTTTACAAACCAAGAGTGTTTACTAATTCTAGTAACTACAGTTTCTTTTTCAGCTAGATGAGTGATCGGAAACTTTTTGTTGCATTTCAAAATCTAAATAAACTACAGACTTTATCCTTAATCCACGAATGTTTTTTTTTTAATTCTTTGTCTTAAAATAATACAGCATGGTACAATAAATAGTGCTTTTATATATATACATATTATATATATACTTTTCTAAAGAATGATGGTTTGAGTTACACATTGGACAGTTTTAATTTTTGGAAAGTAACATTAGTTATATTGATTTTATTATCCTGTTTAATTTCTTCCACCTTTTTGGTTTTTTATTTTAAATTTCCACCATCTTTGTCACAATGCACACGTACTGATATAGCACCAGTGATAATCTAAAATTAAAACCCTTGGAAGATGCAACTTTATTGTTAATTTCCATTTTAACTTTTGTATTGGCCTTATAGATCTGCAGTCTTTGTTTCAGTATAGAATGTTATACATTTAAATTATTTTTTTCTTTTATTTAATGTTATCCCAAGACTGTTCTCATAAAGAAAGGGAACAAAGAAATACCTACCCTTAACATTTTTTGCATTTGTTTTGAATATATGGTGTTTTTATGATAAGGAATATAAATTATGTTTAATATGGGTTTCCTCTACACTTTGGTTATTAAACTTTGCTTGAAATATTTTCCCATTTGACAGCTTTCTTTGCTGCCAAATTTTTCAAGAATTCTAGACTTCTTTGAAGTAGATATTGAAGTTCTGCCATTATTGACTCTTAAGAATGGTGTGTCTTGCGTTGCACATTACAACCTCAAGAAGGCTTCATTCAGGCAAGATGTTAACAATGGAACTGTGCTCTCCCTAGGTATAGGCATTTTTGTTTTTCTCATACTACTATTGGATGATGGTAGGCATTTATTTTGTTTTTTTGTTTTTGTTTTGAGCCTGGTTGGAATTTCTGTTCTGTTGAGAACTTGGTACAGAATAAGGTTTTTTGTTTGTGTTAACATCACCAGCACAGTTTTTAGAATGTGGCTCTACTGCTGAGCAGTAAGCTAAGGAGGGAAGGCCTTTGAAAGTGGCAGTCATGCAAGCAGTTCAGGTGTTGAATTCCTGTGTTCACCACATTTCTTTACATCTACATAATGGCAGACTTTTCTACCACGTTATAAGCATATTTTGAGATAAATGATACTTTGGCATAATTTACTGACTTACCACTTTTTAAGTATAGTCATTGCTCTCTTACTGTGAAATCCTACATGCCTACCAGAGTTACCTTGTATTATCATCATATGATAAACATCTCAGCAGTTTGGGTTTCCCCACTTTGGTTCAGAAAGTTACTTAATTTCTATCTGGGCATTAATAGAGAAAGCAAGTAGCCTTTTGTGCTGCTTTAAATCAATATTGAGGATATCCTTTTGCAATTTTTTTTTCATTTCTCTTGGTGAGCAAATTGTTCTATGAAAACATACTCTTACACCCTTAAACTTGGCAGTGTGAGTGAGGTGTGCTTTCTTAGGACCTGTTCTCATGTTTGAAGATTGGAAACAGATCACATTAGATGAAGTAATATCTCTTGAACATCTTCTAAAAGCGTGGGTTTTTTTTTAAACTTATTGCACACATATTTCATTTGGTTCAGAATATTTGAAGTGGCTCTTAAACTTTTTGGATCTACTTGCAGATTTTCTAGTTGATACCATAGAAATCCATCCTAATTTTAGCTCTGGCTGAGTGAGGACTGTCCATGGTCGGGTAATTTTTCTCGTTTTGAGAGGCAAAAGAGGCCTTGTGCTCAGGGTAGGCTTTCATTTCCACAGGCCAGAGAAACTTGCAAAGTGCCAGCTAGGTTAGATCTTTTGCCACTTCTTTCATTTTATTAATTTGGGTTTTTAAAGGGCTGTTAAAAAAAAAAAAAAAAAAAGCCGGGAAACTTAAAAGTAGGCATTACTGTAAAACTACATTTCTTAGACTTAGAACATTTTAAACTAGAACTCGTTTTTTCACAGTATATTTACTTGAAGAAGCACTATTATAATCAATGAGAAACTTTTTGACTCTGCAATTTAATTTAAACATTTTCCGTTTCAAATTGCTTTATTTCAGGGAAATAATTTTCCAGTTGTTTTTGCTATATTCTGCAAATAAAAAAACGTATGTTTCCTTTTTCACTTAAACTTTGGTAGGAAACAAACTAAAGCAGACAAACATTTCTTGTTGTGTTTGTTGCTTTCTTTAATCCAATGGATAAAAAAGTAAAACCCTGTAAACATTATTTTATTTTTTTATGCGATACCATGCTGTAAATATGGTTCATCAAATAAGGATGTACCTATGATTGAATCTTTAATTCTGCACAGTTAGAGTTTATATATAAACGTGTCTTGACAATCAAGGACTTTTATGTGAGTCTTCCTTTATGATGTTTATTAATGTTATGCATTCCATTTGTTTTGAAGTGAGTACCAATGTGCTAATTTGTATTGTCTGAAAGTATGTAATGTTTTTACAGCTTGTTTTTAAGAATCTGTAAATATGTACAAACAAATCACAGTACTGCTTTATGTTAGAAGGCATATGATGTTGTACTGTATGTAAGCAATAATACATAGCAGTGCTAACTTTACAAGTAGCATCAGGAAAGTTCTAAAAACATTTCAGAGTTATTAATTATCTTTATTTCATTTAATAATGATTATCTTTAATCAGTTTTTATAAGCAAATTCCATTGTTCCTCCTATTGGAACGTAACACTGTTTACACAGCATAATTGAAGTTGCAGGGGAGACAGGCTAAATCTGCCTTCATCTGTACTCACTTTCACTAAGCATTGAATGGCCTTACCACTCTTCTGCAAGATGGAGGAAGACTGCAAAACTTAGTGCCCATCACACTGAAGGAAGGGGGTGTGTTTTTTTTTTGCCTGCTTCTGTACTGCTACCTAACTTTGTGGTTTGCTTTGGATTTTAATATTTGTTTCTGTTTTAGATTCAAGCCCATAAGTTTTGAGGTGACTTCAGCTCCATTGTGAAATAGTTCTCTTCATATTTCATAGCTACATTTCAATAATTCTAAACTTTCTACTTTGATTTTTAGATACTTATTTTTCAACCTTGATTTCTCAGCTGATCAGATGAATTTATTCAACTTCAATACAAAGAAAGACAAACCTATTGTAGTTTGATTTGAGTAGATATTATACTGTACAGAACAGCTAACTATTTGAACACACACATCACTGCTTTAGAAATAAAACCGCCAATTTATAAATGTATATGACCTACATTTTATAGGAAAAATGTTTTTAAATGCTAGTCATTTATATAATGTGCTTTGAAGGATTTGCTAGTCCACTTCTGTCACTTTTTAGTACACTGGTATCTTTTATATGTAATGTATGCTTTTTATTATTGTAGCAGAGCATTTCAGTAGAAAGAATTTTGCAACAATATGGGGGAAATTTTTCATTGTTGGATTTGAATTATACTGGATTTTATCTGTGTAGTCTTACTTGTCTTTATTTTAATGCTGTCTGGAAGGGAACTTGGTATCCAAATAAAGCAGGTAACCTCATTTTACTTCAAGGGCATACTGTGTAGTGCTGAATTTAATCTGGAAATCTGATGATTTTGAAAAGAAAAACAAGTTTATAAAAATTGTACAGAAGAAATTAAATGTAATGGAAATCCTGATGGTGGAGCACGTTGAATTTTCTGATATATAGTGTTATTTTCCTGGGATCCCCTATGCCTTCTTTGTATTTCAACTAATAAAGGAAAAACCTTGTCATTGAAACTGGTAGGATAATAGGATATTCTGAATATACAGTATTACTCTTCCTATCCCATTTTCTGACCCTTTCTCAATCACTGTAAATTTTATTTTCTATTTCCTATTGATAATTAAACATGTACATAATATAGACACTGTTGTATAGAATTGAATGAATTGGGTTGCTATGCTTGAGTGGGTAACTAAGTGGAAATATGGATACTGGGAATTCATAAAATGCCAGAACAAATTTATAGGAAAAAGGGGAGCATCATGTATGTCCTGAAAGGTCATAGCCGATGTTTCTTCAGCCCTCTGGGAAATCAGTGTGAAAGAACTACAAACTCAGTATCTGACACAAGTGGGTCTTTCCTTCCCCACCTCCCCTTCAAATATATGAGCACTAAATTTCAAAGTCTACTCAGGTGAAAATTGCTTTGCAATGAAACTTATCACATTGAAATTTTCACTGTCAAATGAAAAGATATTTGTGATATTTTTAAATACAAACTTTCACATTGGTAGTCAGCAGCCTGGCAATTGAAATTCAGTGAGTCAATATATTTTAAAATAACATTTTACCCTCCAAACAGAATTGTTTTTAAACAATTGGGAGGATTTTTTGTTGTTGTTTAAATGCGTTTTTTATTGTCATTGTAAAAATAAAATTTTGCTTGACCCCATATTATGCTGAATGAATTGCTGAGCCTTTATAATACAATGAAAGTTTGTTTCATGCATAATCATGGAACACAGAAATGTTCTTTAAACTGACCTATTCATTTAGAGGTTTAATGAGTTTCACAGCTTCTGGCATTATTGTCATGTAGTTAACCTTGCCATTTGGAGTTTATAATACCATTTTATGTATTATGATACTAAAGGAAGTTGTTTTTGTTTTATTTTTAATTGAATTATTAGATAATTTATATTTGCAAATTCTGCATTTTAAATGTGGACACTGGCTGTTTGAAAAATAAAATCAGAATACAGTTTTATGAATAATTTCCTAGCTGAATTTTTCACAATATTCTGAACCAAATAACTAATGGAAAATATTTTAAAACTGTGGAAAGATCAATATTAAAAAGGGAAAAAGGATGTCTATATGGAATGAACAGTTTGTTACACAAATTGGGTAACAGTTAGCAGGGCCTTTACTGTAGCTTTGTGCAGAACATTATTTATTAAGCAGTTCTAAAATACAGGAGTCAAGTGTTAGTCACCCAGTATTTTAGACTTGAGATAAACTTAACATAGAGCCAAGAATAAGGGCAGAAGAACATATATGATTTTTTTTTCTTTGTAGGTAAGATTCAATTATCATCATACATGGGAATTTTTTTTTTTTCCCCGTTAATGAAGATTTGTTTTCATCCATTTACCTCCTTGCCAGTCCCCCCTCCCTATTTTGTGACCAGTGGGACACGTTGTAAGAAAGCTGTCTGCAGCTAGGGGTACAGTTTGGGTCCTTGGGACAAATAGAAACTAACTGGCTTTTGCAAAGATTAATCCTAGGACCCTGACTTTATTAGCATGGTGCTTTAACCAATTATACATAATAATACCACCTATAGTCTACTAACCCATTTTCTAGATCACACTTTTTCTTGAATGATTAGGAATGGTAGGGAGAGGAGTGGTGAGATACTCTACATGATAGTTCCCCCACCTTCTGAAGATTACAGAAAAAATTGAAGTCATTTGAATTAATGTTACATTATTGAGTCTTACTTGACAATTTATCATGCACAAAGGGAGTAGGAAGATTTTGATGATTATACGTTTGGATGGAATTAAAAATTGTTTTTCAGAGTGCTGGCAATTTTTCCCTCCACTTTGATGAAACTGATGATGGTATTGGAATAAATTATATACATTTGATGGATAAAGAATCAATGGAGCAGAAGAGTTTTAAGTGAACTAAAGGTAAATTTTGAGTCTCATGATTTTAGTTCTTTTATCATTTTCAAATGTCCTTAAAAGGACATTTATAGTAAAAACATTTTACGAACACACTCATGCAGTTGTATATGCATACGAGTAAGAGCTGGGATGTGATACTGTAAGTGAGAGTGACATTTTCAAAGTGATTTTTCAAACTACTGGGAAAACTCGAGTTTAGAAATGGACTTGAATTGTGAAGTAGAGAACATTTGAGCCTTTGCATATTTATCAATTTATACAGATGAACTCAAAGTTATAACTTTCTTAATTTTTCCTAGCTTATCCCATTGTTAATAAGATTCTGAAACTATGATGCCTGTGTCAAGGTGGTGAAGGGGCCCAAAGAATGTATTATCTGTGATAGTAATTGTGTTTTCTATTGATTTGAATCCTTACTTGTGGGGGCATGGTATTCAGCATGGATCACCTACTTAGTAACAGGCTTTGTGCTAAATGCAACTAATAGGTGGTTGAGGCTACTAGTGTCTTTATTTGAGCATCTGAAAGGTATCAGTTGCAGGATGGTATCAATTGCAGGATGCAGGACTGTACTTTAGGTTATTAAAGCAAATATTCAGTGTTAAGATGTGTTGGGCGCTGTGCTGAGTCATTTATATGTCATTCCTCAACAAATGGGTAAGTAATAGTGTTTCTTATTTTAGAATAGTTTTCTAGACAATTTTAATAAATTGGTTCCAGAAGACAGAAAATATATACAAATACAGTGGTAAAAATTACAGTCGTAAAAATTATCCCCTAATTAAAATATCAAACTTATGAATAGGATTCAAACCTGGGCTGTGGAAATGAGATAGTAGGCTTTGTTCAGAAGGAACTGACCTATTACAGAAATGGAAGATTAATACTCTGTAGGGATTCACAAACCTGAGGGTAAAAATGCACGAGAGAATCACCTACCCCTCGTTGGGGGTTTGGAAATGGATGCTGGAGGATTCTTTCCCAGAAGTAGGAGAACCAATGCTTTTAGTCATTCTAGCACAGTCTTCATGAAACTGTATTAATATTATTTTAAATATATTGAAATCATACACTACTAGTCAGTACTCCCAGATGTGATTATGATACTCTTTATGTCAAATAACTTCCACTAGCTTCTAATTATCCGGTATTCTCTTTTCCATAGCCATTTCCTTCAAGGTGTTTAGGCCGCTGTAAAATTTATCTTTAAACCTCCAATACAGTAGTTTTCCTTCGTTTCTTTGTGGGAACTCCAGCACTATCTTGTAGCTTTTGTCAGTGGCAATATGAGGGTTAAGACTGATTGCTAGAGCACAAAATTAAATGTTAGGAAGAGGACACAACTGAGTAAATGAGTTCAGAACAACTTAGGGCTCCACAGGAGGCCTTGGCTGAGAGCAGTTGTCCCGTGCAGTTTGTGGAGTTGGCCCTCAGGATTTGGGAGCGGGTGATGGCACTCAAAAGGCAGCATAACCAGTGCTGCATGGGACAGCTTTAAATAAGCTGTGTGTGATTTTGCTGAGGATGACTGTGAGACAGCAGGCGTATAGTTTGGTAATATTCTGCATGGGCAGATAAGGAGCAGTGAAATAAGCAAGGAACTTAGACCTTCAAGTTCTGGCTCTACCTTGATCTTTCTGTGTAACATTGTACAAGTCACTTACCTTTCCTGAGTCTCAGTGTTTTTTTCATCTGTAAGACTGGCATAATAAAAACCCCTATGCGAGTTGCTGTGACTATCAAATCATTTGAGATAATTTGTAAACTTACAAAAGCACAAACAAATATTCCCTAGTTTAGATTTTAGAAGTAGCACAAAGGCAAAATAGAGCAGAACTGGACAAATGTTGGAAGCTTCATTTCATGTAAAGCAGCACATGGAGTAAATTCCTGACTTGCTGACAGTATCTTTCAAAAGATTAAAGAAGATGTGATAGGATCTGTCTGTCTGGATTTAATTGACCAGCAAAGAATAACTAGTTAGTGAGGTGGAAATGACATAAATTTTGTAAATTTATGATTCCATTATCTGAGACCCTGGGAGGGACGGAGAGCGGCATATGTTGCTGTGAATGAGAAACAAAATCAGTAGACTTGCAGAGGAAGAAAAAATCATCTTACAAAAGCAAGAATATATTGAACTTTTGAATCCCAAGCTATTGGTTAATTGTGAGCAGGGACCTGGCTGCCCATGTGGCCAAAGCAGAGTCATGGACAATAAGATTGGAGCACTGTAGCCAGCCTCACCAGGCGGGAGGGAGGGACGCGTGTCTGTGTGGATGCGATGGGTCTGCTCACTCACCTTTTCATCTTAACATTTATTTTTCTTTCACCATTTCTGTTTATTCTCTGCTATCTCCTTTGTTTTCTTCCTCCTGAATGGCTGTATGGCATGTGCCGTAACAGGTATACATCAACCAGAAGCAACTGATTGATGGTATGTGGTGCCTGGCCTTTCATACAAGTTAGATTTATTTATCATAAATGTGTTTTAGTATTAATGTTTCAGGAGAATTCAAAAACTTTATCAGGAAAAGACTGTGGGACTCCTGGATTAGTTTGTAGGCTCCTTGAGGGCATTTTGTTCACAGAATATAGAACCATGCCTCACACATAAGCAGATACGAGTGAATGAATGAACCATGTTATGGGGTAATAGAGGCGTTAGCAGTGACGATATTAGAAATGGTGGTGGAGATTTGATGGCGTTAAGATGATGCTATGATCAGGGAGCCTGGAAATGATGGGTTTCTGCACTCAACCACAGACTTCTAACAAAATCCGCAAAGGAGATGCACGCAAGGATCAATGGCTAGTAGGAAACAAGGTATCTTCTCACGTGCTAGACCTGTTTCCCATACCCTCATGTAGAAATGTGCCAGAGGACGTGGCCAGGACTACAGGCCCCAGAGCCATTTCCTTCCCCTTGGCACCTTAACAATGCTCTGGCTGCAGAGAAATGAGAACATCTCAATACATGAGAAGAGTAAGAAACAGGACAGCCAGGACTTCATCAATGAGCAAGTGAGTCCCAGCCCTTTCCTCACCCTAGTTGCATAGGAACAAAGGACCAGGTCCACATGTGTGACCTGTTAATGGAAAATGACCTCACTCACTGCTGGGTGTGGCCCAATAAATGTTCTATGATCTGATCAATCAGATTGGCAAGTCATGGAGGCAGGGCTTGTTAATATTTCTCAAATCCTTTTGAACCCCCCCCCTCCCTTTATCACTACCACAGCCCAAGCTACCTTCAAGTCTTGCCCAGGCTCCTTCAAGTTTCTGCACAACGAGTCTTGATGGCCTCCAGTACTTTCTCCAGATTAACGCCATGCACAAAACCTTCAGAAGTGTCTCAGTTGCTACTTGGGTAAATACTACGCTCTCACCTTGGCCCTCATGGTTTTCCGCAGCCATTAGCCCGCGCCTCACCCGCAGTGAGCCTCTCATCCTCTGCTTTCACTACTGAACTGCTTTCAGCCTCTCATACTTGGTTATGACCCTTTCTGCCACCGACACAGTTTTCTCTATTAACCTCCCCACCCCAATTTCAGCTGCAGCATCACTTTCTCAGAAAAGCCTATCCTGGTCTCCCTGATCAGGTCATAACCACCCTCCCCCTTGTGCCACCCTGAGTCTTGGACCACCCTGTACAGTTCTTTCCTAGCATGGTTGGCTGTTTGTAATGATCTGCTTATTAGCGTGGGAATTTGATTTGATTTCCTGCTTGTCCAGAGCCATCTTGCTCCCCATTGTATATCAGCACTGGGCACAGTTTGGTGATCAACAGATGTCTGGAGAATATAGTTAAAAGAGGGCATCCAGGCCCTATGAGTTACACCTGAGGATGCCAAGAGAGCTTGCAGGTGGTGTAGAAGAAGCACTGCCAGGGAGTTTGAGGCTCTGTGGATAGCAGCTGTGGGACCAGAAAACTGGTCATGTGAATTTCAAAATGGGAAGAAAGAGAGTGGATTTTGAACACAACAGATAGCTGAGTTGGATTTCAGTCCCCAGCAAATTCTAGAGGGTTCATAACAACTCTGCCAGGTAGGCTTGACAGGTCTTATCATTAACTCTGTGTTAACAAATGACACTGAGGCTGAGACACATTAAACACCTTGGACAAGGTCACATAGTGGAAGAGAAGATCCGGGACTCAAATTCAGACCTAAATTATCTCATCTAGACTCTTGAAGGTCTGTGATTGGGTCTTACGTATATGATATTCAAACAAAGGCTGAATGCTAATTGCACTGTTGTCGCAGTTCAGTAAGGCTGCCACCGTCATCCATAAAATAAACTGTACCCTGTTCATTAGGCTTCTCTCTGCAACCCATATTTTCTCATGGTCCCACCAGGTCCTGGCTCATGCCAGATGCCAGGTGGCTGATAGAGGGAGAATGACTTTCTCTTGTCTGAGGGCAAACCCCCAGAGTCAACAAATAGCTTAGATCCTGGAGGAGAAACCTGCTCAACAGGAGCTGGGGACACCGGCAGCAGGACATTGTCGGCCCCTCCCTCCCCGCTGAGCCCAACCAGGGAAGCCAGAGCAAGGCTTGTCTTCCCAGGGTCCTTTCCCCACCTCTCTGGGAATGGAGAGCTCTCAGGCTGTGTGAGGGGCTGGTACCTCCATCAGGTTTGCATCTCCTGATTCACCCCCTTCCAACTCCCAGTAACACCTGACAGCCCTTCTGACTGACTTCCTTTTTGGATCTGGGGTTCTTGGAAAAGCATTTTAAAGTCCAGGAAGAAGGAAAATCTTTTTCTGCCTCATCTCTTCACCTGGATTAGAGAAGTTGTATTGTGTACAGGAGAGAGGCTGGTATTGGAACTAAACCTGGTTTAGGTTCAAATCCTGACTCTCCTCAGAGCCAGCAAACTTTTCCGAGTGTGTGCAGAATATCTGTGATTTTTTAGATAGGCAGGCATCCCCAGGGAGGTGCATCATAATGACCAACTAAAAAGAAAAAAATATATGTATTTTATATTACCTGTGTTCTCTGAGTGATATATTTCATGCTTTCTCCTTGTCCTTGAAGATTATAACTGGAATAAGACACCAATGTGGACAGGATGTATGCTCTCTCTCAGGTATTTTAGAGAAGGGGAAAAAAAAGAAACAAAAGAAAGATTGAGCTAGAAATTCCATAGTCTTCAACCTTGGCTGTACCTTAGAATCACCTGAGGAGTTTAAAGAAAATACTGATGCCCAGGCCCCACCCCAGACTCGGGTATTTTCTTAAACTACACCAGGTGATTGTAAAGTACAGCCTAGGAGAGGACCACCAGACTAGCTGACCCACTCTTTGTGGCCCTTCTGACTCTGGTTCTACGGCATAGGCTGTGAGATATGTTTTTGTACTTATACATATTTACATTCTGATCTAATGTTTTCAAACTGTTTTCACATTTCTATTTCTTGGACTTTGTCCACGCTCTGATCCCTCCCCAGGGTTCAGACTTTCTGACAAATGAGATCATTTTTCAAGACATGGTCTCTTCTCCAGTTTTCACACAGAAGGCAATTCCCAGCACCAACCACTGGAAAGGAATGCAATGAAGGATCTTCTGTCTGCAGCTGAGCAGGGTAAGACACACAGAGCAACAACCTCACTATTGTGGGCTTCAGCTCTAGCTGGAGTAGTTCCTGAATAGAAAAAAAGAGGTGAGTTTAAGAACAACATTATGATTTTTTTTATATAATGGTACTGCAATAACAGTAATTTTGAACAATTTGAAATAACTAAAAATACTATGAAAGGAAACAAAATATTTTTTACCTTGGTTAGATGTACTATGTATTTGCTATCTATTGCTGAATAACAGATTACCCCAAAACTTAGTGGCTTAAAACAACAATAATTTATTATCTCTCATGGTTTCTGTGGTCAGGAATTCAGACAGATACCAGCAAGGGCTGCTTGTCTTTGCTCTGCAGTGTCTGGGACCTCAGCTGGAAGAATCTAAGGCTGGGGACTTGAATCATTGTCTGAAGGCTTGTTTCACTCACATGTCTGGCAGTTGATGCTGGCTACTGGTGGAACATGTGGCTTCCCCATGTGGCCTGGGCTTCCTCACAACATGGTGGCTGAATTCCAAGGGTAAGTGCTCCGAGAGCAAGGAAGCCAGATGGACTCCCCACTGCCTTTAAGACCTAACCTAGGCAGTCAAACAGTGTCATTTCTTCCATTTCTCCTATTGGTTGAGGCACTTACAAAGATGCGTTCTGGCTCAAGCGGAGGGAACACAGACTCCCATCTCTTTTTGAAGGAATGTCAATGTCGTATTGCAAGAAGAGCATATGGGATGGAATATGTTAGTGCAGTTATCTTTGGAAAATGCAATCTGCACTATATTGTTTGTCTTAATTTTCTTACTCATTTTTTTTCAGATTCCAAAAATAACATGTGCTCGTTGTAAGAAGAAAAATTCAATAAAAATCCAGAATTTGTACATTAAACTAGATTTCCTCTCCCATTTTACTCACTATCTCAATCCCCCTCCCTAGAGATAACCACTATTAACAAATTGATGTGTATTTTTCCATACAAACTATATACATATATGCACTTTTTAAAGAAGAACATTATTCTACAACTTGCTGTTTTTACTCATTATTATGTGATGAACAAAGTTTCATGTTAGTACATATAAAAACACCTAATTCTTTCTAGTGCTGGTTGTCATAGTATGGCTGTACCATAACTTAGGTAATCAGTCTTCTATTAGTGGACAGTTAGGATGTTACAATTTTAAAAAACTATTACAAAGTAATGATGCAGTGAACATCTTTGTACTAGGTCATGTAGGGTAGTATCTTAAAAATGGAATTGTTCTGTTCAAAGGTTAGGCAGTATGCTATTTTTTGATACATTAAGAGTGGTTTTTTGTTTGTTTACAGTTAGTATCATTTTTATAAATCTACATTAAGCAGGGTACACTTTTTTTCTTTGCAAATGGACAGGCTTCTCTAGCCTTAACATGAAGCAAAGAATCAAGCATTTGTTCTTAGGTGTAGAAGATGCTCATAAGTTTCAAAGGGAACTTTTCATTTGTTTAGAAAATGATGAGTGACAGGAAATAGGTGGTTATGAACAGAGGGGTTGATTTCCTTTTTTAATGTTTTTAGCTCAGGCTGATATGGAATTGAATGTGGATTCTTCAAAGTTCACATTGACACTTTGAGAGAGGCTCATCAGAAGGTGACAGCAAACTGGAAACCAGCTTGAGGCAAAAAAACAAAGTGTCATGTGTGACCCCCAAGTGAATAATAAAGATGGCACTACTACTCTCTGTACAGATGTAATACATGGACATATAGTGGATTCCAGTAATACGCCCACCTAGCCATGCTTTGTTCACAGGTGGCTAATCTGTAATTTATCCTGGGGTTCTTTCCTCTTACAGAGTTGGGTTATTAAAAACTTCTTTGCTGGGAATGAAGTTTTGACACATGCCACAACATGGATGAACTTTGAGGACATGAAGCTAAGTGAAATAAGCCAGACTTAAAAAGGACAAATATTATCTGATTTCACTTATGTGAGATAGGCTTGAAGAAGCAAATTTACAGAGACAGAAAATAGATTAGAGGTTACCACTGTCTGGGAGTAGAGGGGTACAGAGTCTCAGTTTGGGGTGATGAAAAAGTTTTGGAAATAGCGGTTATGGCTGCACCAAATGGTGAATATAAATGACGCTACTGAATTGTACACTTAAAAATGGTTTAAATGGCACATTTTATGTTATATATATTTCCACACCAAAAACCCCACAAAAAACAAAAAACCCTTTGCTGGAGCAGGAGAGGTTGGGGCTCTGTCACTGTTCCCATGGCTTTGCCTTCCCTTTTGTTTTTAAAAGAACAACCTCTATTTTTAGGGATTTTCACACAAAGGCTCATGTGGGCGTGGGAAGTACTCCCAGCTGCCCTTCTGTTTCTCAGAAGCCCAGATGGAGGCCTAGCAAGTTATTTCAGGCTTAGGAAATATGCCAGATTGGAAACAGCGATAATTTAATCTCTCTGTATGTTAATTTCTTTTTTTTCCCTGCAAGCCGGGGACCCTGGAAACCTTAACTTCACTCCCCGCCCCTCCAAGCCGGTTCTGGGAATTGCTGAAGGTGACGAGGGTAATTCCTCCCCACACCTCAGCATGCCCGAGGGCACTTTCTTGGCAAAAGAATTCCACTTCCTGCGAGTCTGAGGGTCACCTGGTCGCGTGGCCGCTGCACTTTGGCATCCCCGGAGCGCAGTCACGGTCTCTTGTTCAGACGCTTCTGCACCTGTCCAGGGGGCTGCGGACCAGTGGGAGCCGCGGGCTCCCCCGCTCCCCAGCCTTTCTCACTCCTGCGTGCTGCGTGACGCGCAGGTCCTTAGAAGCAACTGCAGTGAGTAGGCTCGCGTCCTGTCCCCCTAATCCCAGGGCTGGGCACCTCAGCGGGGGTGCGGTGAGCGAGCTGTCGAGGGCGGTGGAGGCAGTGGCTGTTACGTTTGAGAGCATGCGGACCCTCCCCCTAGTCCACCCCCGCACCCTCACCACCCCCCCACGCCCAGTCCCTTCCCACCCGTGTTAAGATTGCTGTTCCCTTCTTCTGGGAGCCCTCCTGGGCGGCGGCGGCGGGTGCACGGGCACCACCCTTGGGGAGGGGAAGTGTCTGCAGCCCCGTCCTTCTCCACCTGGACCCGAGAGTCGTGGCCCAGGTGCCCGAGCCCGGGCGGGATGCCTCGTCAGCGGGACAGCTGGGACCCGCGCAGCGCACACCTGGTCAGCCACGTGGCGGCGGGGCGGGGACTGGGCGGGCCCAGCGCTAGGAGCGGGCGTCCCGGGAACCGGTGAGGGCGGACGCCGAGCGGCTGGTGGGTGGGCAGTGTGCAGGGTGGTCTCGGGGCGGCTCCTCTCCTCGGGGAGCTCTGTCCTGTAGTCAGGGGGCCGGCTTGGGTCACCTTTGCCCGCCTGCTCAGGTAGACCCCCTCGCGGTCCCCTGGCGCGTCTACACACGGCCACTGGGACACGAGCCTCCCGCCGGGCCCAGGGGTTCCTGGGAACGCGGTACGGGCGGGGCCGAGGCTGGAGGGGGCGTGCGCTGCGCTGTATGGGGTTCCCGTAAGTAGGGGTGCCTGAGGGACGCGGGTCCCAGCGCTGACTCAGACGCGAAGGGTCGGTGCTGCGGCTCCGGAGCGGGTCTTGGTAAGTCTTTCACCACCTGCAACCGGTCCTAGTGAGCCGATGGTGTCCTTGCCCTGGACAAAGGGGTTCACAAGGATGGAGAGGAGTGTAAAACTGTCCTCAGGGGCTGGGCAGCTAGGCAGTTGGCTCTGACCCCCCTATTGAAGGAGCTCAGGGAGAAACAGAGAGCTGCAGGCAGCTGTGGCTTTCAAAGAACAGCAACATTTGAGCACAGGGAGGCGCTGAAGAATGGGTGGGATCTATCTGGGTACCAAAGAGGGAAGGAGGTGTTTCCAGATGAGGCAGAACAAGGTCCCTCCCTCAGCCAGGGCCTTGTCTGGTATAGAGGAAGGATGGGCCATAAGGATCCAGGGAAGGAGGAGCCAGCCTGACCCAGAGTCCTGTTTACCTTCCAGAGGGGTCTCCCCACCCAGACTACCAGGACCCCCATTTCCGGAGAATGGCCCAGATGTCTCAAGTGCAGGAACTCTTCCATGAGGCAGCCCAGCAGGTAGGCCTGGGCGGTGTGGGGGTCATGAGCAAAGGTCACCAGGCAGGAAGCTGAATGGAAACATTACATGCACTATTTTAAAAGTAATGATCTCAGAAGTTTATTTTGGTATGCCAGCTTAATCGAGAAAATGTTACAGCCAATTCCTAACCATCTGTGCGCAAAAAATCTTCTTTGGTATTTGTAGTGGATTTTGAATCCTGGACACTCCTCTTCCCACCCCGTCCCACCCATGGAGGTTTTCCATGAACAGAGTGAGGACTCAGATAGTATGAACTCCTGTTAATATTGAATCAAACCAATGTAAGAAGGTAATTCTATTTCTGAAAAACTCATATATGCTGAAGCCAAATAGATTTCTGGATTCTGTGATATCTGCAGGTTTCGTTTTTTCTTTCTTTCTTTATCCTCTCCCTGCTGATCATTAGCTATAGTAAATATTCAATGCAGGTATGGAATTGAAGTGGCTGCCCCTTAAAAACAAACCAACCAACCATACTTAGGCATTTATCAGGAAGCTACTTGCACCCAGGGCCTTTGCTCTGTAATGATCACTCAACCATGAGGTTTTTACTGTCCCTTGGATTTCTCTCATCTTTATAGAGAGGGGTAGGAGGGTTTTCTGGCATTATAACAGGGGGGAATGAGCCCCCCAAAGGGAGAGAGAATCAACTCATAGCCTCACACAATAGCAAGAGAGCAGGGTCCAACACCCGGGAGTCCTGAGCCAAAGGGCAGAGGCTAGTGAGGCAGATGGGGTTCGGGGTTGGTGGGGGAATCCAAACTGGCTAGTTACCCCCTCTTCATGTACATGGGTACACGTGAAAAAGGCAGCATGGTGGCTGGCAGGTGGCAAGTGCTCAGCAAAAGGTACTGCTCCCCTTCGCCCTGGCAGGCCCAGAGCTGTATCCTCCATCCTGTACTGAGCTCCTTGTATCCAGCCCCTGAAGTATTCAATCTGCTTAGGAATGAGTGACTAGAGGCCTGGAATAGCTCCTCAGAGATATTTCAGAACTCTTGCCCAGGGCTGTTTGCTCCTGGATGAAAAGGCCGGTGGCCAAGTTTTGAATGTGGTCAAGGACCCTTAGAGAACCTTGATTTATTTACTTTATTTTATTTAAAAAATTTATTTAGCTTGACCATTCTCACATCATACCGGCAATGCATTTTCTTTGTGTTTGCAAGACTGTACATGAGTGTTTATGCCCCTAACATGTATTTGTGGACTACTTCCTAAATAATGGGTACTGTGTTAGGCATGAAAAAGGTAACCAGATGGAAAACGTGAGGCCCTTGTCTCCAGGGATTCCAAAAAGAGAGCGCTTGTTTCATCTCTGTGAGAGGGATCTGTTAAGGCTCAGCTGTGATCCTCTTTCTGTTTAAAACCTTCAATGGCTCCCCGTGTCCACCACTCAGAGTTCAAACTCCTTAGGCTAGGTCCTGCACAGTCTGGCCCAGCCTGAGTTTCGAGCCTGGTCCCCTGCGTCTTACTCCTTTTACCCCACCTTCTAGACAAAGGTCACCATTCCTGAGGCTCTGTGCTTGTGTCTTTCCCCTATGCTGGTCTTTGCTGATACTTCTCTCTCAGCTGATTTGTCACTGGAACCCTCCAAGTACCTAAGGCAGTGCCTGGCAGTCAAGTGGTCAGTAAATGTTAGTGCAAGCTAAATTGCTATGAGTGTCTTAAGAGACAGTTGATTTTTATTTAAAAAATTTTTTATTTATATATTTTGGCCGCACCATGCGGCATGCAGGATCTTAGTTCCCCGACCAGGGATCGAACCCATGCCCCCTGCAGCGGAAGCGCAGAGTCTTAACCACTGAACAGCCAGGGAAGTCCCGAGAGTTGATTTTTAAAGTGATGGATGTAAAGGCCTATGCGTCACCTCCCTCTCCATCTCCCTCTCCCTCGATCTCTGAACATTGAGGGATTAGACAGTGTTCAATGTCATGGCCTTTGCTGTTCATTATCTAGACATCTTTGAAATCTATCCCTTTGTCTCCCTTGCACTGTTTGTCCAAGGTATTACATCTTAATTGAATTGTTCATACCTTCCTAACTTCTTTCCTCACATCTCTTCTAAAGTGATCCCTTTTTAAAGCATAAGTCTGTGCATTTGCTTCCTCTGCTTAAAGCTTTTCAGTGGCTTCTCACTGCCTTTAGAATTCAGTTCCGACTCCTTGCCCTGGCCCCCACAGTCCCCTGTGATCTGACTGGCTTCCCCTGCTCCCTCCGGCAGCATGCTCTGTCACTGCACCTGCCGTGTGGCATTGAAGTAAGCTGTTTCTTTCCTGTCTTCCTTGAGGCTGTGAACTCCTGAAGTTCAGGGGCATGTCTTATTCATTTTTGTGTCCTCAGTCCCTGCCCTTAGTGCTCAGCATATGGAAGATGCTCAGTCAGTGCTGGCTCTGCTTAACGGAACTCACCTGGTCAGGGATTGGGGGAGCTGCTCTTTGTATTACGTCTTGAAGTATCAGTGGTAAAGTTGGGAAGCACATCCCTGAGGCTGAGAGGGTAAGAAAATGATAACAACTACCAACTTATTACGGGCTGAACATTTACTATGCATTATCTTGTTTAGTCTTCACAACAACATTCTGAAGTAGATATGATTATTTTGGTTGACAGATGAAAAATGGGGGTGCTTTGAACCCAGGCATAGTTATTGCCAAGGTCCGGGTTTTAATCCTTTCTGCTTTATGCCTCCTTCCCCAGTGGCCCGAGCAAAGCCTGTATGGGAACAGATAGCAGGCTGGATGGCTGATATGTTTGAAGTGGCTGGCCCTCTAGAAGTTTCCCATGAACTTTTTCTCCCTTTACTCCAGGTCTGGGAGGCAGGAATTCTGCTAAGAGCTTTGAGGCCTGAAGAGCACGGGTCTAAGAAGGCAGTGCCCAGTGGGAAGACAGGCTGGGTGGGTGGGGGGGGGGTGTTACCCTAAACCCTTCAGTTCAGATCTGCTCTCCTCTTGATCACTGTGACTGGAAAGTAGCTCTCAGGAGATTTGGCAGGAGTGGGGATGCTTGTGAGTTAGGTGGAGGGGTGAATGAATGGATTCTTGGTTTGGCTTTACTCATCTCAGGACCAGATGGGGTAGTTCTGTGTGTGTGTGTGTTGGTCAAGGGGACCAAATGAGAAGAGGCTGTAGATCTGAGAGTTGATGGTGCTGCCTGGGTTCAAGTACTGGCTCTAACCCTTTGTGACTTTGGGCAAGTTACTTCACCTGGCTAAGGCTTCGTATCCTCACCTATAAAACGACTACAGTAATAGAACATACCTTAGAGAATTATGAAGATTAACAGAGATAATTCATGTAAATGTTTAGTGTAGCGCTCAGTTCATAGGAAGCAGTCTGTAAATGTTGGCTAATGATAAAACTAATGTGGGGAGTATGTATTTGGTCCACGAGGTGGTGATATGGATGATGAGAGGGTTCAGTTGGCAAATGAATGCATGACTCAGCACAGCAAAGTCAGGTAAAAAACCTAAGGCAGGAGTCCCAAGTCTGGAATGATCCCCTTGGCCAAAACCAGAGTGTGGCACATTGTGCAAGACACTATGGACGATGTGGGGTGGGCAGTCCATTGAGGAAGATGGGGTGCTTTCTGGGCCTAGATGGGTCTGGAGTGGTTTGGGAATGTGTGTGTCTGTGTGTATTTGAGGACCTGTTGAACTTGTGGAGGTACGAGTCTTGTTCCAGGAGCCTCTGTCCCCAGGCACTTCATTGATGTGCAGTGTGGTTGGGTGGTGGACTTGAACCTGGAAACCTGGGTTCCGAATTCTGACTGTGCCACTAGATGTGCTGGGCCCTTGGGCAAGTTACTCTTGGGCTTGCAGTCTGTTTCTACAACTGCGAGATGGGGTGAGCGTACCTGGTTTTCAGGGTTCTTATGCCATATGCAGAAGGATCTGGCCCAGTGCCTGTCACATGGTGAGCACTAAATACAATGCGTGTTCAGTGATTGGATGAAGCAGATTTCACATTGAAACCCAGTCGAGTAGGCTGTTTGTGAAACATGGGGCTGGAAAGCTAAGGAGCAGCTGGTGCCAGAGGGAGGTGAATGGAAGGCTAACGACCTGCGATTCCATGCGTGTCTCCATCAGTCGCTGGACAGAGAGGACTGTGACAGGCACGGTGTGTCAGGAAGATGAAGCTGGCAGGAGAAAGCAGGTGGCTGGAGACGGAGAGATGGAAAGTAGACGTCTGTGCGAGGTCTGAAGTCCAGCAGGATCCAGCGCTCTTAGCGTGGGAAATGGGGAAAAGTCAGCTCAGTGTACCAGGTATTTATTGAGTGCCTGGTCTTGCCAGGATTTCCAGCTAGTGTTGCAGATATTAAAACAGAAACCTCTTAATAACGATGGAATAAGGGATGCCTCCCACTAATCTGATGTGCTATTTCCCTTCTCTCAGGGTTGGACAGTCTCCATAAAAAGTTAAAGGGAAGCAGTGTCATGCTGTGGCCCGAGAATGGGTCACCCAAAGGCTCAGATTAGCTAGTGCAACTCATATTCTTTCTTCTTTATCTGGCTGGAGACTTGAGCTCCAGCAGGAGTGGGTCTGTGAGGACCCTTTTCTAGGAAGTCTGTGGGATAGCTTCTGGCTGGCCTGAGCTAATCGCCCTAGAAACAAGCCTGATGCAGACCCAGCTGTGGCATCTGGTCCACGTTTGAGCCAGGGTGCGAGCCGCCTCTGACCCTGCACCACGACTCCGCTCCGCCAGACTCCCTGCCTTGCCTTTCCCTTCTCTGTGCTCTCCTTTGCTCTTTCCCTGTCTTCCCCCTCCTCAGTTCAGTGGCTTAACCTAGGTTAGCTCAGCGTGGCAAGAGAAAGAAAGAGAGTCTGGTCGAGTTGTGAGGCTGAGTGGCACCAGCAAGAGAGGCAGAAGGAAGTGAACATGTTAAGGGACAGAGGGGGTACAAATTATTGCAGCGAATAACTCTCAAACTCAAAAGAAAAAAGAGACAGAGTGGTCCTTAGAGATCCTCTGGTCCAGGCCCCTTGCTTAGCTTGTCAGAAAAGAAGCCTAGAGATGTTTAATGACTTGCCCAAAGATACATACAAAGAGTGGCAGACCCTGGTGGGAACCAAGCCCATGACCCCCTGACCCCATAATACGGCTCTGGTTGATCTTAATGCAGTCAATCTTTAGGTTATAATTTTGAGCATTGGTCTCAGGCTTCATTGCAAAAGCTTTGCTCTTCTTTTCTGTGCCCTTATTAGCCAGTGTACAGTGACGAACTGACTTATATTTTTGCTATGCGTTTTTCAGGCCCGTTTTAGCATCTTTAAAAAGCCAATATGCAAAGCAAGGCTTGGCAGCCACATGCTAGGTAACAGCATATTGCTTTGTTAGAATATAGAGAAATGAATGCATCTGAGGAGAAAAGAAAAGGGAACCTAGGACAAGACCGTCTTGTTAGCACCTCTTGTACAGATAGGGAAACTGGGGTCCAGGGTGGTTGGGTGGAAGAGAAGGGCTCACATCTGGGATTCCTGTAGCCATGACCCCTATCACCCTCCCAGCTTCTATAGGGCATGAAGCTTGTAAAGTTTTTAGCGATTCTCTTTAGTAAAAAGGATACAAATTACAAATACAAAATTAGGTGTACTCTTTGGGAGGGACTTAATGCAAGTGAAGGGTGTTGGAGACTTAAGCTATTAGCTTCACTGTGAAAGACCAGTGGTACCCAGACAGAACCACCTATGTGAGGCGACAGAAGAAAAGAGGCTACGGTCCTGGAACCTGGGAGAGAAGAAAGCGCAGAAACCACTCTCAGGGTTGAGATAAGTCTGCAGCTTTCATGTGGGCTCTGTCACCCTTTCCTGCTCTTTCTCTGTTATCTTCACTCCTTTCCACTTTACAGCTCTGTGTATCACTTAGCCTAGGAGGTCAACCCCAAAAATGACAATGCTCTGAAAATGCTTCATATTTGTAAAAAGTGGAATGGAGACATTTTCTGGATGAAGGTGCCCTAGAAACTAGAATGAAAGTGATTCTTCACTGAAATGAATTAGGTGGGACTGTCTCACTTGTACCCACAGGATCTTCATTTGTAGAGGTAACTCAGTGACGACACAGAGAGATCAGTGCCATTGAAAGAAGAATTTACTGCTTACATTTCCCAAGAGAAGGAGGAATGCCATGCAGGGCCACAGGGGAAGTGTCAGGTTCTGGTCAGGAGACAAAAGCAGGAATGAAGGGAAAGCCTGGGCCAGAGCCTTTGTTGTGCTTTTGGTGGGCAGGGCAGGGTAGGGCGGGGCAGGGCAGGGCAGAGCAAACAGCTTAGGACTGGCTGGTTTGAATAGTTCTGGTGGGCTTTGGCTATAGAGATGGTCTCTAGTTTCCTAGCACCTGGCCTGGGGATGATTTAGGGCAGGAGAAATACTGGCTCGTTGTGTGAGAATTAGATAAAGGGGGTGGCTTGGGGAATATACTCAGAATTGGTAAGTTTGCATATGAAAGACATGCTCCTGGCCAGCTGTTATCTATAAGAACTGGTTAGCCCTGGGAAGGTTCATCTCTTCCCTGGCCCGTAAGAGTGATTGATTGATTGATTGATTGATTGATTGATATTTTTGGCTGCGTTGGGTCTTCGTTGCTGTGCGCAGGCTTTCTCTAGTTGCAGAGAGCGGGGGCTACTCTTCGTTGTGGTGCGCGGGCTTCTCATTGCGGTGGCTTCTCTTGTTGCGGAGCATGGGCTCTAGGCGCGCGGGCTTCAGTAGTTGTGGCACGCTGGCTCAGTAGTTGTGGTGCACGGGCTTAGTTTCTCCGCGGCATGCGGGATCTTCCCAGACCAGGGCTCAAACCTGTGTACCTTGCAGTGGCAGGGGGATTCTTTTTTTTAATTTTTAAAAATTTATTTATTTTTGGCTGTGTTGGGTCTTCATTGCTGCGTGCAGGCTTTCTCTAGTTGCGGCGAGCAGGGACTACTCTTCGTTGAGGTGCACAGGCTTCTCATTGTGGTGGCTTCTCTTGCTGTGGAACATGGGCTCTAGGTGCTCGGGCTTCAGTAGTTGTGGCATGCGGGCTCAGTAGTTGTGGCTCGCAGGCTCTAGAACGCAGGCTCAGTAGTTGTGGCACACAGGCTTAGTTGCTCCACGGCATGTGGGATCTTCCCGGACCAGGACTTGAAACTGTGTCCCCTGCATTGGCTGGCGGATTCCTAACCACTGCGCCACCAGGGAAGTCCTGCAAGATTTTTTTTTTTTTTAAAGGATACCTTTAATTAATTAATTAATTAATTTTTTGGCTGTGTTGGGTCTTCGTTTCTATACGAGGGCTTTCTCTAGTTGTGGCAAGCGGGGGCCACTCTTCATCGCGGTGCGTGGGCCTCTCACTATCGCGGCCTCTCTTGTTGCAGAGCACAGGCTCCAGACGCACAGGCTCAGTAGTTGCAGCTCACGGGCCTAGTTGCTCCGCGGCATGTGGGATCTTCCCAGACCAGGGCTCGAACCCGTGTCCCCTGCATTAGCAGGCAGATTCTCAACCACTGCACCACCAGGGAAGCCCCCTGCAGGATTTTTAAGAGTCATAATGTCATAAGATATAGAAAGGAAAAAACGTGATTAATACATTCTGCCTAGCTATGAATGAATGGACTAGATGACTTAAAAATTTCTTACTGCCTTAGGGTATATTTCATCCATGGTCAGCTATAGAGAAAATGCAGTCCTTGCCATTATTTAATAGTTTGGGGTTGCAAGGAGAATCCTAGATGCTGTGTTAATGACTCTGAAGTACTTTTCTTGTAATTTGAGTAAGAAGCCACTAGGTGGTGCTTAGACTCTGGTCTGGCCTGGTTGAACAACCTGGCTTCATATAGGGGTGGATAACTGAACTTTAGCTTATTTTTCCATTCATTTTATTCTTTCTCTGACCAAAATATATCTCTTCAGGATAACAGTTTAAATACTAGATAGATGTGTATTCATAGAACAATATCAAATAAGTGTAGTAAGATTTAAAGAAATATACCTACCTTATTGAGTGTAATTCAATATCTCTTTTTGCTCATTAATCATTATCAAGTAGTAATGTAATCTGATTCTTAAAATTTGTTTTCTTTCCTTCTGAGTTTAACAACTTCATCAAAAAACTGTGGTGGTTGTAGTGACAGTGGTGTGCTTCAGAATAGCTTGGCATGAGCAGTCTCCAGAGGTAGTACCTATTCTGGCTTGAATGCCTGTCTAGTAGGATATTGTTGTCATTACCACTTCTCAGGAGAAGGGTACATTTCTTTTGTTTTTGTTTTGATGTGTGAGTGTTTTCTTCTTTACATGAATAGGCATAATGAAAGAGAAAAAGATAGTGAAGTAAAAACCACTGATCTGTGTAAAAAATTCTGTGATGTTCTTTTCCCAATCTGCAGATACCTTGTAAATCACATCCACAGTCTCTGTCAGCAGTTACAGGATTTAGGTGCTCACTGATGAATTTGAAGCCATGGCAGCCTAGCGACCCTCATTTAGCCAAAAATAGTTATGTCTGATCCAGGTGATAAATTTGCTCTAAAGTGAACCCCAGTGTTCATAGAACTTAAAACAGAAAGCTGTGACTCATTTTGAGTAGATTTCCCTTTTTATTTTAGGCAATTATCAGTAAAAAAAAAAAAAACCCAACAAATAAACAAACCCCAAAACCAAAAAACAACAACACAAAGCGAAGGCAAATTCTAATTTTTAAAAAAAGATACATAAATGTTAGGGACAGACATTAATTTTACCAAAGACTTCACTATTTTTAAGTAGACTATATTTCCAGTACATTTAAAATGTGATTCAAATCACAGGCATCTTTTGGTGAATCCATTCACTGCATAAAATGAAGTTGAGTTATAAATAAATTACTAACTTGAGGTCAGCATTTTATTTTTCAAATAGTTCTAATAAAGTGGTAAATTTTTCTTCAAATAAAGATGTTACTATTTTTATCATAGAAGTACTACATGCCTGCAGTAAAAAATTTTTTTTAAACGAGAGAATTATATAAAATTAAAAGCCTTCTTCCTCTCTTCCTTCACCACCATTCCCCAGAGACAGTCACTAATGGTTTCTGGTTTCTGGTTTTCATTTTCCCTAGTGGTTATCATTATAACTTTAAATAATTTATTTGTACCTCAATTTCTAGACTAAGTTATCAGTTTATTATCAGTTTACTTATTGCTTCCTGATATGAAAAAAGAGGACATTGGCACATTTACTCTTCCTTCCATTTCTCTCATTTCATTTCGAATTTTTTGTTAGTTGCATTATTATTTTTACATTGTAAAGGTTTATAAAATTTATATATTTTTCTGTAATTGTGAGTATTTCCATGTTTGTTATAGTTGGTTATAAAAATTTTACACCTATAAATAGTACTATAAATTTACAATAGTAAGATGTATATGTGTGTGTTTAACTGAATAACCAAGTGATGTTATTAGACTCATGGAGAAGAAAACACAAGCATAGGTTGTTAAGGCTTTGCTGCTTCTGAGCTATAGAGTCTTAATTTTTTTCAAGTTCCCTTTAATTCTTCTGGTTCATATGCAGCTACTGCTGTTTCTTATATCCCATGTCACCTTTTTTTGAGTGTAATTCTCTTATCTTTTGGGTGACAGGAATTTTTTTCATATATGGAATAGTGGTAGTAAATTACTCTTTCCTTTTCTAACTATAGAAGTACGGAAGGCCAAATTGTTTTCATGTATTTAAAAAACAACATTTTACAACAGATTGGATGCAGAAGTAGATATGGGAATCCAGCTGTATTCTATCAAGCCAGACATTAAAATGATTTGCAAAATGTATAACAAGGCATCTCTTTTCACTGAATGTTTTTGTTTGGGAGAGTAGTTATTTTTCATGCAAACATGTTACTTATTTTAACAGATAATGGGTTTATTATTATTATGTTTAAATGATTAATAAGTATTTGAAAATATCTCCCTTTAAGTTTCTAATATGGTGAATACTGATAATTGTAGCACGCATAAACAAAAGCTCTTTGGGATCCTCAGTAATTTTTAAGAATGTAAAGGGGTCTAGAGATCAAAAAGTTTGAGGATGGCTGCTCTAGAGATTAAATATACATTTAAAAATTTTCAGTTTGTTTAGAGTTAATATTGTACCACTTCAACGTAAAATGTAGGAACTTGACAATCACATAGGCGCGTTTACCAACCCTGCCCTCCAGTCTTTTATGCTATATATGTTACTTCCATCTACACGATAAAGCCTCCAAGATAATGTTATGCCCAATGATTGCTGTGGTCTATGTCTTCTCCTAGCATTCGCTGGCTCTGAACTTGGAAATTCTCAAGTGCCTTGGAAGACAGCTCTTCTCTTGGCTGCCCTGGGCTGCTCTATCACTTGCTTTTTTTTTGCCCCTCCAAGCCCATCTGCAGGAATCTCTCCAAATATCTGATCTGCTAGTAGCACTTGGTTTTTTCCCTTTCTAGTTATAACTATAGTTTCATACTTTAAAAATGAACAACACATCTTTTCTGTCATTGTCATGGTAATTTGGAAGGTAGAAAAGTGCATATTCTGCTTCCTTAAAAGAGGTGTCTAATGTCACTCTCTAAAGCACATTGTATTCATTCATTCGTTCATTTAACTAACACATTTAGTAAGTACCTGTTCCATGTTAGGCACTAGAGGTACAAGAGTGAACAAGCTGTTCTTTAAATATGTCTGGGCTTCTTTTAAAAAATAAAAATTGCTTTTACTATTTATTTATTTTTAAACTATTGAAATTTTGATAACATTTCACACTTATAGAAAGTCGCAGCAGTACAAACAACCGCCGTATACTCTTGACTCAGATTTACCAGTTATTAACATTTTGTCCTTTTGCTTTATTATTTGTGTGCTCTCTCTATATATATACATATATTTCTATTCCATACATATAATATATATTTTAATACCTATTATATTTGATTATATATATATTTTTCCTGAACCATTTGGAACTAATTTGTAGACATCATGTCCCCTTATCCATAAATACTTCATTGTCTATTTCCTGAGAATAGGACTTTTCTTTTACCTAACCACATGATATTTATCAAGATCAAGACACTTAGGGAATTCCCTGGTCCAGTGGGTAGGACTCCACACTTTCATGGTCAAGAGCCTGGGTTTGACCCTTTGTCGGGGAACTAAGATCCCACAAGCCGCTTGGTGTGGTCAAATAAAATAAAATAAAATAAAATAAAATAACCGTAGTCCATGCCTGGATGGCTGGACTATGGAATATTAAAAAAAGATCAAGACATTTAACATTGATAAATCCTATTATCTAATCCACAGTTTCACAGTCCACTTTGGCCAGTTATCTCACTAATATCCTGTAGCTTTTTCTCCCGGACCGGGAGCCAGTCCAGCATCACGCAGTGCATTTAGTCATCACGCCTCTCTAGTCTCATTTAATCTGGAATGGTTCCTTAGCCTTTCTTTGTCTTTCGTGATCTTGACTTTTTTTGCAAAACACAGGCTGGTTTTTTTTGTAGAATATTTCTCAGTTTGGGACATGAACTCTCATGATTAGATTCAAGTTTTGCATTTTTGGCAGGAACCCATAGAATGATATTGTGTTCTTTTCCAGGCGTCATATCAGGAGGGAGGTACAGGGTTTCCACTTGTCCCATTATTGGTAATGTTAACTTTGGTTACTTATTTAAGGTGGTGCCCACTAGGTTAATCCACTCTAAAATTAGGTTACTAATTTTCCCTTTGTAACTAATAAATAATTTGTTGGGGGTACTTTGAGACTATGGAAATATCCAGTTCCTCATCAATTTTCTACCCATTAGCTTTAGCATACATTGATGAGTCTTGGCAGACTCAGTTATTACTGTGATGGTTGCAGAATGGTGATTTTCTAACATCCTCATTTCTTCTACATATATTACTTGGTCTTCTATAAAGAAGAATTTTCCCTCCTTCCTCTTACTTTAATTTATTCATTTGGTTATATCTGAATGGACTCAGATTCTTATTTTTTCCATGTGTATTCTATTGCTATTATTATTGATTTTGATGCTCAAATTGTTCCAGATTTGGCCAGCCTTCAAGCTGGCTTCTATGTTCTTATGACACATCCTCATCATTTTTAGGAGCCCTTCCTTACTTTCTGGCACAAAATATTGTAGGCTCATTTTGTACTTTTTCTGCCCCAGCCCTGAATCAGCTATTTCTCCAAAGAGCTCTGGCTCCTTAAAGTGAGAAATGGTATTTAGAGACCAAGATCTGGGTGCTAGGTATGTTCATTGCTACTGGGGTGTCTTGACTTACAGACCCTTTAAGTAGACAGATATATATATATACATACATATATATATATATATATATATATATATATATATATATATACACACATATATATAGATATGTATAGATATGTCTATATATATTTATATCTTTATATATTAAAAACTATAAATTCAAACTGATACCTCTAATTCTAATTTATCACGCCAGGGTTCATCCTTCTTTCCTCTTTTCTTAGTTTTAACTGCCTTCTCCAACAGTAAGAAACTTGACTCCCAGTCGGTATATTTACTTATTTGCTCAGTCCTACAATTCATGGAAAGTAGATTCAGGAGTGGTAACTCCTACCCCTGCAAAAAGCAAACTTTCTGTCTAGAATTTGTATTAGTTTGTAGTTAGTTATTTGTCTTTAGACTGAGAGCACATAGTTAAAGTACTATGTTCAAAAGTTAACTCTGCTCAGTTTTTTCCACCTTCGGTGTGGTTATATTATTCATTAGAATTATAGTTAGGTTAATTTGTTTCTCTTTGCATTCTGTTTTAATTTTTCTCTCTCATCCTGTCGATTTGATTTGATTTTGTTTAATTTTGAGTATATAAAACATTGATGTGATTCCAAACGTCAAAAGTACTTAGTACATAAGAATTCTTAAATGGGTATAGTATTGTCTGATCCATTGAAGCACCTAGAAAAATACACCTTTTGCAGTTGATTTTTAGCTGGTTTGCCTGTTACTGGGGGAGGGCATTAGGGTCCGTGTTTCTCCTCCTGATGTTAAACTGAGGTAGACTGTCTAGTGGCAGCCTGAGTCTCGCAGGAGGGCTCTGTCCTTTTGCCAAGGAGGCTGGGAAGGGAAGGGGAAGCTCTTGTTTAGGTGGCCATGGCATCGCTGCTGTGGGAATTTAGATCTGCGGGGTGCTGTCAGGTGCCCAGAGCATTGTGTCTTTGGGTTCTGCATTCTGAGCACAGAGGTGGCCGCTCTGTGGGGAATGAGCTGCTGTATAGTTCTGAGAGGCAGAGCTCGGGCAGGGGCCCCACCAACATCAACGCTGTCACAGCGTCCGCGGGTCTTGCCACTCCTGGGCCTGTGTGGTTGCTTGACCAGTTTGTGCCTTGCGAGGTTCCCGGCCTTGGACCGGGATCAGAATGCACAAGATGGAAGAGCCACAGATCAAAGCACCGGGAACTACTGTTACGGAGACACTGGCTTTTGAACCTGTTCTGTGCAGAAGAGATCCGCACAGCCACGAAGATCTCACATTTCTAGGAGTGCCTAAATCGGTGCTGACCAAGCGTGCTGCCCAGATTCGAATCCAGGGAAATCGGGCTTTGACCACTCCATGTGGGTCCTGCGGAGCAGCTCCCATTACCAGCTTCAGTCAGGGTAGCAGAGCGCTTGTTGGACACCCATTCTCGAACTCCTAGTATAATACAGAAGGGGCCGGCTGCCCCAGCGCTGGGACTGGGCAGGGGTTGGAGAGAGGCAGCTTTCAGGCTGAGGTGTAGAGCAAGGATTCACCTGAAACATGAGGACGAGGTACCAGGGCAGACAGAAGATGCACAGTCAGTAAGACCTCTCTTCTTTCCTTTCCTCCCAACTTTCCTGAAGAAATCCTCACCTCCATTTAAAACTGCCTGATGTGCTTCATGCTTACCAAAAAAACTTTCACGATTATCACCTCATCTAAACTGCACAGCCCACCTTGAGGCGGGTATGTAGCTACTTGCATCGGATGCAGGTACCACAGGTGGCCGCTGGCCCATGGAGCCCTGCTGCCCCGCTGCCCAGCTGCAGCTTGTGGTGCCTGTTCAGAGCCAGAGGAGAGGAATGTGGCACCCACTCTGCTCAGCGCGTCACAGATCAGCAGCAGCTTGGGATATTCTCTGATGTGTAATACTTAAATAATTAGCTTTCAGAAAGCAAGCTGCTGGCGCACGTGTGCGTGCTCCAGGTAGAGCCAGTCTTTGGGAGGAAGGGGCAGGCTGTGTCTTGCTCTGATCTGCTCCTGACCCAAGTGGGCAGAAGCAGAGTTTCTTACCAGTCTCCTTTCCTCCAGCTGCCAGGAGAGAGAATAGGTGTCTTCTCACATTTCGGATGTGTTCAGTAAGGCCTGGAGGGTGGCCTGTGGCAGGGCGGTGGCTGTTTGAGACAAGAGGCTCCTGGGTGGGAGCTCGCATCATTGGCTGTAGCAGAGCTTTGCTCTGTCTTACTCAGCTCCACTTGCTGGATGCAGGGAGTCACGTGTTTCCCACTCTGGACACGTTTCAGGTGTGATTTTCCTGTCTTTCTAGATGCCCTGCTCAAGTGTGAGGATTCTCATAGGAGAAGGACTTCTACCTCTGAACTAAAACACCCACGAGGTGGCCGTGGTGTCTCCAGTGTGGGGTGCAGCCCTGGGCTTAGAGGGCCTGGCTCCTTGTTCTGGGAGGTTGGGAAGGAAAGCCCTAGCAACGAGCAGCACACAGGTGCGATCACCCGCGGCCAGACTCCAAGTCTCTGTGCCCTGGAACCTGCCAAGTTGTCCCTGACAACCTGAGGGTCCTCAGGAAAGAGAGGAACCTGCCCCTTGAGGATGTTTGTGGTCCCCTTTCTGAGGGATTGCTTTGCCCCTCACTTTTCTGTCTCTTCTTTCTTAGTGTCCACCCCTGCTTCCCAGTAGCCTCCATCCTGGGCACAGCACACATCCTACTGCCACCTGCCTTTCCCCGCAACCTGTCATGTCTGTGTCATAGAGTGTTGAATGAGACTCTTGTTATTTTGGAATTGATGACTGGGGCCCAAATCTGAAGACAATGAGGTTCTATCAACAGTTGGTACCAAGCACAAGATAGCCCAGAACTGGCCCAACTATCACCCCCTGTCACCCCAGCTATTCCACCGCCCTCTCCCTGGGCAACAGAAATGACTAGGGAGAGGCACAAAGGGAGAGTCTGTGAGCCACGGCCTTTGTGGGAGGGCATATTTGAGACGTGATGAGCTTCCTTACCCTCCCATAAAGGAGGGGCTTTGGCATGCGGTCCCTGAGTGGGGGGGAGAAGCTGATATTCTGTCCTCCTATTGGATGTCTGCTTATGCTGCAGACACGGCTCTGCCCGCAGCCTATCTGAGCAAGAGCTGAAGGGAATCGGAGAGAGCTGGCAGGACAGACAGACAGTAGGATTGGGGAGTCGCCAGTTGTGATACTGTGATTTATAATAAATAGATATTTGGCACAGAGCTCCTAAAACCCTTGGAATTTCCTAAGTGATAAGAGTGATAAGGTGTCTTGATATTCATAACAAATGCCTTCAGCCACCACTGGGTTTATATTAGCGAGGTGACTTTTAGAATCACCTAGAATGGAGGCTGGTTACAGAGGAACCAGCCATGTGATTGGAGGGTTGGAACTTTCAGGGTAGGGGAAAGGAGCTGGAGGTTAAATCAGTCAGCAATGACCAGTGAGTTAATCAGTCATGCCTCTGTGATGAAGCCTCCAGAAAAACCCAAAAAAGAGGGTTTGGAGAGCTTCTGGGTTGGTGACCACATGGAGATGATGGGAGAGTGCTGCGCTGGGAGAGGGCATAGACCTCAAACCTTTCCCTAAACGCCCCCCTCATCTGGTGGCTTCTGAGTCATATCCTTTCATAATAAGCTGGTAATCTAGTAAGTAAAATGTTTGTCTGAGTTCTGTGAGCCGCTCTAGCAAATTAACTGAACCCAAGACGGGGGTGGTGGGAACCTCTGATCAGTAGCCCGTGGGTCAGAAGCATAGTGACAACATGGACTTGAAATTGGCATCTGAGGGGCAGTCTGGTAGGACTGAACCCTTGACTGTAGGATGGCACCGTCTCTGGGCTGGCAGTGTCGGAGTTGTCTTGAACTATGGGACACCCACTGGTGTCAGAGGATTGCTCGGTGTAGGAGAAACCGCCCCCCACTGGCACTGGTGTCAGAATTGGGCCAGCCCGATGGTAGTTACCATGCAAGGGAGCTGGTTTGAGCTGCCTGTCAGGCCGGTACTCTCCACAAGGCCAACCCTGGGGCAGTGCGGAAGGCTGAGGACGTCCTGTAAGTGGGGAGGCTGGAGGGTGCGATGGGCCAGGGAGAGGTGACAAGCATGGGCCCTGGGCTGGCGTCCTGTATTGATGTTGGCGGCAGCGTGTCTGCGGGGGGGGCTGGAAATTGTCCCTTGGGGTCTCCCGAGTACCTATTTGGCATTTTATTCTAGGGTTCTCCATCTCATCCTAGCTCCCCTTTTTGGTGCTTTTGTTTCTTCTTCCTTTTCTCTCACTGGCTTATGTCTCTCTCTCTCTCAAAACATCAGGGCCCCAACCTTGGGTCAAACTTAGGTGCGTCTTGCCAGTATCAGATGAGCAGGCTTTGGGAAGACTTAGTTGTGTTCTTGTGTCACTTGGTAAGAAAAGGTATGTGCACTCCTCTAAATGTCCTGAAATAAACTGTCATGACTTGGGCACCAAACCCATTTGACTACATGTATACCTTCAAACCATGTATACCTTCATTTACACCTTTATTCTCAGGGTAAAGAGTCTCCTAAAGTTCCGGCCTCATTCATCTGTGAAGCACATTTAAGGCTGATTTAGTCCAGTGAGATCCAGGGAGTGAAAGGCTTTTCATACCCCCATTAGGTAAATAAACAAAAAAACAAAACAGGTTTTACAGGGGAAATATGAAGGCTGTGATGACAGAGGAATACAGTTTCTAAAATCACAACAGGAATTTTAAGGGTAAAGCGGAGGTACTCACAATTAAGCGAAATCCAGGATGTTAGAAATTGCACCTGAAACATTGAAATTTAGGAGAGAAAAGGGCCTGTGACCTGTGGTGCAGGTTTTACAGTCTGGGTTGGGGAATTCAAACCCCAACTGTGGACCTAGGCTGGTTGTGTCTCTTCTCCAGGGCTCGCTTTCCTCGGCTGGCTGTAGACAGGGGCCCTCTCCCTGCCTCGCTCCCGGGGTGACCTGAGCACCAAAGGGGGGAATTGATGTGGAAGCTGAAAGCACTCCCTAAATTATTACTCTTTGTTGCTGATAGTTGCTATTGTTATGACTGTTTCTAATAAATAGTAGGCCTGTAACAAGCCATGGTAGGAAGCGAACACAAGCAGAGACGGGAAGTTGGGCCAGGTCCTGAGTTTTGAGATTAGGATCCTGGAAAACAATCTTACTTACCACAGAGTCCCTTGGTACCATTCGTTCAAAGATAAGCATAGGTTGGCAGGGTCTTCGCTCTGAGCCACGATCACTGTTCTCATGTTTATTGACTTTCAGGAGATTCCTCATTAGTGGTTTGCAAAAGACAAATGCACAGAAATATACAGAGATGAAAGGTGTTCCAGCTGGTGTCAGGAGTCCCCCCGCCCATCTGTCCTGCGTGGCTTCATTGATGGCCCTGATGATTTCTTGAGGCCCTTTTTTCATCTGTAGGTGTACGATACAAGGCGGGAAGCTGGGATCCTCTCCTTTTGTTTTGACTGAGCATAGTTGGCCTCTGGCCTTGGTCCTAGATCATGAGCGCACCCATTGTTCTCAGCTGTTCAGGGCCCCTGCCCCTGACTCTGGACCTTAGATTTCCCCTGTCCCTTGACTTTTCTGCCGTCTCCCTGAGGTTATAGATCACATACACGCACCAGTTAGGCTTAGTGCACACAGTGGGTCTTAGCTGGGTGCCTCCCTTCCCCACCCCGAGGTGAGAATCATTTCATCACTGCTGCAGTAGTTTGAGGCCATTGGAAGACTCCAGTGATGTCTGAATTTAGATTAATTACTAAACCTATGCAGGAGCAGTTCATCGTATGACTGGCTACTGATTTTGTTTAAGATCGTTTTAGTATTTCCATAAGGTTTAGTCTTTTTAGTAAAGAGTTTCTGTATGAGTGTACTGTAAGTGCCTTTGTTATTTTTGAATTGGAAAAATGAGGAAAGCATCTGTTTCACCACTTGTTAGCCTGTGATTCTAGACAACTGCCAAATGATGCCTTGGGATCCTGGGGTATGGGATGGAAGGGCACTTAGGGATCACCATACCAGCCAGTGTTCAGTCAGGAACACAGAAACTGCTCTAGATTTTTTAAACAGAGGGAATTTAATACATAGAACTCATTACAGAAGTGTTAGAAGGGCCAGAGGAGAAAAAGGTAAGTAAAAGAAGGTTCCCCAAAGATTAGTAACCACTGGAAGCTGCTCTTCCCACCAGGAAGGGAGAGACTGAAAGGGAGGATGGCGTCACCCAAAGCTCCTGACCGACGTCAGAGCTGGAGCCCAGCATCCCGCGCTCACCCACATCCCAGTGGCCAGAACTCAGTCACGTGGCCACACCGCCTGTAAAGAGACTGGGAAATGCAGTCTCCCGAGTGGCGAGAAGGAAAGGGAACCGAGTTTGCTGAACAGCTTGTCTGCGCTGCGCACAGCACAGGAGTTGCTATGCGCACAGGCCTGCAGGGCATGGCCCAACAGGAGAGCTTTAAAGCTGAGTTCTCCCAGCACCCACCTCCGTTCCCCTCCCCGCGCCAGCCCTCCCCACTGCTGCTGAGCTGACTCCTGTGTGCCCTGTTTTCAGGAGGCCCTGGCCCAGCCCCAGCCCTGGTGGAAGATCCAGCTGTTCATATGGGAACCAGTGCTGTTCGGGACCTGGGATGGTGTGTTCACGTCCTGCATGATCAACATTTTTGGGGTTGTCCTTTTCTTGAGGACTGGCTGGCTGGTGGTGAGTGATGAGCTAGTGGCCCTGGAGCCTCTTGTGGGCCTGGGACATGGAAAGCTCTGTCACCCTTGGGTATTCCATAGTGTAGTCAACAGATTCCTGAAGCACCGAGCAAGATCAAGTACATGGAGTAGCTAGTATTGCTTTTTAAATGAGAATCCTGAGAACCTGGGCCTCAGACAGAGGTTCCTGTGGAAGCCTCACCATGGATTTACCTACAGGAATATGAGCACAGAAGTCAGGGCACATTGTGGGTGGGACTAGAGGTGGGTCAGAGAGAGCAGGCTGATGGCAAGTTTGCCTCCAGTTTGTGACCCTCTCCAGCTTTCCTGGTGTTCTTTAACTCGTCTGATGCCCTGCCTAGAGAGGGAGAGGGAGAGGGAGAGGGAGAGGGAGAAGAAACTGTAAAAACCTACGGTTCTCCTCCATGCCTTTCTCCTTACTTTCACACGGAACACTTCACTTGACACTGCTGGTCACCAGATTTTTCCCCACATCAAGCAATTCTGTGGCACCAGCTGAGTGTCCTACAGTGTAACTCAATTCTGACACTACCTGGAGAGAGCATCAGATCCCACAGGTTAAGGGCTCCATCCCATAAAGCTGCCCCCACCCACTTCAGCTGCCAATCACAAGTCCAGGTTGTCACCTATGCTTCTGACCGAGGTTGTGCATCCGGGGTTCCCACGACCCACCCCATTCCCACGACCCACCCCACCCCCCCTCAGATTCCATTAATTTGCTAGAGGAGCTCACAGAACTCAGGGAAACACTTATTTATGTTTATTAGCTTATTAAAGGATTATGATAAAGACCGATGAAGAGATACCTAGGGCAAGGTCTGCAAAGGTCCCAAGAGCAGGGGCTTCTGTCCCCGTGGAGTTGGGGTGCATCACTCTCCTGGTGTGTGGCTATGCTCACCCACCTGGAAGCTTTCCAAACCCCATTCTTTGGGGATTTTTATAGCAGCTTCATCACACATGATCAATTATTAACTCCATTTCTAGCCCCTCTCCCCTCTCTAGAGAAGTGTGTATATGTGTGTTGGGGGTGGTGGGGGGAAAACTCGAAGCGTCTAATCGCGGCTTGGTCTTCCTGGTGACCAGCCCCCATCCAGGAGCCATCCAGGAGCCCACTGACAGCCACCTCATTAGAACAAAAGATGCTCCTTGTGTTTTTATTGCTTAGGAATTTACAAGGGTTTTAGGAGCCCCGTGTCAGGGATGGGGTCAAAGACCAATGTTAGAACAAGAGATGCTTCTAGTGCGCTTATCACTTAAGAAATGACAAGGTTTCAGGAGCTCTGTGCCAGGAACCAGGTGCAGAGACCAATATACAGTTGACCCTTGAACAACATGGGTTTGAACTGCACGGTCCACTTATGCTCGGGTTTTTTTCAATAAATAATACAGTACTACACGGTCCACAGTTGGTTGAATCCGTGGAAGGGAAACTGCAAATAGGAAGAGCTGACTATGGGACTTGAGCATCTGCAGATTTTGGTATCCGAGACCAGTCCCGGAATTAATCCCCTGTGGATACCTAGGGACAGCTGTATATATTTTCTCTATCATCTCATGGAGGTAGAGAGAGGGGGGGGGTGTTTATGGTAAGAAATTGGCTCATACGATTATGGGTGCTGGCAAGTCCCAAATCTGTAGGATAAGTGAGATGCAGGTAAGAATAGATGTTGCAGCTTTTTGAGTCCAAAACCTAGAAACTCAGGCAGAACTACTGTGTTGCAGTCTGGAGACCAAATTCCTTCTTCTTTGGGAAACCTCAGTCTTTGCTTTTAAGGCCTTCAACTGATTGCATGAGAACCACCCACATTATGGAGGGTAATTTCCTTTACTTAAAGTCAGCTGATTGTGGGACTTCCCTGGCGGGCCAGCGGTTAAGACTTCGCGCTTCCAATGCAGGGGCCGTGGGTTCAATCCCTGGTCAGGGAACTAAGATCCCACATGCCACGTGGCGTGGCCAGAAGATAAGAAAAAAAAAAAAAGTCAACTGATTGTACATGTTAATCACATCTTAAAAATACATTTACAGCAACTCCTAGACTAGTGTTTGACTAAACAACTGGTCACCATAATCTAGCCAAGTTGGCACATAAAGTTAACCATCACATCTGCAAATTCCAGGGGATGAAAGCTTCACTGTAGTGGGGTGTATGGGGTTCTTAGTCCTCTTAGGAGGCCTGGTTGAGGCCACACCTTCCTCAGCTCTTGCTCTACTCCATACCCAGGCCCTTAGCTCAGGGTTCAGCCTTAGCCATAGCCAGGATGGGTCTGAAAGTTTTCTTTATTAATGTGTGGAAAGCTTAGAGCAAGGTTAGCAACCTCTCTGGTGTGGATGCCTCTCATGGTCCTCTCAAACTTACAGGGGCCCCCACTTACAAAAGCACAAATCCTCCACTCAGATGCCTTGTCCTGGCAGGCATTCTCAGGCTTCTGGGATCAACCTCTGATTTTTCCCCTTCCTGGGAGCCACCTCACTGCCCAGCACCTCTCCAGCCTGTGTCCAGGGGAGGCCCAGCAACCTGACTGCTGTGGCAGAGGAAGGCCTGGCAGTGACAGCCTGGGCCCCTGGGCTCTGCCTCATGCAGGGGCTGCTTATGGAACAGTGGAAGGAGAGAAGGGTAAGCTCTCTCTATTTCTATTCTTAAATCTTAGGGCCTCCTCTTAACCCTCTCGCTGAGTCACTTTTTTGAGAAATGGCTATCCAGAAGTGTCAGTCCCATCCCCAAAGTCAAGTACAAGTTGTATTAATTATTTATTGCTGCATAACAAATTATCCCAACACTTAGCGGCTTAAAGCAACAAATATGTGTTGTCTTGTCATTACTGTGGTTCAGGGATCCAGGAGCAACTTAGCTGGGTGCCTCTGGCTCAGGGTTTCTCATGGGGTTGCAGCCAAGCTGTCAGTCAGGGCTGCACTCTCATCTGAAGGCTCCACTGGCAGAGGGTCTGTTTCCAGGATCACTTGTGAGGTTGTTGTCAGGCTTGGTCACGTGGGCCTCTTCATAGGGTTGCCTCAGTAACTGCAGCTGGCTTCCCCCAGGGCCAGCAACCTAAGAGAGAGGGAGGGAGCAAGTGCCCAAGATGAAAGCCACGGTCTTCTCATATGCTCATCTCAAAAGTGACATCCCATCACTTCTGCAGGGCTTTGCTCATTAAAAGTGAGTCACTCCATCCAGCCCCCGCTCAAGGGGAGCAGATTACACAAGGGCACGAATGCCAGGAGGTGGGGGCCACTGGGACCATCTTTGAGGCTGCTACCACACAAATACATCCTTTTGCCCTAAAATGATCTCTCCTTTTCAATTCTGACATTAGTTTTATCATATTTGAACATGGAAATAAAGGTAAATGTGAAACGCCAAAAATAAGGTAGAGCTTCTAGAGGATAGCATAAAATTAAAATAAGTAGAGGTCATGCCCAAGTCATTTTTAAATAGAAAATATTAATTCTAAAGAATAATTTGGCAGCATATTTATAATCTGAAAAACGTTAAAGTGGCAGTTTGGGTATGAAAACTTAAAGACTGGTACAGACTTTTAAAAATTATCCCAGGTAGACAATTTAAAAGCACGAACGAAGAAAATAGTAATTATATAAGTTCATTAAAAATATAAAAACAGCAAAATAAGTAACTGAATAAAACATAACTGAATATAACCTAATCCTTTAGGTACCATATAGTCTACCGTGGCAAACTTTAGATCCATTTTTTTCCCCCTTCTCTATTAACAGAATCATAATTTTGCTTGGTATGGCATTATTCTCAGCTGAAAATCCAACAGATTAACAAATACAATAATCCCACTTCATTCTCCAACCTCCATCTAAATATCAATAGATGTCAAAATAGAAATAAAGAAAATACTTACCTCTTTTTCTCCCCCCTCCCCATGCTTTTCTACTTATTTATAAAAGGTCTTTCATATAAATAAACCAATTTTTCAATGCAGTGAACTTCTAAACGTTCAAATAACTTGCAGGTGATATAAGCATTTTTAAATGTCAGAAGTGCGAGAAGAGAGTAGATGAAGTATGGGCGGGAAGAATGCTGTGCACACAAATGAAAGAGAAATGGGGAAAGCTAGGAAAAAAACCCCAAACCTAATCCTGCTCTCTTGGCAGCCCAGAGGTAAAGACGGGCTTGGGGACAAGACTCAAGTGTGACAAGTGCTGTGATAAGCACTAAGCCCTGGGCACTACTGGAGCCAGAGGAAGGCTCCCAGGGACAGCTTCCTGCAGGAGGAAACGCTAACCCCTGTCTTGAGGGATGCGTTGGAGTGAACCTGCCAAGGAGGAGGAATGGGCAGAAAGGCATTCCAGGCAGGGGATCCGCATGGGTAGGAGGAGGGGGTGGGGCGAGGGGGCACGTGACTATACGCTGGGGCGCCGCGTGCGTCTGGGGGAGGGCTGTCGGCAGAGGGATGAGGGGGCCTGGGGAGGTGGAGAGGGGAGAGAGCAGGAGGGGCTTCAAGAGGGTATGGTGTGGCTTCGACGTGACATTGTCGGCGCTGGGAAGGCTCTAAGAGTTCGCTGCAGGGACCCTACATTCGTCTGGAGTCCCTTCCAGGCCTTACTCCTGTGGCCCTGCCTTCGTCCTTTTCCAACGGGCCCACCCCCCGGGGGCGTGGGAGCGGTGGGCAGTGCTCCCTCCGTGCCCTAACCCTGACCTGGCTCCTTGCTGTTCCGCCGTAGGGAAACACGGGAGTGCTCATGGGTGTGTTTCTGGTGTCCTTCGTCGCCCTGGTGGCCCTGGTCACAGTGTTGTCCGGCATCGGGGTTAGGGAGCACTGCGACGTGGGCACCGGCGGCGTCTACTCCATGATCGCGGCGGTCCTCGGCGGGCAGACCGGAGGCGCCATCGGGCTGCTGTACGTGTTTGGACAGGTGAGGCCACTGGCCAGTGGAATCGCTTACCTTGCCTTTCTTTCTGCCACCTTCTTCTCATCCACGTTCCCTTCTGACCTGGTGACAGGCAAGGGGGCAGTTGCGGGGAGCTCAGAGTGGAAGCAAGCTCGTAGTCCGGGGCCCTGACCCTTAGTCCAGGGCTCCTTCCTTTCCGCCCCCTTTGCCTCTGGAGTCCTGCTTCCACCAGGGAGCTAGGTCTGGGCTGGGACCATCCTTACAGGCTGTTCTAGGGAGGGGAGTGTACAGCAGTGGCCGGAGCCGGGGTGGCAGCTGGGTGGCCCGGTCCCGGGGGCACTTTTACACTGAAAAGGGGACATTTTGCCTGTGCCAAGCACTTCCTTAGAAGCAGGCTGTTCTCAAATGAACCGGAGCTCTAGGCGCATTGATAGCTTGATGGCCTGAACAGGGAGGCTGAAAGCCCCTGTGTGGATGCTCTGTCTGAGAAGGAGAATACTAATGAGGAGGCCCTTCACCAGAGTGGACGGAGGCCCTCAGAAAACCACTGAGCAGGGAGAAGTACTGAAGCGTGTTTAGCTAAAACACAGGGACGGTGACCTAATGCTGAGGAAGCAAATGCAGACATTAAGAAGCAGCTCTTTGTAAGCACTTCTTGGACTGAAAAAGGCTTTAATGATGGTGCAAAGGGTGGTGGGTGGCTGAAAAAACAGTTAAAAGAATCTGTCTAAGTAAGAGTACAAGAGTCTCCTCAAAGAAAGTATCGGTCTGTTTCTTTTATTTTTAAAGCAGCAGGGGCAGGGTATTGTAGCAAAAATACATCTGATTCTCCAACAGCACAAAGCTGTGTGTGTGTGTGTGTGTGTGTAGGAGAGATGTGTGGAAGGCAGACACATGGTCAGTGCACTCTTAAAAACCACTTGCCTTTTTGGAGAAACATCTTTAAGCATGGTAGTTTGGAGGTGAGTAATAAACTGTCAGTTTACTTTATTACCCTGGGGATTTGTATATCGATTTTTTTTTTTTTTTAACTTCTCTGCTATTTTATAGCCAAGCAGGCTGCAAGATGGACAAACAGCAGTCCTCACTTTCCCTGCTCTCTGGGTAGACAAAAAGCTCCACTCTTGAAACAGATACCACAGACAGGGGACCAGCGCTGATGTTTGGGCCTCCCCACCTCCCAGAGAGAGGAAGCCTCCTGTATGTGAGGTGACTTGGAGGAAAGGTGCTCACAAAGAAAGACACAAGCTACCAAAACTCAAGAAGAAACAGAAAATCAGAATACACCTACATAAGTAAAGAGATTGAATTAGTAATCAAAAAACTTCTAAGAAAAGCCAGAAACATTGGTGCCCCTCTGGTCAGTGTCCTCTCCATGCCTCTGCTTCTTCGGCAGTTGAGCTGGGTGGGCTTTCTAATCAGGGTTTGGCTGCTGCACAATCCTTTTTATATGTTGCTAGATTCAGCTTGCTAGTATTTTGTTGAGGATTTTTGCCTATATATTATGAGGGATGTTGGTCTGTAGCTTTCTTGTGATATCTTTGTCTAGTTTTGGTGTCATGTTCATGACGGCCTCACAGAATGAGTTGGGAGGTGTTCCCTCCTCTTCTATTTTTGGGAAGAGTTTGTGAAGGATTGGTGTTAATTCTTCTTTAAACGTTTGGTAGAATTTGGTGGTGAAACCATATGGTCCTGGGCTTTTCTTTGCAGGAAGTCTTTTGATTACTAATTCAGTCTCTTTACTTATATAGGCGTATTCTGATTTTCTGTTTCTTCTTGAGTTTTGGTAGGTTGTGTCTTTCTAGCAATTTGTCCATTTTATCTGGGTTATCTAATGTTTTGGCATACAATCATTCATAGATTCCCTTATAATCTTTTTTTTGTTTTTGTAAGATTGGTAGCAATGGCCTCCCTTTCATTCCTGATTTTAATCATTCGAGTCTTCTCTCTTTTTTTCTTAGTCAGTCTAGTGAAAGGTTTGTCTGCAAAGAAGCAATTTTTGGTTTTGTTGCTTTTCTCTATTCTTTTTCTGACCTCTATTTCATTTATTTCTGCTCCAGTCTCTATTATTTCCTTCCTTCTGCTTGCTGTGGGTTTAGTTCACTCTTCTTTTTCTAGTTTCTTAAGGTGGAAGGTTATGTCATTGATTTGAGATCTTTTTCTTCCAGGATGTGGTTGGGTTTTCTGAGGGTCCTTATTCCTGGTTCTTATTACCCCTAATTCCCTCATCCAAGGGCATGCACGCACTCATGTGTTTTTCGTAATTGCCAGAGGAGATGGCCTGTTGTGCCCCAGAGCAGGGTCAGCAAACTTCTTCTATAAAGGGCTAGATAGTAAATGTTTTATTTTTTTGTGAGGGTGTCATAGGTCTCTGTCACAGTGACTCAACTCTGCTGTGTAAGTGTGAAAGCAGCCATAGACAGTTTGAAGCGGGCATGGCTGTGTGCCAATCAAACTTAACGCCCAAAGCAGGCGGCGGCAGGATTTGGTCAGAGGGCCAAAGTTTGCCGGCCCTTGCCCCAGAGCATCAACGTTTAGGAGATACAGATGCTTAAAAGAATGATTTTTAAAGTTTACAAAATCTTTCCATTGCCTTGCATCCTCCCAAACCCTTCCCCATTCATCTCTCTGAGACGTCGGTGCTGGGTCTGTAGTGTGGGGTCAGACCCCTGGGCCAGTGGAGGAGACGATGAACTGGGGTCTGTCCTCACTCCCTGCCCCACTCACCTGAGCACTTCTTCGGGGCTGCTTACCCTGGACACCAGAATATCCAGCTTCAGCCTGCACTGTCCTGTCTAAAAGCATTTATTCATGGCTTACCTGCTCTTTGCTAGGCTCTGTAAAAACAGTGGAGGACTGGAAAACTTTCAGGGACCTGAGGTTTGCATTGTGGGAGGGAACCCATGTGTAGGACATACAGCCAACCAATTCAAACTTTAAACTAGGGATTTCATGTGAGAAGGGAAGGGGTGTGGAGGGACAACTCTGGTTTTCTAGGTAGGTACCCAAAGATGGAAAGAAAATTGCCTATGATTGTGAAAATGCAATTTTTTAAAAACAGAGGCCTTGGAAGGGAAGTGTTACACCCTGAAAATATAGTGGTGACACCCCCTGCTTCCTGTGGCAGAGGGTTAGAAATTCTCTGTAGAGGACGAAAGAGAAAAACGAATGCCTGTGATTATAAACTTTAAGAACAGATAAAAAAATTTTTTTTAATGTAATAAATTCTGGGGAGGTTTATACATTAAACAAATCGAAAGGGATGTTTTCCAATGAAGAGGAGCTTCATGGTTGGAAGGGAGACCACGTCTAGGGTGGTTGGATTGCTCTGGGGAAGGGCTGGCAGCCGCTGTTGTCCACACCTCTCCCGAGGGGAGGCCGGAGCCCGGGCCAGGCCCGAGCACACTGGCTGAGAGCCGGCTGTTGGGGAGCCTTGCATCCTAGATGCGCTGTGCTCTATGTGCCCAGATACAGTTTTTGCATAAACAGAATAATACTCTCAATATGCTTGTTTTTATTTTCCTTTATAAAATTGCTTTAAAATTACAAAATGATGTTCATTGTAGCTAGTTAGCATATCAGAGATAATTTAAAGAAAACGTAGTTTCCCTCCCCTCCTGCAGTAACCAGTGTGAACACCTAGCATCCTCTTCAGCACCTTTCCCTGGGCTCATCTACATGAATTTATGGATTTTTGAAGTGCTTGCTTGTTTTTACAAAAATGGGGACAAATTTCATACTCTATTCCATGACTATCATTTATCACTGAACAATAAGTCATAGACATTCTTCTAGGTCAATGCTTTGAATCCATGCTTTTAAAGTAGTTGCTTAGTATTGTATAATATGGATGTATGGTAATTCGTGGCACATTCTCTATTCATTTTTTTACTCTCTTATGTAAGAGTAGTTTTATTCCTTTTCTCATTTCTAAGAGTCTGTAATTTTGCACATTCTCTTTTCCTCTTAATCAGGTTGCCAGGTGTTTATGTATTTTATTGATCTCAAAAAAAAAAAATCAGCTTTTGTTCTTTTTATCCTTTCATTTTTTTCTTTCATTAATTTCATATATCCTTTTATTAAATACTTCTTCCTACTGTCTTTTTATTTATAATGATTTTTAAAGTCACTTCTTAAGTTAATACTTTGTTCATGTATTTTTCTGCATTTTTAAACTAATATAAACATTTAGAATTATACTTTTTTCCCCTTCTGAATGCAGGATTAATGTGCTTCCCAAGTTTTAGAATCAATCCTTTTTATTACTTTCTAGATAATTCGAAATTTTAAAAATTTCTCCATATTTTGCCAACGTGGCTCAAATTTATTTCTGTTGTATTTTCCCCCTAGTTGATTTGGAAGTTCTATTGATACTATGCTTTTCATTCTGTGGGTAGTTATTATCTACTTTTAGAAGCTATAATTATACTTTTTCTATACTTCCCAAACAAAAACATTACTTGTTAGCTCCTCCACGTACCAAATACGAAATCTCTATGATACTTTTACTTACCTACATTCCATAATTACCCTTACCTCTTACCCCCAGATCCTTAGATTTTGAAAAGGTGGTTTAATTTTGGGCTGTTATAGCTTTCCCTTAAAAGTAAGTCTCTTCAGTTTCAAGAATCCTTACTTACAACTTATGTTGCAAATTTCCAGTGACATTACCATCATCTATTTAGCATTAACAAAGTATTTTATGAAATTCATGGCTAACTACTGTTTCCTTTACAGCAGTAGCTAATAATAAAGTAATAATGATAATGCCAATGGCTATTATTTCTCCAGCTCTAACTATGAGCCAGGTATTGTTCTAGGACTTTACACGAATTATCTCATTTAATCCTCACAATAACCTTTTTTTTTTAAAGGTGGTTTCTTCTTCTTCTTCTTCTTTTTGTTGCTATTTAAATTCTCTTTTTTTTAATTGAAGTATAGTTGATTTACAATATTAATTGTAATAATTAATTGTGTTAATTTCTGCTGTACAGCAAAGTGATTCAGTTGTTTGTGTGTGTGTGTGTATATATACACACACATATACACATCCATTCTTTTTTTTTTAATATTCTTTTCCATTATGGTTTATCATAGGATATTGAGTTTAGTTCTCTGTGCTATACAGTAGGACCTTTATCCATTCTGTATATTATAGCTTACATCTGCTAACCCCAGCCTCCCACTCCATCCATCCCTCAATCACCTCCCCCTTGGCAACCACAAGTCTGTTCTCTATGTCCGTGAGTCTGTTTCTATTTCGTAGATAGGTTCATTTGTGTCATATTTGAGATTGCACGTACAAGTGATATTATTTGTCTTTCTCTTTCTGACTTACTTCACTTAGTATGGTAACCTCTAAGTCCATCCATGTTGCTGCAAATGGCATTATTTCATTCTTTTTTATGGCTGAGTAGTATTCCATTGTATATATGTACCACATCTTCTTTATCCATTCGTCTGTTGATGGACATTTAGGTTGTTTCCATGTCTTGGCTATTGTGAATAGTGCTGCTGTGAACATAGGGGTGCATATATCTTTCTGCATTAGAGTTTTGTCTGGGTATATGCCCAGGAGTGGGATTGCTGAATCATATGGCAATTCTGCTTTTTGTTTTCTGAGGAACCTCCATACTGTTTTCCATAGTGGGTACATCAACTTATATTCCCAATAAGTGTAGGAGGTTTCCCTTTTTTCCACGTCCTCTCTAGCATATGTTATTTGTAGAGTTTTTAATGATGACCATTCTGACCATTGTGAGGTGGGTACTTCATTGTAGTTTTGGTTTGCATTTCTCTAATAATTTGTTATTTGAGCATCTTTTCATGTGCTTATTGGCTATTTGTATTTCTTCTTTGGAGAAATGTCTGTTTAGGTCTTCTGCCCATTTTTCAATTGCATTGTTTGTTTTTTTTGTTGTTGAGTTGTATGAGCTGTTTCTATATTTTGGAAATTAAGCCCTTGTTGGTCGCATCATTTGCAAATATTTTTTCCCATTCTGTAGGTTGTCTTTTCATTTTGCTTATAGTTTCCTTCGCTGTGCAAAAGCTTGTAAGTTTGATTAGGTCCTGTTTGTTTATTTTTGTTTTTATTTCTGTTGCCTTGGGAGACTGACCTAAGAAAACATTTGTATGATTTATGTCAGAGAATGTTTCATCTATGATCTCTTCTAGGAGTTTTATGGTATCATGTCTTATGTTTAAGTCTTTAAGCCATTTTGAGTTTATTTTTGTGTAAGGTGAGAGGGGGTGTTCTAACTTCATTGATTTACATGCGGCTGTCCATCTTTCCCAACACCACTTGCTGAAGAGAGTGTCCTTTCTCCCCTTGTATATTTTTGCCTCCTTTGTTGAAGGTTAATTGAATGTAGGTGTGTGGGTTTATTTCTGGGCTCTCTATTCCTCACAATAACCTTTTGAAGTAAGTACTATTATTATCTGTGTTTCACAGAGGCAGACATGAACCACAGAGAGGTTGAAACACTTTCCCAAGTCACACAGCTAAGGCTGGGAGCCACAGCATTTGGCCTTAGGTAGTTTGGTTTCATAGGCTATGCTTCCGACCACTGTGCTCTTGTCACGTATCCTCCAGAGCTTTTACTTTTTTTGTTACTGGCATCTTTGGGCTAAAAAGTGATTTTAGGTACAAACCTGAGAGAGGGGCGCTACTGGGGTTACTTCAGTAATTGGTTTGGAAGCTCCAGGTGCAAACAGTCATATTCAAGTTCTGGCATCACCCTCTGCATGTGAGAGACCTCAGACACCTGGGAAAGTGATGCCTGTACAAACGATAATCAGTACTACATTTTTAACATTTATTTATAAAACTCAGATATATCTGACCATGAGGAGTCCTGTTGATCTGGCCAAATACTGATGAAATAGCATCATTGTCACCATCACACTCTTGGCATTTAGTCAAGAGTAAGTTTGAATTCTGAGGTGAATGCAGAAAAATATAGATTCCTCTCTCTATCTCTCTGTCTTCCTCCCTCCCTCACTCCCTCCCTCCCTCCTCTGCTTGTCTTTCCCCTGCATTTATTGGGCTTCCCCCCTCACCCAAATACAGACAGAAATCCCTACTCTAAATTTGGGGAATACCGACAATGATGCTATGTCTAGCTGCAAAGTGAGCCGATCTCAGTGAAGAATGGAGCCTCCTTCGTGAGCTCCCCTCAGACACAGAAATCGTATAAGCCTTCCTGTCTTTATATAAAAGGACTAGAACTTAATGGTGTCTGCTTCCCGGAGCATTTTTCATACAGTCAACGTATCATAAAGTATTTATAGATTGCTTGCAACGTAGTTAGCAAATGCAGGGGACTTTAGAAGGCGCAATCAGCATAAAATTTTTTTAAAGATGTTTGCATTCTTGGTGGGGGGGCAAACTTATATGCATGAAATAATAATAGAATACAGAGCCAGATAATTAATTGCAAGGTGCCAGCAGTAAGCATAGTATTTATTCAAAAATGGGGGATGAGGAAAGGCTTCATGGAAAAGGAGGAACTTGGCTGAGGTTTGAGTAGAATTTGTTTCCTGAGAGAGCAACAGGTGCAGAGCGACAGTGATAAGAGTGCCCTGCTGGCCCTGGGGGAGGGTAAAGGGACCAACCCGATAAGAGAAGGGGGCTGAGGACCTATGGTAAATGAGGTTGGTGTTATTTTCAAATATTTATTTGAAATTATGTTTCAGGTTTTTTAAGAGGTAGCATCATGACTCTCAGGCAAATATAAAATAAACATGTGCCAAAGGGTTTATTTAACTCATTAATTAGTGGAGGAGCCAGTAAGATGTTAAGGTTGAGAAGTGAGGTATGGACCCTCGATGGATACAGATCCAATCCGTAACTTCCTAGTTCAGCAATTTCATAAATAAATATAAGGATAAGATTGCTAGGTTAGACACAAAACCGGTTAATGTCTTACAGGACCACAAACCCTAATCTTTTGTGTTACCTGTTCCACCAGGCAGGAGTTCTGTACATCTCTGCAGGAAAAAAAAAAAATCCATAAGTTAACATGTAACTTCACTAAGTCTGGGACATTTAATACATTTGATCAATAGTGAACAGTGAGTAGAACTAAGTACATTCACTTAGATAGTCCTTGGGTAGCCTTTGTTCCATATGACATTGGAAGGATGTGCTGCCCACTTTTTTTTCTTATTTCTAAGTTTTAGGTAATTTTAAAAATAATAGTGACATGCAAAGAAATAGAGAAAAAACCGGGGTTTGCTCCAGTGCCCTTCTAAGGCTTTGAGATGGGACTCCCCCTTGTGCTTCTCTTCTCTATTTAGGTCTTCACAGGGGCGTCTATAGGTCTCTTTGGCCCAGAATCCCATCTCCTTCCTTCCATAATCTTTTCATCTTAGTTACCACCGACAATCATTCTCCCCTCTGGATGGTGGGAGAGATGTAGACGAGAAGAAAGGGGGCCCCAGGCAGGACTCCTGAGCAGGAAGGGCTCCTTTAACCCCCATGATGGTTCCTGGGTGTTGAATTCCGAAGGTGAGCTGGGTCCTCGGTGCCGGGCAGCCCTGATGCTTTTTTCTCTTGCTGACTTTTCCTACCTCGAATTGCCTGTCAGTGTGTTGCAGGTGCCATGTACATCACTGGCTTCGCTGAATCCATCTCAGACCTGCTGAGCCTCAGGAATCTCTGGGCCGTGCGAGGAGTTTCAGTTGTGGTGCTTCTGGCCTTGCTGGGGATTAACCTAGCAGGCGTCAAATGGATAATCCGCCTCCAGCTGCTGCTGTTGCTTCTGCTGGCCGTGTCCACGCTGGACTTCGTGGTGGGCTCTTTCACACACCTGGACCCAGGTAAGCCTTTTGGAGTTCAGTAGATGGCCTCATGGGGGTCTGCACTGCTTTCTAGATGTTTGTAGGTCTGGGTTTGCAAGACGACCCCCAATAGCCTTTCCCTGCAGTGAGTGTGTGCTGCTCCCGAGCAGGTGAAGGGTGTGTCATGGTGCCGTTTCAGAGGCCAGAAGGCCCCTCCTCACGTAGACGTCTTCACTGGGCACATTTCCCATGTTTCTTTTTATTTACTTGCCGTTAAAAAAAAAAACAAAAAACAAGAAAATTTAGATAAAGGCCAGAATTAAGTAGAACTGGATTTGACAAAGATCGATTCATGATAGTGATTATACGCAAGAAATAGATTTGGGAAGGAAATAGATTTTAATTTTATCTGTCATATTTTATTTCTTTTTAAAAAAGGACTTGATGCAAACATAACAAATGTTAACAATTGTCATTTCTGGGAGAGCGGGACAGATATGTGATTGTCTATAGTTTTCAATATTACATTTTTTCAAAACAAAACTATGAATCTATTAACTAAGCTTAAAGAAAGAAAATAAACAGCAGGGTATTCTTTTGCACCATTTGGAAATGGCGTCATATATTGATAATCAATCAATCACTGTTTACTCTAACCCTGGATTTTCTGCAGCCTTGGGGATACCTGGCAACTCTAATCCTAAATCCTATGCTTTGAGTGAGACGCTATTACCCGAAGTGTCCATAATTTTGTAGCTTTGTGATTTGGGGTGGTTTGGCATCAGAAATCTTTGTTTCTCTCCAGAGTACGGAAGTATTCCTGGGATGCTGTAGGAAAAAGATAACTGCCTGATATTTCACACTCTGGGGACTTTGTCTTTTTATGACAATAGTGACTAGACATCTACATTGGAATATGGACAGAGAAAGGGAGCTGGGACCAACAGCTGTGTTAACAAAGAGAAAGGGAAGAGATCAAGAGCACAGACCAGCCACCTCTGATAGTGGTGGTGGTGGCGATGGCCGCTGTATTGGATGGGCACTTCTGTGCCAGGCATTTTGGCTGGCACCTCACAGGGCTTATCTCATTATCATAACCTCATGGGGGAGGAGCAGTTATACCCATTTAACAGATGAGGAGAGCGGGGATTATATAATTTGTAGTAACGCGTGGCAGATCTGGGTGTGAAACTGGATCTGTTTGACTGTAAAGCTGAGCTCTTTCCTGAGGTAGGAACACTACCACTGTCCTTCTGTGATAGCGGCTCTTCTTTTCCCCTTCAAGGCTGCCCCTGGGGTGTGTTCTAAACAGTCTCGTCTTTCATAAAAGTGTTGGTTGCGGGAAGGTGACAGCTCAGTCGGTACACCCTCATCTGGCCTTACTGCTTTTTCATCTATTAAGATTCTTCTGTGGGAAAAGTCACTCATCTGAGCTCCCTGCGTGCCCCCTACCCTCTGGCATCCTGGTCCGTCCCCCAGAACCTCCAGACTGCCCCATGATCTAGCATCTACAGTGTTAACCCCTGTACATCGGGGGGCCCACTGCAGTGCTAAGGGCCAATGCAGTGTCCAGCCTGATCCCTCCAGCCTGAGCCTTGCAGCTTGCTGAACATTTGGAGCATCTCCACTGGGGGGAAGGAGTGATTTTTTTCCTGGCTTTGCACCACGCTGCAGAGACAGCCCACATCCTGAGAGTGACCTGCTGGCTGTTTGGCCATCAAACTGTCGGTGAAGGAAAGAGAGAGAGAGAGAGAGAGCGCACTCCAGACTTCATGCCTGGGTCCTTTCCGCCCGCTGACATGGTTGCCGCCAGAGCATAAGTAGTTAAATCGCACGGTGATGCTCCTGGAGTCTTTGGAACCTCAGCAGGCTGTCGTATTTGCCTGCTTGATTAGAAGTTTTCTTGGCCGCTCTTCTGACTTACTGCAGATATTTCTCTTTCCTTCTGGTCAGTACATGACCAGGGTGTAGTGCGAAATGAAATTTATTTTCAATTCTTCCCATAGTAACTGGCCCCTCTAGAATCTGTTTTTGGTATCACTGGTGTTTTATACGGGCTACTTTCTTTGCAGTTACAAATCCAAACTGAAACTAGACCATAAACCTTCAGAATGGGTTTAGCAGAATTATTTCAACTCTTTTAAAAAATGACCTACATGTAGACATTTGGAAAAAAAACTGGAAGGAACTAAGCCCAAGTGTTAACAATGGTCATCTTTCTGCTGAGATCATGGGTGGCTGTATTACCTTATTTCTACTTTTCCTTCAATTAGTTAGTGCTATTTTAAAAAAAAAATTAATAGACTTCAGTTTTTAGAACAGTTTTAGGTTTATAGAAAATTAGCACAGAGTACAGAAGTCCCCATATCCTTTCTCTCTCCTTTCCCTACCAGTTTCCCCTATAAAACCTTGCATCAGTGTGATACATTTGTTATAATTGGTGAACCAATAGTAACACATTATTATTAACTAAAATTCATGGTTTAGATGAGGATTCATCCTTTGTGTTGTATAGTTCTATGGGTTTTGACAAATATATATTGATATGTATCCATCATTACGGTATCATACAGAATAGTTTTAATGCCTTAAAAATTCCTGGGCTCCATATATTTCACCCCCATCCCCTACCCCTACTCCCAAACTCCTGGCAACCACTGATCTTTTTATTGCCTCTATACTTTTGCCTTTCCCAGAACGTCATATAGTTGAAATCATACAGTATAGAGCCTTTTCAGCCTGGCTTTTTTTCACTAAGTATTATGCATTCAAGGTTTCTCCATGTTTTTTGTTTTTGTTTTTGTGTGTGTCTGCCTTGATAGCTCATATCGTTCTATTAGTGAGAAATATTCCATTGTGTAGGTGTACTACAGTTTGTTTTTTTTTTTTGGTCCATTCACCTATTGAAGAACATTTTTGTTGCTTCCAGCTTTTGGCAATTATGAATAAGACTTCTATAAACATTTGTATGCAGGTTTTTAATGAAGATATAACTTTTAAACCCATTTGAATAAATACCTAGGAGCAGGGTTGCTAGATCATATGATAAGACTATATTTGCCTTTGTAAGAAACTGCCAAACTGTCTTCCAAAGTAGCTGTACTGTTCTGCATTCCCATTAGCAACAAATGAGAGTTCCTATTGCTCCACATCCTCGTCAGCATTTGGTGGTGTCAGTTTCTTGGATCTTAGCCATTCTGATAGGGGCATAGTGATATCTCATTGTTACTTTAATTTGTAATTCCCTAGGATATATGATATTGAGCATGTTTTCATACGCTTATTTGACATCTGTATATCATTTTTGGTGAGGTCCCATTTTTTAATTGGGTTGTCCTCTTACTGTTGAGTTTTAAGAAGTCTTTTTTTTTCTTCTTCTTCTTCTTCTATTTATTTATTTATTTATTTATTTATTTATTTATTTATGGCTGTGTTGGGTCTTCGTTTCTGTGCGAGGGCTTTCTCTAGTTGCGGCGAGCGGGGGCCACTCTTCATCGCGGTGCGCGGGCCTCTCACTGTCACGGCCTCTCTTGTTGCGGAGCACAGGCTCCAGGCTCGCAGGCTCAGTCGTTGTGGCACACGGGCTTAGTTGCTCCGCGGCATGTGGGATCTTCCCAGACCAGGGCTCGAACCCGTGTCCCCTGCATTGGCAGGCAGATTCTCAACCACTGCGCCACCAGGGAAACCCAAGAAGTCTTTTTATATTTTGGATATAAGCCCTTTATCAGATATATGTTTTACAAATATTTTTCACAGTCTGTGGCTTGTCTGTTCATTCTTTTAGCAGAGCCTTTTGCAGAGCAGAAGTTTCTAATTGTAATGACGTCTAACATCAGTTTTTTTCTTTCTTGGATTATGCTCTTGGTGGTGTACCTAAAAACTCACTACTAAACCCAAAATCACCTAGATTTTCTTCTATGTTATCTTCTAGAAGGTTTATAATTTTATGTTTTACATTTAGGTCTATGATCCATTTTGAGTTAATTTTTGTGGAAAATATACGGTAAATATCTAGATTTTTTTTTTTTTTTTTTTTTGGCATGTGGATGTTCAGTCGTTCCAGCACCGTTTGTTAAAGAGACTATCCTGTTTTCATTGAATTGCCTTTGCTCCTTTGTCAAAGATCAGTAGCCTGTATTTGTGTGAATCTATTTCTGGGCTCTTTGTTCTGTTTTATTGCTCTATTTATCTATTCTCCAGTACCACTCTTTTATGATTATTATAGCTTTATAGTGAATCTTGGAGGTGGGTAGTGTCAGTCCTCCAACTTTGTCCTTTTTCACTAGTGTTGTTTTTAAGGTCAGGAAAAAAAAGTTTTTGAAATACTTTTAAGTCTAACTTTATTCCTTTCCCTTTCCTTAAATATAAATGACTTTAAAGATCCAAACAATCTTAAATGTATAAAGTAAAAATGTAGGAAGTGAAAAAAAACAAACCCTACATTTCCCCACTTCTACTCTCCAGAGGGAGATTGGTAGGTATTCATTGCTGTTGCTGTTGAACAGATTACCCCCAACTTTAGTGGCACAGAACAACAATAAAATATAAACAATAAAAAATAAACACTTATTATTTCTTGCCTTTTCCGTGGGCCAGGAATTTGCATATAGCTTGGTCAATGGTTCTGGCTCAGGGTTTCTCATAAGGTTCAGGGGCTGCGGACATATGAAGGCTTAACTGGAGCTGGTGGATCTGACTGGCAAGTTTTATTGGTTGTTGGCAGGAGGCTTCAGTTCCTCTCCATGAGGTCCTTTCCAGAGAGCTGCTTAAGTGTCCTCAAGTCACGGGGTGACCGGATTCCTCAAGAACAAACGAGAGAGTGAGAGTGAGAGAGCGAGGGAGGGAGGGAGGGGGAGAGAGAGAGAGAGAGAGAGAAAGAATGCGTCATCCTTTTTATGATCTAGCCTCAGAAATCACATAGCAGCACTTTTACCACAAGCTATTTGTTAGAAATGAGTTACTTAGGCCCTCATTCAAAGGGAGGGGATTTAGTTTCCACCTTTTGAATGGAGAAGTGTCAAAGAATTTGCAGACACATTTCAAAACCACAACAGTTAATTTTAAAATCAGAAAACAAATTCAATACACTTGTCAAATTTTATTTTTCCTTTTATTTCAGACAAAATTAATGTTTTTATGTTGTAAAATTTTTTTTAAATGTGAACTATAAAGTAAAAAGTGAAAATTCTTTCCCCTTATTTCATTTTCACACTGCCATCCCCAGAGGGAGATTGGTGAACATCTTTCCAGTCTATTTTCTATACATGTACAGGCACATATGCACATGTGCACATACATAAACATGTAAACATAGTTCTTTGTAAAAATGTAATTCTACATTGTTTTGCTGCTCTTTCTCTCCCAACCAATAACATATCATGGACACCCTGCAATGTCAGTACATTTAGGATTCCCTCTTTTTTTTTTTAACGCCTGCCTAGTATTCCATATTCCATATACAACATTAATTTATTGATGGATATTTAGGTTTTTCCAGTTTGTTGTTGTTACAAGTGGCTGACATGAATATCCTTGTACAAAATTTGAAGGATTATTTCTGGAGGATCAAGGCTTATCAATAGAACTCATAGGGCATAGGTCAAGCACATTTAAAATTTTTTTAGGTTCTACCAAATGGCCTTGAAATAATGTTTTTCCACTCTGAACTCCCAGTAACCGTATGTAAGAGTTATTGATTCCCCAAACCCTTCACAATATTGGATATGTTAAATCTTTTAAATTTCTGCCACGTGATGGGCAAAAATTGTGATCTTTTTAAAAATTTGCTTTTCTTAAATCATTAATGAGGGTAATATTATTCATATTTTTATTGCCACTTGTATTTATTTTTCTTTGAATTGTCTGTACTCTTTCCCTATTTTTCCTTTAGGTTTTCTTACTTTTTAATGACTTATAGCTCTTCTACCTTAGCAGTTAATTTAACATAAAACAAATATTTGTTTAGCTTTATATCAGTGCTAGACAATGTTTGTTATATATGTTGAAAAAATTTTCCTAACATGTCATTTGTTCTTTTAAAATTAATTTTTTTAAAAAATTAATTAATTTATTTATTTTTGGCTGTGTTGGGTCTTCGTTTCTGTGCCAGGGCTTTCTCCAGTTGCAGCGAGCGGGGGCCACTCTTCATCGCGGTGCGCGGACCTCTCACTATCGCGGCCTCTCTTGTTGCGGAGCACAAGCTCCAGACGCGCAGTCTCAGTAATTGTGGCTCACGGGTCCAGTTGCTCTGCGGCATGCGGGCTCCTCCCAGACCAGGGCTCGAACCCATGTCCCCTGCATTGGCAGGCGGACCCTCAACCACCGCACCACCAGGGAAGCCCTAAAATTAATTTTTATATGTAGTAAAGTAATACGGATAGTAAAAATACTAATTTTTGAGTCATATCGTGTACTCTGATTGCTTTCTTTTTGTATATTTTTCAGCTTTTCCTAAAACTAAATTTACTCTGTGTATTAGTTTCATAAAGCTGCTTTAACAAATTACCACAAACTTGGTGACTTAAAACAATAGAAATTTATTCCCTCACAGTTTTGGAGGCTAAGAGTCTGAAATCAAGGTGTTGGCAGGGCCGCACTCCCTTCAAAGCCTGTGGAGAATGCTTCCTTGTCTCTTCTAGCTTCTGATGGCTCCAGGAGTTCCTTGGCTTGTGGCTGCATCACTCCAGTCTGTGCCTCTGTCTTCACATGGCCTTCTCCTCCTCTTGTCTCTCCTCTGTGTGTATCTTATAAGGAAAACTTGTCACTGGAAATAGGTCCAACTTGGATAATCCAGGATAATTTCATCTCAAGAGCCTTAATTATATCTGCATAGAGCTTTTCTTCTTTCCATATAAGGTCACATTCACAGGTTCCCAGCATTAGGACGTGGGCATATCTTTTGGGGGGCCACCAGTCAACCCACTACATTCCATTTTTTCATTTGCTTTCTTTTCTAGGTGATTATCGCTATTCTAAAAAATTCTCTGTAGAGCTTTCAAATCCTTATAGGCATTTTCCTCAGTGCTCCCTATGTTATGTTTTCTCTTGGAGACTCCCTCCTCATTGTCCTTCTCCTGGATGGACATCTCGGGCCTGATCACAGCTGTTATACTGGTACTTGCCTTCCCTGCTCCCTGGTGTTGGTCCCTGTTGTCTGGATCCCAGATCATCCTCTTCTGTCTACAATGGAATATGTCACTTTTCCACTTTCACATGTGATTGGTAGGAGATATAAAAATGTAGGCTGAAAATCATTTTCCCTTATGTAATATTGTGATTTATAATAAGATATGTATATATTTGGTCTTCATCCGTTCCTGGCATAGAGCTCCTAAAAACCTTAGAATTTCCAGTGATGAGAACTATAAGGTATCTTTTTTTTATGTTAATGAGGTGACTTTTGGAAAGCACCTCAGGATGGGGACTGGTTACCAGTGGAGCCAACCTTGTGATCTGGGGGTTGGAAATTTCAGGCCCCCTCCCTCCCCCACCTCAGGGGAGAGAAGAGTGGTTGGAGATTGAGTTCAAATGCCAGTGACCAGTGATCTAATCAGTCGTGCCTGTGTAGTGAAGCCTCCATAAAAACCTTAAAGGACTGGGTGTGAAGAGCTTCTGGGTTGGCAAACACATGGAGATGAGGGGAGAGTGGCTTTCAGAGAAAGCATGGAAACTCCGTACCTTGCCCTGCGTGTCTCTTCCATCTGACTGCCCTTGAGTTATATCCCTTTGTAATAAACCGGTGATCTACTAAGAAACATGTTTCTCTGAGTTCTGTGAGCCACTCTAGCAAATTGGTTCTAGCAGAACCCAAGGAAGGGATCTTTGGAACCTCCAATCTATAGCCTGTGGGTCAGAAGCACAGGTGACAGACAGCCTGGACTTGCGAGTGCCGTCTGAAGGGGAGGGGACAGTCTTGCAGGATGGAGCCCTTAGTTGTGGGATCTGATGCTGTCTCCAGGTAGATAGTGTCAGAATTAAGTTGAATTGTGGGATACCACACTGAATTTCCAGGGGATTGCTTGCTGTGGGGAAATAAACATGACTCATGAATTTTGAAGTCGTTGTTGCTCTACCTTCTACCATTCGGCAGCATCTAGGAGTTTGGTGCTATTCTGATTTCTCCTCTTGGTAGGTAACCTGTTTCTTCTCCTCAGAGTGCTTAAGATCTTCCCTTTACCCTGAGATTTAAAATTGCATAATGAAATTTTTTATTAATTGGACCAGGCACTTTCCATTTGGAATTTTCAGTGATTTCTGTGACAGTTTCTTCTTTGTTTTCTCTGGCTTTGTTTTTTAAAATTTTCTTGAATTCTGGCTAGTTGGATGGATATTGGAGTGCCTGGTTTGAACCTTCTGTTATCGTTATATTTCTAATCTTTCTTCTATAGTTTATTCCTTTTTTTCCTCCCTACTTTATGGGAGAGTTCCTCACCTTTACTTACAACCTTTCAACTGAATTTTTTGTTTGGCTATCCTTAATTTCCAAGAGCTCTTTGTTGTTCTGTTAATTTTAAAATCATATCCTGTTCTTGTTTTATGGTTATAATATCTCCTTTTGACTCTTTCAACCTATAAATTATAGGGGTTTTATTTTCTTTTGAAATTTTCTTCTCTCTATATTGTCTGTTTTTTTCCAGGCTTCTTTGTTTCTGTTAGATCCTGTTCTGTTTTCTGAGTTAATTGCTGCAAGCTTTCTTCAGAGCTTTCTTATAGTCCTTGGTCGTTCCTTCATTTTTAAGAAAGAGGCCCTGAAAGGCTGATTCAAAGTTCTACGTGCAGAGTGGGTGGTGGTTGGCAGGAGGGCATCACTGTGGGGTGATCCTGTGGCAAAGTGGGCTCTTTCATCAGAAGTCTTCCAAATGTCAATTTCTGTAGGTCTTTCCTCTGGTGCAGTTTGTATTCTCCAGAAAGTTCTCCAGTCTCTTGCCAGGGGCACGCCTGGCTGCCACAGTCCTGAGAGCAGGGTGGAGGTGGGGGACAGTGCTGGGGGCCTCATGTTCAGGATGCAGACTTTCCTTTTGTCTGATGTTTTTCACCTGGCACGTCCTCCCCTCCACTCAAACCACTATGTCGTATCTCATCCTTACGTCTCAAGCCTCTGTGTCATATCTCTTATATCATCTCCAAGCTTCCCATGACAGTGGATCTTCTCATCACCTCCATTTCCTCACCTCCTGACTCCTTAGCCTGCAGGCAGGCAGCTCGGGGCCTCTTCCTTTCCCACCTCCTCGCCTGTTTCTTCCAAAACATACATCATTGCAGAAGGCTCTGTGGAGACACAGAGCTCCATTACTGTAAAAAGCTAAACAGCATGACAACTTAATTTAAACAAGGTACTGTCAAGCATTTGCTTGGCTTAAAGTTCCTACAACACCGTTTTCTTGGATTATATTTTCATTTATGTGAGATGAGTGTCATGCCAAAATGATTTTATTGCTGGAGAAGTCAGGCCGATAGAGAGAAAATACATTTTAGAAAATAAAGTGACATGTGGCACATTTTAATTCTTTGTTCTACATTTAAAAATGAAATGGTGCGTCTCCAAGCCTCACTTTTTGGCTCTCTAGGAAGACTGCTGCCTGGCCCGGCTCTGCAGTACCCTCCACTCCCAGGCCCATGTTGTACACGGTGGTCTGCCTTGGCCACCTCCACTGGGGTGGCTTGCTGGACAGTGCACAGCCGTGGCCAGCATGGCTTCCCTTGTGCTGAGCCGGCAGGTGGGAGCTGGTTCTGCTCGGTGAGGGAGGGGGCTTGTGCTTGCCTGTAAGAAGGCCAGGGCCACTGCTCAGGAGCTATAGAAGGAGTGGGTCCAACATGCCTGACCCTGCTGTCTGTGAAATTTCCCAAATCCAGAACCTCTCGATCCCCAAATCCAGAACCTTTGCTCTTTCTTATTCTTGACCCTTTTTGTACCATTGACATCTGTCTCAGTCTATTCAGGCTGCTGTAACAAAGTACCATAGACTGGGTGGCTTATAAATACCAGGCATTTATTTCTCACAGTTCCAGAGCTGGAAGTCCAAGGCACCGGCAGATTTGATGTGTGGTGCAGGCGTGCTTCCTGCTTCATAGACAGCTGTCTTCTCACTGTGTCCTCGCATGGAGGAAGGGTGAGGAAGCCTTTTGGGGTCTCTTTTATAAGGGCACTGATCCGATTCATGAGGATTCCACTTTTGTGAACTAATCACCTCCCAAAGGCCTCGCCTCCTAATGCCATCACATGGAGGGTTAGGTTTCAACATGTGAATCTGGAGGTGGGGAGACACAGACCTTCAGTCTTCCTATTTCGTCTAGGACACAGCACTGTCTTGGCTCTCCTTTTAGTCTTCCTGTCCCCTGATGTGGGCAGGGGGCCCAGGGTCAGTCCTCTGCCGTCAGTACTTCTCTCTGTGTTCTCTTCTTCAGAGAGCCTTCGGCCATCACTGACGCTCAGGGGGCTCTCACCTGCTTCTCCAGCTTCCTTGAACTCAGCTCCTGTAGCGCCAGCTCCTAGTGGATCACTACCTGGATGTGTGAGCATCACCTTGAATTAGAGACAAGCAAGGCTGAACTACTCAATTTCTTTCTCTTCCCTCTATTTATCGTCTCCTCCTCACCCTCTTCCCCCACAAAAAACAATAAGCAAATAATTAGCTTATCTTCTGAATTTCCCCAAGCCTGGAAAGCTTGGTGTTAACTTTTATTTCTCTGTCTAGCTTCAATCCTCCTATCTTTTTCAATCCCACAGCTCTCACCTTAGATCAGCAGATGTCATTTCTTACGTGGGCCACTTAGATGATTTGCAAATCTAACTTTATCCCTCCAGAACCTTCCCACCCATCTCCTATAGGCAACCAACATGTCCTGTGTACTGAAGCCAGGTTACTTTTCCTAAAGCAGTGCTTTGCTTATGTCGCTCCCCGGCTTAAACATCTCCAGTAGTTTTCTATTGCCTATAGGACAAAACCCAAACCCATTTGGTTTTCATTCAGTAAGCTTCATTATTTCATTCAGTAAGCTCTAAATTACTTATTTGGTTGTATCTCCAGCTTGGCACCTCTCTGAACCCTCTTCTTCCCCAGAATATGTCTACTCACTGGTTTATAAATACATATGAATGCAGCTCTGTTTCTATTTATGGAATTCTCTTTACCGTGCTCTATTTAACCTAAGTTCTTGCTCTTGGGTGAAATAGTAGGGGAGAAAGTACAAGCAGATGACCCGGTCTAAAATCTAGGAGCCTCTCTGTGTGGCCTGAGCAATGTCAGATGTTCTGAGCCTCGGTTTTCTCATCGGTAAAAATGAGGATAAAAGTAATGTTTACATCTCCAGGTTGCCTTCCTGCCCAGCTCAGTGCGGCAGCCAGGCCCGGGGAGTTCAGTTGAGGTAAGAGACTGCAGCAGTCTGCTCAGACCCCCAGGGATGTTCATGAGGGCACTTGAGACTCTGGTTCCTCATTAAAATTTTTAAAATGTACTGATGAAGTACTTCAACTATACAGGAAATAATATAACAGAGACTTATCTATCCACACCCCAAACTTCATGGATAATATTTTGCCAGTTTTGCTTCAGATCTCTATTAAAAATAAAAATAAATGAAGCATTACAGACATAGTTTAAGCTGCACTCTTATCCACTCCCGCTTCTCCCCAGGCGACCGCTATCCTGAGGCTGATGCATGTCCTGCCTGTACGTTTTAATTTTTCCACCGTATGTAGACAGGCACAGTTGATTTCTACTATTGTTTAGTGTTTGAAAATTTTATTGTTGCATACATTTAATCATACTGCATGGATCCTTTCATTTGATAAATATTTGAATGGTAGATGAATGAATTATCTTGTAGTTTGCTTTTCTCAGCCAACATGTTTTTGAGATTTATCCATGTTATGACATGTGTCATTTCATTTATTTTAATTGCTCACAGTGTCATGGGAGACTCAGACAAGTAAACCGTTACTAAGTAGTGGCAAGTAATATGACAGGGGTTTACACAGGGAATCTGGGAGCTTCTGGGGGTGGGGTGAGGCTCTCAACCCAGCCTGAGAGTCAGGAAAGGAGATTCCCTCTGAGCTGAGTGTTGAGGGGAGACAGGATTTAGCCAGCAGAAGAAGAGAAGGAAGCAAATCTTGCAAGAAGGGCAGCTTATACAAAGACCCAAGAGAGTTATATGTTATTAAACAGTGAGAGTGCCCAGGGTGTGAGGAGCAAGCAGAGCCAGCTCACGGAAGGCCTTGTCTGCCAAGCTAAGGGACTTGGGGTTTATCTTCTTTTTTTTTTTTTTTTTTTTTTGGCTGCGTTGGGTCTTCATTGCTGCACACGGGCTTTCTCTAATTGTGGCGAGTGGGGGCTACTCTTCGTTGCGGTGCGCGGGCTTCTCATTGCGGTGGCTTCTCTTGTTGTGGAGCGCGAGCTCTAGGCACGCAGGCTTCAGTAGTTGCAGCACGCGGGCTCAGTAGTTGCGGCTCACGGGCTCTAGAGCGCAGGCTCGGTAGTTGTGGTGCACGGGCTCTAGAGCGCAGGCTCGGTAGTTGTGGTGCATGGGCTTAGTTGCTCTGCAGCATGTGGGATCTTCCCGGACCAGGGCTCGAACCCATATCCCCTGCATTGGCAGGCGGATTCTTAACCACTGTGCCACCAGGGAAGCCCAAAATGTGTATTCTTTACTCAAGAATACACCCCAAAAACTCTTCAGGCGACTGTTCCCTGTTCCACTCAGGGTGTAATGAACACATAAATGCTTTGGCTGTTCTCTGGAACTCGCTGTCGGCTTGCACTTGTGGCCACTGAGGAGAGACTTGGGGCCTTCTTGGGAAGCACAGTGCCTGGCATATAGCAGACGCTGAGTAAATATTTGTGCAGGAACGAGCGCACTGAGTGCAAGATGGTGATGCCACACTGCAGCCTCTTCTGCCCCAGCATATGAAGATGGCTCGTCTGCAGACACCCTCACTCTGGAACATCTGCCCGGGGGCCCCCTTTCCTGGGACCCCATTCTCCTCCTGAGATGAAGACAGTGGCCCAGCTGCCACCATGACCCTGTAGCACCATCCTCCCCTCTGGGCAGCTTCCCGAGCCTTCCTTGTGGGCTTCTCTCCCTCATGTGCGAGGGCATCTAGGCAGGGCTGCGTGGCTTTGCTGGGAAGGGTTTTCCAGGCACCGCTGAGGAAGGCCTGCCTGGAGGGGCCTTGCAGTGCCCAGGATGGCCTCTGTGTGGAGTCGTGATTCTGGCTGTTTGTTTTCTGGCCTCTGAGGGCTGGGGAGCCTTGTCCCGGGGCAGCTCCCTCAGCCTTTCCTCTCCGCCCACAGAGGGACTAGGAGGAAACCTGGACTCCTTCATGCAGAATGGTTTGTGGAGTCCTGGTGTCTGCATTTTACTTATGAGGTGGTGCTGTATACACACCATCTCATGTAACCCTCACAGGTGACCCTGTGAGGGAGGCTGGGCAGGGTTATTTTCTCCATCTCACAGATGCAGGAACAGTGGCCCCGAGAGGTGAAGTAATTTCCAAGAACCCAGGCCTTGGTACCCAGCCCCTTTCCTGGTCCAGCAGAGAGGGAACAATGTCTTCTCAGCCCTGCTGATGAGCTCTTTAAATGAGGGCCCCAGCCTCTGTCCCTGGGGTTCTCAACCCTGCCTGCACATTAGAAGCGCCAGGGAAGCCTCAGGGAAAAAAAGAATCCCAGGCCTCACGCCAGACCAAGTGGATGAGCATCACTGGGGCGGGGCCTGTTGGTCTGTATCTTCAAGTGTTCCAGATGATTCCATGTGCAGCCAGGGTTGAGAGCCCTGGTCATGTAGGCTTTGCTCTACTCTCTGACTCAGGCTCAGTGGAGTAGAAACCAAACATGATGGGCCAAGCATCTCACTGCTCAGGCTGGCAGAGTCCTGGAGACCAGACCGAAGAACTCACTCTTAGCCCCTGAACGCGAGGACTTTCTCCTCTTTCCACTTGACCAGTACTCAGCCAAGGGCCATATATGTGGCAGAACCTGCTTATTTGTGTGTATGGATGTAATGAGCGCCAGCTCTGTGTCAGATACTTCACACATACTATTCTATTTTATTCTTGAAACAGCCTAGTACTATGGGTGAGATGGTTATTCCCATTTTACAGACAAGGAAGTCAAAGTCCTGAGAGGTTATGCAACTTTCCTGAGATTGCAAAGTCAGTGGCTCAGCTAAACTTTGAACCCAGAACTCTGGGCTCCAAAGTGCTATTCTGTGGTGCTTCCAGTTACTTCCTGGCTCTGGGCATACCCTTGGAGGAAGGTGGTGGAATTGTTCTCCTCCACCAAGAATTCTCTACTGCTCCCCTTCTCCTGCAGAGGAAGAGGAAGGGTCTCCTGAGACCCGGCCAGCCTCTGTGGGCCCTCTCCGGCCTGCTCAGAACTATGAGGGCTCAGGGCTTCCCTGGCAGCGCAGTGGTTAAGAATCCACCTGCCAATGCAGGGGACACAGGTTCGAGCCCTGGTCCGGGAAGATCCCACATGCCGCAGAGCAGCTAAGCCCGTGCGCCACAACTACTGAGCCTGCGCTCTAGAGCCCGCGAGCCACAACTACCGAGCCTGCGCTCTAGAGCCCGTGACCCACAACTACTGAGCTCATGTGCCACAACTACTAAAGCCTGTGCACCTAGAGCCCGTGCTCCGCAACAAGAAAAGCCACGGCAATAAGCCCGTGCACCACAACGAGGAGTAGCCCCTGCTCACTGCAACTAGAGAAAGCCCGCGTGCAGCAATGAAGACATAATGCAGCCATAAATTATTTATTTATTTATTTATTTATTTATTTATTTATTTATTTTAAAAAAAGAACTATGAGGGCTCAGAGCTTGCCGGGGAAGCAGGAGACTGTGGAGGTAGAGCACTGTGAGGCGAGTTCAGGAGCTGGAACTAGGTACTGCAGTGGCTAAAACATGGTTCCCACATGCCACCAGGGACAGAGGCAGCAGAAGCTAGCTGACCAGGACCGATTTCAAGGCAGGGCCTGGTGTCGGTCAGGGCTGGGGGCTGCTCCCTACGCAGCCCGACGCTCACCTCTGATCCTCAGGCACCGCCCCTCTCCCTGGAGAGCATGGGGTGAGGCTCGTCTGGGAGCCAGGATGCTCAGCCCTCTGCCCTCCACATTGTTGGCCTCAGACAACCTGACCCTAGCATGGGTGGGAACTTCCGCCACTTTCTTAGGTGATTCCTTGGGAAGTTGTGTTAATTCAGAACTGTACGAGGACCACAGGGCTCCTGGTGGGGGCATCAGACTGTCTACTGGAATTTGTGGCCATAGAGGGATGGGAAGCAGCAAGTAGCATTTTAAGCCCTTTAGATTGCTCCTGCTGTCTTCTTTTTCTTGCTCCCCATCCCTTTCTGACTCCTTTTTTTTCCTCCCTCATTTTCTCATTTCCTCCTCTGATCCCCTTCCTTCCTTCCCTCTACCTCTGTCCATGGCTGGATCCTTGGAATGAGCTACTATATGGGGCTTTCTGGCCCAGCCTGGGGTCCTTATTACTGCCCGAATCCCTCTCTGTAAAACACAGACTTTGCCATCATGGATAGAAGTTAGTTACTGTCTAGTTAAAGGCACTCTCTGTTGCATACTGGTAATGAGCAGGCTTTTGGAGGATCCAGAATTGGGCAGTGTTGATGATTTAGTCTTGAAAAGTTTATTCACCACCGCCAGCCTGCCAGTCTTCTGTGACAGGACATGTTCTTGGGACCAGGAAGTGGACCTGCATCTGGAAGCCCCAGCTTGTGCTAAGGGAAAAAGGTGAAACCTGGGAGAGGGGGCTGGGCAGGGTGATCTTCTGCCCACTCCCCTACTCAAGCCCTCTGTTTGCTTGTCATGATATTGTCTCAGGGACCCTGCTGGTGGGATCTGCGCTGGGATTGCAGAGGCTTCCCTGGAGGCCCCCGAGGCATGCAAGGTGCCAGGGGCGCCCCAAGTGGCTGTCACAACACGAGGGCCCCTGAGATAGAGGTTCCTCTTAACCTGCTTTGTGCCCACGCCCCAGCTCAGGGCTTTACACCAGTGGTGCTCAATACGTGTGTTGGGTGAATGAATGAAGAATGAATCAGATGGGCTGACTGGGCAAGGGAAAGCTCTGGAACGTAACTGGAGGTGTGGAAAGTCCGGCCCCTTCATCTCTTATCTGCAGTCGCCTGGGAGACAGATACTCCCCAGGCCTCCCTTCAGAGAGGCGCCGGCCTTCCTGTTTTGGCCATGGTTCTCAGGTATTCTGTCTGCACAGGCTGCAGCTGGCGGGAGGAACCACAATGCCTGTGTGGAGGGCCCAGCCCAGGGCAGGGTCAGGTTCAAGTTCAGTCAGACGGTCTTGGGAAGGAGGAAGGAAGGAAGGGTTGCAGCCGAGAAGAAACTGTGGCTTTGAAAGTTGTCCTCCTGGATTTTTGTTTGCAGTGAGTAGAGATGCTTACTTAGGTAGACATTAAATACTTGACAAAAATGTGTGGTTGAATTACCGGTAAAATCAAAGTGCAGGTCTCACCTGCAGCGGGTCATCAGGGATAGTTCTGTCTGGGAAGGCCTGCCTGCCTGCCTGCTGGAAGGACACCACAGCCTCCAGTAATAAGAGCTCTGTGTCCCTTAAAACCTTTTTTTATTTTTGTTTTTCAGAAAAGCACATGTGCTTCATATTACGCATATCCCCTGAGTATGTGTGTCCAGATGGCTGGGACAGGAGTCTCCTGACCCGTTTTTTCCAACTGTGCAGGTTTGAGAGAAAGACCAGGGATCTGGCGATGTTGGCCAGAAATGCCAGCAGGTCATCTGGAATCTGGTTGGGGATTTGCTGATGTGAAACACACACGGACAGTCGGGTGCACAACAGATGAGTCAAAGAGCAGAGCCAACTTGACCTTGAACACGATCTTCCTTTGCTCCGGAACCACACACCAAGCAAGGCAGATTTAGGGGGACCAGGATATGGGTTCCTATTTGTTACAAAATAGACAATTGTTTCTCATCAGGCTTTTCCAATTATAGCACATAGGATTGCAGTGACCTCATTTTTGACCAATGGCCAATGCATTCAACTGTCTGGTGGAATAATCTATTAACTGGGCACCTGCCAGTTGTCTGCAATAGGAACTAGTTTAGGCATATGTTTTAAAAAGTGATAACATTGTTACAGGCCCTGCCTAGACATGGGGATGGAAGCCCACGCAGGCCAGCACCAGCTCCAAAATCAGTTTTGGACGATGGGTTGTGTTTTCAGAAGACTCACTGCCCTGTGACTGACCTCCCTTTCCCCCCTGAACTAATTGTTTCATATTTAAGGGTAAACCAACGTGCACTGAGAATTCCAGAACTCGGGAATGTTGAATGGTGTGCCTGATTCTGTGGGTGAGAAAACAGGCACAGAGAGGTTGACTGGCCTTGGCTGAGTCACACAGAGCTGCAGTTGGAACCCAGTTCTCCCAACTCCCAGTCCAGTGCTGTTTTCCCTGGACCCCACTGTGGCCCTGAGTCCTGTGTGTTTACAGGGAGTCATCTCTCACACCTGTGTGTTGGCTCTGCCGAGAGGAGGCCCCTTATGATGCCAGTTGGTGAAGGAGGCAGTGATGCTGTTTGGACAGCCCACCTGCAAGTTAAGTCTGCCACTTTTACCACGTCTCAGTCCTGAGTGTGATAAGGCTTAGACAAGTTGTTACAAACACCACCTGCTTCATCCAAACTTGCATCTGCAAGCAGGGGCGGATTAAAAGACAGCGATAGTTGTGGAACACCAAGAGGCCATGGGGAGAGGGACTGACCACAGCAAGGCCCAGCACTTGTGGACCTTTGGATGGAAATAACTTCTTTTGTAGAAAGGTGGTTGCCACACATAGTAAGACAGTTGCTTATCTATCTGATAGTAATAATAATAGCAACTAGTCTTTATTGAGCACTTAATATATGTCAAGCATTGTTTCATGTACTTCACATGTGTTAATTCATTTACTTCTTGCAACAAGAGGTAGGTAGTATGATTATTTCTGTTTTACAAATTGGGAAACTGAGGTTGCGAGTGGTATCTTGCCTTAAGGTTACACCATTGGTAGAGTTGATAATCACCCCAGATAGTCTAGTTCCAAAGCCCAAACTCTTTTTTTTTTTAAATGTTTGTTTGTTTATTTATTTCTCTTTGTATTTTGGCCACGCTGTGTGGCGTGCGGGATGGTTCCCTGACCAGGGATTGAACCTGGGCCTCTGTAGTGAAAGCGCCGAATCCTAACCACTAGGCCACCAGGGAACTCCCAGAGCCCAAACTCTTAATCAGTACATTGCACGCTTCTTGAAAGTCTAATGACCCTAGACCTAGGCCTTAAGCCAGAGATGGGGAACTTCTGGTCCTTAATTTAATCTGGTCTTCACATCAATTTTAAGAGGTGATATAATTTATGCCTGAAATTGTGAAAATGCAAAGGAGATTCTCAAAGTCTTTACAGAAAGTATACCCAGATCTCACAGATGGAGATATTACTTCATAAAGGTAAACAGTTATGTTTTTCTCTGTGAAATGAAGTGCAGGACTTTACAGAGGAAGAACAAGGCAGGGGGGTTACCCCTAAACGGGAGGGAAAACATTCCTGCTTCCAACATTTACATTAGGATTAATCTCTTAAATTACTTTATTGTAAAATGTATCTTGCATATAGAAGAGTATGTAAAAACGTATGTCCTGGTCATAGACTAGGAAAATGTCATCTAGTCCCAGGTTAAGAATCAGAAGATTGCTGGTCCCATAGGAGCTCCCTGTTCCTTCCTCCCCAAGTGCATCTCTCTCCTTCCCCACCAGAAGTAATCACTATCGGACTTTAGGTGCCTGCCTTTCTCACGGTTGTAATATATGTCAGGTACTAAATATCCAGAGGGATGCTTTAGAGGACTGAGCAGCTCTCTATTTAAATGTCTAAACTGATCATTGCCTTCCTCTAGCCCTCAGGAGTAGGTCAAAACAGAACACTTCTGGGGGGTGAAGCAGCAGTCTGAGGAGGGGAGAGCAGCAACTTCATGGCCAAGTTCATGGTCAAGATGAGCCAAGCACAGCTAAGACTCTGAGATAAGTTCACCCCAGTGTTCTGACCTCAGGTTAGAAACTAGGTGCAGCGGCTGTGGGGGTCTTGATGATGACGGCTTTCAACGTGTCCTTAGTCACATTGCTCCAGTCTGGGTGGTCACCCTCTACTCCTGTGCCTAGCTGTCATCCCAGGATCTCCATTCATCCTCCTTTATCTCTCTTCTCTGTTGGAACTCCTGTTTCTGAATACAGTGCCATCCTGGTCTGCTCTCTCATTTTGATAGAGGTCATCTTCTAGTAACTTCTTGTGAATGAGCATATGGGAGATCAATTGTTTGAGATTTTCTATGTCTGAAAATTCTTTTTCCTATGCTTATACTTGACTGATAGTTTGGCTGGGTATGAAATTCTAGGTTGGATATTATTTTCTCTTAGATTTCTGATTGCTTACCTCCATGCTTCTAGTGTTGCTGCTGAGTAGTCTAAAGTCATTTTGATTCATAATCCTTTATATGTAACTGTGAATTAGGAGGAAGTTCTTCTTGCCCCCAGTTTTCTGAAATTTCAAAATGATACGTTACTGTGAGATTCTATTTATGTTATGCTGGGCACTTGTTGGGTTCTTTCTGATAACTTACGTCTTTCAGTTCTAGGAAATCTTCTTGAATTATTTCAATGATGATTTTTTTCCCTGTATTTTCTGTGCTCTCTTTCTGGTACTTCTGCTATTTGGATTCTCTGATTTTTTTCTCACCTATTTTTATCTTCACTTTCTGAGAGTTTCCCTCAGCTTGATCCGCCATTCTTTCTATCAACTTCCTCATTTTGCTACCATGTTTTTACTAATCAAGACTTTTTTTAGTTTTCTGAATGTTACTTTTTATTTTAATAACATCTTTTTGTTGTTGTTATTTCATGGATGCAATATTTTCTCTTAGCTCTCAAAAGATTTATTGATATATTAAAAATTAAAAAAAAAAATCTCTGCATAGTTTCTGCTTTCCCTAAGCTCCCTTTTCCTCTTTGTTTGGGTTTTAGCTTCTATAATAGAGGAATTTATCATATATCTGGTAGTTCTTGGCTTTCTGTTCATGATTAAAAGTTGGGGGGTAAAAAGCTGATTGGAAGTACTGAGCACACAGTTGAGTCCTGTCAATTTTGAGCTACATGAGATAGTTTGGATAGACTAGTTGTTGGGGACCCTCTCCTAGGTTCATACATTTATGTGCTTCTGGAATTGTTTTACTTTCTCTAGAGAGGAGCCTTCCAATCTGGCTGAAGGATGTTTCTGGCTGCCCTTGTTGTGGGAGCTGAGTTGGGGGGACTGGGGGGGGGGTCTCTGCTTCCAGTATTCTGTAAATATAGACTCGATTTCCCTCAGCTGGGCCTGGCACCCCTGTCAAAGCCCTTGGCTTAACCTTTCCAGAGAATAAACCTCCAGACTTCTGCAGGTTGGGGAGCACGAGGTGCCTGGTAGCACGAGTGACTTCTCAGAGTTCCCACCTTGGTCTTCCTTGTTTCCACCCACCAACTCTCACTCTCACTCCCATGTCCAGACACCTGGTACTGCCCATGCTGAGACCTTTGAGAATTGTGTGGGGTCAGTCAGGTTGGTTCTTGCTTTCCCCTCTGCAGACTTGAGATTCCATTTTCTCAGGTCTGATTCTAGTTCCACTGGACCATCTACTCTTTAGCTTCCAAAACTTTGTTGCTGTTTTCTCTATTCTTATGGATTTACATCCTTTAAAAAAAAAAAAAAACTTTACTGTCTGTAAGTGGGATTTGGGGAGAGAACAAAATTAGGTACATGTGTTCAGTCTGCCATCCTACCCCAGAGGTCTAGTGCTAATATTTTTAAATGACAAATTGACTATATTTAAAAATGTTTTTAATTAGAGAATTTTATTTACTTTTTTCCCCCCTCTAAAAATTAGCATTTTTCCCATGTATAAAAGAATATTAGTATATCTTTTTGAGAAAGATCATTGTCTCTCTTGCTCTGGCAAACTTTAAAGTCCTGTACTCAGGACTGTAATCACTGTGTGGATTATAGCTATGGTTTGCGGGACCACTTGTGAAAACCTGAATGATGCTTTTTTAAACAGAGGTGTTTTTTTTTTTTGAAGTCGCTTGGGTGATATTGCAGAAGAGATATGAAGAAGGTATTTTCTCTTGGTGGATTGCTGCAATATGATTTGTGACCTGGTGTTACAAAAAATATTTGAATACACTTGTTATCTCCAGTACGTGTGACCTTATGGGTTGCTACTTCATCATAGCAGTCAGAAGCTGTGACTTAGCATTGTGAAAACCCTCCTAAGTGACTGTGAGAGCTTTCCTCCCCTACTTTTGAGAGCTTGCAGGCTATAGAGAAACAAGTTTTAGGCTTTGCTCTAGGGAAAACAGTGACTCCATGCTTGAAATATGTGGGAATAGTATCTAAGAAAAAGGTTGAGTTGTCTAAAGGGGATCCTATAATGGGTATCAGGGCTCACTAAGACTGAAAATAAGCAAAGAAACAATTTACTTAGAAATGAAACCTTAGGTTGAAATGGGAAAAAGCACTTATTCCTGAAAAGATTTTTCACTGTGCATTTTATTTTTTAAAAAATTTTGTTGAAGTATAGTTGATTTACAATGTTGTGTTAATTTCTACTGAATAGCAAAGTGATTCAGTTATACATATATGTATATATTCTTTTTGATATTCTTTTCCATTACGGTTTATCACAGGATGTTGAATATAGTTCCTTGTGCTATACAGTAAGACCTTGTTTATCCATTCGATATATAATAGTTTGTATCAGCTAATCCCAAACTCCCAATCCTTCCCTCTTCCACCCTCCCTCCCCCATGGTAACCACAAGTCTGTTCTGTATGCCTGTGAGTCTGTTTCTGTTTCATAGATAAGTTCATCTGTGTCGTGTTTTAGATTCCACATATAAGTGATATGTAATATTTATCTTTTTCTTTCTGACTTACTTCACTTAGTATAATAATCCCTAGGTCCATCCATGTTGTTGCAAATGGCATTATTTCATTCTTTTTTGTGGCTGAGTAGTATTCTATTTTGTGTGTGTGTGTGTGTGTGTGTGTATATATATACACACACATATACACATATATATACACACACATATATATACATATATATATACACACCACACCTTCTTTATCCATTCATCTGTTGATGGATATTTAGGTTGTTCCCATGTCTTGGCTATTGTAAATAGTGCTGCCATGAATATTGGGGTGTATGTATCTTTTCAAATTATTGTTTTGTCTGGATATATGCCCAGGAGTGGTATTGCTGGATCATATGGGAGTTCTATTTTTAGTTTTCTGAGGACCCTCCATACTGTTCTCCATAGTGGCTGCACCAATTTACATTCCCACCAACAGTGTAGGAGGGTTTTCTTTTCTCCACACCCTCTCCAGCATTTGTTATTTGTAGACTTTTTGATGATGGCCATTCTGACTGGTGTGCGATGGTACCTCATTGTAGTTTTGATTTGCATTTCTCTAGTAATTAGCGATGATGAGCATCTTTTCATGTGCCTATTGGCCATCTGTCACCGTGCATTTTCAAGTTTTGCCTTGTTAACATTCTTTCTGTGATTCCTTCATTGCCACCTTGTTCTTCCTTTGCCCTTTGTCTCTTTATCTCTGTCTCTCATTGTCCCCACTCCACCTTTATTTCTCTCTCTGTCCCACTCTAATCAATTAACCAAAAACTTTTCCTGAGTGTCACTGTGTGCAGACCCAATGCTAGAAGTTTAAGATATACACAAGAATACGGCACAGTCTCTCCCCTAGCCAAATAATCACCATATGTTGGTTAAATGTTATAAAGGAAAATATACGCATCACCATTGGAGGATAGTAGAAGCACGGTTTCCTTTGGGTGTTGTAGAGGTCTTCAAGGAGAAGGCGACATTTCAGTAGACCTTGGAGGCTGCGCAGGGGTTCGCCTAGTGGTAAATTGGGGAGGGTGATCCCAAGGAAAGGGAACAGCATAAGTGAAGACACAGAGGTGAGAAGTGCCTGGAAAATTTCAGAGAGTTCAAGAAGTTAGGTGTGCTGGAGCTTCGGATGCTGGGGCAGGGTGGGAGAGAGAGGGCCAGAAGGAAATAAGGCTCTTTCAGGTTCAAGGAAGAGTCATGTCCTGGGGTGATGGTGGTTGAATGTGAGAAGGCAGAGGGAAGCTCAGGAAACTCTCAGCAGCAGTGGTGTAGCCCCTGTGCATCCCAGTGCTTCCAAGATTAGCTTGTGCCACAGGCCTTGGTGACAAATGGAACATTAGCTTGTCTCTGTTGGGATTACAGCTGTAGTTGACACGTACTGTCCCCTGCTGCCTCCTCTGAGGGTCTCCCTCTCCATTCTCGCTGAGAGGACCACCCTGGTTGGGCCAGGTCTCATGGGAAATCTCTTGGACAGTGGACTCCCTCAGGATCAGCCTCTGTGTAGTCACCTTTGGCTCAGGCTCCCAATTCTGTTTCAGAGGTTGTGTCCAGGAAGTCAGAGGCATAGGGTACCAGGAGATCTTGGTGTGGAAATCAGTTCTCATGGCCCATATCCTTGAAAGACATAAGCATGGAGGCATCAAGTGTTTCCTGGATTGTCCAGTACAGAGAGGCCAGGTTTATCCCATGGGCTAGGAGGAGCTAGCCAATCTGAAAACTGTTTCTTAAACAACAGTAATTAATTGTCTGACAGTTCTAAAGGCTAGGAGTCCAAGATCAAGATTCCAGCTGATTCAGCTCCTGATGAGGGACCCTCCCTGGCTTGCAGATGGTCACCTTCTCTCTGTGTCCTCACATGGCTTTTCCTCAGTGTATGTGTGTGTGTGTGTGTGTGTTTGTGTGTGCGTGCATGCACTTGCACACGTATGGGTTGGGTAGGGAGAGAGTGAGAGCGTGTGCACACTAGCTCTCTGGTGTCTTTTCTGATTAGGACACTAATCCCATCTGATCAGGACCCCATTCTTATGACCTCCCCTAACCTTCACCTTTGGAGATGGAGGCCCCATCTCCAAATATAGCCACATTAGGGGTTAGGGATATGAATTTAGGGGGTGGGGTAGGGATACAAACATTCAGTCCATAACAGCTGGTGTACTCTAAATTATAATTCTAATTTATTTTTATTGAGAATAACACATTTCATTTTAAAATATGAAGTATAAAGTCTATTTCTTTATAGTCTTTTTTTCTATCTTTTTTTTTTACATAATTGAGCTCACACAATGTATAGTATTTTTAAAGTTAAAATTAATATAGCAACATTCAGAAGTCCCAGATGGAATGTAATATAAACATAGGCTTCATGACTTATCTTGAGGATTTTCTTAGTCTTTATAGTTAGAAAAGCAAACAAATAAACAAAATAACCAGGGAAAACTCCACGTGAGTTTTAAAGATGCGGAAAACATAAAAGCTGAGCAAGGTCAATAGGTTTTTCTTTTAAGTGGGGAAGTTGCAGATCAGATTCTCTCTTCGGGAATCCTGCCTGGGGTTAGAGTGGGTGCAAACAGAGAGGGACTAAAGGCAGAGGGAGCCAGTCAGTGAAGTCTGCAGTCATCCAGGCAAGAGAAAACACAGCCTGGACAGACGCAGTAGAGGTGGGGTAGAGATGAGGACCAGATGTAATTTGGGAAACAATTTCATGATCTCATTCTCTTGACTTGTTCCTAAATACCTCTTTATTTTTTCCATCTCCTCCCTCCCCACCCCACCTCCCACCCTGTGCTCAGGCTACCACCACCCTGAGGAACATGCACACACTCCTTAAATGCAATCAAACAAAATTTATTTTAACCAGTGAGACCCTTGATTGATTTTTCTCTTGTTAGTTTATGATCCAAAATAATAAACAAAGATCCTGCTGTAAATATTTGTCTGAGCCCGCACCACCAGCTGTGTGAATGGACACACACATAAACCCACACAGGGCCACATGCACTGCTGAACTGGCCACCTGAAATACTCTATACAAAGCACCCAGCACAGTGCCTGGCACACGAACCCAAACATCTCACTTCTTCCTGTAAGCCTTGGCCAGCCCCAGCCAGGATCCAGTGACGAAAGCCTGCTCACTCTGAACTAAACTCATTTGCATGGTTTCTAGTACGCTTTGTACTTTTAGTCTTTCTCACACGTACCTTCTCCCATTGGACAGCGGGCTCCCTAATTAACTCACCCACATGCACCATGAGAGCATGACTAGACAGCCCGGGCTGAGGTCTCTGCTTGCCCCCAGGCCTAGATTATCACTCTATGTGGCCATCATTTGCATGTGAAAATAGCATCTGCCTCACAAGTCTGTGGCCCAAACAACAGTCCCTTTCACCCTGAACACAGGGTCTAGAGATGTGAAGGGGAGAATTTCCCATTTCTCCAAGAATTTGTGTCCCTTTCCGGAAAAATTGAAAATATTGGGTTAGGAAGTTTTTTTGTTTTTTGTTTTCTTGCATGAGTAAGCCTAATGATTAAGAAAAGTGGTTCAGCTCTCAGTACTTTCACACTTCTTTCTTTTTTTAACATCTTTATTGGAGTATAATTGCTTTACAATGGTGTGTTAAGTTTCTGCTTTATAACAAAGTGAATCAGCTATACATACACATATATCCCCATATCTCCTCCCTCTTGCGTCTCCCTCCCACCCTCCCTATCCCACCCCTGTAGGTGGTCACAAAGCGCCTAGCTGATCTCCCTGTGCTATGAGGCTGCTTCCCACTAGCTGTCTATTCTACAGTGGGTAGTATATATAAGTCCATGCCACTCTCTCACTTCGTCCCAGCTTACCCTTCCCCCTCCCCATGTCCTCAAGTCCATTCTCTACGTCTGTGTCTTTATTCCTGTCCTGCCCCTAGGTTCTTCAGAACCATTTTTTTGGTTTTTTTTTTTAGATTCCATATATATGTGTTAGCATACGGTATTTGTTTTTCTGACTTACTTCACTCTGTATGACAGACTCTAGGTCCATCCACCTCCTACAAATAACCCAATTTCGTTTCTTTTTATGGCTGAGTAATATTCCATTGTATATATGTGCCACATCTTCTTTATCCATTCATCTGTTGATGGACATTTTGGTTGGTTCCATGTCCTGGCTATTGTAAATAGAGCTGCAATGAACATTGTGGTACATGACTCTTTTCACACTTATTTCTAATAGGCCATCAGATTTTTATGTCTGCGTCAGTTGGTGCATTAGAAATCTTGCCATGCCCTTGTTCAGACATTCTTTATCAAATGGCCCAGATGTAGGTAATACTTTTTGAAACACTAAGTATATTTCTGCTTGTAAGTAGAGAAAAAAATAAAGTGAAATAATTTATTAAGAAGAGAAAAAGTTGTGGGTCAATTCACATTGATACAGATTTCCTGAATATAAGATCTGAAGACGGCATAGTGACCAAGGAAGGTCATGTTTATTGATCGCCCTCTATGTGCCAGGTGCTGTACTGAGCATTTTACACCTCACTTTATTCTGACAATGTCTGTGGGGTCCATGTGCTATTATTGTCCCTACCATAAAGATGAGAAAACTGAGGTTCAGAGAGGTTATCTTGCCCATCACACAGCTAGGAAGCCGTGGAGCCAGGATTTGCACCCTGGCGGCTGACCTCAGGGTCCACGTCCTTTGTAGCCATCAAGCTCACACTGCTCCTAGCCACGCTAATGACTGAGTAAGGGAGCGAGCAGTACACTTAGGGTGTGATATTTAACATGGCTTTTGAGACGTTGCTAAATAGGAAAGTGAAAGGACTACTATAGTTACAGTGTTTTGCATTGGGAGAGATGAAGCCAGGGCCTCTCAACCACTGTCTATGGGACTCTGGGCCAGGACCCTACCATCTGTGGGTCTCAGTCGCCTCATAATAAAACTTGGTTTTAGATTCATCATTTATTAGAAGTCAGTGGGCTGTGGTTCCTTCCCGATCTAACCCCTCATCTGTTGGTGTGCAGAGTAGGAGTCACGAAAGGACACTGTCCGAGAGCAGCCAACTCCACCAGGGATGGGGTAGGAGAGTGTTTACCTTTGTTTCCTCACCTGTGAGACAAGGAGGCTTCTTCTAGCTCCTGAGGCTGGTGATTCCAGTCACATCCATCTCATAACTGAGGGCAGAACTTTGTATGACACCACCTGCCTAACTCCTCGTGCTTCTCTTGTGCCTCCCAGCATGCGAAACATGCCCTAAGTAGAAAAGTACAAGAATGTGCTAAAAGGTAGAGAGGAGAATCTCATTGTGGGCTGTCCTTTGATGTCTCGGAAAATACAAGACAAAACTTCGGAAACAGCAGAAGTGCTGGTGGAAGGTGAGAGGGTGTGGTAGGCAGCTTCAGGAAACCCTCTCTACTTTGGATTCTGAGGGTGCCCAGAGCTGCTGGGAAATACCGAGGTCATTGTTTTAAGCTGTGGGAGCCTCCAGGATGGGAATCGCATCTTACTGCCTTTCGCCCAGTGTCTTAGAGGGTACCTGGCGCGCGGCTGGCTCTCAGTTACGCTTTGTTGAATGACTGACTGGGAAAGGAATTAGAGCGAGCAGGCGCCAGTAAGGCAGGGGAACGCAGTCCTAGAAAACGCCGATCAGAAGCGGGATAGGCGTTCTAGGAGCACAGTCGGCAAAGAAGTGGGGATGGGGGTAAGAAGAGCACCTGCTGGAGGGGCTGGCCCACCGGGCACATACCTCTTCCTGCCTCCCTTTCTGTCCTCCTTCCATCCACCCACCCACCCAACCAGCAGTTCCCAAAGCCCGCGGGGTACCAGGAGCTGGGTTCCAGGATCTAGTGGAGAATAAAATGCATGTGGTCCCTGTCCTCATGCAACATGGCGATGACTAGGGAAGATCACTGCTGATGACAGTGTGTGCTTTAAGATTAGTGCCACCAGAACGCAGGCTCCTTACCAGCTGTGTGACTGTAGGCAACTCACAGACACTCTCTGAGTTCTCTCATCTGTAAAATGGGGTGGGTGTTTTTAAGGATTATAAATCATAGTACATGTCAATTGTGGGTTTCTTTCTTTGAGTTTGTGTGTGTGTATTGGGGGCGGGGGGCAGGGGTGGGGCTTCTCTTTCTGCCTCCAGCTGCTTTCCAGAAAATGAACACTTACTGAATATCATAGAGAATAACTTTTCAGTTTTATTATTTTGACAGTGATTTCTTCTGCTAAACTACTTCCTGCTCCTCTTAAACTGGCAGAAGCCAAAATGTGAGATTTCTTAAGGTACAACACCTTATATCCCAATTGCAAGAAATCATCAGAAACATTCAAAAGTAAATAAAATAATAAATGGGAACAGTAAATCTGTAATTACTGTCCAAATGAGCACCATTTTAAACTTAAATCTGCCAAATGTGATCGTTACATGAGTAGTTACGCACGGCACACCCTTAAGTTCCTGCAGTCAGAGAGGAGGTGGAGTTAGGGCCTAAAATAGGCTAATAATTGCACCAGACAAGCCATATATATATTTTTTTTTTTTTTTTTTTTTTTTTTTTTCTCAAGTCTGTATTTGAAGTAAGATGAAGATCACTTTTTTGCTTTCTCATGCTGCGGTGACTCTGGTGGAAGCCACTTTTCAGAGCACTTCCCCCTCAGCAGCTACTCCACGACCCCAGCTCCTACTGTGTGGACAGATGTGCTCACACAGCACACGGGGTGCCGGGGAGGGGCTGTGGGGAGGTGTGGGCCGCTGGCCTCCAGTCCTGGCCCCATCGCTTCCTCACTCTGTGACCTTGGGCAAATCAACTGTCTGTGCTCCAGTTTCCTCGTCTAGAAGATATAGTTAGTCCCCTACATGCAAATGAGTTCCGTTCCAAAAGTGTGTTTGTAAGTCCAATTTGTTCCTAAGTCCAACAAAGTTAGCCTAGGTACCCAACTAACACAGTCGGCTAGATAGTATGTACTGTAATAGGTTTATAATACTTTTCACACAAATAATAAAAAACAAACACAAAAAATAAAACATTTTTAATCTCACAGTACAGTACCTTGAAAAGTACAGTAGTACAGTACAACAGCTGGCATCCAGGGGCTGGCATCGAGTGAACAGGCAAGAAGAGTTACTGGCTGGAGGAGGGAGAGGAGGTGGGAGATGGTAGAGCTGAAGTATCGTTGGCAATAGGAGATGGAGGGCAAGCTGCAATTTCACTCACGCCTGACGTTGATGGCACAGGTTCTCGTTCCTTGCTGGATTCAATTCTATCTACCCTCTTGAAAAAACAATCCAGTGATGTCTGGGTAGTAGCTCTTTTTTTCTCATCATAGATGACACGGTAGCACTGGATTGCACTCTGAAGGGCTGCTGCAACCTTTGTGTACCATTCTTCGTTCAGGTCCTGTGCCTCAAAACTAACAGTGCCTCCTCAAGTAAAGAAAATCCCCTTGTCATTTCCTGCATCATGAATCTCTTCGGTTCTTCAGCTACTTCTTCTTCCTCTTGTCTCTCTTCGTCCTTTCTCTGGGCCTCCAATTCCATCAGGTTTTCATTAGTAAGCTCCTCGTGTTGCACAGCAGGGAGTTCAATGAAGTCGTCCTCTTGTAGATCTAGCTTGAAATAAAGATACCGTACTACTGTACTCCATGAAGTACTGTACAGTAAAGTACACAAAAGCACAACCACTTGTAGAGGATGCACGCACGTGACAATGTATACCAGACACGTGAACAAACTTCACGTGATTGGACATTCGAACGCATGTTCGTATCTTTGAAAGTTCGCAACTTGAAGGTTCGTATGTAGGGGACTTAATGTAGAGAATAATGATACCTCCCTCACAGATTGTTTCAAGATTAAATGAGGTGATAAACCCTATTTCCTCAATTCTAAGATACCATTAATTTTACGATACACCAAATTTTCAGGTGGAAAAAAAAGTTACCTTACATCTACATGTTGAATGCAAGACAGCCAAGTTTCAAGAAATCAAAATGTAAAAAAAAAAAAAAAAAAAAAAAAAATTACACTAAATTGAGGGATTCTAGACCAAAGTAGGGCAGTCTTGTTATTGGGGACGTCCTCTCTGTTTGAGGAGCTGCGATCTGTGCCCAGAAGCCCCTGTTAGGGCCACTCTGCCGAGCAGTCTGAAATGGGCTGCCTTTTCAGCAATTCTCCTGATGCCCCACCGCCGCCGATCGGATGCCAAGCCCAGTGTGGCTGAGCTTGGACACGTCGTGGCTTCCTGTTTGTGTGGACGTTCCACCTTGTAGAGAATCAGAAAATACATCAGCAATCGCTTCTGGACCAAGCAGTCTCTCTCCTTCCATGAGTTTTTTTTACACCTGACCTCGTACTTCCTAACCATTTTCACGTCACTGCACAGCCAGAAAATGTTAATATTTGTACAAGACTCCAGGGTAAAGGGAGAAGCAGTCAGGCCAAGAGGACCAAATCCTCGTCATCTGGAACCCATTCAGGCCATTCCAGTGTGGCCCACCTTCTCCAGTTAGTTTCTACAATGAACAAGGAGGAGGAGGAGGAGGAGAGAAGAAAAAGGAACCCCTGGTGTAGTGTTCACTGGTTTTCGCTGGAGAATTTTAAGAGCATTTTAAATTTTTTTCAAAGCATTTTTACAATAATGGTCTGATAGCTTGATTGAAATACCCTCAAGTATTTCATAATACCATATACCATAAACAAACAAGCTCCATGTGTCAGAACCAATGGGGAAGCTCGTTAGTAGTATCATATATATAATCCCTAATGGCCCGAGGCCTGGGAATCTGAAATGCAGAAGTACTCCAGGTGATTGTTTTTGTGCTGACAGATCTAGGAACCACAGCCTTAAAGGCCCTTGGAGGGTTTCACCTGGCTCTATACCTTTTATGCCCCGCACTGTTCATTTACCTTTTTTACCCCGTAAAGGTAGCCTTTCTGATGCAGTGGTCCAAACCTAGTCACAGAGCACCCTTCCATACATGCCTAGCCCTGCCTCTGGTGTATGAGGAGGACACCACAATAAGTAGGGAGTCTGCAGATCTGCTGGGCCAGAAGCTTGCAATTTTCTACAAGAACAGTATATCTCAGAGTTTGGTCTGGGAACTGCCTGCATCAGAATCACCTAGAAACTCATTTAAAAAGTCTGAATCAGACTCTCAAATTGTGGCCTAGTAATCTACATTTTAAACCAGTGCATTGGTAATGCTTATGCGCATTCAGATTGGGGAACTACTGCATATGTGTGATTTAATAATTCCATTGATCTGCAAAGGGTTAATTTCAAGGTAAGCACAGACATTGTTACCTGGGTCAAAGGCAGACCTTTTACTACATCATAACCGTCCCTACACACAGCTGACTCCTTCGAGTAAGTGACCTTGCTTCTAGTACCACCACTGGGGTAGTAACTAAAGAAGGGTGTTTAGGCCCCAAAATTCTATCAGTGAAGCAAATGGTATAATTAAAAACCTGATATGATGGCTTGAATAAGATTCAACACATCCTCCCTTATCTTAGTTTAATCTGGCAGTGGGGGGGTGTTTTTGCTTTGGTCTTTACGAGTTTCTCAGTCAGAGTGGAGCTTCCAGAATAACTAGTTTTTAACAGGATCCATGAACCCCTGAAACTGCAGGAAAAATTTTATGTGAATAAATATATTTTTCTAGGAGAGGGTCCAGAACTACTGCCAGATTCTCAAAGGAATCTTTGACCCTGAAAGGGGAAAGATTAAGGATTTGAACAGAGGAATTTTTAAGGATTAGAACAGTGAAGAATTGTAAACAAAGGCTCAGGTCTGGGTAAGGATTTCTGAACTTTTGCAAACCGAACCAACAAAATTGTGATCTCCAGCATTCCTCAAAACGTACCTGGTTTTTCTCCTCTCTTCTTCCTGCCTCATGCTTTCTTCCTTTAGGTTTGTCTCTTTTTCCTCCCCAGTCTTTTCCCCTCTTTTTCCTCTCTGTGTCCATCTGGTCATCCCTCCTTGCCATCCACTCCCCCTCCCGTCCGCTCAGTGACCTAAGTAAAAAGCAAAGCACGTTCTTCTATTTGTTCTACCTATGGAATAACTTTTTTTTTTTTGAATACCACTTTAGGTTGGTGGTTCTTATTTTTAAAATTAGGTGAGTTGAACATTTACCATTTCTCTGGTAGAGGGAGAACATAATACTCTAGGTACTGTGACTTCCCGGCTTTCGGGGTTCAGCCCTCAATAGGAGGTTTTCTGGGGGCAGTGGTCCTCACTCCTGTCTGGTTGGAGGAGGGCAGGGGCAGGCACCCTCAGGCCTTCCTCTTGTTCTGAGTTTGTCTCTGATGAAGAGAGTGACTGACCAGAATCCCAGGGCCCCGGCTCCAAGGCCCTGCCAGCCTCTCCATCGTATTATTTTCATTTGCTGGCTTTGGCTGTGGAAAGCAGAGAAAGGAACCGCTAGGCCAAGGAGGCCATGGGGACCTGGTCACAGCTACAGAAGGGAACCAGAGCTAACACTGCCCGGCTCTCTCCCTGTGTCTGCTCCAGCTCCGTGAGCAGCAGCGGGCTTGGCCTGCCAGGCTCCCCGGCCAGCCGGTGTTCTGGGGATAGATGCCTGAAGCATGAAATCACTGGCTTGGGAGGGCCCTCGCCTTGCTGGGCTGCCTGCCTCAGCCCTGAGCAGCTGGGGGTTCCAAGGAGGTGGAGGGCGACACACTGAGGGATGGACTAGCATATCCTGCCTGTGCCCCCAGCTCCGCCCCGCTGGGCCTCGTGCTCCCCTCACTGCAGGAAGGGGTCCTCTGGCTGTGGGAGGTGAGCGGGGTGCCCTCCGCACGGCTGTGGAAGGGCAAATGATGGCACTTTCTGGCTCAAGCGTTTTGGGGGCACCTATTGGGTTGAGACGCATTTTAGTGGGTCTGTGAGGGACACAAAGGCAGGGAGACATGCCCTCAAGTCACACATTTGGGTGAGGGATGAGGTGGCCATGTACAGACACAGAGAATCAGATAGACAATCTCAGGCCCGGCTGGGCTGGGCTGGGCTGGGCTGGACTGGGCTGGGCTGGGCTGGGCTGGGCTTCGTGGAGCTGGGCCGGGTTCCGTGACCTGAGGAGCCTGTGGATGCTGGCTGGAGGGGAGAGTGGAGCTTGCCACGGGTGCCTTTGGCAGGAGAGTGCTGCCTCCTGGGGGCCGGCAGGAGATGAAGCCCCGAGTCATAAACTCCAGGGCCCAGACGAGGTCAGTGCGGGAGGTTTCCGGGCTTGCGGCAGAAGGGGCCCCAAGCCTGCGCACCATCTAATTTATTTGTCCCTCCAGTCCCAGACTTAATGCTTACTGGGAGCCGGGCCACGCAAATTCATCGTCAGGGATGTGTCCTGAAGAAATAGAGAGCCCTCTGCCACAGGCTGCCCAGCCCAAGCGCACGGACACCCAGAGCCCAGGCCGGCTCCAGGCAGCGGGGCAGCCCCTAGAATACCTTCCTGGGGATTGCATTTGCCAGTGAATTTCTGGGCCCCATAGAGAGTTGACAAGTGGCTGTAACTGTTGGCCCAATTTGAAAGATTGCATCATACCACAGTTGTCAGAGCCATGGCTTTGGACTCAGACCCCTGTGTTCAAATTCCAGCTCAGCTGTAACTCATTGCATGGACTTGGTCAACTTTCTGACTGCTCTCCTCAGTTCTGAAAAGCAGGTAATCCTACTTTACTGGGTTGTCAGAGCATAAAATAGTATATGTAAGAGGCCCAGAGTCATAGCTGGTACGAAGTGGGTGCTTAATAAATAATTATTATGATTATCATTGTGTATCCTGGAAGAATAGGTCTCTGGAGTCCCCTGGGTTATACTCCAAGGCAATGCTTCTCAAACTTCAAGATCTGGGGATCTTGTAAGGATGAAGGTTTCAGTTCCACGGGTGGGGGGTGGGGGCTGGGGGAGGGGAGAGCTGAGGTTCTGCGGGTCTGACAAGCTCTCAGGTGGTGCTGATGCTGACGCTGCTGGCCCAAGACCAGGTAGGGCCCCAGCATCCAAGTTCCCTAGAGGAGCGGCCCGGCCTGCTTTCTCTTTGCACTTGCCCAGGGCAGCCCAGGGTAAAGGCACACTCATTCCAGGCCAGCTCTTATTAAGCAGGACTGGTGTTAAACACTGCTCCCAGGCCTGGGGTTCCAGTGACCAGGAAAGCGGGAACGTGTCAAAAACAAGACTGGGACAACCGTGCCCTTGACTTTGCTGAGGTTTTCCGTGGGATCTGGGCACGGTTGATATCGAGAAACCACAGTCTGTGCTTCTGGACAGCTCTGCCTTAAAGGCCCACACCCCAACCTGTGACCCCTGAATAAAATCCTGTAAGTTCTAGAAGTCAACAAAGGGAGTTGTGATTTCCGCCTGAACTCCTGAGAACATGGTGCTTTCTGCCCAGTTCCATCAGGGAGGAGTCGCGTGTGGTCAGATGGCTCGCTGGGGGTGCCCACTCACCTTGCAGCGGCCAAGAGCTGAAGCGTCCGTCATCTGAGGAGGCAGCTTGCTTTGGCGGGGGAATCGGAGGCTGAGACTAGGACTAGTCTGTACCTGTGGCTTTGTTCCTCCCTCTCTGATCGGCCTTGGCCAGGAAGCTCCCTTTATCCTCTATTCCACATCTGCTAGCCAGAGAGGAGCCCAGGCCAGAAACAAGGATGCTGGAGGTGGTCCCTGCAGGGGGTACTATGGAAAGAAACGGCTTGTGTTTGTTTCTTTTTTTAATGGCAAAATATGTATAACATTAAAAAAAAAAATCTTAAAGTGTGCAATTAAGTGGCATTAACTTCATTCACCATGTTGTACAACCATCATAACTGTCTGCTTCTAAAACATTTTCATCACCCCAAACAAAAACTGTGTCTATGGACCAATAACTCCCCATTCCTCCCCTTAGGCCCTGATAACCTCTGTTCTGTTTTCTGTCTCTGTGAATATGCCTATTTCAGATATTTCATATGAATGGATCTCACAGTATTTGTCCTTTTCTGTTTTTTTCACTTAGCATGTTTTCGAGATTCATCTGTGTCGTAGCAAGTGTCAATACTTCGTTCCTTTCAATGGCTGAATAGTACTCTATGTATGGCTAGACCACATGCTGTTTGTCCACTCATCTGTTGATAGACACTTGAGTTGTTTCCATTATTTATTAATAAAGTATTAAATTTTTTGCTTACCTCCTGGGTCTAGGCAATGGAGACACACCAAGAAATAAGACAGTACGGTTCCTATCCTGACCTGGCAGGTAGCAGGCAGTGACAACAGAGACCTGAGTGCCATTGCAGGGCACACATTGGAGGTGGCTCGGCCACACTGGGTTCTGGTCTTGCCTGACCAGCTGCTGACTGTGTGGCACGGGCTTCTCCTTTTTCGGGCCTCAGCCTTCCCATGTGTAAAATGGACTTGAGACAAAAGACCCCGGTGGCATGATCATTCTATAGTCCTGTGATACTGAATCTTCTGCCATGGGATTCTAAGAGAGCATCTGCTGCGTTTCTTTCTTGGGTAGGGCTTGGTTGGGGTTCGGGAGAACTGCCCTTGGCTGCAGAGCTGGGGCGTGTGGAGTCTGAATACTTCCAGCACGGTGCTGGACAGGAGGGGGGGCCCTGCTTGCATAACCACGTCGATGCTGACTGCCCCCTGCAGGGAGCCCCTTGTCCTCCCACCCCCTTCTCAGCTGCCTGCCTGGAGACGGTGTCCAGGCAACAGTGGGGCTGAGGCGTGACTCCCAGGTCGGAACTCTGGACCCCCATGGAGGCCGGAGCTGTGGGGCGGGCAGCCGACGTGGGGGGACCCCCAGTTGGGTTAGATTTGGGGGGTGTAGGGGTGTGTGTGGGGTTTAAGTAGGATGGGAGTTGGGATGCCAGAGTCAGGGACGGCCAGAAGGAGTAAATGGTGGCTGGGAGGAACCCACAGCCTGGGTGGAGACTTCCTGTCAAAACAGCCACTTATCCTGGCGGGAGAGTGCATTCCTTTCCCCCAGGAGATAAGAAAGCCAGATTTTTTTCCTTTCTCAGGGCTCCTTTGAGCTGAGAGCAGTGTTGGGCAGCCCACTGGGGGCTCCGAGGGCAGGGGGCTGGGGGCTCTGCAGTCCCTTCCGTCTGGCCCTGGCCTGACCAGCTGGGCTCCTGGCTCCCCTCCCAGACTCCCTGCAGCCTTGCGTGAGCACCGACCCCGGCGGCAGGAGCAGCCAAGGGTTGAATCCAGTCTCCTCTCTGTGCTTCAGCTTCCTTACCTAAAAAATGCACTACTTCATGGGGTGGTTGTGAGCAAATATATATAATGCACTTGGAACGGTGCCTGGCACAAACCCTTGCTCAGCATTTGTGGCAATCCAGGTTATTATCCTGAGATACCTCTTTGTTTCTTGGGTAGGTGAACTGCGAGTTCCTTAATGTTCTGGGGCATTTGGCAGTCCTTTGCTCGGTCAGCCTCCCCAGGTGAAAAATCTCAACTCATCTCAACTTGCTGACCCCAAGGCCATTATAAAAAAAGTTTTGTTAAGCATTTAAAATAGAGACCATGTCAGAGGATGGAACAATTTCTTGGATGTTAGAAATCCTCCCTTTCACAAGTGAGAAATCCTTTTCTCAGAAGGAACTCCAGGACTGCCTGTCCTAGATTGTAGGGGTTGGCAGGAGCTTCTCTTCTTACTGGAAACTTTCAGCCATCCCCTCCCAAGGGGGCTGCCCTGACATCCCCCCAACCCAGGCCCTTCATCCCCTGGGTTACCCAGCCCTGGGGGCTTTTCTGGCTGTTCCCACCATCCAGTTGTCCCGGAGGGTGGAGGCCTTCCCCGGGGGCCTCTGGACAGGCCCAACCCCACTTCAGACTTCCCTTCTGGCCACTGCTAGAATGCCCGGCCTTCCCTCTGTGTATTTTCTCTCTGGGTGGGGGCCTGGGAGCTGGAAACCCTGCTCACATCCTCTCTCCACCCTCTCTTTGGAGGACCAAACTCACTAGGGCTGAAGCCAGAGAGGGGGTTGTGGTCTGGAGAAGGCTCCCAGCTCACTGCCCAGAAGTCCTGCAGGGAAGGAAATCCGAGCTGAGGGCGGGGGCCTTGGGGGCCTCTTCTGAACCTATCATTATTGCCCCTTCCATCCCTTTCCATTGACAGTCCAAGTCAATACAGCCTGATCCAGTTCAATTTCAGAATATTTCTGTGGAGCACCTGTAGTGGACCAGGATGGTTACGACCCAGTTCAATGGGAGAATCCAGCAAATGGGGACTTGGTGTTTTGCGGACTCCAAATGGGACTCTAAGCTGGGGTTACTTTCCCACTTTCAGTTCTCATGCCTTTTGAGTAGCTGGCTTCTATCAGTTCCCTCCGTTGTTAAAATGGACCAATGAATTAGACCAGGAAGCTTTCAGTATCTGCACTAACGGAGGGCACGCCTGACTGTAATAATGTAAGACCTAGTGGCAGGACTTGTAATTCATAATTGCTTTGTTTCATTAACAGATGAAAAATGTGACAGTGACCTTGTCTCACAGTCTGGAGCACACATTGTATCCACAGCCACAGAGAAAGGGAAGGGGTAGCAGGGAGGTAGGGGGCAGCACTGACAAGCTTTGGAAGCTAGTTTGGGATTTTACATCTGCCACTGGAAATCAATGGTGTATTTGGACGATGTGCCCTGAGTCTTGAGAATGGGCTTCTGGCTGGCAGCTTTCAGAATTAGAAGGGTTCTGAAAAACGATTTAATACCTGCTACTGGGAGCGTGATCTACATCACCTGGGTGCCCATTTAGATTGCAGAATCTCGGGCCCATCCCAGATGGACAGTCAGAATTTGCAGCGAGTCCGTGGCAGCACCGGGGCGTGAACCCAGGTGTTGTGAGTCTTGGTCCTGTCACCGTTCTCCCCTTCCTCCCAGAGATCTTCAGGGCCTCGTGCTCCACCCCAAGGAAGAGGAGAATAACCTGGGCTTCTCCTGAATCGATGCTCTCTGAGCTCAGGTTTGGGCACATCCTTCTTATGACTGAGGCTGCCTCACCCATTGCAGCTCCCAGACCTAACAGCAAAGCCCAGGGGAGGAAAACTCCACGGACCAGCCCAGGCCGCCGGGGTTTGCCGGGCCTAACTGCCCATCTGTGTGCACCTCAGACCGTCTGGGGTTGGGCCGTGTCTGAGTAAGCATGGGGACGGCGTGGGCAGGAGCTCTGTGAGGGCCTTGGTGACAGGATGCGGCCCGGACACGCCTTTCTTTCCTTGTCACTGACCTCTCTATGTCAGGCCATTTCAGATTTGTTGTCCCTCCCCCAAACTGCGGGTCTCCGTCCCTGTGAGGCAGGGTCCTGGAGCAGCCAAGGCAGTGCCAGGTGCTGGGCATACCATCCCGGGTCCCAGGCGGGCTCCGCTGCGCAGGAGACCCTCCGGAGGGGCCTTGTGTCCAGGGCGAGGCTTGGCCCTCACAAAAGGCGCCCAATCCGCGTTTCCCTTGCTGCACACCCTACTGTACTTCCTGCTCCTCTGGGGACCCTCCTCCGGCTGGCTCCGCTGGACTGCTCTTGCCCTCCCCACCCCCAGGCGTTGTTTTGGTGTGTGTGTCCCTTCCCAGAACCTCGGCCTCTCCTTTCCTTTTCCTTGCAGGGCTGCTCTTCCTGTGATCTCCCGGGGTCTGGGCGGCGTGCCCCTCCCTGCCTTCCTCTCTCGCGGGCCCTTCCTCTGCTCTTTCTATTCCTGGTTGGACCAGCCTCTCCCATTGTCGTTCCCAGGAAAGGGCTGTCTCGCTGGGCGAGGGGTGGGGGGACCCGAGCCGAGAAGAAAGCCGGGCCAGAAGCCCCCGCCTCGCCGGACCCGCGGCTCATGGAGGGGTGGCAGGGCCCACGGTGCCAGCGTCATTTTTAGCAGTCTCACTTTCTAAGTTAGTCAGCGGCCACAATCCGACACCCACATGTGGGGGCTGATGACTTCCTGCTGCCTCTTCTAATTTCAGCAGACCGACCCCAGAGGCGGGGCAGCACGGGTGGGAAGCCACAGGTGCCACACGGAGCTTCCCAGAAGCCACCTTGCCAGAGGGCGCGGGGCCCGGCCCCGAGGGAGCTGTGCTCTGTAGCAACTTGTGACCCGGGCTGGCCCCTTTGGCCCAGGCATGGTAGGTGGGATCCCATGGTATCCCTTGGGCACAGACCCCCTGGACCCTGCAGAACCACAGGCACCCTGGTGGCATCCCAAGAAGCCATGTTACCCGAATGCTGAGGAGGAAGGCCACGCCTTCAAGTATCTTCCCTCTGCCTGTTCTTGCCTGGTTTTTGTTGTGATTCGTTTTCTCTTTCCTCACTCTGTTCTGTCTTTGTTCTTCCTAAAAGCTCATAGCTCACATGGGACCAAAGTATTTTTTTCTGTGGGTACAGAAACAGATGTTCAGGTCAAATCCAGATACAGTCATGTGCAGCAGCTGCAGGCACTGGGCATTCCAGGCCTCTCAGAGTCGGGAGACATCAGCTGAGAGCATCCCGGCCCCTCATGTTACCAGCAGAGTAGCTGAAAGGCCCACAGAGGCAGACACATGCTCTAGAAATCTCTGGGGAAACAACTCAGGATGAATTCCAGGGAGACGGCATGGTCGATGGAAAATTGACTTCAGACAGACCTGGGGTCGAGGGTGGGCTCTGCTTCTTCCCAGCTGTGCACACACCCCCTCAGTGTGGCATTCCATAGGGAGACACCCTGTCGACCCCCCACAGGTGGAGAAGGGGAGATGCCATGATCTCTGGCGGCGTTTTGCGGGGTTGAAGGAAACCTGGGCTGTATGCGTGTCTCTGTGAGGGAGGGTGGTGCTAGGGACCTGGAGACTGGCCTTCTGGGGGAGAGGCAAGGGCTGTGATACAGGCAGGTCTGCTGTGTGACCTTGGACAAGATTCTTCACCTTCGTGAGCTTGGTTTTCTCACCTTTGATCTTGCAGGGTGGTTGTGAGGATCGAGGATGATGTAAATTAATTGGCGCCCAGTGACCGGCAGGTAGGAGGTGCTCAGTAAACGGCCACTGGCGATTATGTTCAGAAGAAAATTGCCCGGGATGTCCCTGGGGGACCTGCACTGTCCCCATGCACACAGAGACTCCTCGTTGCTTGGCACCGACTGCAGCAGGAAACGTTGACCTCTGTTCACCCCGAGGCAGGGCGTGGTGTCGCTCAGGGCTTGGGACAGCGTAGGTGCCTGCAGGGCCTGCCAGAAGTCTCAGGTACAGAGGCAGCCCCTGGAGTAGAGGTCCCGAACCTCAGGGTCCATTCCCCCATAGAGGCTTCAGGGAACCCCCAAATGGTATGCAAAATGGGCATTCATCAGATTCTCAAACAGGGCCATGACTAGAAGAATTAGGGACCTTTGTTCAGCAAATCAGACAGCAAGACCCACTGTGAGAAGCCACGGCAGGTGGTGTCTGCTCTGCCCTGCAACGCTGGGCATGGCCAGCTGACCTCGCCCCATGCCTCAAGTACAAGCCAGCCAGAGACATCAGTGCCTGACCTGGACACCCGCTCTGCATAAGCTTGAGATCCAGCTGGACCACTGGTTAAGGGTCTGGGCGAGAGACTGGAGACCCGGGAGTCAGGGCGAAGGCCAGTGGGCCAAACCTCTGGCGGGGCTGGATCAGGACTGGGGAGCCTGACGCGAGGTGGGGTGTCGGGTGGGTGGAAGTCATAACGGCCCGGGAAGGTAGGGGCAGAGGGAATGAGGTAGGTCCACCATGTGAGCCTAGGGCTCCTTCTCATCCACTGGAATGTGGCACACGTGAAGGGTGGGCCCTAGGGTCCTCCGCTGCTGGAGTGGGCTTGGTCAGAAAGGTCAGAAAGTCCTTAAGGTCAGAAAGTAAAATGATCTCTCTAGGCCTTGAATTCCAGTTTGAAGAAAATCACTGCAGGCTCTTAACCTCAGAGCCTATTCAGAGACCTCAGGCTGTGGGCTGTAGGTGTGCCCTCTCTCTCTTTTGCTCAATTTCTTTTTCTTTCTTTATTTGCCCCTAATTTTACTTGCCCTTATGTTTTGCTCATAAGCCACTTAAATCATTTTGAAAAGCAGGGAGAGGATAAATGGAAAGAAAAAAAAAGAAATGAATTTGTTTATAGAAAAGCTATCTGGAGAAAGTAGGCTTTCAGTTGTGGGATGTTTTGTTTGTTTTTCTAAAAGATTTTAATTTTTGATAAGTTGATTATGCTCATTAAAGACAGGTGGAAAATTTATAAACATAAAAAAAAAAAAGAAAAAGAAGTCCATAATTGCATTATACGAACAACCACAATTAGTATTTTGGTATGCTTCCTTTTCCTACATATATACGTTAAAACTTTTTTTTGTATTCATCCTATAAATGGTATCCAGTTTTCTTACTTAACATATATCATATATAACATGGAGAGTTTTCTTTGGCACTAAAAAGTCTTTCTTTAAATGTTTTAAATTTATTTTATTTATTTATCTTGGTTGTGCTGGGTCTTAGTTGCAGCAGGCGGGCTCCTTAGTTGCGGCATGCGAACTCTTAGCTGCAGCATGCATGTGGGATCTAGTTCCCTGACCAGGGATCGAACCCACGTCTCCTGCCTTGGAGAGGCGGATTCTTAACCACTGTGCCACCAGGGAAGTCCCCAAAAAGTCTTTTTAAGCATTTGAAATACCTCAGGCTTTCAGAGTTAGACATTTAGACCCCCCACTGTGCCATTTACACTATTATAAATAATTCATTGACAAACATCTTTGTCCATAAAGTTCTTTTCAAAGTTACGGTTATTTCCTTGAGAACAGCTCAGAACTGGACTTGAGGGGAGAGGGCTGGGGCCAGCGGCAGTTGTCAGCGTGAGCGTGTGCTTGCGAACGTGTGAGGGCTGCCCTTGCGGTGGGCCTGCAGAGAATGGACCCCACCCCCGTCCCCGAGTGAGCCCAGTGACTCATTCCCTCACTCTGTGGATCTTGGTGGTGGTATGGAGGGAGAGAGAAAGCTTTCCAGTGACTCATCTATGGCGCCTGCAATCCCTCTGACCCTTCAGGCTGACCGGGGGCCAAGCCCTTCAGGCCTGGTGACCAAATACCCGCCCATGTCAGGGCGGCCTCGGGACGGCGGAGATCAGTGGAGCCTGATGGAGTGTTTGTGTCCCGCATGGCCGGCCTGCCTAGCACGCAGCCCTGCGCTCAAACGTGCTCAGGCCTGTGCGTCATCCAGCTTGGCCGAGCTCCCTTCCGAGGCAGCCTGGGCTGGTTTTCTCCTCAGAAAGTCTAGTCAGCAGGGTCAGCCAGCGGATAAACTAAAGTTAACTTAGCTATTATTGCTGTTTTGTTAATGAGGGGAGGACCGGCTGTGAAGATGCCAAACCATTCGGAAATGTTGCACAGTCCTTGGGATTTAAGGTTCAGGAGAAAGAGCGCAGTCGACAATGATCTTAAGTCCTGACTGGACTCCCCAGGGTCCCTTGTACTTCACTGAGCTTTCATTTTACTATTTTTTTTTTTTTTGAAAAATACTTTTCCTATGAAGATATGAATCTTGGAAGCTGTGAGTAGTGCTGGCGCTATCATTGGAGTCATCAGCGAGACGGCGCTCTTCTATGGAAGGAAGCTCAGGGTGAAGTTAAGCCCCGAGGGCGGTGGAGGACAGGCTGGCAGGAGATGGTCACCGCAGCCCTGGGGGTCAGCTACGGCGTGGCGTGACTGACGGCTGAGAACTCATCCTACGTAGCTGTGGGGTTGGAGGGAAAAGGAGCAGGACCCAGTTCTCTTGGACTGGAGTTCACAGGAACAAACCAACTCATTCTCCAAAGGCAGAGGCTGGATACCCTGGGTGTCCCTGAGCCCAAGGACACTTGACTTGTATCTTAAAATTCCACAGCCCACTAACATATCCACAGGTGCTGTTCAAGGTGACCTCCTTTGACAAAAAAGCAAAGTGTCTGTAGGACTGAAACCTCTTGAAAACTTTCATTTAAGGCAATGTAAAAAATGTTTAACATGCTTTGAAAAAATCATATCTGAGATGTTCCTGCTGTAAAGTAGTCTGTGAACCAGTCAGACTGAAAGCACAGCATCAGAAGATCCAAGAGCAAGATTCTTTCGGTGTGATCCATACTGGCACCCTGTGTGCTGTGTGGCAGGCACAGTGGTTGACCCTGGGGGACAGAAGTGTTTAAGACCGGATCTCTAGCCCCAAGGAGTCTGGTTGGGGAAAGACCTAATGTGGCTAGTCATGGAGGGCACTTAGGAGAAGGATTCTGATCAGGGAGTTCATGTAAAGCCCAGAGGAAGCAGAGTTTGAGTTGGGCTTGAAGAGTGAGTACCATATTGATGCTCAGAGATATGGGGGAAGGGTCTGGAAGCAGGGGACACAGGGCTGGGTATTAGTGGCGTTCTTGGGCAGAGTCATCTGTGTCACTGTTGGGGAGAGGAGAAGGCAAAGGACGAATAGGAAATGGTGGGCTGTTGCCAGGCTGTGGAGGGCTTTCACACTTATCTTAAGGAGCTTGGACTTTTATTCTGTACCTAATGGGGATCCGTGGGAAGGTTTTTGAGCAGGGAGGTAACTTAATTTTTTAAATCAGAAGCAAACACTTCAATACATACTCATTGAAAGATTTCAGCTGTACTATAAGCAGAACAATAAAAATGCTACCCTTCCTAGAGGTAGCTACTGTTCTTCTTCATGTCATTTTATTTACCTATATCCGTAGATACAGATACATAAAAATCAAGCCCTAGAAGTGGGAAGGAAGATGGTTCTGTCATCTTCTGTTTTCTCTCCCTGCTCCCCGCCCCCAATCACACCTACCTTTTGCTATTTAAAGTTACATAAGTGAGGACTGTAATCTAGGGAAGCCTGTGCTATATATCTTGTCACCTGGCTCATTTTGCTTTCCTTTGTTTTATTTCAGAACATGGTTTTATTGGATATTCACCAGAACTGCTGCGGAACAACACTCTGCCAGATTACAGCCCCGGCGAGTCCTTTTTCACTGTCTTCGGGGTGTTCTTCCCAGCAGCTACAGGTATTGGCGTTGGCATTCTTCTTCACTCTCACATTAGGGGTATAAGTAAATGCTTGGTTCCCAAAACTCAGTATCATAATTGACCTGCATGTGCTCTTAGGATATATATATCTGACTTTATCGATGACTTTAGCTTTAACTAAAAATCTGTTATTTTAACAGAGAGTTTACTTGTTCATAATTCCTGAAAGCCCCCAACACGATTTAATCCTCCTTACCCCTTATGCTCATATGTTGACACCTCTTGGCCAAGTTAATAGAGAGGATGTATTTCTCTTAGGGCTGAACAGGATGGATTCCTCAACAGGACAAGCTGCTCTTTCCACCTTGGAATGAGTGCAGGCTTGGTCTAGAAACTCCCCTTCCCCTAACCCAACCCATGTGCCTTCTCCCAGGGGGGCAGAGAAATGCTATTGTCCTCTTATCACACTGGGTGTGGGTGAAACCAGGATCCCCATGGGCAATGACTGAGTCTCCTTCCCCTCCTTTTCCTGCTTTCCTGCTCTACAGTGGCTGCAGGAGTCTTCCACAGTGGAGGTCCCTGTAGACGTCTTGTCTTCTGCTCAGGGCCCCAGCCTAGAAGGCAGTAAGCTAACATGTTTACCAAATGCTCCATAAGAAATAACCCTTTGTGAGGGACTGGGTTTGTTCCCAGGACACAGACTGAGCAAAACATTTCATTCTCGATCAAGGCAGTGTCGATGCTCTGGAGTGTGGCTGATTTTGTCTCCTTTTTCTCCTCCCTCTGCCTTCCTCCATAGAGAAAGGAGGAAAAGCTACTAGATTGCTGAAAATTTTAAAAACTGTCCGTATCGAATGTGGGCAAGGATTCAGAGAAACTGGAACTCGCATACACTGCTGATGGGAATGTAAAATGGCACAACCATTTTGGAAGATGGTTTGACAGTTTCTTAAAAACCAAACATATACCATTCCACTTCTAGTTATCTCCTACCGAGGAACAAAAACGTGTATCCATATAAAGACTTGTATATGCAAGTTCAAAGCAACTTAATTTGTAATAGTCCCAAACTGGAAACGACTCAAATATTCATCAGCAGGTGAATGGAGAGACAAGTTATGGTATCACCGTGCAATATAAAACTACTCAGCAATTAGAAAAAATGAACTATTGATAACCTGTGACCACATAGATGAATCTCAAAATAATTATGCTGTGTGAAGTCAGACAAAAACGAGTACCTTTTTAAAAAGGTTAAAAGTATATAAAAATCCATTTATATAAAATTCTAGAAAATGCAAACTATAGTAACAGAAAGCAGGTCAGTGAATGTCTGGGAATGGGGGTGAGAGGAGCAGGAGGGAGGGCAAGCAGATTTCGGGGGATGAAAAAATGTGTTTCTGACCGTGGTGATGATCTCACAGATGTGTTCATGTCAAACTTTTCAGATTGTTACACTTTAAACGTGCAGCTTATTGTACATTAGTTATACCTCAGTAAAACTGTTAAAATGAAAAAAAAAGATTAATGACTTTAATCACCTTTAACAACTTCCTGAACCCCGCTTCTCCCTCTAGCAGCGGCCCCTTTCTGCCCTCAGCACAGCCACCCACAAGTCTTTGCCCTCCCGACTCCGTTTTCCTGCCTCCTGCTCGTCCACTCTCTCCTTTTGCAATTCCAGGCCTGTCTCTCCAGTGAAATGATTCTTTCCAAAGTCATCAGTGGCTTCTACGTCACTCAGTTCAGTGGGCATTTGCAGTCTCTCAGTGTGTTTGACCTCTCGGCTGCGTCCCACTTTCTCCTTCTTTTCTCGTGCCTTCTTCTCCTCGTCTCTCTCCCGCCTCTCTGACCTGCTTTCTAGGGGCATCCTCTTCTGCCTGCCCATTAAATGTTGGTTTTCGTCAGCCCGTGCCTAGGCCCCCTCTCTTCTTTCTCTACTCTTTCCCTTGGGATCGCATCCGTGTCCATTTTTCACCCAAAGCTGACGACTCCCAGATTTACACCCCCAGCCCAGACTTCTCTAAGCTTCACGTCATATATTCAAGTGCCTACGTGACATCTTCTGTTGGTATCTCAAACCCAGCATGTTCAGAACCCAACCCATCCCACCTACCCCCCAAGTGGTTCTTCTCTACTCCTGAGCTCAGGAATGGCACCTGCATCCCCCCAGTTGCTCAAGCTGGTAATGGGGGTTACTCCTGACTCCTTCTTCTTCCTTACCAGTACCCTCCAAGTTCTGTCAGTTTTACCTCCTAAACTTACCTGCCTTTACCTCCTGCTTCTCTCCATCTCTACCACCTGACCACACTGGTCCAAGCTTCATCCCTTACCTGGTTGATTGCAGTGGCTCTGACCTGTCCCCTCTTGAGGCTTGGTCACAGGTATGAGGCTGGAGCTAGGCCTTGGTAGTGGCAGGTAGAATCCTGTTCTACAAATCCAGGTGTGCCAGAAATAGTGCATTTCTTTCACCTTAATGAAATGGAAAGAGAGTCAGTTTCTGACTCTTAAGCCTTCATTCTGCCAGGATGACAAAACTGATGTCAGTCATTCATCATGCCTCCGCCTTGCCCTGTCATTCTGTTTCAGGATCTCAGGGTCTTACCAAGTACCAAGGCATGTTAGGGGGCTCTGGCTATTCATCATCTGTGCAAAGAGCCAGGCCCTCCTATTGTCCTGCCTGCAGATCCCTTCGGGTTTATGCTCTCTGCTGCTTCTGAGCCACTTTTGGGAATTGGAAATCTGCTGAGCCTGGGAACCCTATGCTTAGAGTCTGTGTACTTCTCAGACCCTCCTTTCTGTGGTCTTGCTGGATCCCCACCAGTGCTGCCAGGGAGTAGGCCCCAGGTCCCCGTTGTTCCAGATCTCGTGGGCCTTTCTCTTCCTGCCCCAGCTCGAGAGGCAGTCTTCTGTTCTAATACGGACGGGGGACAGTGCTGTCCGGGGCCGGCTTCGTGGGCATGGATTTATGCATTCACACTGGGCCCCAGGCTTGGAAGGGCCACACACTTGGTTTAATGCTTTGCTGTTGCTAAAATTCTTAATAGTTTTTGAACAACGTACCCTACATTTTTATTTGTGCTGGGCCCTGCAAACTATGTAGCAAATTGGTTTTGTCCCCGCAGGCTCTCCCCAGTCTTTCTGCAGCTTCTTTTCTGCTTCCTCAATCCTCGGAAATCTCCTAAGGGCTCAGGCCTTTGAGAAACAGAACCCAAAACAGTGTGCAGGCAAATTCTACTTCTCCCCTGCTGCATATTTCCTCCAAGGCAATAAAATAAAGGTCAGGTTCCTTTTGAATGGACAAAAAAGGAAAGGGGAAAATCAAAAAGAGGAAAAATTTTAAAAGTTAACATCTGAAAATATCTTCTGGCCCCTCCCACTCCCCACCCCCCTACCCCGATCTTCGTCCCCCTCCCGCTTCCCACCTGAGTGTTTGTTTCCTTAGGCCTGGCAGTGAGTCCTGATGCCAAGTCAAAAGCCCATGCTTGCAGGCGCCAGGTTAGCAGTTCCACCTGAGGCAGGGCTGTGGGCCTTCGAGGCAGGCAGGACCACCAGGAGGCTGCCTCAGGCATGTGACCCTGCCGGCCCCGCTCCGTGCTGCTCCCTTGGCTTCCCTCCTTTGCCTCTCCGGGCCCTGCATCTTGTCAGAGAGGGGATGCCTGGTGTGAGAGAGGGGCAGGGGTGGCTAGCCTCCCCTCTGGTACTTCTCCCTCCGTTAAGGAATTAGCAGTGGCTCGAGGTTGGAAGATGCCACCCAGGAGCCCAGAATTTGAGCTGGACTAACATTTGAGATCAGCTAGTCCAGTGACTCGCAACTTTTCGTCTTTGAATCCATATTCATTTTTGATAATCACTAAAACCCTCACTACCCTGGAAATTCTGATGTGCCTCGCTGGATCAGAGAGGGGTATCTTGGTCCTTTGTTCGAGAAAGATTGCTACCTAAGAATATTAGCCAAGCTTCTTTATTTTCTGTGGTTTAAATTACGAAAATATTGTTTTGTAATATTCCAAATATAAAATTATAATATTGAATGAACAAACTGTCTACACAGGTCTCTTTTACCCCAGCCCTCTTAGGGCATGTGCTTTACTGTCCCTCCCATCCCCCCTGGCCCAACCAGGTTGAGAATCACTGAGCTGATCCTTTGTTTGACCAACTGGGAAAGGAGGAGCACAGAGGAGTTTATGAAGGATTGAGGAAGGTCACCCAGCTTTAGTGACCAGAGTTGGGTCACCATCCCTCTGTGGAGGGTTGCCTTTCCTGGCTCTCTCTCTTTTGCAGGGGCCCCAGTGTAAACACAGTAGACAGGACAGGCAATTTGTATCACTTGGCTTTCCCCTGGCAGATGTTCCATTAAGCTATGAAAAGCATGGATGATTGGCAGTTTCCATGGTGATGGATTTGCCAAGGCTTAGCTCTGAGTGAGTCATGACTGGGGCTCCCTCCAACGCCATCCTTTTCTGGAACAAGAGAACCTCCAGGCTGTGGAGAGGGGAGAGGAGTTTGGAAGAACAAACACTTTCCAGTCCCCCCACCCTGCATCCTCATCTCTGGCCAGCAGCATGTTATTTAGGTTACTTTAGAGATTTTATCCCAAGGGCAGGAGACATCCTGGGAAGAGCAGCTGAAGCCTAGGTTTCGGTGGCTCCTCTGGATTTATGAAACAAGGTCTCCTGTCCCATCCTCCTCACTGCACGCCACCACACCCTGTGGTGATGGCTGCAGGGTGGGGCCAGGGCCTTGGAGTAGACTCTGCATGTGCTTTGTTTCTGATAGCACTCTCCTTCTCCGAGCTACACCACCAAACTTTCTCTGAAAAACAAACATCTCTCCCTGCAGGGTTTTCACAAACACACATAGGCAGCCACTCTGGGGATCCAGGACCACAGTACATGGAGGAACTAGGAAATGGAAATTCACTGGGAATAATACCATTGTGTGAAGTCATGTAACCCCTGTTCCCAAATCTCAGGCTCTTACTGGAAGGGATAAGGGCCTCTTGTGGTTGACCACACCCAGCATAAAAATGTAGCAGGGAAACCAGCAGCCTTTGCCAGAACGTCCAGGTTACCTCCGTGGTCAAGAGCCCTGCTGTTTCTGTGACGTCCTTTGACCTCCCTGGACCTGATTCTACCCACCCCCCCCCTCCGCCCCCACCCCCCCCACACACACCCCGAGAGGCTCTGGAGTCTGCTGTGCTGGCGCCCTGGGTTGGCCGGCTCTCTCCGGGACCCTTAGCTCAGCCCACATCCCCCCTCCCGGGGTATCCCCAGGTCTCCTCCTAAGTTATGTGTCTGTGGGTGAGAGAACAGGGACCTGCTCGGCCACAACCGGGTCCTGTTTTAAGGAAGAGAGCCCCAAGTAAGGACACCCTGAAGATGGGGCTCACCCTGCTGCACTCTGATGGACTTGTGAGCAGGAACAGGAGAAAAAGAAGCTTTATAATTATTATACGTGTTTATTTTTGTAGTTTCATTTATAGAATTAATGTATAATTTTATCAAAATTATTACAATATCTATAATCATTATTATCATTGCACTGGCCTACACTATCAGGCACTGTGCTGAGCACTTTACAGTCTTTTATTTAAACCTCACCATGGCTCCACTGCTTCTATCAGATGCAGAGTTACCACGAAGCTAATGAAGCCCGGGCTTCAGGGTCCCTCGCTTGTGTGACCTCCTTCTAAAGCCCCACTCCTAATTTCATATTCATAATTTTGTATTTTTTTTTAAAGTTTTAGGCCCCATAGACCCTGTATCCTTCCATAGGTTCTATAATTAATCCATTTTACAGATGAGGAAACAAAGACACCGAGAGGTGATTTCCCAAGGTCACCTGACAGAAGTGATGAACCCCGTCGCTTCCCACGTGCTTTGGAGAGGCTGCTGGAAGCGAGGACACATGTTTGTCTGGAGCTGCCCCTGACCCAGAAGCCAGCCAATCTTGCTGGAGTCCCAGTGTTTGAAGGTCCCGTTATTCCACACTGTCTGACTCAGCAGCATCTCTAAGGCATCGAGAGGGTGGGGTACTGACAAGTGCCGCCTCCAAGAATAGAGCAAAGAGGGCATGAAAGATTCCCCCCATAACAGCTAAATAAACAAGCCAGTCAGGTACGGAGAAGGAGTGGGGTTTTGGAAATCAGGTGGAAGGTAAGGAGAGGCAGCCAGAGTCCTTCGGAACCCAAGGGAGTTGTGAGTGAGGGACAGAGCCCATCTGCCCCCAGTGGACATTTATTTAGCACCTTCCAGGTGACAGGCACCGTGCTAGGCACCTTATAAATGTTCTTTCCAACTTTACGACAGTCCTGCGAGGTAAATAATCTTATCCCCATTTGCAGGTGAGGAGACCAAGGCTCAGAGCCACGCTGCCTCCAAATAACAGCAAAAGGTGGCAGATAAGGTTAAGTCACTTTAGTGCATGGATATTCTACCTTAATGAAAAAGAAAAATAAATTTATGAACTTAAAAAAGAAAAAAAATGGGCAGCCGAGAAACAAGCTCTAAATGGAAAGAGAAAATTGAAGTTTTCTAAGGTCACAGATTTGGATCAAGAAGCTCCCAGGAGGAAGCTTGGAAGTTCCTTAAGAAAGAGTAAGTGGTCCTTTAATGACCAACTAACAGAAACCAGAAAAGCCTAGAAAAAACGATTAGACTTTTTTTTTCCTTACGAATTCTCATTTTCAGGATCAAAAAAGAAAATAGGGTGGGAGTGGGATTGTGATAATAGGCAACAGGTGAAGACTTTGATCTCTGTGCGCCAGAGATGTGGTTGATGAAGGGGGTGGCGAGGAAAAGATGACCACTATTTCGCAGATGCTGGTAAGTGGTTAATTGACATTTATACTGGTTATTTTAATCAAGAGCTGATTTTAGAGATGTCTAAGGGGTCAGTTCCTCTCCTGGCCATCCATGTCTGTTGTCACAGACATCTGAGCCTGGGCACCAAGCCCCAGTTCACCTGGTGCCACCTACCCAAACCATAAGCACCATGGCAATGCTCAGGAAGGTCTGGATGGTGCTGGAGGTTTAGCCTTCTCAACCCGAGCTGGTAAAGTGATGGCCAGTACCATCACCCTCACATGTTAAAGCTGAGACAGTGAGGATGTGCCAAAAGGCCTTAGGACTAGGGTGGAAGAGCAAGTCAGAAGGCTTTACCCATATGAAGGAAGCTGTTTCCTAAGTCATATGGTAACAAGGTGCAGCCCATATCATCATCCTGATACAGGGCGAGGACGTGGTTTGGGGTAAAGCAATTAACTGCTTCCTGGAACTGGCAGTTCAAGACAAACGAGGAGGGGAAATGCCCTGGACCAGGACAGACTAGTGATTCAGAACTGGTGACAGAAGTTCCTGTGAGTAAACTGATGCTGATTATAACTAAGTTCAACACTCTTGTGGGGGGGGGGGTTACCCCAAATTAATCATGCAGTTACTCTGTTTTAAAAAGAAAAATCCAAAAAAAGCATGGGTGTTAGAAAGAAATGGAGAGACTGTATGATGTGGAGGAAATAACACTGACTTGAGATCAGGAAACCTGAAGATGAGTTCTGCTGGTTCTGCAAGCAACTAGCTTGAAAACATGTGCAAAATCGCCTCCCCCTCTTTGGGACTCGGTTTCCTCATCTGTAAAATAGAAGGCTGGAGTTAGTGATCTCTAGGACACCTTCCAGCTTTAAGAATCATTGATTCTAAATAGCCACTTTAAAGAATTTTAGGAAGCCTGCCAAGAAGAGTGTAAAGATCAAATAGGAATTCCAAAATGGACACTTGGTGTTTTCCAAACTGTGCTCCATGGAACACTAACAGTGAATAAAGTGTTTCATTTTTTTAAAAAGTGTTCAATGTCAAATAAGTTTTGGGAAATACTGTGTGCTACGTTTCTCTTCTTAGAGATGGACAATGAAAACCAGCATGTTATATGGTTAAGTCCAGCAGCAAGAGTCTCTCTAATCTTGTTTAATCAATGTTTTCCCAACTCCCCCCACCCCCGCATGGAACCTTTTTTTGTTTTAGTGCCATATTTATAAATATCTCTGGGAAATTGTATCTGTTCTACTACATGCCCCCAACCCCAAATCTAGCTCTAACATTAATAATAGTATTTTTAAATTGCACCAGAAGCAGAAAGAAAGCAAACTAGGGAATCTCTATAATAGTTGACAAGCATGGGTGAAAAAATATGAAATCAAAATAATTTTTCTAAATCTAACTGGCAAACAAGACATTTATCGTCCACTAGAACTAGAGATCATCTGCTCAAGAATCGTGTAGTCGTGCAAGGGCAAAATTCTGGGAGCCACAGTGTGCAAAACAATCTAACAGGTGTGCCCGGAACACCCACGGGAGTCACCCTGAGGCTTCCTGTCTGGAGTGCAAGGTGCCGCCATTTCCTTGTCTCTGGGTTTTTTTGTGTATAGTACTGACTACTTATTTTCTGGCTTCTCTGTTTTGTCTCAGAAGCCGACTTCCTGGTTGTCTGGGTCGGACCCATTTCTGAGGGTGGCCTGTGTCAGTGTCAGCTGTCTCTGCTCCCACTGACCAGGATCCCCATGTACCCCACAGCAGGCCAGCTAGTGGGACCTCTAATCAAGGGCGGGGTCATTGACTGTGTAACGGATTGTGGTGGGGAGAAGAAAAGGGCGTTTGTTTGTTATGCATACAGAACCTGTTTGGAAGCGGGAAGCCATTAGGATTAATCAATCACTTTCCTAGACAGAAGCATCTATAGGAATGGAGTTCTTGTGGGTCCTCATTTCTCAACTTTTGTAAATGATGTGAAGGAAGGAGTACAGAATGACACGACAAACTATAGGAGGTACTAAAATGGCAAAGAGTAAATAGCAGTATGTAATCTCACAAAGCTGAATGAATAAAATTGCATAAAATTGCCAGGGGCTTGGGGGCAGAATGAGGTCACTGCAGATGGTGGAAGCACTGTGGCCAGGCAGGTGAAACACCAGTAAACCTAGGGACAGGTGAGAACCTTGGAAAAATGGTCAGAATTTGGGAGGTCCAGAAAGGGGTGGTGTTAATGATTGAAGTTATTGGGGCCTGGGAATCAGGTAAACATGGAGATCCGGCCGGGGTTGGCCTTGGTACCAGATTGTTCTGGCAGCAAGCAGTGGGGCCCTAGCCCTCAAGCAGAGCCTTGGTGACAGGACGTGGTCCCAGGAGCGCTGGTCAGAGTAAGGCAGGTCCTGGGCATTCCTCTTCTGATCCAAATAAGACCTGCACGTGATTAAAAAAAAAATAGTGCAGAGGTGCTTGTAACATAAAGCAGTAGTCTCTCATCCCCCTACTGCCACAACCCAAAGAGCCCCTCCATGGGGGCAACCATTTTTCATACTTTGGGAGCTAACTATCTTACCAAGCAATATGCCTATACCTGTAACCTGATTAATCAAAGTCAGACGTAATTTATTGACTCCATGCTAAGAAATAGAGAAGGTTTAGCTTATTTACATGTTCCTCCATCCACTTCCCAATTTTTGATAGTTATATATATATATATATTTTTTTTTAAATTAATTAATTAATTTTTTTTTGGCTGTGTTGGGTCTTCGTTTCTGTGTGAGGGCTTTCTCTAGTTGCGGCGAGCGGGGGCCACTCTTCATCGCGGTGCGCGGGCCTCTCACTGCCGCGGCCTCTCTTGTTGCGGAGCACAGGCTCCAGACGCGCAGGCTCAGTAGTTGTGGCTCACGGGCTTTGTTGCTCTGCGGCATGTGGGATATTCCCAGACCAGGGCTCGAACCCATGTCCCCTGCATTGGCAGGCAGACTCTCAACCACTGCGCCACCAGGGAAGCCCACTAGTTATATTTTAATATTTAGTTCTTTTTTGATTGCCTTTACAACTTTAAATAATACCCTTGAATCTCTGTTATCAATTCTAGGCTACATCCCTTCACTCCTGATTGTTGGTATGGGAAATTAATATTCTGTGTTGTGTTTTAAGATTAATGTATTAGGGTCATATTTATTTTATGTGTAAAATATTTTTACAAGGAATGCTTTAGTTATCTTAAGGGAATCCCTAATTTTAAGGGAATCTGAATAATCCTTTTATATTTGTGTTTTAGAGCAATATCAGGGAAGCTATAAGTTGATTATTAGCAGGTGAATGGGCAAAATCTCATGAAAGCTGTAGTTTACAGCTTGAAGTGAACAGTTTCACTCAAACACACACTCTACTAAAAATTTTTTTTTGTCTTAAGATTGCAAGTCAAAAGGCTTTGGAACTTCAAAGACAAACTTCAGTATTCTTGGAAATTTCTTGCTAGTTTTAGCAAACACTTAGAAACTCCCCTTTATGATGACAAGATACAGAATAAGTTATAGCATTAACTTAAAATTTATTGCAACTGATATATAAATATTTGCTAGCCGTTTCCTTATTGACCTAACAAATTTAATGGCTAACTCACCTTTCAGGTTTTCTTATTAAACTAATCGAAGCTTCTAACATTCAAGCCAGTCCTGAGTGAAGGTCATGGGACTTTTGTTTCCCACACTACTACAACAAAAATATAAGTGCCTTTTCTCTTCCCTCTTTTCATTTCCAAATAGCCATTAGCTATAGCTTTACTTTTACTTCGTCAAGGTAGATAATATTTGTATTCTACTTTGTAGCTATAGTTAAGTCCTCTGTGCTATGTCTATAGGTCAATCTTAGAAGGTAAAAAGCAATAAACATATATACTACTATGACTATGTAGCTGTTCACTGAAGACCAAAGTGGTGGGGTAGAATTCCATTTCCTTTACTGCTATTCTGATGTGGTCCTTGTGTCATTTAGGGGAGAATGTTCCGAATATCACGGCCAAATGGGTTAATTAAAAAAAATTTTTATTAGTTGTTTAAAATCATGTCATATTTTAGTTTGCTTCATGTTTAAGTGTTGACTTCCTTGTTCACTTTTCCTAGAGTTTCAATAAACTTTTTTTTCTTGTTGCCAAAATATGCAGTCAGCATATTCTTAAAATAATTCATACTGTCCATTGTGTTGAATCCAGTTCCTATCCAGAGGCATCCCTACTGGGGCCTCCATTCTTCTGCTTCAATCCCTACTGGTTTCTCTGCTGTACAACTGTTATTCTGGGACTTTATAAGTTCCTGAGTTATTATCACTGCTTTCTGAATCATGTGTTTTTCTCCTTCACAGTTTATATCCTCATTTTGCTGGAGTAGTTGCTTTAGTATCTTCCTCAGAAACCATATGTGGGGACTTCCCTGGTGGTGCAGTGGTTAAGAATCCACCTGCCAATGCAGGGGACACGGATTCGATCCCTGGCCCGGGAAGATCCCACGTGCCACGGAGCAACTAAGCCCGCACGCCACAACTACTGAGCCTGTGCTGTAGAGCCTGTGCTCCACAACAAGAGAAGCCACCGCAATGAGAAGCTCACGCACCACAGCAAAGAGTAGGCCACGCTTGCTGCAACTAGGAAAAGCCCGTGCGCAGCAACAAAGACCCAGCGCAGCCAAAAATTAATTAATTAATTAAAAAAAAGAAAGAAACCATATGTGGGAGGTAAATTTTCTGAGCCCTTGTTAGCTTTACTTTCACTTAACTGGTAATCTGGCTGAAACTCTAGTTTCAAAATAGCTTTTCCTCAGAATTTAAAAATCAGTACTCCATTGTTTTGTAGCATTCATGGTTGCTGATGAGAAGTCTGATGCCAGTCTAATTTTTGTTCCTTTGTAATTGTTCAGTTTTTATCTTTGGAAACATTTAGGATTTCTCCTGAAATTGCACAGTGATGCATTTAGGTGTGGACTTTTTTGTTGCTGTTTACTTTATGGGATATTTCAACATAGAGACTTTTGTCTGCCTCAGTTTGAAGACATTTATTTCTATTGTTTACCTGGTTATTTTCTTTTATTTTCTCTGTTCTCTCTTTCTGGACCTCCTGTTAGTTGGATGTTGTTAACGCCAAGATTTCTCCTCTATTTCTCCTATTCTTTGCTCAAAATTTCTACCCCTTTATTTTTCTGTTCTAAATTCTGGGGTATTTACTTAACTTTATCTTCTAGATCTTCCACTGCATTTTTTGTTTTAGTGATCATGTTTTTAGTTTCCAAAACTTCTTTCTTGTTCTTAGATTATTTTTTGTTTTTCATAGCATCTCACTTTATAGGTAGAATATTCTTCTTGGATGTGTCTGGGGCCACTAATTAGTGTTTTCTTCAAAATTCTCTTCTGGGTCCTGATTTATATGTTTCTTCCAGCCCAGGTTGTTCTGTTTTTATCATGCATGTATTTGTTGCTGGTTTTTGTTACACACTTGGCGATCTTTGGTTGCTGGTGTGGATCCCCTGCTATAGTGTATGTGGGTCTGTCTCCCTGATGGGGTTCTTCCTTCATGGAAGAGCTGACTGCAGCACATTTGTGGGTGTGGCTGGCTCTTGAGGAGGGCTTCATTTGGCGTGTGAACATCCACACTAGCAGCCCTAGTTTTCCTTGGGCAGTTTATTTAGATCTTCTAGAGAAACATTCCAAGGCTTTCTTTTCCTTCCCTTTTACTCTGTATCATTTTCTCTATTTTCTATGTTCGAGACATTTGTAGAAACTTTTCATCTACTTAAGGCTCCCCCTCCTAATCCTCTTTGCTTATAGGCATGTATCCATTTTTCCCCTTAACTACCCTTTTAATAGGATCTTGGGAGGGAGGGGAACGGAGAAGAAAGAAAATGTGCCTAGCATGCTATTTTAAACAAAAAGACCTTTAAGAATTACTTTTCCCTTATTTCAAAATGATCACTATAGAAAATCTAGAAAGTAGAGATAGACAGTAAAATAGAAAATGATCTGTTTTTCCATCACCCAGCAATAACATTGTTAAGATTTTGAAACATGTTCTATTTCCTTTTTCATTTTTCTACACATCTATTTATCTGTTTTTTTCTGTTATAACAATAGCATCATACCATATGTCCTGCTTTAGAATATGCCTCTGAAATTGAGACAATAGCTTTGAAATCTCTTTTCATGTCACAACACACCCCTGACAATAATGGTGACCTGGTATTTACTGAAGGATGTGTCATCACTTACTGAGCCAAGCCTCTATTTTTAGACATTAGGTTGTTTATAATTTTCACTATTATGAACAAGCATTTATGAACATTTTTGGATAAATCTTTACTCATATCCTTGACTGTTTACTTAGGATACAACCCTAGTAGTGGAATTGCTGGGTCAAAGGTTATGCAGGTCCCCGCCTTGGTCCAACATTCACAGTACTCTTTGAGATAGCTCTGCTTTAACTTTCTGGGCCCAAACTTTCACTCCACTCCACTGCACTTGAGTTCCCTCAAGCATTATAGCAAGGGCGTTAAGAGTACAGTTTTTGGAATCACACAGACCAGGGTTGAACCTTAGCTTTGCCACTTACTAAATGTGTGTAGGCTATTTTAATTAACCTCTTTGAGCACTGGTTTCCTTTTCTATAAAATTGGGGAAATAATTCTACTTTTCTGATGTGGTTGTTGTGAGGATTAAACAAGATAAAAAATGCATGAAGAGTGCTTAACACAGGCTCTGTCAGGTTCAAAGGGTTCATAAATCTGTAATGACAGGGTTAGACCCATTCCTCTCCCTAAGCCCTTGCGAATCTTCCTTCAAGGCCACATTCAAGATGCACCCACTCCTGTGGGCTTGTAGAGCACATGTGGGCTGGACCCACATGTGATGCTCAGAACACATTGTCTTGTTGGTTTCCTGTGTGTGTGTGTTTGGACTGAAGCGATGTCCTCACCGTCCCGCACTGTGCTGTCCCTCCTTATTGTGACTGACTAACTGCTTTTCATGAGTGTTCATGGGGAATAGAGTCCATGATGAAAAGGAGCTTGCCACTCAGTGTTGGTAGCGTCAGGATGGTTCTTTGGTGTTTGTTTAGAGCCCTTTGGCAGCTCAGGAGCTTTGAACATGGTAGCTGGCTCTGAATATTGGTTGAGACCTGCCCCTGGGACCCCTGAACCCCAGTGTAGTCTGTGGGCAGCAGAGGAAGGGAACTCTGCTGAGCAGGCAGTGGTGGGCACTTTGCTAAGGCTGAGCCTCTCCTGGATGTTGTCCATCTGGAAAGCAGAGCTCAGAGCTCAGCATGTGGCCTTGGGACCTTTGTGTGGTCTGCCAGACGCCTCCCTGGCCCTCATTACTTTGCACTGAGCCATAAGATGCTTTTGTAGCCAATAGGGCTTTCCTTCCGAACTCACCCAACCCACAAAGGTCCCTTTCATGCCTCGAGGATGCCTCCCCAGTTGCCAGGGGAGATTGAGAAGTACAGTTTGCAGAGCTGCATATGGGAGGGCTTGCCCTGGGATCCCTTCCAGGAGAGGGCCCCGAGGAGGGGCAGATGATTCGTGGAGTATGCAGCTCACCCTTCTCTCCCATCTGGGTGTCTTTCAGGAGTCATGGCCGGCTTCAACATGGGGGGCGACCTCAGGGAGCCTGCTGCCAGCATCCCCCTGGGCTCCCTAGCAGCTGTTGGCATCTCGTAAGTTCCCCTCGTGGCAATAAGCTGGAGAGAGGGAGAGAGAACCCCAGGCAAAAGAGGGGATTGCTCCTTTTGTTCTAAGAGTGCCCCAACTGTGACCTATCTGTTCTATATTCCAATCCTCCTTTTAACACTCAGCCAGCTGGAAAATTCACGTCTGGTGGGTTCAGACGATTGCCCTTTCCTACCCGCTGCCTGGGAATGCAGCAAGGAGGAGGGTTGTTAACCAAGATGAAATCCTTTCTTTCCTTTTTCCTCAGACTCCTGTCCCTCCCCCTCCCCCACCCCCATTTTGAACTTGGGCATTTTGTAACCGTTGAGTTTCCAGGGTCATTGCAGGGAATATAAAGAGGAAGAATTTTGCGATCAGACAGACTACGATTTGCATCCCAGCCCTGCCGCTGATTGGCTGTGTGACTTCAGGCAATTTACTTAGCTTTCTGAGCCTCCTTTTTCTTCTCTGTAAAATGGAGGTAATGAGAAGATGTGTGCCCCATAGATTGTGGAGGAGGTGCTGTGTGACAGCACGTAGTAGGGACTCAGAGGCTGACTCTCCTCTTCCCCCGGCTCGCCTCCCTGGCGCTGCCCCAAGGCTGTCAGGCGTCCCTGTTTTAGTTTGCACTCTGCCACCCACGCAAGCAGGCTGGGTGCCTTGGGTCTGTTTCTGACCTTCTAGAATCTTCTGTTTTCTCTCTGTACATGGGAAGAAGCTCCTCTGCCTTCACTGGGCAGGCGTGAAAGGTAATGAGATCCCAGACATGACAAGGGCCCAAGAGGGTTAAAGTGCCTGTATTATTTTAACTGTGATGTTTTAAACAATATTACTGTGTCTGTTTCACCGATGCTGAGTTTGCTTTTAGCTTGTCATGATGGCACTGTTGCTTCTAGCCAGGTATACAGCACCTGTCTCTATTTTGCGCTAAATAAGGTGATCTCGTCGGGAAGAAAATGAGGCTGACAGAGAGAAGGTTGGGTGTCAGGCAGGAAGGGAAAGAAAGAGCCCTGTCTCGTTTTTGGTCACAGCTGGGAGGTCCCGGGAGGAGCCTTTAGCCCATCCTCCCGCTGTCCAGATGGGGATGAGGCCACAGGGATCATGTGACTTGATCGAGGTCACAGGGCTTCTGAGGGCAGAGCCAGGTCCCAGCTGGCCTTTCACGTTCGACTTGGCTCTCTGTCACCTGGGGGCCAAGGAACAGCAGGACTCCGAGGCCTGAAAGATGATCAGCTTGTTCTGCTGCAGGATAATGGGGTGCAGGGCTGCCAGTCAACCCCGGCCTGCATCCTGGCCACCTAGAGGCCTGGTGGGCCGCTGCTCACCCCCAACCATCTCTGTGATGTAAGAAAGAGGCAAAACAATGATACGTTTATATGTGTGTGTGTGTGTGTGTGTGTGTGTGTATAGAATATGCTAGAGGAGAAAAAGTACTGGAAGTGCCCCCCAGACAAGCTGGGGAGGCTTCATGATGGGCCTTTCTCTGTCCTCTGGGACAGGTCTCCTCGGGAACCCGTAGGCTGAGTGGGGTGGGGTGGGTTGGGATGGGGTTGGGCAAGGGCAGGTGGAAGCTCTGGTCCGCTCTTGGGTTTCTTGCAGGTGGTTTCTGTACATCGTCTTTGTCCTCCTGCTGGGCGCCATCTGCACCCGAGGGGCCCTGCGCTATGACTTCCTGATAGCAGAAAAGGTGGGTGAGTCCTGCACTGCCCGACAGGCTCAGGCTGCGGGTCATTGATCGGCTCTGAGCAGCAGTGGCTGCCTCCCCCTTGCAGCCCTGCCTGGGGATCCACGTAGTCTCGGGCTCAGGACTGAAGTACGGCGGCCAAAACCATGGGGAAGATACAGGTCCTTCGTATGGATCCCTAGACCCGGGTAACAACACCTGAAAAGGCACATGCATGCAGGTGCTAAGTAATGGGGACACAAGCATCCCTTCATGTTGAAAATCAGGGCAGAAACAAACAATCTGGTCCCCCAAAATCCCCAGTTCCAACAGCCCTTCATTTTTGCCAGCAGCCTCCCCTTCCACCACAAGCAGGAAGTGCTACTTGCAAGAAACGGGTGAGAAGGAGGAGGCTGATGGATGGAAAAGAGGGTGGCAAGGTGGAGGCAGATGGCGGAAGCCCAGCGCCAAGGTGAAGGGCGGTGAGAGGCAGGGCTGGAGGCCCCTTGTCCCCTCGGGCTCCCCAGGGAGGTGGCCCCGGCTGGATTTGGCTGCAGTATCTTTGTTTCCTGAGCCCTGCACCCTGCCCGCAGAAGATTAGCGAATTCCTGATGTTCCACAGCAGCCCTGTAACAGGCTGGAGGTCATGTGACAGTCAAGGACACTCACTTGGCATCTCTAGAACCCAGGAGAATAAGACTTCCACACATTCTTCTGGAAATCCCCAAAAACTCCTATCTTCCCTTCAGTTCCCTGGGGGGAAAGTGGGCCCTGAGATTCCTGTCATGTATCAGAGAGATGCGCCAGGCTAGGGAGGTTTTCTCACTCAGTTAACTCCTGAGTATCACTGCTCATATGTAGGAGAAAGTACCCTTTTCTCTGGTGTGAGGCTTTGCGAAGCAGCCTTGCAGATACATGGAGGGGCACTGCTTGGGGCAACCTGGGGCCGGAAACTCTGAACTTACATTTTACAGCTACGTTTGGGCTTGATTTTCACGTTACCACAGGTTTCTTTTTCAGGCATGTAGACGCCGGTGTCAAGGTGATATTTGTTTTTGGGAGATGGGGGGTCTTGGCCTTACCGTGTAAGCAGGTTTTAAAAGGGGGAGCAGTTCGGGTAGTGAGAGCGCTGACACCCACCTCCCAGGGCCCAAGGTCTTAGACCACCCCCCCAGGCAAGCAAGGTTTACTCTCGGGAGGAATCAACATCAGCTTCCCCCATTTATACCTCCGTGCTCGCTGCCATCTTGCGTTTCATCTCCCAGGGGCCTCTTCTCTAACTGTGGAATGAAAAGCTTGGCCGCATCAGAAGGATTAAAGGCCTCCAGGAGCAGCTGGGCCTTGGCCCGAGGGAGCTGCCGGCTGCTGTCTGCACCGTGCCAGTGGCCAGCTAGCTCTGCCCCTTCACGAGCCGGTTCTTCCTCGTGGATTCCCCCACGGAGGTCCCTTCAACCACCAGAGACTCTGATCTGGATGGAGGGAAGCCAGTGATCCCTGGGCGGGGTCTCCTCTCTCCGCTCCTTCCCCTGCTTTGCAGGGAAGCTAAGAGCGGGTGTGTGGGAGCATGGGCAGCCTGTGTCCGAGGAAGGCCACAACAGCAAGCGAGTAAGAACGTCTCCACGGACAGCGCAGGGGAGACTTCGTGGGTGGAGATTCCACCACTAATAATAGACTCGTGAATGGGGTCAGGGAGGGGGTGGAGTTTGTTTGAAATGCCACCTGTCCCAGGCACTAAAACAGCTAGGCAGGCAAGCCCTTCTGGGGTTGGAGACACCTGCCAAACCGTGCCTGGCAAATGCGTGTGGGAATGTCACTACGTGCATACCGGGTGAGAGGTGGACAGTTGGTTTTTGGAGAGGACAGGAGACTGTTTCCCGGAACAGGCTGTTGTAAAACCTATGAAAGAAAGAAAAGATAGTGTTCTTGATTGTCAGTAGCAAGCAGGGGCCAGCGCAGCAAGTGAGGGAACAGAGACGGAACCAGCCAGGGCAGCTTCACAACAGAAGCGCCCTGATGCGCTGCCCCCTGTGGTACCCCTACAAAGGGGACCATGTGGGATTTTCCCCCCAAAGCCATGAAACCCGGCTTTTCTCCTTTCTTGCCCTTCAGCATCCCTCCTTGGGACTGACCAGGCTGCAGTAGCAGGGACTATACTTGGGCAGTAAGTTGGGCCACAGACAGTTGTACTCATGGCACCTGGAGGATGGGAGGGTGCAGCATGAGAGGCTGGCAGGTACAGGTGTGGCCTCCTGTGGTCCCTTGACACAACCTGCCACCCTGATGTGGTTTTAATAAACTGCTCATCTCTCCCTCACATCTTAGCTGTGGCCTGGGTTCAGAGCTGGCCCCTCTCTGAGCTCTCCTGGGCCCGAGGAAGCAAGGCCTCTTCCGTCTGGTCTGTGTGCCCCGAGGGCTGGGCACGGACCTCCAGCATCCTGCCCCTTGGCGTTCCTTCTCATGAAGCTCCTCTGAGCACATCCCTCTCTTTCTCGCGAGCTTTTTCTGCCAGAACAATTATCTTCAGTGGCCGCTGGCTGCCCTGGATTCCTTTCCACTGACCTGCAGCTGGTCAGTTCATCTGTTTCTTGCTGGGTTTCCTGCAGCTTCTCTGATCTATTTCTAATTATTTGGCTTCCCAGCCCATGGTTTCTCTCAGAAGTTTCTTTTCACTTTATATCTCTACCCCAGAGGAACTTTTTCCTGGATGTTGGGTGTCAGTCTCACTAATGTTACACTTTCTAAAAAACCCTGAGTATGTCAAGGTGGCTCTGAGGTAGTCTGTGTAAAGCACAATACCTGGTGCATAGTAGGTGCTTATTACATTTTGACTCCCTACAAACTCCTTGTGGGGATACCCTTACAGATAGGACACATTTTGGGGTGGGGATATTTTTTCCTATGAATCCACATGTTTAACTGAATAGGAAAAGCCCCAAAAGCGTCAATCCCAATGTTATTCGGTTATAGAAAAAGGAGTTGTATAAAGAGCAGGTATTAGTAGAGGTAAAATTAAATAGATTGAATAATTTTTTCAGAATAAACTTGTATGCAGCCCAAGAAAAAATGTTTATTACACATCAAAAAGACCAAGTATTTTAGGAGCCCTGGGGCTTGCTAACTAGCAAAATAAGAACAGACTAAGTAGGAACAGTATGCTCAAAGCATGTTTGTGAAACATGGGGTATACTGCGGGGAAAACTCTCATCACTCTTGGATTAGACAGTCACGGCTTCCCACGTTCACAGTCTACGCCTGGGAAGTCGGGGTGAGGCAGGGCTCGTGGCTGGGGGGGTTGAGCCCAGCCCAGCATCCGCCGCCCAGCCCCGCCTGCCTGTCCTCTGCTCTCCATCATGGACACAGCTCCGCCTCTCAGGAAGTGAAGCCAACTTTGTTTCCTTCTGGAAAGTGTCTATCAAGTGAGAGAGAAAACTTGCCTGAAAGTTGCGACGTTGGTCAACTCATGGAATGAGGACAGTATTAGAAAACTCATGTCTCCAGAAAGAGGGAACTGCTGAGGCATCGCCATAGTCATACATTTGGGATCGTACAGGTGTCAGGATGTACTCCTCAGTAATGTCAAGAGGCCACAGGAATTAGGTGAGGCAGAGTGACTTGGAAATGACTTTAAATTCAGTCCTTCAAGAGAAGAGAGCAGCCAGTAGGTTGGTGGGCTCTCTCAATGACTGGAGCGCCAATCAAATGACTGGAGCTGGGATCAAATACCAAGAGCAGAGAGACGAATTAATGATTTTCATCAGTAGTTACAAAAAGAGAAATTAGGGTAGTTCACACCCCAGATAATGTTTTAGAAAGACAGCTTTTTGCGGTGACTCACACCGGTGGATGACAGAAGGGCACATTTTACTTTTTCGTGAAGAACTGTTGACACACATCTGCTCAAATAGATTCTTACTTCCACCTCCACTGGCACAGGTAACAAGTTTACAGCCCCATATAAATAGAGAAAATGATTACATTCTGCGCGGCTGGGAGCAAAGCTGTGGAGTTTACTGTTGTACCTGTAAAACCTTGCCCTATGCCAGGTATCTACGCGGTCCTCAGGAAATGCTCCCTACATGGGTGGATGGGTGAGAGAAAGGAAGGGGCAGGACTCAGGTGGAAGAGAGAGAGAGAATGGAGTTGTTATAATATATCCAACCACGAGGACCAACATTTCATTTAGTTTTCAGAAAATTGACTGAATAACAGTTTTATATAAAAGAGTGGCAAGTGAGCAGGCCATTCTAAACACAATTGACAAACTGGACGTAAGTCCACAATTGACACCTGGACAGTTGTCCCTCTGGCCCTCAGCCCCAGGGCTCTGCAGGGATCCTGGGGAGCGTTTGTGGGGAGGCTGGCCAGGATGGAGGTCACCATATCACAATCTCATGTTGCCAGAGACTTCCTCTGGTCAGTTCCATCACTGAAGGATGCCAGCCTGGGCAGTCTTCTTCCCACTCATGTCCACTGCAAATGGGCAGGCTGTAAATGAAAAAGAATTATTTTTAAATATTTATTTATTTATTTGTTTTTATTATTATTATTTTTTTGTCGGTGTCGGGTCTTAGTTGTGGCACGCAGGCTCCAGAGCACGTGGGCTTATCAGTTGCAGCACGCAGACTCTGGTTGTGTCATGCAGGCTCCAGAGTGTGTGGGCTCTGTAGTTGCGGCACGTGGGCTCTCTGGTTGTCGCGTGCAGGCTTAGTTGCCCTGTAGCATGTGGGATCTTAGTTCTCCCGACCAGGGGTTGAACCGGTGTCCCCTGCATTGCAAGACTGAGTCTTAACCACTGTGGACCACCAGGGAAGTCCCTGAAAAAGAATTTTTTTAAAAAAGTTATTTATTTATTTTTGGCTGCATTGAGTCTTTGTTGCTATGTGCGGGCTTTCTCTAGTTGTGGTGAGCGGGGGCTACTCTTTGTTGCAGTGCGCAGGCTTCTTATTGCGGTGGCTTCTCTTGTTGCGGAGCATGGGCTCTAGGCACGCGGGCTTCAGTAGTTGTGGCACACGGGCTCAGTTGTTGTGGCTCGCGGGCTCTAGAGTGCAGGCTCAGTGGTTGTGGCACATGGGCTTAGTTGCTCCATGGCATGTGGGATTTTCCCGGGCCAGGGCTCGAGCCTGTGTCCCCTGCATTGGCGAGCGGATTCCTAACCACTGTACCACCAGGGAAGTCCCAAGAATTTTTTTTTTTTTTAAAAGGAATTCCTTTATTTTTATTATTTATTTATTTATTTATTTATTTATTTATTTATTTATTTTCAGCTGTGTTGGGTCTTCATTTCTGTGCGAGGGCTTTCTCTAGTTGCGGCAAGCGGGGGGGCCACTCTTCATTGCTGTGCGCGGGCCTTTCACTATCGTGGCCTCTCTAGTTGCGGAGCACAAGCTCCAGACACGCAGGCTCAGTAGTTGTGGCTCACGGGCCTAGTTGCTCCGTGGCATGTGGGATCTTCCCAGACCAGGGCTCGAACCCGTGTCCCCTGCATTGGCAGGCAGATTCTCAACCACTGCGCCACCAGGGAAGCCCCCCAAGAATTTTTTTTAAAACTCAAATGTATATAAACTTTTGGATAAGAAGCAGTACAATTTCTGCAAGGAAATACCATGCCTGCCTGTGCTGGAGAATTCTCTGAGGGGAGGATGCAGTGAAGACAGTGTACCATGCCCAGTGGCTTTCACCCTCACTGCACATTAGAATCACTGGAGGCCTTTTGAAAAATCAACCATGTCTGTGTCCCATATATTAATTAAAGCAGAATTTCTGGGGTGACTCGTGTATAGCCAGAGTGTAGAACTACTAGGTCAGATTTTCAAAAAAAAGCTTTTGATAAAATTTCATCACAGAGTCCATTAAAAAAAAAAAAGTCAACAGACAGAGAAGACAGAAACAAAGGTTACAGATGAATGATTGTATCTCAGGATGGATCAGGGATTGATACTGGGACCAGTTTATTTGACAATTTTATAAGACATCCAGGGCACGAGTCACAGTGAAGTCGTGAAGCTTTATGACTTCAGCGGGCATTTGCTGAACCCTGTGTGCCAGACTCAGTTAGGTGTGGCAGGGAGGGGCCAAGATGCATGAGAATCAGGAGTTTATGGCATGCTGGCAAGATGGGCTGTGAGCGTAATTAACTGTACTACAGGGTAGGAAATAACATGCCATTGGAGCATACAAATAAAGTGAGGGAAACGTTAGATGACGTTAATTTCTTCTCGGAGTAAAGTGGTAAGAAGGGTGTGAGTGGGATAGTCGTAAGATACCCATGACATTGAAGAAAAGAGGAGAGATTTATTGGGGATGAAGATGAGGTCATGCATTTAGGGAGAAGTCATCCACACTGAATTAAGGAAAATGTAGGCTCTATAGTGGACCTTAGTCTTGTCCATCAAACTTCTGTCCTCCGTGACCATTTGGGGGTTATTCCCCCTGTGTGGGGTCTTGGAGGGAGTGAGCCCCATTTAATATTATAGGAGTCCAAATGACCAGACTCTCACTTGCCTGTCCCTTTGTGGCCCTGGTAGGGCATGTGACTGAGGCTGGGCCCATCAGATGCTCCAAATGTAATGAATGAGGCAAAGATAAAGGGATGGTGAGAATTCATCTTTAGGGCAGCAGGTGCTGGTCGCAGCTTGGTCAGACTGCCTCTGTTCAGGAGTCTGAATGTGCCTCCAGCCTTGGGTCTTGCCTTTACCCAAGCCTGATCTTTCAGTCTCCTGATGATCGATCCTGTGACCCTCTAGTATCCTACAAATATATTCTTAAAAAAATATTTCCAGGGACTTCTCTGGTGGTCCAGGGGTAAAGAATCTGCCTTCCAATGCAGGGGACGTGGGTTCGATCTCTGGTTGGGGAACTAAGATCCCACATGCCACGGGGCAACTAAGCCCGCGCGCCACAACTACTGAGCTCACGCTCCGCAAACTGCAGAGCCCACGCACCCTGGAGCCCACATGCCACAACTAGAGAGAGAAAACCTGCACACCACAACTAGAGAGAAGCCTGCGTGCTGCAACGACAGATCCCGTGTGCCGCAACTAAGGACCGACTCAGCCAAAAAAAAAAAAAAATTAATTAAAATAAAGTTTAAAAATTTTTTGTTAAAAAAAAATATTTCCAGTCAAGAATCCTGGCTGATGCAGGTTTCTGGTGATAATTTATGGGCCAGGAAAGAGGTCTAGCCAGTGTTCAGTATAGCTTGATGCCACTGACCCAGTGCATTGCTAAAGCAAGGAAGTAAAAACTGGGGTGAGGAGAGTCTTCATGGAGAAGGGTGTAAGTAACGAAACTGAAAATGAAATCTAACCCAACTGTGATAGTTGGACAATTAAGCACTTAGAGTACACGGTTCGGGGCATTTGCCTAAAGTAAAGTAGAAAGGAGAAGGTACCTCAAATACTCAAGAAAAGAGAGAGACTTCCGTGCGGGTACAGATGAGGTCCAGCTCGGGAGGGAGAGAGAGATTCATGACAGACAGTGCGGGACACAGCTGCATGGCCAGCAGCACCGATCTGTGCGAGGCGACCCCAAGCAGAACAACGCTGCCCTCTCTTATTCTATCTGTTGTTGGTGCCTTCTGGGCCATGTGGGTCCTGGATCTCATTCTCTTGCTCAGCATTTATACTTCTGTGTTGGCACCAAGTGGACCAGGATGAACCAGACAGGAGCCCTGCGGAAATGAGGCCAGTGGAAGCGATGGCGTGCCCGGGGCTCCCCAACCTCACGCCGAGGTGCAGCGGAGCCCTGAGGAGCGCCAGGCACGCCTGGTAACGGGCTGCGGGTGGCCTCATGGAGGAGCGGAGATTGGTGCTGAGTCTTGAAGTACAGTTGGGAGTTTAAGAGACAGACAATGAGTAGATTAGGGGTGTGGACAGAGGGTTCCAGCAGGCAGAGAAATCATGCTGATAGACTCTGAGTGTGCAGGGTGTGGGGCCGGAAGAGTCACAGACCAGGAAGAGCTAGGTGTGTCGGGGGGGGGGTGGAGAGCCATTGGTATTTTTATGGCAGGGGCATTATGATCAGATGTGCATTTAGGTCACACTGGCAGAGGCTTGGGGACAGAGCGTAGCCACTTAGCATTGTTGTTGGTGGTGGTTCTCAAAAGATCGTCCCCAGACCATCTGCATCAGCATCACCTGGGCACTTGTTAGAAATCCAGATTTGGGGCCCTACCCCAGACCTACTGAATCAGAAACTCTGAGGTAAGGTCCAGAAATCTGTGTTTTAACAAGCACTCTGGATGAATCTGACGCACACTCAAGTTTCACAACCTCTGTGTAGTCCATACAAGAAGTGATGGTGGGTCAAACTCAAATGGTAGCAGCGCCAAGGAAGTGGGATGGGGCTGGGGTATTGGAAATATATCCGGGATGTTGAATCTAGAGGATGTATGGTCAGATGGGGTGTGGGTGGGCGGGTGCCAGGGGAGAGAAAGGTACGTAAGCAGGTCTGACACTGGATAATGAAACCGCTTCCTCATATAGGTGTCCCTGGTGGGCTTCCTGTTCCTTTTGGGCTTATACATCTCGTCCCTGGCCTCCTGTATGGGAGGCCTGTACGGAGCACCCCGGATCCTGCAGTGCATTGCCCAGGAGAAAGTGATTCCTGCGCTGGCCTGTCTGGGTCAAGGGGTGAGTGACCTTTTCTTTGAGAAATGTACATTTTGCCACTAACCTGATCGTCGGCCAATAAATTGCTCAAGTCTTTCTGATAAGAGCCGCTGGTCCGCTTCTGGTGGGGAGAAACAAGAATGCACCCCTGTCCTCTGGCTGCTTTAGTCTGGGGCCAATGGACCAAGTGTCTGTCAATGTCACAACCACCCAGGGCCCTTTAGCGCTGGGTTAGCTAACCGTCACCGTAGCACTGTGGACCCTGCACAGCAGGGAGAGGGAGTGCCACAACCTTTAATAAAAATAAATTCTGGATCCTCCAAGGTTAGCCTAGAGGGAAGAATCTCTTGGTGAGGAGGGGAGCTGGTCTTTGCAGTTCTAACTGTATCCTGGAGCTTCACCTTCCCTTTGGGGTTGCTTTAGGATGACTTCTCACACCTCTGGTCTCTGGGCTCTCTGTTAGTCATCACGGCCCAAACCCTAATACAACTTGGTTGAGTCATGGAACAATCAAATGAGACGTTCCTAAAACCGAAGGGGTGACAGGAGAAAGAAACAGAACCCCACTTCCCAATCATGTGTTTTGCAAGCTGTAGTTGATTTCTGTGTTGTTGGCGCACCACAGGGGTCCTCCCCATCCCCTTCCCGTGCCCACCCCCCCTCTTGTTTGGGGCCACATAGTTACAAGTCACCTTTAATTCCTCCCTTTACCTTCTTCCACTTCTTATCCACCAGTCAGCGTGGGCGGGTAGGACAAATGACTGTCATCTCTAGTACCTTCCATGTGGTATATGCCTTTTATTTTATTTTAATTTCATTTATTTTTTATTAGATAATATGTGCACAGGGTTCAAAACTAAAAATGATATAAAAGGCACCCTGAGAATTTTTGCTCCTGTCTTGAGTCTTCCTACTCTTTCTTCATCTGTGCCCATGCCTTACCAGTATCTGGTTTTATTAGTTTTTTAGGAATCCTTCTCTCTTCTATTTTTACAAAGATTGTGTTCTACCCTCTTGCACTGTTGGTGGGAATGTAAATTGATACAGCCACTATGGAGAACAGTATGGAGGTTCCTTAAGAAACAAAAAATAGAACTACCATACGACCCAGCAATCCCACTTACGGGCATATACCCTGAGAAAACCATAATTCAAAAATAGTCATGTACCACAATGCTCATTGCAGCACTATTTACAATAGCCAGGACATGGAAGCAACCTAGGTGTCCATCGACAGATGAATGGATAAAGAAGATGTGGCACATATATACAATGGGATATTACTCAGCCATAAAGAGAAATAAAATTGAGTTATTTGTAGTGAGGTGGATGGACCTAGAGTCTTGTCATACAGAGTGAAGTAAGTCAGAAAGAGAAAAACAAATACCGTATGCTAACACATATATATGGCATCTGAAAAAAAAAATGGTTCTGAAGAACCTAGGGGCAGGACAGGAATAAAGACGCAGACGTAGAGAATGGACTTGAGGACACGGGGAGGGGGAAGGGTAAGCTGGGATGAAGTGAGAGAGTGGTATTGACATATATACACTACCAAATGTAAAATGTAGCTAGTGGGAAGCAGCCGCATAGCACAGGGAGATCAGCTCGGTGCTTTGTGACCACCTAGAGGGGTGGGATAGGGAGGGTGGAAGGGAGATGCAAGAGGGAGGAGATATGGGGATATATGTATACGTATAGCTGGTTCACTTTGTTATACAGCAGAAACTAACATACCACTGTAAAGCAATTATACTCCAATAAAGATGTTTTAAAAAAAAAGATTGTGTTCTATATACATTGTTCTATACCTTGCTTTTCTTCATATAATATAGCTTGGAAATCTATCTTTTCACGTAAATATAGAGAGAACTTTCTCATTCTTTTTCCATCATGTGTATATGCCATAGTTTATTAACCAGTTCCCTATAGATAGTATGGCTTCCAGTAAACAGTGCTACAAAGGATACTCTTGTGTGTGTGTGTGTGTGTATGTGTACAATTTTGTACATGTGCAATTAGATATAGGATAAATTTTCATAGGTGGGTTTGCTGATCAAAGGGTAAATGCATTTTTAACATTAATAGATATTGCCAAAACACCTTCCATGGAATTTGTATCATTTTGTACTTCTACAAGCAATGTATGAGAGTTACTGTTTCCCAATAGCCATCATGACTGTTAGATTCAGGCCAAAAGACCCTGCCTTATAGGACTCTGTTCTGGTCTCTTAAGAAATTCATGAGGTCAAGGGGACCTGCCCTTCTAGATCCCATACCCACCTTCTAGACCATGGTCCAGGTATCCTACACCCTGGAATTTCCTTCCCAGATGTCCCCCAGCATAAATGCAGGGTCTGCCAGGGCATCTTCCCTGAACCTGTCCATTTTAGGGCTAGGGTGTGGGCTGAGAATCCACATGTGGGTGTGAGCCCACTCTGCAGTGTGGTCTAGGAAGACAAGAGTTGGGGGTGGGCTGTGAGCTGGATCCTGCAGTGAGGAGCTCCGGGGAGTGCAAGAACTCTAAACTTGAACCTGGCCTTCCCCATCGTCCTGAAGGTGTATTTGCCGAGGAAGGAAGACAGAACATACTTGATTTAATGGTTATGAGCTTGGTTTATAATTGTGCGTATCTGGACACAGGGCGTGTGGCTCGCCGTTTGCACTCGTGCCTGAGCACCACAGTGTCAGATGAGCCCGTCTACGGCTCAGTGTCAGATATGAATTTTTGCCAGTTGTGCAGTGAGACATGGCATCTTAAGATACTTGTGATCTGCATTACCCTTATTAGGAAAGGTGTTGAACACCTTTTCCCCTAAGAGTCATTTGCATATTTTTTTTTTCTGTGATTGTTCATCTTTTTCTTCTGAATTGACAGATGCTGTTTCTTTGTTACATGTGTTACAAATATTTTCTCTAGTTGTCACATGCCTTTTGGAGGAATATTTTTTGTCAAAGCTTCTTTACATATGATTAAATTTTACTAGTACACTTTTTCTTTTAATGGGGGAGAGAGGAGACTTTAAAAAATGTTTGAGGTATATTCAGCATACAGAAAAGGGCATAAAACCAATATAAACAGCTTAAACAATGACTATGAAGTGAACATCGTGTAACCTCCACCCAAGAACACTGCCAGCCCCTGATGCCACCCTCCACATACCCTCTCTGGTCGGAGCCCCGTCCCTCTCACTGTGGAAGCTACTATCCATACTCCTGTGATAATTTCCTTGCTTTCTCTGTGGTTTTACTCCGGAAACTTTTTCTGAAAAGGGCCAAATAGTAAATATTTTAGGCTTTGCAGGCCCTATGGTCTCTGTCACAACTACTCATCTCTGCTGTTGTAGCTCAAAAGTTGCCACAGACAATACCTAACGGGGTAAGTGTGGCTGTCTTCCAATAAAACTTTATTTATGGACACTGAAATGAGAATTTCATGTAATTTTCAGGTGTCACAAAATATTACTCTTCTTTGATTTTTTTCCTAACTCTTTAAAAATGTAAAACCATCTTTAGCTCGTGGGCATACATAAACAGATGGTGGCCAGATCTGGCCCAGGGGCCATGGTTTGCCAACTCTGGATTACGTCCTAGTTCAGTGTTGCCTGTTTTTTAAACTTTATATAAATGTGGCATGCTTCTTTCATGCATCATTATGTGTATGTGATTTATCCGTGTTTTTGCTTATAGCAGCGGCTTGTTTATTATCATCTCTATATAACATTTCCTCATTTGCTGCAGTTTATTTACTCATCTTGCTGTCATGATATGTCCCACTTTGGGACTGTTACAGACTGTGCAGCAAACATTCTTGTAGGAGACTGGTTCACGTATGGAGTTCTTCCAGACCCTGTACCCACCCATTAGTGGAATTGCTCAATTGTAAGGTGTGTATATCTTCACTTACTAGATAACACCAAACTCTTTTTCCAAAGTAGTTGTGTTAATTTACACTCATATCAGCAGTGGGTGAGTGTTCCCATTCCTCTGTGTTCTTGCCAATACTTGAGATTATTAGATGTTTTAATTTTTGCCAATCTGGTGGGTGTTTAATGGTATCTCACTGTAGTTTTAATTTGCATTTCCCTGATTACTAATGAGGTTGGGCATCTTTCATATGTTTAATAGACATTCTTTTGCACATTTTTTTTAGTGGGTTGTCTGTCTTCTAGTTATTTTGTAGGGATTCTTTGTATATTCTGGATTACCCTTTGTCAGTTACATGTGTCACAAATATCTTCTCCCATTCTGTGACTTGACTTTTCTTTACGGTGTCTTTTGGTAACAGAAGTTCATGTGTGACTATTTTATCACTTTCCAACCCACCCTTGTCAAAGTCCTTTCCTGGACCACTTGCATTTCCTACAGTTTACCTAAGACCTCCTTCCGCTTACCTAAGACCCTCCTTTTAAGTTTTTGTTAGTTTATGAGGATTTACTTTATCCTTGGTAGTTTTATTGTTAGAGTATGCTAAATAGCTGTAGCAAATATACCCCAAAATGTAATTTTCAGAAACAATAAAATGTATTTTTACTCATTTTTCTAGAAAAAATTTTACTCTGAGGTTCTAGGGAAGGTGTTTCAAGTCAACAGGGCCTCTGATCCTCAGAGACTCAGGCCATGATGACTTCACTATCTTCATCTTGTGACTTTGAAGATTGCACTCTGTTCCAACCCTCAGTAAGGGGAACGTGCTTGGAGGAACATACCTGGGAGGTTCACAGGTCAGATCTGAAAGTGGCTGACGTGCCTGCCCCTTCCATCACAGAGTGCTGGTATAAAGGAGATGGGAGCAGTGGTTAGATCCTGTGTCTATCCTGAGTGTAAGACTGACAGTATTTACTGGAGGAGAATGAGTGAGTGAGAAGAGGCATCAAGAATTTTGCTTGACTGAGCAACTAGAAGGATGGAGTGGCCATTTTCTGAGGTGGAGAAAATGCAGAGGAGTAGATTTGACAGGCAGGACATTGGAGGATCAGCAGTTTGGTTTTGGAAATATTAGGTTTGAGATCCTATTAGACATCAACCGGAAATGTTGAGCAGATAGTTGAATATTTAAGTCTGGATCTCAGGGGAACATTTAAGGCTGGAGATTCAAATTTGGGAGCTGAGAGCATTAAGCTAGTATTTAAAGCCACGAGCCTGATTGAAATCCTAGAGAGGGAACATAGACAGAGAAGAGAAGGGAACATAGACTGAGGTTGGAGCTGGGGATTGCTCTAAATGCAGATTTCAGAGATGTGGAGTGGCCAGCGACAGAGACTAAGGAGCAGTCAATGACAAGGAGACGAACCAAGAGAAGTGAGGAGGCCAGGGAGTGAGCAGCTGGGTCAAATGTAATCCTTAGGCCAAAGAAGATAAGGACTGAGAAGCGACTATTGCTTCTGGCTCAAGAACTGTGTCAGTGACTGTAAGGAATAGCTTCTGTGGAGTGACAGATTATATGGAGTTAATGCATTTTCTCCACTCCTGTCCTTCTGAAAGTCACCATACTCCCCTCCATTAATAACAGATGCGCATAAATGTGTGTGTATGAGAACATGCATGTGCATGTTTAGTATCAGAACTCCCCTACCTCAGCCACCAGTGATTCTGCTGCCACTCCCCTTAAGGTCATTTTCGCCATTAAAGCATGGGAAGAATCAATTTTGCACTTCTTTGATTTCCAAGGCTGGTGTTAAACCCAGTGAAAGACAAAAGGAGAAATATTTGTGAAATCCATGTTCTATAGTATTGTCCCATATTAATAGTTACTAATACAGTTAATGCCTGTTGGATGTGTTGGGTGCCCACTGTGTGCCAGGGCCGCGTCAAGCATTTTATGTGCATTAGCTCAGATCTCACAATAACCCCATGGGTCGGATGTCATTATCCCAAGTTTGTAGATGACCAGTTATTAACACACCAAGAGTCACATGGAAGAAGTGGCTGAGTCATTATGAGTTGTTTCTATCATATACTGTGATTTTCTTCTGAAATTTCATGGTCTTGCATGTTATTTTTGTTTCTGCAGAAAGGGCCAAGTAAAACACCTGTAGCTGCCATCTGCCTGACCAGCTTGGTGACCATGGCCTTTGTCCTTGTGGGTCAGGTAAACGTCCTGGCCCCCATCGTCACCATCAACTTCATGCTGACATACATCGCGGTGGACTACTCTTACTTCTCCCTGTACATGGGCGCCTGCAGCCTCCCACAGGTGCCTGAGTCGGTGCCCGGGGAGGGCCTGGGAGCTCCCCACTGCTCTGAGCACCTGCTCTTGGAGAAGGCTCCCAGCTGTGGCTCGGAGGGCGTTGCCTGGAACCTCTCTGAGGGCACTCTGCTAGAATTCACCAAGGACATGGATCAGCTCCTCCAGCTAACCAGGAAGCTTGAGAGTAGCCAGCCCGGGGGAGGAGAGAGCCACAGGATCCCAGAGAATGAGAAGGGGAAGACCAAGAAGGCCACCAAGCAAACCCTCCAAGAGAGCTTCCTCTTGGGCCGCAGGTCTCCTGCTTCCTTCCCTCCTGAAGGCTCTGACGGATGGCCTACTGCCTCCTGGGAGGGGCAGGGGCCCCATGGGAACATGGCGAGTTCCAGAAGTGAAGGGGCTCGGCCTGGGGGAGCCTGCGGAGGGCAACTCATCCCTGAGCCCAGTAATCAGCCCAGGCTGAGTAGAGAAGGTGGGTGCTTGGGAATCACATGGGGCCTCCTAATTTGGGTGACTACTCAGTTATCACCACCCTCTTTCAAGTCCTTAGTTCATTTTATAGCTGGGTTTAAAATCCTTGTGAATTTTTTTGGTATTTACTTTTAAAAGTTATGGTCAGATATCAGTTGAATTTGTAATTCTACTCTGGTATAGATAGTTAATTTTAAACAGAAATTTCTATGTACTCCTGTATGTTAGAGCTGGGAGCCATGGCTAATAATCAAATATTAATTTCATTTTACTCAAAAATCAGCCAACATGAATGAAACCAGTTTCTCCTTTCAAGGGAAGTGGAGATGTGTTTTGACAAACTGCCTGGCAAGGACTCAGTGTGTTTTGTCTCTGGAAGGTGAATCTCCCAAACCAGGCAGGAGGGAATGGAGAGAAAGAAGATGTGCCTTAGGAGCACAGCTTTTCTTTGCTCCCTCAGATCTGTAGGCACAGAGACACAGGGAGAGACTCTCAAAGGGAGGCTTCCGGGGCATGAGAAATTCCGAGAGAAAGAGAGAACTCAGAATTTTTTAGTCTTCCATATTCTAGGTGCTTTACATATATTATTGCATGTAATATAATAGATATTAGCATTTTCTATTTTACCAATGAAAACCCTGAGTCCCAGTGAGGTCACAGAGATGATACTGATACTATGCTCAGAGCTGATACCTTGCACAGCTGGACATCACACCCAGGTCTCCCTGTATTTGAAGCCCATTAACCTGCTTCCTGAGATCTGTACAGACAAGTGTGGGCAGAGAGGAGGAGACAGGCGACACAGAAGGAGATGTCCAAAAATAAATGCTTTACGTTCTTCCGTACACCTGCTTTTCCTTCTTTACCTCCAAATTAGTGGGTGGTTTTTAATGGTAGGAGCATTATTAAAAATTTAAAAATTATGTTATTTTTGTCAAAGTAATGAGTACAGTTTAATAAGCCAAGTGGAGTGAAAAGTCACATAATCAGAGATAGTAGTTTCCACTCTTCCATACCATCCCTCTGACTCTTCTGCCTCCCCTAGTCCCGCTCCCAGAAAATCCCACTTTCAACCAAAAAGTTGCTTCTTTTGTTAACCTTCATGTTCGTAGATAATATATTTGTATTGCTACTTCTTGATATGTCAGTTTCAGGTATCATCTCTTGATTTCCTATTATGATAAATGAAGACTAGCTCATTTATGCCACTCTTGATTTCTCATCCAATGTCCCCAGTATAATTACATCACAGTTTTTAAATTAATCTAATAGCTAGTATTCATATTATCATGATTAAGTAAATATTGCTTAACTCTGAGCCATATATTATGCTATGATTACATTTCCTTTTTTGTCCAACTTTTTCTGTTTCCTGGGGTTAATAATAGCCTTGGTTTTTTATTTGCTTGGTTTTGTGTCATCATTTTTTTCTAGATGTTCTGGCAGATATGGCAAACGCCTCTCAATGTTATTTTCCAAATGCTCGAATTCTTCAGAAAGTTATCATATCCATTTGTTTTTTTTCCCCCTCTGTCCTATGGCTCTTATCCTGATCCACTCTAGTCTGTCAGTTCTTTCGGTCTGCTACAAAGCTGTTGTCTTAGAATTCCTCTATCACACTTCTCTGTCAGATCCAGGGGACAAGATTTGTTGGGTGTGATATCATGGTAGACTTTCGTCTTTTTTTTTTTCCCTACTCAGCCTTGAATGACCTCCCTGTGTTTGAAGAATTTCCAGTGTTATGAGTCTCGGTGGGAGGCACAGCAAGCCTTTCACTCTTAAAACTGAAAATGTCAGATACTCAGTTTTCCCGCCCCTCCTGCAGCCAGAGTTCAGGCACGGGACCAAGGCTCGGCTAATTAGATGAGCTCTCCATATACTGGGAACTGGGAGCCTGAAGAAATGGGGACTTTGAGGAACTCTCTGGAAGCATGATAGTGGCTGCAGGATGACTACATTCCTAGCTCCACCATCAGGGCTTTTCAGGGTCAGAAGTCTCTAGACCTTGGTGCATGCCACTGTGGTGTTCCCACTAGACTGCTCTGACATATTTTGAGTGTTGTCCCTGGCTATATAGCTCTGAACTTGATTCGCTAGCCTTTCTAGGTATTCTCAGAGGCTGGGAAATGTCTTTATAGCTGGCTTTATTGCTGCTTCACATGAAATCCTGTGGGTTTTTTTTTTTTTTCCCTAAGGAGGAAGGGGAGATTGGGTAACAACAATGAGTCTATGCCACAGCTCTCCTGTTCTTAATTTCCAAGAGCTCTTGGTTGTAACCTGATTTGTCTTTATCTTTTTAAAAAAATGTTGAACATCATCTCATTCTTGTTTTATAGGTATAACGCTTATCTTATTTTTCTGGTAATATTACTTATTCTCCCTTTAAAGTCTTCTTCTGCCCTATGTTCTTTAGATTCTTTTCTCTTTGGCTTGGTCTCACTCTCTCTTCTATATTGGCTTAACTAAAATGTCTGTTGATCTTTTGATTTCTTTTCCTATTCAGAAGTAAGTAGTGAAAAGCTGTTTAGAAGACCTGCATCCTGGGCAGAGCTTATTGGTTGGGGCACCTCACTGTAGAATGATCAAGAAGCTGGCTTTTTCATGGGAGGATCCCCAAATGTGATTAGCTAGAGGTTTCCTCCAGAGAAAAGTCCTTTAATCTCTTGCCTGGGGGTCCCCCATATGGCTGTTTGTATTCAGGGAGCCGGGTGACAAAAGGAAGTTGGGGGCCTCCCACTCTTTAGGATAGAGACTTCATTGAATTCCCCAGTTTCTAGCTCCATTCCCCCCACTCTTTGCTATGCCTGGTGTTCCAAGTTCAGGCCCTCTCTGGTTTGATTTCTTCAGAGGAACCCTCACATACCTTGGGGAGGGGGTCAGGCAAAGAGGGAGTTATTTCCTAGCTACATGGCCAGAGGAAAGGAACTTGATGTCCAACTGGTTCATATACAGTCTTGCAACAAGTCCCCTGCACCGTATCACTTCCCAAGGGCGGGTACTTCCTGGTCCTGAACTTTGTGAGGTCTACTGGGGTGCATTGGGCTGCTCATTGCTGGCACCCTCTCTGTGGGCCCTAGAGTTGGCCCTCCTCGGCTCTGCTGTCTGTTACCACTCCTCCGTCCCTGCTCCACCTTCCAAGACTTGTTTTTATCTTTCCTCTCTCATTCTCCTTGTGTTTGTAGGTTTATGCCTATTTAATGCCTTTTCTGTTTTCTCAGTGGGTTATCAGGAGAGATGTGTGGTCAGTTTGCAACGTTTAATCATTGAAGCTGCCCTATCTTAGAAATGTCCCGAACTCTTGTAAACCCCTCCGTCTCCTCCATCCTTGCTGCCTTCACCTTGGTTCAGACCCTCATCATCTGGTGCCCAGACTCTTGTTAATCTCCCCACTCATCTCCAGCCTCCAGATTCTCCCATATCCTGTTTCTCCTTTTCATTGTCCACTGAGTGATCTTTCTAAAACAAAACTCTCATCATGTCTCTCTTATTTAAAAACCTTCATTGGAATCTATTACCTCCATCCCGGTGTGATTTGCAAGATTCTTGGCAACTCTGCCCTGCCCTACCTTCCTGGCCACTTTTCTCATGACAGCTGCCATGTACATATGTCCAGCTATACCCAGACACGTGCCCCAAACACATCATGTTCTTTATTCCTTCCTGACTTTGCACATTGCATCACACCCCGCTTCCATCTGAAAAACGCCGACTTACGGTTTAAAATCCATTTGACTTTTCAGACCCCCCTCTGAGAAGGATTCCCTGATTTCCTCTCCTGTGCAAGCATAACATTTGAGTCACACTAGTGGTATAAACACTTATCACATTGTTTTATACATTTGTTTACACATTTGTCTTCAGGCCTGCTTGTCGTTTGCCTGTCTTAAGGAGAAGAAATACTAGTTTTATCACTTTGCCTCCAGTCTGTGAGCTTCCTTTAGTTACAAACCACGTCTTTCTACCTTGTATTCATCAGCAATATTCCCACACAGTACATGGCTTCGACAGACACTCAGTAAAGGCTAATTAAATTGATGAACAGTTGTACAAATATTGGCTAAAAATTTTAAACATTGACAGGTAAAGTAGAATAGAAAGAGTTCAACTATTATAAGAACCTAATGTGTGACAAACCAGATGCTGTAAAATAATAAGAATCAAGTCACTATTGAATGAATATTGTTGAGAGCAAATGGATCAAAAAATTAACTTGGGGCCATATTTGATACCTTATATAGCCACAAATTCCTTATTTATAACAGCTGCGCAAGAGAGAGAGTTCTGACTACTGAAGACATCATCAAAGACAAAAAGGATCTGATTAAACAGAAATAAAAAACATTCGCACAGCACAGTGTCACAGAAGGAAACAATTATTCTGACAAACACAACTGATAAAAGCATACCTTCCAAAGCATATTATTTTTAAAGACAGGAAGGTCAAAATCCAGATTCTACTAAAGAGAGGTCAGAAGAGATGAACACGCAGTTTACGTTTGAAAAAACCAGACTCGTTCACTGTGCATTCAACAAAGTAACTTTTATGGTTAAGTGTTGAATGCTGTTTGTAGCTAAAAATAGGCAGCATTGATTGAGTCTGTCCCAGGTGCCTGGCACAGAGATAATCAGTTAACACGGATTAGCTCAGCTCAGCTCAGATCTAGGCATTGTTGTTACCTTTTTCCAGATGACAAAGGTGAGGCTTAGGGAAGTTAAACACTTGCTCAGGATAGGAGACAGCTGGAATTTGAACCCAGGTCCATCTCACTTTAGAACCTGTGTTCTTAACCACTACACAAAGTGTATGCTGCTTGGGGCCAGTGTCTATTATGAACTAGGCCATGGTACTGATTAAATGAGTCCAATTTAAACCACCATTGAGATATTTCATATCTGTTAAGCTGTCAAAAATTTAGATAAAAAATAGCAGGTCAGTGGTAATCGGGTATATGTACACATTGCTGGAAGCAATGTCGATGGATTCATTCCTTTTGGATCCATTGATTAAAGTTTTTCATCAAATTTGGGAGGTTTTTGGCCATGATTTCTTCAGAAATCAGCAGTTTTGCTGCCAGAGGGAGCAAACTTGTGGGTTGTGCCTTTATAAGCTCAATGTGGTGAGCAAAGTAGAAAATGGAATGGGGAGATCCTCAGCTTTGCTAGCCTGAGGGAGCGGACCCAGCTAGGGTGAGCAGTGGAAGAGCCAGAAATTTAATGGAAAGATCCTAGAAATCAGAGAGCTGCAGAAGGACTACATCTCCCCGCATTCCCCTGCTTGGGGAGCCTCAGAGAGACTGACAAAAGTCAAAGCCGGGGAGACTGGAGAGCTGCAGCTTCGACTGTGCTTCCCAAGCCACACACAGATCTGCTGGCAGAGGGTGGAAGCCTCCTGGGCCACACGGACACAGGCCAGCTCCATGCTGGTAAGAACTGGGGTGGGGGCGGGAGCAGCCCAGGAAGAAGGCTGTAGACTCTCACTGTTCTTACCCTCAGCTCCAGCAGTTTTTGAGAAAATAAACACTTCCTGGTTTGTTGTCTCCGTTTGGTAAATTTCTAGAGCCCCAAGTGATTGTTTTTGATGATCTTGTCTAGTTGTATACCTATCTCTTGCCGAGAGGATTCACTGACCTCTTCACCTTGCGGTAGCTGGAAGTCCCTCTGGTTCATTCTTTCTGGAGAGTGAGCTTTCAAGATGTAACAAGAAATATAAAACTGTCTAATTGCTCTGACTTAGTAAATCTACTTAGGGGGATTGTATCTCAAGGCAACAACCCTAAACCAAACAACAAACCGTAAGTATGTACAAGAGTCTCATAGCTGCATTGTTGGTGCTAATGACAACCTACAAATAACTTAAATGTGCAGCATTTGGAAAGTGGTTAAAAGATTATAGAATCAACATGATAAGATACCACACGAACCTGAAACTTGATCCTTTGTGAACCACATCAACGCACATTCTTGGTTTGTACGTGCCAGCTAGAACTATGTGTTTATTTATCCTGATAAAGGTATGGAGTGTATTTCCAGAGATGGTTTAATATTGATTTTTAAGTAATTTCTGTAAAATTATTTAAATTCGTGATTTTAAAAATTGACATAATTGTCTTCCCCCTTCATGCTTAAAAAGTCTTTATTTCTGCATGGGTTTTGTGAACATAGAACTTGTTAGACATACCACTAGATTCTAAAAGACAATTTAATGTTATGCATTATGTTTATTATAGTTGATATTTTTAGCATGCCTAATGCATGGTTCTGCTTACCTGTTTGTTTGTTCTGTGACTAGAGCTTGATAAAGTTGCCTTCCCAGTTGTTATTCTAGTACTTCTAACACGAGAAGCGGTCTCCTCACACCACTAGTCTGTAAGACTTATTTCTTCCAGCATAATCCTTGAAAAGAGAAAAAAAATTCCTTCTGTCATTTTGGAAGGGTTTTGAAACCATAGCTGTTCAGAATTCTGAATAATTGCCCGCCTGCATTGTCTGTCATACCTATTCAGAGTCATTGAGCATCATTGACTGAATTCTCCCTTGCATTGCTGATGTGTAAAACTGCACTGTGCTTGCCTGGAAGACACACCCCTTCCTATGACTCTCCCTGGAGTTCCTCAGAAAACACAGACACATACACATACACACAACTCCCTTGGGTACAGTGTAATTGAGTTGGTGCAAGGTCAAGATCGAGTGTGAAACAGTGAGCTTCACATTTGGCAAACCTCAGAGAGGCAAAAATCTAAGTTCTTCACCAATAGTGTTTCTTCTTAATAATCAGTGGAGCAGCTGTATTTCACTAAGCCTGTGATTGAAAAAATGAATCATGCATTGCACATGTTGAAAGTATACAGTGTAATCAAAGACAATCTTAACAGTGTCTTTTCTTTAAAAAAAAAAAAGAAGTAATAGAGCCATCAATTCAAATCAGTCATGCACCTTGGCAGAGTTCTTTAAAATTTATTTTATTGAAGTATAGTTGGTTTATAATGTATTAATTTCTACTGTACAGCAAAGTGATTCAGTTATATGTATATATCCATTCTTTTTCATATTCTTTTCTATTACGGTTTATCACAGGATATTGAATATAGTTCCCTGTGCTATACAGTAGGACCTTGCTGTTTATCCATTCTATATATAATAGTTTGCACCTGCTAATCCCAAACTCCCAATCCATCCCTCCGTCACCCCCCTCCCCCTTGACAACCACGTCTGTTCTCTATGTCTGTGAGTCTATTTCTGTTTTGTAGATAAGTTCATTTGTGTCATATTTTAGATTCCACATGTAAGTGATATCATTTGGCATTTGTCTTTCTCTGTCTGACTTCACTTAGTATGTTAATCTCTAGGCCCATCCATGTTGCTGCAAATGGCATTATTTCATTCTTTTTTATGGCTGAGTAGTATTCCATTGTATATGTGTGCCACATCTTCTTCATCCATTCATCTGTTGTTGGACATTTAGGTTGTTCCCATGTCTTGGCTATTGTGAATAGTGCCGCAATGAACATAGGGGTACATGTATCTTTTTGAATTATAGTTTTGTCCAGATACATGCCCAGGATTGGGATTGCTGGATCATATGCAACTCTATTTTTAGTTTTTTGAGGAACCTCCATGCTGTTTTCCATAATGGCTGCACCAATCTACATTCCCACCAACAGTATAGGAGGGTTCCCTTTTCTCTACACCCTCTCCAGCATTTGTTATTTGTAGACTTTTTAATGATGGCCATTCTGACATATGAGGTGATACCTCATGGTAGTTTTGATTTGCATTTTCCTAATAATTAGCGATGATGAGCATCTTTTCATGTGCTTGTTGGCCATCTGTATGTCTTCTTTGGAGAAATGTCTATTTACGTCTTCTGGCAGAGTTTATTTTAATCCACAATTAATAAGGAGATACTTCTTGAGCACTTCCTATACACAAACTCCTACATGCCTAGATTTGGTATTTAGAGGTACAAAAGACAGCCCTTGCCCTCAAGATATGGAAGTATAAAAGTTAAATATAATAGTTGGAAGTATATGGTAAAGGCAGACATGTTGAGAGGATGAAGACTTCTCTGGGACCTAGGATGATTGGTCATTCATTTAGCCTCATGTATGGGACATTTACTACATTCCAAGTGCTGTTCTAGGTGCTGGGGGTGGGGAACATGCTGAATAGACATAGAAGGTCTCTGCTGTCATTGAACTTGCATTCTAGCAGGAAAGACACAAAATAAGCAAACACACATACTATGATGTCAGTAAGTGATAAATAGTATGATGAATAATAAAGTGGGGTAACAGGATAGAGACTGGAGTGGGGAGGGTGGTTCTGTTTCAGATAAGTTTTTCAGAAAAGATCTCTTTGAGAAGAGGATATTTTAATGGAGAACTGAATTTTATAAAGTAGTGAACCATGCAGAGATGTGGGAGGAGAGTTACAGGCAGAGGAAATGGCATGTATAAAGGTACAGATGGAAATTGGATTGGCAAATTCCAAGAAGAGCAGAAGTCCAGCGGTGAGTGGAGAGGAGTGGGTGGGGGGAGAGAGGTAGGAGATGAGTATAGCAAGGAAAGCAGAGGTCAGTCCTGTGTAGGGCCATGCACTCCATGGTGATTATGACAGAAGGTCACAGAAGGTTGTAGCTAGAGGTGTGATATGATCAAATCCAGCCTTAAGAAGATCGCTGGCTTCGTAAGGAATAGATTGTATAGAAGTAAGAGAAGGACCTAAAGCCTGTTTTGAGGTATATTAATTAAGGGAGGCTAAACTGCTATAACAAATAAGCGAAAACACAGTGGCTCAAATACAATGGAAATTTATTTCTCACTTGCACTAACAGTCCAGGAAGGGTGTTCCAAATCAGTGGGAGGCTCTCCTCCATGCATTGCTTCAGGGACCCAGGGTCCTTCCATTTTTATGACTTCACCATCCCCTAAGTCCTTATAGTGAGCAAAATCAAGACTGAGTTACCATGTTCAGATTTCGGGCACAGAGAAGAAGCACACCTACTCTCTCAACGACTCTGGTGCAGAAGTGACACTCACCACTTGTGTTCACATTCCATTGGTGAGAACTTAGTCACATGGCCACACCTAACTGCAATAAAGAAGAGTGCTGAGGACTGAATGAATGCTAGGATTCTTCAATATTTGGGGGTTGGAAGGAGGAGGTGAGCCAGCAAAGGAGACTGAGAAGAAGTGGGCAGTGAGATAGGAGGAAAACTAGGAAACTGAGGCATCCTAGAAACCAAGAGAAGAATGTGTTTCAAGAAGAAGAAAGTGATCACATGCGTCAGGTGCTATCTGAAAGGTCAAGTAAGATGAGGAGCTGACCATTGAATTTGAAAAGTTTCAAGTCATTGCCAACCTTAGGAGGAGTCGTTTTAGTGGAATGGTGTATACAACCCTAAAAGTAGGTTGAGGAAACAATGGAAGGTAGAAACCATATAGGCAATTCTTTTGAGAAGTTTTGCTATAAGGGAGACCAAAAAATAGGACAGTAGCTAAAGGGTGACCAGAAGGTATTTCTTTAGTTGGGAGAAATTACAGTGTATTTGTATTTGATGGGGATGATCTAGTAGACTATGGAAAAACTGACGAAGCAAAAGCAAAATCCTTGAGCAGGGCACAAATATAGGGATGGGCCTTAGGTAGGAGCCAGAACTGTTCATCTACTCTGAAAACAGAAAGGCAGAAGAGAGGGTACAGATGAAAGTGGGTTGGTAGACTTGGTGATGAGAGGATATGAAAGCTGTCTTTTGAAAGGAGAGGTTGGAAATTTGTTACATCAGAGAGAAGGAGAATGAGTTGACTAGGTATAAGACTTCTGAGTGGTGCTGAAGTGTGGAAGCAGATAACATATCCAAGGGAGTACTTGCTGATAGTCTTGGATCATGGAATCTAAGCTAGGTAAGAGGGTAGTGAAAAGAGGAGGCAGGTGATAGGAAGAAAAACATACTAGGGCAAGTTGACGGAAGGTCCCTCTGTGATCTATGAATAGTTGGGGTGGGAGACAGCAGAGCAAATGAGAAAAAATGGAGGTGATGGGCTGAGAGTAGATTGATTGAAATCACAATTTAGGAGGTGTAAGCTTTCTGGTAAAGACAAGCCTCAGTTGTGGCAAAGGGCATTAATGGTTGAGGTGAGTGGAAGTTGTCTTTTAGGCTGAGTTACAAAATTGGAGAAGAGGAGCTCATAAGTATTTGCTGATAAAAACACTAGAGCGTTTGGTAACAAATTAGTAACCAAGGATTTTGGCTCATTTATTTTTTAGATTTCTTCCTCAAGTCCAGGCTCCAGGAACAAGATATCCAGAGGAGACCAACTTCTTTCTACACTAGCATATGCAACCCCTGGGTCTCCCTGTTGGGGGTGAGTAAGTTCATTTTGATCTCAACTGTCCTTGAGACTTAATTCAGGTGGATACATGTGTGATCTTGGGGTGGGAGTTGGGGGAGGAAAGAGGAGAGTCTTCATTAGGAGCAATGTGATTTAACTGCCTGTTACATTAGAATTTAGATGAGGCTACATATGGCAAGATTACATTTAATGAACCACTTATTTTAATCAATGGTTTACTTTTTAAATAATTAATCATCCCTGATAAACTCTGGATCACCTAATTTCTAGATACACCATATTAGCGTAATTTTACTCTTAACTTGTTTCTCCTAGAAAGGAGTAGAACAAGGAGCTAGGATAGAATGTCTATTTATTGATTGTTTTGATTAGAGGGTACTTTCAGGGATGTCTTCTCAAATATCTACTTTAGAGGGGTTTTTTGAATTATGAGTGAACTTCAGTTATTCAGACTTGTAGAGTGTTCAGAGGTTGACGAGAGGACTGTTGTTTCTTAAGGCCCTAGCCTTGTGGCTTGCTTACCATGTGTTTAAATCATTAGCTGATGTGCACTTCCTTCTGTTTGAACAGGCTGTTGGGTCCCTTCTCATCATGTTTGTGATCCAGTGGGTCTATACCCTGGTTAACATGGGTGTTGCTGCCATTGTGTATTTCTACATTGGTTGGACCAGTTCCGGGCTTCACCTTGGTAAGCAACAGAGCCATTTTGCCACCACCTGCTTTCTTCTCTTTTAGCATTTATTGAAAAAAACCTGTTTCAAACACCTATTAAATGCCAGCACTGACTCAGATACAAATCCCGCTTTCAAGGAGCTGACAGTCTAGGAGAAAAAATAGGGCATGCGCATAAATGATAACAAATGAAAAATAATAATAAATCGTGAGGTTTATAAGACATGTAGAAGTAAAATGGATGACAACAATAGCACAAGGGCCAGGAGGGAAGAAATGGGGATATACTGTTGGAAGTTTCTTATAGTATATGTGAAGTACTAAAATATCACGTAAAGGTAGACTGTGATAAGTTAAAAATGTGTACTACAAACCCTAAAGCAACTACTAAACTACCAGTATACCTTGGAAATATTGTGAGTTCAGTTCCAGATCACTGGAATATTGCAATAATGCGAGTCAGACAAATATTTTTGTTTCCTAGTACATATAAAAGTTATGTTTACACTATACGGTAGTCTGTTAAGTGTGCAATAGCATTATGTCTCAAAAAACAATGTACATAACTTAATTTTAAAATACTTTATCGCTAAAAAAGGCTAACTGTCACCTGAGCCTTCATCGAGTCATAATAGTAACATTAAAGATGACTGATCGCACATCACCATGAGAAATATAATAATAATGAAAAAGTTTGAAATATTGTAAGAATTACCAAAATGTGACACAGACACAGAAAGTGAGCAAATGCTGTTGGGGAAATGGCCCTGATAGACTTGCTTGATCCAGGGTTGCCACAAACCTTCAACTTGTAAAAGATGCAATACTGAGAAGCACAGTAAACAAAGTGCAGTAAAATGAGGTATGCCTCTAACACAGCAAAGAATTACAAGTAATAAGTCAATAAAGGGGATAAAATTGAATTAAAAATACTCAGATCAACGTTAATTAGAAAAAAGAGAAAAAGATAATAGACCAAAAACAAATAGCAAGGTGGTTTATATAAATCTAGCCATATCAGTAACCACACTAATTTTAAATAGTCTAAGCACTCCCAATCAGGGACTTCCCTGGTGGCACAGTAGTTAAGAATCCGCCTGCCAATGCAGGGGACACGGGTTTGAGCCCTGGTCCAGGAAGATCCCACATGCCGTGGAACAACTAAGCCCGTGCGCCACAACTACTGAGCCTGCGCTCTAGAGCCCATGAGCGACAACTACTGAAGCCTGCATGCCACAACTACTGAAGCCCGCGCACCTAGAGCCCATGCTCCGTGACAAGAGAAGCCACCACAACGAGAAGCCCGAGCACTGCAATGAAGAGTAGCCCCAACTCAAGGCAACTAGAGAAAGCCCACATGCAACAACAAAGACCCAACGCAGCCAAAAATAAAAATAAATTAATTAAAAATTTTTAAAAAAGATAATTAAAAAAATAAAATGAAATAAACACTCCCAATTAAAAGGTCCAAGCACTGAGATTGTCAGATTGAATAAAAAAGCATGATCCAACTATATGCTATCTACAAGAAACCTACTTTCAGTATAAAGACACAAATAAGTTAAAAGGATGGAAAAAAGATACATCATGGTAAGATAAATCAGACAAAGCTGGAGTGACTATATTAACATCAGACAAAGTAGATTTCAGAGAAAAGAATATCACCAGGGGGTCTTCCCTGGTGGTGCAGTGGTTGAGAATCTGCCTGCCAATGCAGGGGACACGGGTTCGAGCCCAGGTCTGGGAAGATCCCACATGCCGCGGAACAACTAGGCCCGTGAGCCACAACTACCGAGCCTGCGCCTCTGGAGCCTGTGCTCTGCAACAAGAGAGGCCACGATAGTGAGAGGCCCACGCACCGCGATGAAGAGTGGCCCCCGCTTGCCGCCACTAGAGAAAGCTCTCGCGCAGAAACGAAGACCCAACACAGCCATAAATAAATAAATAAATAAATAAATAAATTTATTAAAAAAAAAAAAAAAGAATATTACCAGGGATAAAGAGGGTCATTTCATAAAGACAAAGGGAAAATTAATCAAGAGGACATAATAAATCTTAGCATTTATGCACTTAAAAACAGAGCTTTGAAATATAAAAAACAAAGCCTAGATAGATCTGCAATAATAAGTAGAAAAATTCTCAATTACAGTCAGAGATTTCAACACCTCTCTCTCAATAATTGATAAAACAAGTAGGCAAAAACTCAGTAGAGCTTTAGAAGACTTGAATAACGTTATCAATAAACCTGGCCAAATTGATATTTATAGAATATTCCACCTAACAACAGCGGAATATATATTTTTAAGTGTACATGAAACATTTACGAGCATAAACCATGTTCTAGGACATTTTTTAAAGTCTAAGAAAGTTTAAGGGTATTCAAGTCAATTCAAGAACAAAAGGGGAAGTAAATTAGAAATAAATACCAGAAAGATATCTGGAAAATTCCCAAATATTTAGAAACTAAAGAACACTGAATAACACTAAATGACTAAGAACACTAAAGAGCACTAAGTAAACTAAAGAAACTAACTCATGGTTCAAAGGACAAATAAGTAAAATTTAAAAGTATTTTGAACTGAATGAAAATGAAAATATAACATCAAAATTGTGGGATGCAGCTAATTCACTACGTAGAGGGAAATTTACTGCATCAAATGCTTACATTAGAAAAGAAAAAAATGTCTCAAAATAATAACCCCAGTTATTATTATCTAGTTTCCCACTTAAGAAACTAGAGAAAAAGAGCAAATTAAACCCAAGTAAGAAGAAACAGGGAAACAATGAAGATCAAAGTAGAAATCAATAAAATATAAAACAGGGAAAAATAGAGAATGCCAGTGAAAGAAAAAGCTGGTTATGTGAGATCAATAAAATTCACAAACCTCTAGCCAGACTGATCAGAATAAAAGGAGAGGAAACACAAATGATCAACACCAGGAGTGAGAGAAATGACATAACTGGAGAGTCTACAGACATTAAAAAGGAAAATAAGGAAGTATTTTAAACAGCTTTATGCAATAAATTTGACAGATGAATTGGACAAATTCCTCAAAAGATACAAACTATCAAATATCAAAGCTCACTCTAGAAGACATATAGGGCTGTTTAGGTCATCTTATGAAAGAAATTAAACTTGTCATTAAAAAACCTTCCCATAAAGAAAACCTTGGGCCCAGATGGCGTCACTAATGAAACCTATCTAACACTTAAGGAAGAAAGAATATCAATTTGATACAAATTCTTCAGAAGACTGCACATCAATATCCCTCATGAACATAGATATAAAACTTCTTGACAAGACTTTAACAAATTGAATACAAAATAATATAAAAAGCATAATAATACATCATAACCAAGTGGGTTATCCTAGGAATTCAAGGTTAGTTTAACATTCTCTCTCTCTCTTTTTTTAAATTTTTATTGGCGTATAGTTGCTTTACAGTGTTGTATTAGTTTGTGTCTGTACAGCAAAGTGAATCAGTTATATGTATACATATATCCCCTCTTTTTTGGATTTCCTTCCCATTTAGGTCACCACAGAGCACTGAGTAGATTTCCCTGTGCTATACAGTAGGTTCTCATTAGTTATCTATTTTAGTTATCTATCAGTTCTCAGTAGTTATCTGTTTTGTACATAGTAGTGTATATATGTCAATCCCAATCTCCCAATTCATCCCACCTCTCCTTCCCCCCCTTGGTGTCCATACATTTGTTCTCTACATCTGTGTCTCTATTTCTGCTTTGCAAATAGGTTCATCTGTACCATTTTTCTAGATTCCACATATAGGCATTAATATACAATATTTATTTTTCTCTTTCTGACTTACTTCATTCTGTATGACAGTCTCTAGGCCCTGGTTTAACATTCTTAATCAATCAATGTAATTCACCATATTTACAGACTAGAAGAGGAAAACTACAAAACATTTTGAGAGGAAATTAAAGAAGAAATTAAAGAAATAAATGAAGATTTATACTATATTCATGAATCGAAGATTCAATATTCTTAAGATGACATTTCACCTCAGAATTTTCTATAGATTAGATATAATCCCAGTCAAAATCACAGCTGCCTTTTTTGTAGAAATTGGAAAGGAGATCCTAAAGTATTTATATGGAAATTCAAAGGACCTAGAATAGCCCAAGCAACTTCGTAAAAGAAAAACAAAGTTGCAAGACTTAACACTACCTGATTTCAAAACTAACTGTAAAGCTAAAGTAATCAAGACAGCATGGTATTGGAATCAAGATAGATAAAAAAAAATCAATGGACAGAGTAGAGAGTCCAGAAATTGCAAAGGCAATTCAGTGGAGGAAAAAAATAGTCTTTTCAGCAAATGCTGCTGGAACAATTGGAAATCTACAAGCAAAAAACAAACTTCGTACATCATACAATGTAAAAATAGCTCAAAATGGATCCTAGAAAATATAGGGAAAAAAATTGTGACTATGAGTGAGACAAAGATTTCTTAGATATAACACCAAAAGCAGGAAAAAAAATTGATAAATTGGACTTCATCAAAATTAAGGACTGTTCCTCCAAACACACCGGTAAAGGAATGCAAAGGCAAGCCACAGACTATGAGAAAATATTAGCAAATCACATGTTTGAAAAGGACTTGTATCTAGAATATATAAAAACCCTCAAAACTCAGTAATAAGAAAACAAAAAATTTTAAATGGGCATAAGTTTTAAATAGGTTTCAGCAAAGAACATATATGGTTGACAAATAAGCACGTGAAAAGGTACTCACTGTGATTAGTCATTAAGAAATGCAAATTAAAACCACAATATAATATTATTATACACCTATCAGGGTGATTAAAATTAAAAATACTGATCATGCCAAATGTTGGCAAGGATGTGGAGCAGCTAGAGCTATCATATATAGCTGATGAAAATGTAAAAATAATACGATCACTTTGTGAAACCATTTGGCAGTGTATTAAAAATATATATATCTGCTATATGAATTAGCCACTATACTCCTAGGTATTTACCAAAGAGAATTAAAAGCATACAGGCATACAAAAACGTGTATATGAATATTTATAGCAGCTTAGTTTGTAATAGTCAAAAACTGAAAACAGTTCACAATCCATCAACAGGTTACTCTATAAGTATAGTATAGCCATACAACGGAATACTATTTTGTAATAAAAAGAATGAACTATCGATATATGCAATAGCATGAATCTCAAAATAACTGTGCTGAGTGAAAGAAACCAGACAAAATGAGTATGTAATGTAATATTTTACATATATACATATGTAATTATTAAAAATGCAAACTAATCTCTGATGACAGCACTATCAGCGGTTGCCTTTGGATGAGGGTTGGGAGGTGGATACGAGGGAGGGAGGTCTTCTGACGTGGCTTGAGGGAGCTTTTGGAGGTGATGGATATGCTCATTATCTTGCTTTTAGTGATGATTTCACAGTATATGCATGTGTCAGCACTTACCAAATTGTACACTTTAAATGCATGTAGTTTGTTCTAAAAATGTACCTGGGATTTGTTTTAATCAGGTATGATAAGACACACAGACACAGAAATTATTATCATGAAGAAAGAAGTTTATACTCACATGCCTAGGAACAGGAGGATCATGCAGGGCCACAATGGAGAGGACCAGGGTTGGTCAGGAGGCAAAAGAGGAAGCGGGGAGAGCATGGCCCATAGCCTTTATTAGGCTTTTAGTGGGAAAGAATGGACAAGGCAGGTAGGTAGCTGAGTAAGTTTAGGATTAGGTAGTTTGAATAATTTCAGCGGAGTCTAGGTTATAGGGGTGGTCTCTAGTTGTCTGGTTTTTGGCCCTGGGGTGATTTAAGGCAGGGGAATATTGGCTTGATGTGTGAGAGCTTGATAAAGGAGATGGTTGGGGGTGTGGGCTCTGGATTGGTCGGTTTGTATATCAAAGGTGTGCTCGTAGGGGAGTTGTTTCCTATCTCTAGGAATAAACACCTCTAGGATCAAGACCCCAGTGAAATAGATAGCTAGTGGGAAGCAACCGCATGGCACAGGGAGATCAGCTCTGTGCTTTGTGACCACCTAGAGGGGTGGGATAGGGAGGGTGGGAGGGAGGGAGATGCAAGAGGGAGGAGATATGGGGACATATGTATATGTATAACTGATTTACTTTGTTATAAAGCAGAAACTAACACACCATTGTAAAGCAATTATACTCCAATAAAGATGTTAAAAAAAAAGAATAAGGAAAGGAAGAAAATATTATCAATACTCTGTTTACTGTATGTCAGTTATTCATCAATAATAAAGCTGTTTTTAAAATACATTCAAGAGCCCTTTTCATCAAAATTCTACAATGTCCCAATTTTTAAAATAAAGTAATTACGTAGTTTTAAGTCCTAACTAAATCAGATGGACCATAACAATCCAGGCAAACTGAAAAAAAATGCTTCCAAATTAGAATAGTCTGAAATACATTTTTTTTTGATGAAAGTTCATAATAATGCAATTGACAAGGAAATTTAGTTATTTCTGAGATATACATTTTAAAGTAATAACTAGAATTATGACTTATAACATTATACCAGAACATATAAGATTTTTAGAAATTTCATGTAATGTCTGAAACATTTATATTAACATATTTCCATACAAATAACCCAATGAAAGTTTAGTATTAGTTGTTTTGTTTGTTTGTTTTTTTATACTGCAGGTTCTTATTAGGCATCAGTTTTATACACATCAGTGTATACATGTCAATCCCAATCGCCCAATTCAGCACACCACCATCCCCACCCCACCGCAGTTTTCCCCCCTTGGTGTCCATATGTCTGTTCTCTACATCTGTGTCTCAACTGCTGCCCTGCAAACCGGCTCATCTGTACCATTTTTCTAGGTTCCACATACATGCGTTAATATACGATATTTGTTTTTCTCTTTCTGACTTACTTCACTTTGTATGACAGTCTCTAGATCCATCCACGTCTCAACAAATGACTCAGTTTCGTTCTGATATACATTTTTGAAAGAAATGTGCTTCAAACACTTGAATCACATGTACATTAAAAATAATGCTTTAGAAAAAGTCATACTAAGGGTCCTTATATCAGCTAATTTAATGGAGAGAATATATTTTAATTAACATAGTGATTACATCAGTGATTGCTTCTGAATTTCTTAGAAGTTAGTTTGATCCTAAGAAATTTAAATATTTCCCAGAAATTTATTTACAGGAAAGTATGAAATCAAATCTCAGGCCAATCTTCATCTAAAATTTAGATAATTTAGAATCTAAATGAGCATAAATAGGTAGGACCAGTTAATAGAATATTTATGTTTATTTTCTACATACACGTTATCAGCTGCATACTGTTGACATTAGTCAAGATTCTAACATAAGCCTCTTAAAATAATGCTCACTTCCTGATCATATATTGAACATGATCTAATTAACCAATTTCCAACCAGCCATATATATATATACACACACACACACACACACTCACACATATATATATAAAATATGTATCTGGTGGAGTGAATATATATAATTTGGAAAAGCATTTTATAGAATTACATTTCATTTGCTTTCCTAAAGTTATATATAATTCATTTTGTGAGATTTAAAAAAAACCTCACACCAAAGGAGGAATGGATTTAAAAAAAAAGCTTTTAAAAAAAGTTGATAAACCATATTCTAGACAGTGTGTCTGATGTCAGGATATTTGGTCACTATCAACAACAATCTCATTTCAAACTTCAGCACTAACATTTCCACATGTGGCACTGTTTGATTCACCCAGCACCTGAAGAAAACTTCCTAAGGGCCAGATCCTGTGGCTGTTGTGGGTGTTACCAGGCGAAAAAGATGTGCTTCCTGTCCTCAAAGAGTGTATGGTCTAGTAGGGGACTTTATAGTATCTACTTAAACACATAATCAGTTTGAATCTAAGGAAAAAAAGTATCAAAATTTAAAAAAATTAAAAATTCCTAAGACTGAAGTTAGCAAGTCCTCTGCTTCTTTCTCTATAAATGCATCCAGTTTCTTTCTTGGGATTTTGGAGTTTAGAAATCAACTTTTGGAAAGTACATATAAGTATGAAGTCCTTAGCAGGTTGCTGTCAGAGTATTACAATGAATGTTGTTTGGGTTAGACTGAAAAAGGAAAAAAAAATTTTTTGTGCTATTGTGTGTGTGTGTCGGGGGAGGTATATTTATCCCATTAAACCTGGGATTCTAGATGCATACATAGAGCCTTCATAAATATTTATGTCTGTGTCTTCCCTGCAGGTTTAGCCTCCAACTTCAGCCTTTTCAGATGGATGAGGTCTCTTCTGATCCCCTCCTACAGGTCTGTGCCAATTTGGGGCCTGGATGAGGGGCCTGGGACGTGGTAAGGGTGTTCCATTTCTAGCTGGGCTTGGGTGAATTGCAGTGTGAATACCTGACAATTGAGAACCTCAAGGAAACTCAGACTGCTCCTCACTGCCCTCCACCACCCAGCCTCCCTGCTTTAGCTTCTCAGAAGCTTCCTCTGGCCCATGTCTACTTGTCTTCTTATCCTCAGGAATCATGAACAGAGGCTTTCTTTAGAATCTGGTTGCAGAGTGATATAAGTCAAGAGAGTTACTGTCAGTGAGTTCACAGTCTAAGACACACTAGCATTAGTACTCACACACAAGACCAAGGCCCAGAGAACTCCCATTCTTCCATCTCAAGTCAGAGGTAGTTGACATGACTGTATTGGTGAAAGTGCAGAGGCCAAGTACAGAAACAGAGTAGCGATCCTGCAGGATTTCTGTGGGACCTCCATGCTCAGATATTCAGGGAAAGGGAAGAACAAACTTTCCTGAGAAACAGGAGAAGGCCTCACAGGGAAGGGAAGCTTTCATGAGTTCCCTAATCTCTCTCCTCCTCTTCTACCCTTCCAGTGCCAATGCCTCCTCACCTTTGAAGGCCTCAAGACTCTGGGAAATTACCTCCCTCCCCTTTCAATATCAGTGAGGAGCCAAAGCTACAGGCTGGGAAAATCCAGGCAGAACCCAACTAAGTGTTTATTTGGTTTCATTTTGTTGGTTTGTTTTTGAAACTCTAGAAGTCTGGGTTGCCCTTGCCAATATTTCCACCTTCTATGCCCAGACGTTGCTGATGGATTATGGGACCCTTTCCCATTGATCCCAGATGTAAGTTCAGAATTTTTTTCCCCATTTTTTTTATTGTGGTAAAATACACATACCATAAAACTTATCATCTTAACCATTTTAAAGTATACAGTTTAATGGTATTAAGTACATTCATACTGTTATGCAACCATCACCTCCAGGCACCTCCAGCACTCTTCATCTTGCAAAATTGAAACTCTATACCCATTAAACAATAACTCCCCATTCCTCCCTCCCAAGAATCCTTCTTAAGACAACTCTTTATAAGCGCTGCCAATCTGTTCAAGTTGGCCCAAGAAATGAAGGCTGGATCCTAGAGAAATGATGATGAAAGGAGCAGGAGCCATGGAAACCAACAGGGAGAGGGCTGGCAGGGAGAGTGGTGTGTAGGGGGGTAATTCCCTGCTGTTTGCTTGGAAGCTGGGCTAAACGTCCTGTGTGGAGCTGTGGTGTGGGTGTGTCACCTCTCTGCCTCTCTTCCAGGCTGAGGCACCAGGTTGGGTGACTCTGAGATCACAGCACTGATCTGAGATCACTGCACTGATCCATTTTCCCCAGCCTCCTAGGCCTGAGGGCAAGTAGAGTTTAAGTGGAAATAGATTCTGTGTGAAAGGTGCCTGCAGATTCTGGAGCTACAGGTGGTGTGTGGTTGAGAATATTTGGCCTTATCTGATTTTACATGAATATTTTTAGGTATTGTAGGCTTTGAAAGCCTACAAATGACCATGGGAGGTCACTACTCCTTTTTGGACTCTGAATTTCTGGAATTTCACCTCTGAGGTCACTGTTGTGCAATGTGGAAAGAAGAATGTATTAGGAGGAGATTATTCTTAGAAAAGGGCAGTACTTTGGTTGGAAGAGAACCTAGTCCACACTATTCATAGCTCTGTGGGCTTGTGGAGTGGTTGGTGGAGGCCTCAGCTAGGTCTCAGTGTCAAATTTGCTGGCCTCATCATGGTGACTGAGCGATATTTTGTGATAGTTGTTCAGGAGGGTGAAAGGACCAAGAAATGGAGATCCATTTAAAAGTAGAAACTGGTAGCTGTGTTTTCTCTTTTGTAATTTTGAGTTTTTTTCACACCTGTTGCCCCAGATGCTCTTCAAAACCAAAGAAGAATAATATTGTAGGGTGTTGTGGGCAAAGGAATTTGGCTGTTACTTCCTCTGTTACACCTGCAGTTCTCAGAATTATGTGAAATTAAGCCTGACCTTAAGAAAGCTTTCTTTCCTGAAGTCCTAGCAACTGCCCAGGTGAGAACTCTTAGGCCATTCTAGACTAGAAAGTGAAGTGTGCTATTTCCCTGAACTCAGAAAAATACGATGGTTTTACCTTAAAAAAAAAAAAAAAAAGAAAGCATTTACAAGAAAGTTCACTGGCAAAAACACATGTTGACTGGTATGGCATTTCTGTCACTTCCTAACCTTACTTCTTGAAGATTCAACCTTTATAGAAGTTAATTCATTTCTCAGAAAACCTCAGCCCACCTAATTTAGATGTGTTCTCATCAAGCAGCTGCAAAGCCTTAGTTGTGTGATCCAAACTTCTATAACAGCACGTTTTTCTAGTCAGTGAAGCTTTCTGCTTAAGTTCCACAGATTTATAACAAGGTTTCTACCAGTTTTTTACATGTATCAAATATATTCCTTATTTAAACAATTGAACGCTGCTACTTATAAAGCAAATGATTCTCTTAGGGTAAAGTTTTAAGAGAAAATCTATGCCTAAGGTGTGATTTCAGGACCTAGCATAGGTGGAAGGAACTAGAAGGGGCCTGAGAAGGTGAGGAAATAGAGGCACAAGGAGGTGAAGAGGTTTGCCTGAGGCCACCAGCCTGATTGGTGGCAAAGCTGTGACTGTCTCTGTCTTCTATAGATACCCTGGCTGCCAGGATGGTCTTTCCTTACTCCTTTCTGCTGTCAGCACTTTCTTCACGCATCCCTAACATTTTTCTTTACCAGTTTATTCCAGCTCCAACTCTTATGTGGACCCTTCAGTGACAGTGGAATCTGTATTGGGACTCGCTCTTTGCCTTAGGCCAGCTTGGTGCCAAAAGCCTTTGCACTTTACCGCGTAGCTGCTTGCTCTGTAAACCTCGGCTCTGGAGATCATTCCTCACTCAACTTTCTTTCCAGTGAACCAAAGCGAAGGTTTCTCTTTCTACTCACCTCAGCTTTCCAGCCTCTCCATTCCATTATTTCATTTGACAAGAAAGCCAAGTAA